>NC_137466.1:152809085-154009085 GCF_964235325.1 Thermobia domestica
AAGTAATTAAAGTGGGATATCCTAAATTAGCACATCATATTTAAGCCTCTCATTTAACTATATAAAAATTTTGCAATATATATTATTAGCATGTAAAGGAAAAGTTGTCCAGAGATGAGGCAATTTCTAATCGATTGATCTAATCGATTGAGGTAAACAAAATTATATTGATAAATGTAAATCCACATGCGTAGTTTTCGAGAAAAACAAACTCTTTTTGCAAACCTAAAATTTTGATCTCGTACCATAACCACATACACTAATCAAGTTTTATCTACATTAAGACTTTGCCAAGACTACAGTACGCGGTATTGTTAATGAGATATCTCCGGGCCAGAAAACCAACTGAGGGAAGAAGGTGGCTCAGTAGTAGAGCTCCCATCTCTGGTACAAAGATTCTCTGGTTCGATCTCACACAGAGGTTAGAAAAAGTATGTGATGTACGTAAAAACGTAGGTTACATACGTAAATTCTGTAGTTTTTGGACTTAACGTACGACTACAGGTAGCATACTACAACAAACGTATAACTGAAAACGTAGGTTTTATAACACTTCCCGTATAAGTGTTCCATCTAGACCTATACGTACTTTCCGTATGAGATGGACATATATATTGCATATAGCTAAATTATGTAACATAAGTATACGTATGTAATGTACGGAAGACTATTAAATGTCAGACATCCTGCATCGACATGATGTAACATCTAAGCTGGAAAAAAGGCAGTACGTTTGTAGCATATTGATAACGTATACGCCGTCCAATTTTCCGTAGTAAACTTATGGATTCCGTATATTTGTACAATATACAGCTGTCCAGATAACGGATTTTTTCTGTGTGGAGGTCATATGAGTGTCTAGTGGACAACATACTGTGAGTGAGTTCTCTCAGTTTTCTCTCTTTTCCTTCGACATTCTCATTCCAACAACTTTCCATTCACTTCCATTAATCATCGAACTATTTTAGTCTACTACTAATCATAGCCGTAGATCATGAATTAGAATTTTGGCTGGTTTTATTTCAAGATCAGCTTAGAAAAACCTATATTTAAAAAAAAAAAAACATGAAAATTAATTCTTGAGCCCATTCGTAGAACTAACTCTTAACTTTCATCATAACTTCAATTTTGGCGCACACTCAATTTCATAGGGTGAAGTAAGTGTGACTTAGGAGCTCATGAGCGCTGTTCATGAAACGATATGAAATCTTTCTGTTTAATGTCCTACGATTATGCCCTTTATTCATTTATTTAACAATCACTAGATACAGCTCAGAGTCTATTTTACACTGGATATCTAACAACAACAATAACAGTGGAAAGGATTTGGGAAAGTATCTTCCAGGGCCTGTTTAGTAGGTAGTATCCCGATACTTGCGTAGTAGGACTGAGGAAAATGCTGGAAAACCCCAGTGAGGATGGTCGGCAGCGGGAATCGAACGCACGACCTCATGAATGTGAAGCCAATGCTCTACCACTTGAGCTACTCCGCTCGGTAGCGAACGGATACTATGCTTAAAACAAGTGAATGATTATGGAAGAATTGGTGGAATGAGAAACTGGGAGGAAATTGAAGTATCCAGAGAAAACTCGCGGATACGATGGTGTCCACCACAAACCTACTGGGCCGGGGATCGAACGAGGGACCTCACGAGTTGAGTGCTCTACCACTGAACCACCGTGCCCATCAAGCGCTCTTTATCTCATGAGTTCAGGTACCTTTGTGCTAGGCATTAAGCCACATAAACAAGCTTTATTTTGGTTCAAGATGGAATCATATGTTACTTTACTTTTTCAAATTTATTTCTTTTCTTCATTGTTTCCTATAGTAAACGAAAAAAGTTACATATTGGTGTTTTTTTCAATATGAGATTTTTTTAAGTTTCTAAATAATAGTCATAAAAAAGAACAAGTCTAACAAGGTTAAATTAATCCAACCTTACAACTGTGCAGTTGCCTTGTTAGCAGCTAATTACAAATGATATTGAGAGATGTCTTTCCATTATAAGAAATGACATGTACAGGAAAAGAATAATGATTCTTGAGGGGATTTTTTTTTCTGTGTATACTTTGAGAAAAATCAAAGGGGGAAAAAATTGTAACAAAGAACGTGTTTAATTGGCAGGAAACTCGATCATCAGTTATTACAACCAGCAACAGGAAAGTTGATTCCGGAAGCTACGGTTAAATCAACGAGACGTTAGAAATATAATCCAAACTTATTTATTTTCTTTCTTTCCTTGTTTCTTTATTTGAACGTAATGTAATGCGTAATGAGGATAAACTAAAAAAAAAATGAAACTAAAATATATATACTTTCCTAGTAGTTAAATAAAGCGTACTTATGAGAGTATTTCTTAAAGATGTTCTGAAAATTATTCTGAAATTTAAAATGTTCTTCGTTTAGCTTTGTTTTTTGTTAAAAAAAAAAATCTGGTCAGAAGTCTGTACATTGCTATAACAAATCCCTGCGGGGCCCCGGTGCAGGAGAATATTCTGATACCAGGAACTCATCCACGGGGGGGGGGGTCTACAGGGTCCAAACGAAGGTCAGGGACTCACCCATGGTAGTTCTACCGGGTCCGGAGCCCTGCCCATAACTTCGTAACTTACCATACATTTGTACACTTTCTCAATAAAACTATATTACTTCTTTTATTGAGGTAAATGATTGATGTAGTATGAAAGTTTGATATTATTTTTCATCAGTATTCTTAATCTCATAAAATAATCTATTTCTATCATTTTTTCCTGAAAATATAGGAGGAATTTATTTTACAGCTACTTACTGCGTTTTCGAGTGCAGTACAATACCCGTCCAATGCTGCATAGATATAGTAGCCTGAAATATTGGGCACCCCCAAACCTTCGAAACCGCCCAACATAAATTTCAGGGTGTGCGTCTGTCGGATGCCCTCCAATCAGAGAGTTGGCCTCGATAAGGGAGATATTTTGCGTGGGTTCCCCATTCAGCTACTTATTTTGAAGCTGTAGCTATTACTGTAATAACCATAACAACGGCTCCTTTCAATTGATTTATAGTTTCCCGGTTGGTACCACAGGGCCTCTTGTTGCATTAACAACTGGCCCTCTCCTTCTGGGGGCCATAAATGGGTAACACAAAACAAAACAAATCAGCCTACTCGATCTTTCGACTTCAACGAAGATACAGGCATATCACATATGAAGTTTTGATAAGTATTACTAGGTACAGTCAAATACTGAACATTAGTTTCACCTAATGGTTTCGGAAATCTGGGAACGGTAAAAAAAATCATTAGGAAATACATTATGCAAAATGCAGTCTTTTTTATCTACGACCTAGGGCTTAAGGAAAACAATTATACAAAATTTCAAGATTCTACACAGTAGTTGCGGAGATCTCTTGATGAGTGATTCAGTGGATTTACTCGTTTATATAGATATAGGTTATCTCATGTGAACATTATACAGTTTCTCTATCCAGGAATCAACATTCACCCCACATGGTAATGAATCTTTCCTAATCTGTAACCGAAGCACAGAAAATATGGATTATTATCACTATTTTTTTTTTTTTTTTTTTACAATACTTTCATATTCATTGTATATACATAAAAATCACAAAAGAAAATCTTATAGAAGGCACAAAACGTATTATTTTGATATGAATGTTGTCAAAGTTGTTAACGAAAATTCTTTCTCCGCAACGTAGCAACCTACTTTTATTTTTTAATTTTTTTCAATGAGTGTCTACGTTTCGGTAATTCTAAGATAAATCATATTAGTCTCTCGCATACTTTTTTTTTTTTTTTTTTTTTTTTGACAGATCGAGTAGACCAGTGATTTTCAAACTAAGGGGGAGAAATGTTCTGATAGCCATGAACAACCATCAGGGGAGTACAGGCTAGTTTAACGAAATGAAAGGCGGAATTTTATCTTATTTTATTTTACTTATTTATTTGTGTATTTATTCATACCACGATCACCTAAACTGTTTGAACATTAAACTGTTAACACAGTGGTGCCCACCCACCCCTTATGTCCATGACGCACCCCCCTCAATTGTCTATCCGTAGGTGTTCTTACATGAAAAAAAAATCTTTTCGATTAATTTTTACACCCCCTCAAACATATTTATATAGATTTTTAACCCTCCCCCAAATATTTCAATGACGCAGTTTGCGTCATAGCCCCCCTTTGTTCGCACCCCTGGTTAACAATGAAAAAATGTTTTTCTATTACAAATGTATTTAACGATATTGGCCAAAGAAAGAGAAAAAACTCCAATGGCTGCTAAGTACCCGTTAAAAATCTCCAATGGGTGCTTGAGCCCCGGCGCCTATGCTTCCCACATATTCCTATGTATTTTACTACCATTGTCTTAATACTGAATTCTTATCTTCAGTGACGACGTTAGAGGGACTACCCTTCGATGTCTATGCCTTTACCTCTCTCCTACTGACTGCCTTTAGACCAGGGCTGGATTAACCCATCTGGTGACCCAGGGCTAGAAAAAATATGTGGCCCCTGGTGATTTCACCTAATACATTTCTGTGAAAGTGCAATAGAAAAGTTAAGTGAACATGTTTCACATTTTTTGTCACATTTTATTTTATGATAATGATTGTATCTTTATGATTCTTTTTACGTAGGATTTAGATCAGAGTGGAGGTCCCTGTCCACCTGGAGACCCGGGGACTATAGCACTCCTAAGTCTCCCCTTAATCCAGCTCTGCTTCAGACACATTGTATTGTAATCCTACAAAACTATCCTTTTCGTTATACAAAAGAATAACTCCCCTGCAAAAATCACTGCCCCTTTGTTTCTCTTTCCTCCCCGCTCCCAAGAAATTAAAGTTAGTATCTTTCCTGTCGTCGTGGATTCTGTCGAGGAACTTGAAGCTTAAAATATATAAATCGATAATCATGCTGTTGTTCTATATGGATGCGAAACATGATCGCTTACTCTGAGGAAAGAACATAGACTGAAAGTATTTGAGAACAAAATCCTGAGACGAATATTCGGACCCAAGAGGAACGGGAATGGGGAATGGCGGAAACTTCATAACGAGGAACTACATAATTTATACGGTTTACAAAACATTGCTAGGGTCGTCAAGTCTAGGAGGCTTAGGTGGGCAGGTCATGTAGCTAGAATGGAAGAAAGTAGAAACGTTTTCAATGTCTTAACTGGAAGACCAATCTGAAAACGACCATTAGGAAGATATAGGCGCAGATGGGAGGACAATATTAAGATGGATCTTACAGAGATAGGAATACAAAGTAGAAACTGGATGCAGTGAGATAAGGATAGAAGTCAGTGGAGAGCTTTTATGTCAGTGGAGAGCGTTAAACCTCCGGGTTCCATAGGCCATAGAGTTAGAGTTATCTTTCCTGTTTACCTTGCGATCTTAGCAAAGTACAAATTGCTGTTCAGAGCGTCTATTGAAAAAGTCTGCTTTGATTTGCTGATGCACATCGGAGAAATTTTCGGATGGCAACTTTGAAATGCAGTTCTTCAATTCCTCTGATGTGTTCTGCGGTTTACCAGAACATGTTGCATATGAAAAAATCCTGTTCGGTCATGCGATTTCTAGAGCATCAAAGCAACATAATATTTGCATTTTAGTTCGCGATAACCGGCAGAATCCAAATGTAACTTCTTTTCACATTCAGTATTTTGTGTTGAGTTGTAATTGCAGATTTGCATAAACAAGTTATTTAATGAGACTCTTGTTGAACTATGGAGTAGATACTCAATGTGTCATTTTTGGTCTACATTCTTAACAACACAGTTGACGAATAGCATTGGATATCTCATTGTTATAGTTACGAGGACAGAAGTATTCATACTAAATCTTAAGTATTAAAATACGTACATGAAAAATGTATGATAAATATATATTTACGTTAGAAGAAAAGTAACGTCTCATTATCCTTGTTACATAATGGTGTCATCTCTTCAACAACAATATCTACTGTCTTCAGCTGGACATACAATTAATGGTGGTAGGCTATATAAATAGCTGAGTAGGCGGAGTATTTCCCAGACGTGATATGTTTTGTAACAATACATGACCAGCCACAATAAAGATAAACTCGAAAGAAATACTTTTCGTGTCCTTACCTAGCGTCGTTGAAAAGAATTGGGAAGAAGCAAATTCTTTGTATCTCTGTGAGAACTGTTCGTGAGAATATGTTGCAAAGGTCTTATTAGAGTTAATATTTTTCCTATAATTATTTCTTAAAAAGATGTGTCCCACATTTTTTTTCCTGTACAGTCTTAGAAAAGAAAACCTCCACGTTGGATAAAGACTATAGGAAATTTGACGCAAGGGAATTTCGTTACCCATTGTGAAGCTACAGCAGATTAAAGAGTTTTGCGATATCTTAATCTAGAAATATGGAAACTCCAAGTTAATGAAAAGATGGAGTTTTATGAAATATGACCCCCCTAAGGAAGAAAACAAGGGTGAGAGAATATGTAATTCCTGTACAATAGAATTTGTATCAACAACTATTATGAAAAGTACAAATAATTGTATATAGCTCTACAATATTTTAGATAAACTTTATTCTTCCCGTGCAAAGAACGAGCATTCTACTAGTTATTTTATAACTTGCACTAGAGGTGAAGATAAATGTGGAACAAATAGATCATCATTTTATATCAAAATATTTTCATAATTTATGTAAATCTATATGACGAATATGACGTACAGTATTTTAGCACTTTCTGAACTATAATTACAACAAAACAGTCTTAAGTAGGTATGCAAAGACTCGAAGAAAACACTTTTTTCTTTCAAGAAAGAAGTTTCTTGCACGACTTTTGTCTGGGAAAGTTTGGTCTTTTAAAAATATTTCATTTTTTACGAAGAAATCACATTACGTGCCATCTTCCTTTTTGCATTATAACATGATAAAGACATTTAATTATTGTATTCTGAAAAAAAAATCATGAAAAAAGTCAAAAGAAAAGTAGTTAATTCGGTAGGAAAGAAAAAGGGCAAAATGGGTTTCGACACAGTAGGTTTCCTAATTTGAAAACCACTCAAGGTCCCCAACTTCTGGACTAAATATAGGACTCATAAGTGTTTAATATTGTAAAAGAATTTTCTTAATTGCAGAATTCACTACAGGAAAAACAAACGTGGCACTTGAGTAAGAAAATCACAAAAAGTCAAAAGAGCGAAATTTTTCGTTTTTTCCAACAAAAAAGCTGTTTTGTGTGTGTGTGTGTGTGTGTGTTTGTGTGTGTGTGTGTGTGTGTGTGTGTGTGTGTGTGTGTGTGTGTGTGTGTGTGTGTGTGTGTGTGTGTGTGTGTGTGTGTGTGTGTGTGTGTGTGTGTGTGTGTGTGTGTGTGTGTGTGTGTGTACGGTAAAAATCTCTATCTTAAGAAGCCGACTTTTTTGCATCTTTGATATCAGTCCAAATCTCCCTATATAGCAAACACGATCTGCAGAGGTCGTTCAATTTGGACTAAAAAGCATATTGAATTTTTTTGATGTACAAACCTTTGCTTCTTGTGTTATTGACCATCAAAATTGGGGATTTGAACGTAGATAAATTTTCGCAAAAAATTTCACTAATTGCTATTGAAAACAACAATTAGGAGAAAATAATGGAACAAACCTGTTAAATATTAAATAAAAATCCAGTGTGTACTTATGACAAAGAATGACAAACAGAAAACTAAGAGAAACATCTGTGTACTGCACACAAACTAATTGCTTAGGCTACTCTCTTGTTGAATAGCGATACGGTGGTAAATATACGCGTATAGCTTCTCCACCTCGAGAGTTTCAGACGTAGTTTGTTTGCGTCTGTGGCATCCAGAAAGTAGTCAACTTAATTGTATGGTTTTCCATATTCTAAGTCAATACGTGGACAAACTTCCATCGGCCTAACTCATTATAAACACGATCTTTCGACACAAGAATGATAAGGGGGCACGGTAGAGTACTTACTTCTGATGCGGAATGCCCTTGGTTTGATCCCGGTTCAAGTAAGTTTGTGGTGGACAACATTGTGTTTTTCCCTTGCCCTTCCACATTCTCATTCCATCAATTATTTCATCATCATTTACTTCCCTTAATCATCTGTCTCCCTTAACTTAAGGGCATAATCGTAGAACGTTAAATTGAAAGATTTCATTTTCACAAGAATTATAAGTGCTATCCTTTACTTTCAATTTATCTTTTAAAACATGGAAAATGTACTGAAATGTATGCAAAATGATACATACAAGCGTATTCAAACTGCGTTATGTTGACTTTCCCCATTCATATTGTATTAGAACATCTGGTCATTTTTAATAAATTCTTCTTTGAACATAAATTACCAAAGAACTCGTTCGCAATTCCTTGGGGGAGTCCATGTTGTTCGGATTCCATGTTAAACTGTAGGTCCATGTTTCATACAGATTCGGTGCTGAAAGGGACGCTAAATCCCAATACAACTAATCAAACATATCTTTACACGAAAAGTGTCTGAAATTCAGGAAATTGAACTGACAGATATACTTGAGCTTCAAAAGTGTGGACAAATCGAGCAATTTCGGAAAATGGATGCGAACAGAAATTTTTATTCACAGAATGCAGATATGTCTGCATAAATACTGATGTATTGTAACCCTAAATTATGGTTAGGCCTTATTATTCGAAGTTGAACCTTCGTCAGGTGAACTATTTCCTGTATATCATTACCTCCAAAAAATTTTTTTTCTCTTTAAGTATGTTTGCTTGTGTGCATTTTCAATGGGGACTGGCGGCTGATAATGAATTCCGTTTCTATAGCAACAATAAGTGTGGTTACGCAACTGTGTAGAAAAGAAACAGGATATTATATAAACTTTGCTACATAAATTTAATTTTGCAACGACTGTGCATTAAAAAAACTGCTAAAACTATTTTTCTTTTAGTTTTCTTAATTTTCCGTTCTTCCAGGGCATTGGAAAAAGCTAGGAATGGCCAATTCCGAAATGTTTACTTTCGGAATCCGGAAACTAAAATCGGAAAAATTCCGGAATTCGGAAAATTTCAGATTTCGGAAAAATCGAAAAAATACGGAATTTTTCCGAAATCCAAAAAGTAAAATTTTCGATTTTGGAAAATTTTGGTCATCCCTAGGAAAAAACTAAAGAAAGAAAGAAAGAAGAAAAAAGGATTTTCCTCATAATTTCTGTCAACTTTTTACAATATTACTTACAATGCTCTGTCAACGCTCGAAACGGAACAGAACCCGTAACCATGCATATTAGGCTACACAGAAGCAAAACACGTATCAGTCATTGGTATTTGTTTAGAATTCAACTTACAAGGAACCGAATCGCTTAATTTAATGTTAGTTACAGATTAACGATTTATTAGATACAAATAATTGCCATGCTTAAAATGCAGGATTGTTAGAGTCTACGAAGTCGTACAATAACATCCATTGGTTATCGTTGACGATTAAATTAACAAATAGGTAAAGTTTGCTGCAGCTTCTTCATTTCTGAACCCACTATGTAAATTAGTTCTTAAAACAAATTCCTCGAGGAATATAGGCTACTATGGTTTAATACATTTCGTAAAATCATCATTTTCTATATGCTATGTGCTAAAATCTTGTTCTCCGAGGGTCTGATTTTTACAACGAAAACTATTAGTATTACGTAAATAAAGTTTGAGGGAAAACAGTTGACAAAACCGGTTCCATTTTATTTCTTAGTCGTGAATGCCTAATCAAACTCAAACGACGCAGTTTAGTAGTAATGGTTATGGTTTATATTTACGATGTCCTGGAACACAGCAACGCTCGTGGACGCAAACTTGACTTGCCATTTAAACAGTGCTACTAGAACATTACAAATCGTTTCACATTTTTCTCCTGCGCAATTTTTCTGTTTAAGTAGTGCTATCCATTCTTCTTATTTATAATTGTTGTAATTGAGGATACTAGCAAAACTTCAAGAAATGCGGGGGGCGCGGTGGCTCAGTGGTAGAGCGTTCACCTCTGGTGCTTGGGGTCCCGGGTTGGATCCCAGCCCCCGCCAAGTGAACTTTGTGGTGGACAAACACCGTGCTCGTGGGTTTTCTCGGGGTTCTCCCGTTTCCTCCCATTTTCTTCATTCCACCATTTTCATTCATCTCTCATTATCACCGTCTCCTTTAGCCTCACCGGCATAACCGTGGGACGTAAAACTTAAAGATTTCATTTCATTTTTTTCAAGAAATGCTTTACTTAATATTTGATGTCCTTAAGATGAAGTTTTGACAGTATCAGCCCTTCCTGCTGGTCAAGTGGCAAGAGCCTATTTCAAGTGTGCCCCTGCTGGTGCTGTTGTCGTTGTGTGATTTCCTGTACCGCCCTCAAAAGAAGAGGGAGAAGTTGCTGTGGCCGAGATTCTTCAATAGTTTGATGGAGACAAGGTTGCCACATAGAATTATTTGGCGGGCTTCGCTGTGTAGTGTCATGTTAGTCATTCTACGTAGCGTACGATCTTCACTCGCCAAGACCAAACGCCTGAATGACAAATTGGTAATACAGCCAGGGTCATTAAGTTCTTTCTACAAAGCAATGGGATTATTTCTTCCGTAAGAAAGCGGCAGGGGTGGGACCGAAGTATGTTTCACATATTTTCCGAGGGGACACTTCAAATAGAAAGGTTCTAGCGCGCGCACCTTTAGTGCGCGTGGTCCCGAATTCGATTACCGTTGAGATAGCTTTGAACTTACTACAGTAGTTCGAGTTCCTCTTTAAACTATATTCCCACGTCTCATACAGCCTTAGTGCAGCAAAGGGACGCTAAATTTCAAGAAATAATGACAACGAAACTTTTTTGTCTATTACCATCAAGGTCGTATGCATTAACCGAGGATATTACGCCTTCAGTGAGGATATTACAAACACAGCAAAGTCATTGTTAGTGTTCTCCAGTACTTGATGCTCTGCTTTCCAAACTTGTCAATACTCTCTAGTGCTAAAGCACTCGTTTTCGATATACTTGTTTGCAAATCTCTACCTCACTAAGATTTCAAACTCTTGGATCTGGGGTAAGTAGAAGTACGGATCTCATTTGAATGGCAAGATAGGGCTGTAATCTTTATTCTTAATGACTAATGAAGCTACATTCCAGAAGCGGCAAGTGAGAAAAAGGGGTCCTGGTCATGAAATAGGAAGGAGGGACTTTAATCGCTTTAAAAATCTAACAGTGTGTCCGGTATATGCCTAATAATAAATGTGCAGCTTCTAAAATTCCCAGTTTTTGTTTGTGTTGAGTTCTAAAGTAATAAATCAGGAAGAGAAATGCTTGAAAACTTGGCAACAGGCTTAACAGTAATATAGTAAGAAATCTATCTAAGGATGGCAAAGCATGATATGTATATTTGTACAGCCAAAGTAAATTTCAATGTTACGAATTAGATTTCAGTTCACTGGTGAAAACGATATAGATAGATAGATATAGATATATAGATATAGATATAGATATAGATATAGATATAGATATAGATATAGATATAGATATAGATATAGATATAGATATAGATATAGATATAGGCTAAATACGGAATTTTTAAATATACTCCATTATCAACTTTTTCCGGCACATAGATCTCAGTGCGACCAATTGCCGGAGCGGAGAGCAGAAAGTGGCCCCCCAAATGTGACATATGTTTTACCATTCTCGTATTGATTTGATTCATTGCTTAGCTGTGCAAATATACACTCATGTCCAAAATTATTGTCGCATATCTATAATTGTTTTCTTGTAAGAATATAATTTGATAATGAGTTTGCAGGGTACCTTTAATACTGATACTATGTGTATAATCGGGAAATGTATATTTGTGGTAAATTTCATAGGAAAAGAATTATAAAATACGAAAATTAGAATGAGTAAAATAAAATGTTGCTAAATTGACAAGAAAATTTTATTTTCATTTTATTTTACTTCACTGCTCTTTTGACATGAAATTTGCCACATACATGTCTTTGCCGATTATACACATGGTAACATTATAAGAAATACCGGGCAAACTCGTTATCAAATTATATTCCTACAACAACATATTTATAGACATGCGACAATAATTTTGGACATGGGTGTACATACAATATTCTGTCATCCATATATATATATATATATATATATATATATATATATATATATATATATATATATATATATATATATATATATATATATTAATATGAGATGTATCGTTGCCTTGTTTGAATTGATTGTTGAGTAATGGACGGAAAAGGTGAGCTGAAAAAATGTTATCTTTCCAGGAAAGAGATGTGTTTACTGTGTGAATGACGTATTTTAATATTATGAGAAATAATTTCTTTATAATTTAATTTTCAGCTAAGACTTACAGTGTTAACATTTAATCACTAAGAAAGAAGAATATAAATCTTCATCAAGATTAAGAAACTAGTGAGTTTCGTTTCACACTTGCAAACTTTACGAAAACAATACTGAAACCGAAGGTGGATAAGGTCAGAGAAGAAACCTGTTCTTCAGACACAACCAGTTTCTCGCCAACTCTTACAATTATTATTATTATTATTATTATTATTATTATTATTATTATTATTATTATTATTATTATTATTATTATTATTATTATTATTATTATTATGATATATAAGGATCAATGTTGAAACAAGAACTCGTACTAACTTTTACTCCTTCTATTTCAGTAAAAGAATAGGAACTAACAAGGGAAGATACCTAGGTGATACACGCCGATTGTAATGAAACTTATACAGTGGACACTAGGGACAAAATAAACATACTTATATTTTGTTGTATCGGCAACCGTGGGGTTTAAGAGGACAAATTTCCTCTTCAATATTGCAGCTTTTTTGTGTGTGTGTGACAGCTAAAATACATCTCCGATTTGAATGATACCTATACAATAGACACTAGAGAGAAAATAAATAGACCCGTAGTTTATTATATCGACCACATATGAGTCGTTCAATTCCAAAATGTATCTTGTCCACTGTTCTGAAATGTATTTTTTCGTGATTTTAGCTTTGCTAATACCTAATTTCAGCTGATTAATGGTTCAGGTATTTATTTTAGAGTTTACAGCGCTTATTTTACTCGTTCTCAAATGTAGTAATTAAGATGATAAAACAGAAACACAAGATTTTTCGAAAGGTTTGTAAAATGGACAAGAGACGTTCTGATTCACGGGGAAACACATTCACAATCTTCCTCTCTTATTTTTCCACATGTTTACCAACAACGAAATTCGCCTATGATTCCGAATATATCTGATTTTAACCCATTGTTAGCCGAAAATGAGACAAGAATTTATTCACGTCAGAACATTGACAAAATTTGAGAGAAACGGTGACCATCTATAAATTAAGTATATTCGTATTTTAATTTTCGGGTGTTAGAAAGCAATTTAGCTTAAACTCGCTCGAAAATTTTGAAGAAAAATGACATATTTAGGAGCGGTATTTTTTGTGCATACAGAAAATTTTCCTTTTAAGTATTTATTCCCAAAAGAGGACGTCACATCATCCAGAAAAATGTTTAGGTGAGATTTTGGCGAAAACCGAGCTAAAGTTCTTCAGCTGAAAATATCCACCGTTGTTTACCGAATATTTTTTTATATATAAATTGGCAGCTGATAGGTGTTAAGTTCGCTCAGTTTAATATTGACTCTTAAATCCAGCTACCTATTTCATTAAGTATACTATTCAGACACAAATTTTACACTGAATACTCCTAATTAGATCAAGCTAATAGACCTTATAAGATTTTAATATTAGTATGTACCTACGTCCGTTACACCACACAATAACTGTTGAATATTTTTTTTTAATTCTATATTTTGTATCGACCAAGTTCGTTAATGGAGTCAGTAAATATGTTATCTTCACGGATAACTGTGGCTATTCTTCTCTCATACTGGAAATATGCACTGTGGTTAAACTTTTTAGATTACAAGGTAAAATATTTTTTAGATTAAAAGTTTTCTTAGATTAAAAGTGTTTATGAGGTCAGTTTTTTTTGTTATTAAACCACAAAAATATCGGTGAGGATAAAAACCTCACATACTTGACGATGAGAGTATATACTGTATATAAGAGGGTATATAAAGCCTAGAGCAACATCTCATCATTCACCACCATTAAACATTATGCTATAATACCACGAACAATCACCTTATGTTTTCCTCACATTTATATACCCAATCTTGTTTATATAATGTTTCTCATTTATTGTTATTATTATTCTTTTCATATTTCTACTTTGATGTTCATAACAGCTATATATGTTCTCTTGTGTCTATATATTTATGTATACCTTTAAACCTAATGTTAAGGAGCGAAAAGTTCCTTAAATCCTTTACTACTATGAATAAAGTCTCTCAAACCGCTTAGACCAACCACAAACCTTATACTCCTCTGTCTCGTAACATCACTTCCCTAAAAAGAGGGCGTAACCCTCTCAGAGGTAGCTAGCCTTTCTCTAGCAATGTAAAAAAACCTAGAGCAATGTTCCCCAATCTATGATCCACAGACTCCCGGGTGCCGCAAGAGAGTAAAAAGGGTTCCGTGAGACATTTTATTTTTATTACACTTTATCTTAGCATGTTGCTCACACCTAGAATATTTGTAATATATACATTACTTAGGTTTAAACCTATTGAGAGGAACAGAATACCAATAGATAACAAGAAATAACAAAATTACAAACCTAGGCTGTAAAAGATGCATCATCCATCACTTTAGGTGAATATTGAATTTATAACAATGCTTAACTGATATACTCATATATTTTTTTTTTCGAATATCTCCACTTATTGGTTTGCCATAAATGACACATTTAGTGTAGTAAAATTGTAGTGAAATACGTAAAAAAATCATTTGTGATTTCAATGAAAGCCACAGAGAATTAACAGTCGTTACAAAGGGTCCTCGATATCAAACGCTTGTGTAGAGTATTGTTATTCTTTGACGTAGCTCAATTTTAAATACAGGGTGGCCCAAAAGTAGGTATGCACCCCTGCATTGATCAAGTATAATATTCTAGCTTATAGGTTAATTTGCTTCGGCTGTTCCGAGCTTAAGATATAAGTAAAAAGACATTAAGAACAAATAATAAAGAAACTAAGTCTACCTGATGGATAACAATAAGAAATGGTATAAAAAGCAATAAGTTGATCGTACGGAACTGTATATATCTACTTTTGGGCCACCCTTTATAAAATTTTTTGGTTAAATCTTCAAAAAATATTAAGGAAGTTAAAACCTCATATAATTTGGGTATCAGAGGGTATATAACATTGACCGCTTCCACCAGCAGCATAGATTCATTCATAAATGTAAGTTTCGCGTGTCATCCTTTTTACTGTCTATAGTTTATTTTGATTTAAAATATCTACAGTCATAGGTGAATTTTAGTCCCACATTAATCTACTACTGCAATAAATAAATGAACATTATTTGTGTAGGCAAATTTCAATCTGTGAAATCACATAAAAACGAAGACGAACGATCTTTTAAAAGAAAAATTGACCATCTCAAAATTGCCGGCAGGATATAACGGTGCTTATAATTGTATATATACTGTATATACACATCGATATTACGAAGCAGGAACCAAACATAAAAGCATTTTTTAAAGAAGAATGGGACGAGCCAACCGGAGAACATTTGCCGGTATAAATCGTCTGCTATTTTAACCATTACTAACATTTGTTAATATAAACAAGTTACCGTGCCTAATCCACTCAATTGTGTATTACATTGTTGTTTCCCATTTCATACAACGAAGCGTTATAGTAAGCAAAATAGAAGTATACAATTTGAAAGTATTACTTTGTAAATAGTTTTGTGTATTATTAAATCTTTTTAAATCTTAAAAAACCCACTTGCCGTGGCGGTTTCTTGCGGTGCGAAGCTGGGGACAAGACTACTTCATCGTCTGCTGGTGTGTGAAGACCTATCAGCTGAGTCTGAACGCGTTGTAGTGTGTTCTGTGTGTTTTTTCCAGCAAGAAACATACCTTTCATTGCAAGAGACTAAAAAAGTAAACATCGCTTGCGCGGTAACTTGCACACAATAAAAAACATAACTTAAGGAAGTGTTTACATAGCAATGTGGAAATACTACTTGAATCCAATGTAGTGGATGTGTACAAAGTGTCAGTTATGATTTACTTCGCGCGTGTGATAAATTAGTAATTGTCGGTTCTTCTTCTTCTTTTTTTTAAACATAATTCTCCTGATAATTTTCATTTGTTTTTGCGTGTGAATGTAATTCAACACATGTGATCGCATACATTTATGTTACTAAAATTTTGTGCTGTGTTTTATCGTAGTAATACAACTATAATATCATCTGTATTGTATTTCTTTGGTGTGCGTATCAAGAAAGCCGTCAAGATTCTGTGCCTAAAGAGGAAACGGTATTGGAGCCCTAACCATGAAAATGTGGCTCATACCGAAATACAGAAGGATAATGATCAGCATAGACCTCCAAGACTGAAAGGTGTCTTTTCATCAATGTAAGTACAGTGTTATTATTATCATTATTATATAATATTGTGATTATGATTTCGTAAATAGCTGCGGTGCTATGATCTAGCAACTGGTAGTGTCGGCAACTGTTCGTGTCCGAAATATGAGGGATGTAGCAGTTGTTTATCCACACCCTAGCCGGCTGGCATGGTCGTAAGGACTGGGCTATGCTTGTTCAAGTCTCGCTCAGGTCGTGTTGTGGACTGTCATTTTTGTAATTCATTTCTCATTTATATATATAAACAGCACAATTATGGAAGATAAAACTCAAAAAAATAAATTATTCACCCCTAAATGTTCCGAAAATTTTTCCAGTTATATATTGGAACACCCTTCCTTTGGAGGAAATTATATTCTACACGTGATTTGTAGTTTGCAAATTCCCATTACATCCTCTCACAACAAAATTACGGATAAAGTAGGAACATAGCAAGACATTTTTTAAAAAATAACGAGTGTGTAGGGGTGCAATCGCTCCTACCCTCCCTAAATGAAACCTCTGGTTCAAGTACGGATATGTTCCCTTGTCAGATATCCAAGCAAAGATCAAGTAAAGATTTCCCATTCCAGAGGGACCCAAGCAAACTTTGGAGCAGGAGTCTTCTTCGGTCCCTCAGAATCGGGGCCCATGGACACTATCATTAGTGAGATATAACATAAAATTATCATTAATTCTTCAACTAACTTTTTGTTGTTGTTAATTACGTAATGTATGAGAAATATCAATCGAAAGATGTCATGACCTGCAAGTGCTATAATAATTGCTCACGTGCCGAAAAACCTACCTTACTTGCAAATACCACTTTTAAAAGGTGCATGAGCTCAATCGTGCCTAAGCGGTTAGTCTACGCGCTTTTGGCATGAGAGATCAAGATTCGATTCCCGGCAGGAGCTCGTGTGGTTGATCCAACATTAAGCTGTAGGTCCACGTCTCATGGCCTTACTCCAGAAGGGGGCGCTAAACTGAAAATCAAATCAATTCAAATTAAAAGTTACGTTCAATTTTTGTTAAAATACATGTTATTAAGTGGCATTAGTAGTTCGCATATTATAGAAGAGTATCCAATGTACTTGAAGCAGTACTGAGCACATTTAGGGTTATACTCAAATTTTAGTGTAGGGGGGGCGCGGTGGCTAAGTGGTAGAGCGTTCACCTCCGGTGCTTGGGGTTCCTGGTTCGATCCCAGCTCGCGCCGTGTGAACTTTGTGGTGGACAAACACCGTGCTCGTGGGTTTTCTCGGGGTTCTCCCGTTTCCTCCCACTTTCTTCATTCCACCATTTCACTCATCTCTCATAATCACCGTCTCCTTTAGCCTCACCGGCATAACCGTGGGACATAAAACTTAAAGATTTCATTTCATTTTTTTTTTTTCAAATTTTAGTGTTGCTTGCTAGATTTTTTCATAGTATATCTTATGGTGTTACCCATGATAACTCACCACAGGTTTATCAATTCGTCTCTCCCTTATTAGTATATTTTGGTTCAGTGATTGATTTGAAGTTTAGCGTCGTTTTCAGCAGCGAGGATGAACGTAGATCTACAGCTTAACGTAGGATCTGAACCACATGAGCTCCCACGGGAATTGAACCCAGGACTTCCATGCCAAAGACCCGTGCACTAACCATATAGCCACGACGGAGCACAGTATATTTTATTTTCAGGAGAACACATACACTGTCTATTATCCGTAATTATCATAATTAAAAGTGCATTATTTTCTGAGTTATAAAAAAGTATCGTTACAAATATTTGCAAGTTACTAATCCTTTCCATTCTATTTTTTGGTGTGGTATAATCATGATCGAAGATCGGTGCGAGAATCATTTCTTTAATGTTTTAAAAGACTTGCTATGGACTAACAGAAACAAGGAGGAATGAATTGTATGAAATGAAATGAAATATTTCAGTTTAATGTGTCATGATGTAAAGTTAAGGGAGACGGATGATTAAGCCAAGTGAATGATGATAGAAGAATTGGTGGAATGAAATGTGGGAAAAAAAACAGAAGTACCCCGAGAAAACCCACGGACACGATGGGAATCGATTCAGGGAACCCATACGCTCCATAGGTAAACGCCCTTCCACTTAAGGTTAGTGTAAAGGGACAAGTTTTGCCAATAGATGTCACTACAGTCTTCGTATCGCTTCCATGTATTTTTTACCTTTCACGAAAATTTACAATTTCTCATAAATTTCAACCTAGAGACTTCATATTTTTAGAGAAGGAACTTCATAACCTATTAAAGGGAACAATCCGTACCGTTTCTTTATTTAGAATTTTCTTCACTGTTGAAACAGTTCCATTGTTAAAGGTTTGGGTATCCATTCAAGCCCTATCCACGGGGGGGCAAGAGGGGGCCCGGACCCCCTAAACTTTGGCTGGCCCCCATAAAATTTCACGGTAGGCTTGCAAATGAACTATAATATGGTGATGAAGTATAATATGATTGGGTCGGCCCCCCCCCCTAAATTTTTGGGCTGGCGACGGGCCTGTATCCATTTCAACAATCAAGCCATTTCAACAATGAACAAAATTCTAAATAAAAAATCGGCACGGATTGTTCTCTTTAATAGGTTATGAAGTTCCTTTTCTTTGAAATTTGTAAGAGAAATTGTAAATTTTAATGAAAGGTAAAAAATACATGGGAGACATACGAAGACTGTAGTGCTATCTATCGGCAAAACTTGTCCCTTTAAACCAACCTTAACCACCATACAGTGAATTGTAAATATATGGAATGGTTACAAATACTGTTGTTCTAGACGGGATTCGAAAATATTAGTGATGCGTGTTGTACTAGTTACCATAAAGGGCTATAATTTGTATTTAACGTATTCCTTTGACAAATTTCAAGAAAGCTTTTACAATAATGATACACGCCTTGAGACCACACGTCATAGAATATTATGATTTTAAAAAGTTCACTTCAGTAAAATTCAATATCTATTAATCTGCTAAATCACCAATTTTATCAATGTTCGTTAAAAATTGTGTAGCCCTATAACTAAGGATCCGTTAACGAATGATTTGTTGAGCTAAGCGTGTTAATAAATTATTGTCGTTACTGATAGAACGTTATTGGTAAAAGAGGCACTTCTAAAACAGCAAATCTTATGTTATATTTGACGATCAATGCGGCTAGTAGCTTATTAATTCAAAAATACCGTAAAATTGAATGCAGTTGTTATTCAGCACTTTAGACTCATGTGTTAATAATTGCCAGCGAAATACGAACATGTTGCCTTTTGTTTAGGATGAGTTTTCACATAGACTACTACTTAACGGTATGTTGCACTTGGTCGAATGTTTACCGTAAAAATTACGTTTCATTGCTTCAGATAAATGAAACGGTAAGCTTGTCGGTAATGCTTTAACAACTTTATATAATGTTTATACCTCCCGTCTTATATAGATCTACATTGGAGAATAAATTAATTTATTGAATTTCTATTAGAAATTCGCCATATTGGCGTTTCTGCATTATAGATTACATATAATCGAGATCCAAATATTAAAAAAAAAAAAAAAAATGTTTTAAAACAGGTTGGACAAAATACACTTTCAAATTCAGTAAGTAGAAATATATTTGAAATTACAATACATTGTTTGCTATTTTTATTGGAAGTAGAGCAAATCGTGGATTTAGGTTTTATATTTCTGGGTTTCGGCATCTATGGTCATTTAGCCCGTCACGCATATAAAATGACGTCCCTCGACGAATACACTATCCGGGGAAAGGGAAGAAAGGAAGTGTCCTTGGACCTATAAGTTAGGTACCACCCCTGCATTTGTCTAATGTGAATGAGTAAACCCCAGGAAAACCTTATTTAAGATGGTTGGCCTGAAATGCTTTTACACTTTTTCGACCGAGTACCCTCACCGGAAATCGAACCCGGGACTGCTAGCACCGAAGACGAGAGTGTTAGCGCATTTCGCGAAGTATAGCCTAGGGCACCAGAATGTGTTACTCCGGTTCTGGAGGCTGGGATCGAACCTGCGATTTTCTACATCAAATATGAGCACTTTAATCACTTACTGTATGTAAACATTCAGGCTAAACGACTCTGCTAAAAATTGGTACATTTGTATAGTGTTTCCTTCGTGGCTAAGCGGTTAGTGTAAACGCCTTAGACTTGGGAAATCCGGGTTCGATTCCCGGCGGAAGCTCATGTGGTTCGGATTCCACATTAATCAGTAGGTCCATGTCTCATATAGCCTCGCTGCTGAAGGAGACGTTGAAATGGAAATAAACTCATTTGTATACTGTTGAAAGTGAACACAAAATTTCAAATAATACAATCATATCCTTCTTTTTTAACTAGTTATGGATTTCCCAATTGCTGATAAATTCGTCCTTCTTTGTTTGAGCAGATCTTTATTATAAGTACATGCTGTATTTAGTTAACTTTGACACGATTGTTCCATGTACTTTCCCCCTAATTCTTGGTATAGGCTGACAGAAATTTGACTAAGTCCTTTGATGGTTAATTATTGTGTGTGTGTTAAGAAAATAAGAGAACATGCTAAGTGAACCGCCTATAATTGGAAACCCATAGTACGCTATAAGTTCTGTTTCATTTCATTTCCCACAATAGGCCGAGTTTATGTCTGGCGGACGCCCAAAGAAGCTTATGCTCCGAACTGTCTCCTCTCTTTCGTGAAATATGACTGCGTCTCTTGTGATCATGTATTATTGAGCTGCACTTGTTATACCCAATAGGTAGGTCCCGGCAAACAAGTATAGTGTTTAAATATGTTCAACCTATTCAGTTACAAATAAAACTATCTATCAATTGTACCCCACACTGAGAGCTACGCTTTAAAAAAATAAAACACCATTGAAACACTTTTAGTACAGATGTTGAGGGGAAAATTGATGAAGTAGTGTTTATAAAGTGTGCTTCGCGTGTCCAAAAGTGTTCTCTAAAAACATTATCTACGCAGTATGACATATTTAAAGCACTTCTCGACAAACACTTCGAAAACAAAGTGATGACATATATTTTGCGCAATTTGCACTTACTTCTGGGACATCCTTGGACAACACAGTATCTACTGTACAAGAGATGAATATGTATCATCTGGAGGTGTTCAAAGAGATACTGTGTTGTGTAATGTGTACAGTGTTATACTGTGTCTAAAAGTAGTTTCTGTATTTTTTGCATTGTACGACTGCTTAAGTGAATTTGCTAGAGAAATCACAAAAATGTAGCCGTTTTCTAAAGGATATATTTCAACACTGTAATTGTGCATATACTTATTGTGTTGCTAAATATATATGTTTACACTTTATTAAAAAATAGAGAAACGTAATAGTGTGTATTGAAAAGTTTAATAATACATAACGTGGAATTTACATACAGATAATATTTCTCTGCTTGCATAATCACCATAAGGAAAAGAAAATCTTATGTTAGAATCTATATAAAGTGATTGCAATAAAGATAAACAGAGTTACTGTGCGTGCTTATTCAATTACAACTATAAGATTTATTAATATAATTAAAATTGTTTAGATATTCATTTAAAGATAATGAGATACTGTCACGAAAGCACTTTAGAGTTATATTTGTGCTAATATATTACATTTTGTTTTACGTACATTGTGCTTTTCAGAAAAAAGTACTACAAATTTACAGGAAAGTACTATGAGTTTTATTACTAGAAAATTGTATTTATTCAAATCCTACATTGTGTATATTACCTTAGTACTAACATAAACATATTTCTCTCTTACGAAGCCTACGTTTTGGGAAAAGTTTTCTGAATGTTACATATATTTTTAAATAATTTTATGAGGAGTTCCTAATGCAAACAAAAGCTTTATTTTAAATCAGATTTCAGTCATTCTTTGCTGAGGCTTCGAACGTGTCTTTTTGATAGTTTTTTTCTTAATTTGGAGTCTATTTGTAGCTGCATCTTCGTATTTATTACGAGCACGTTAGTGGGCCTTTAGTACGTCCGCCTGTTCGTCCGATACTTCAGACGATAACTTTTGAACGAAAACTTTTTTTCATTATTTTGTTCCTTGAAAGAGAGAGTTAGAGCTTTTATTTGGGCATTATTTTGTTCCTTGAAAGAGACTATTATTTGGGCCGAGTTATACATATACCACATTGACTTGACACTTAGTCTTCCGTTCCAAGCGCTGCTATACGCTGAAAGAATTCCACTCCCACGGCTGCAAGGCTCTCTCGCTTAGCAACATCTGAACCTTTATTAGCTGAATGCGTGGGTGTGTTAAGAGTGTGGATTTAGTTCGCATTTTTTGCCACGGATCAGGACATTTTGGAAGCACTATAGTTAATGAAGCCAATCAGTTATCTGCACGAGTAATGGTAGTATTAACGGTGTTTCTACATACTTCATACAAGGAAATATGTGTCTTTTGTGTGATCCTCTTTACTGTCCTTACCAGAGTTTATTTTAGACTTAGCCTAAAAGCGTTGAGCGCGATATACGACGGAATTTCCAAAAGCTTTCTTCCTGATTCTGAAATATCACGTCACTGGAAGCCGTTCATAGCATATAACTGCCACCACTGGAAAAAATAATGTATTGGTTTCAACTGTCTAGCTGCATCAGTCAGTGTTCGTAGTTTAAGGTAAATTTCCTTAATCTAAATTAAATTTAGCAAAAAAGGAAAAGGGGATTTTTTTCTATAAAACGTGAAAATCCAGGGAAATTCTTGCACTGACTGATACGTCAATATAAATACTTAAATTTTTGTTCATTTTTCAGAAATAAACCAGTACAATAGTGTGTGTGTATGTTCAAAATAGCATAATTGGTACCTTTTGTTGTCTGGGTGTATTTGTGTACTTTTTGTAAAAAAGAAAGTGAAGGAAAAACTTTAAAAAATGAAACAAAAAATAAACAAGGCTGACATTTTCTTTAATATAGTTAAATTAATCTTATCACATAATTTCAGTGATAGGAATTGGATACTCAACAAACTAGGGAAATTTTGATAAGAAAAGGGAAAATTTTGTGCCAGTCGAGGGAAATTTTCTTAAGGAAACTTACGAACACAGTCATCAGTTGATTGAAAGCCGTCATTTGAATCAATTGCTGTGCGTTGAACTCGCATTCTGCATGACATTGCTGCAGTGCTGAAACTGGACCGTAGAATAGAAGGTGCTGAATCTCTTCGAAGCCACACAGTCTTTCACTGTAGCGTTAGCAACCACACTGGTGTGAACTGGAGCATCATCATGCAGTATACAAGCTCAACGTACAACAATCTATTCAAATGACGGTCTTCAATCACTGATGCCAACCTGGAACTATAAAATACCATCTTGAAAGGCAGAAATTCCCATTTTGCTCTAAAATTCCCCACACGCTACACTACTTATACTGCAATTGATACTACTTGTCCTTTCTGACAGCTCGTTATGCGCACGTGTTGCTCAATGCTGTGTTGCCAGTTTTGCGTCGGGTATTGAAACACTAGATTATTCACTGCAAGTAAATCACAGTTTTATAAAATTAAATGAACAGAAGAGAACTAAAAAGAATGCTCTCAATAACCAGTAGGTCCACTACTCAAGTCGACAATCAAACAAAACAATGTGCATTTGTTTATGTTCAAATTGGCAACGTGTGAAAATGGTGGAATGTTTACCATTGCAGAGCAAGAGAAATGATCCACTATAATTGGCTGAACGTACTGTTGCCATAGAAACAGTCATTCTTGGCTGATTATTATGACCACGTGCAGAAAGGAAAAGACAGAGGAAAGCATCTGTCAGAAAGAACCAATTGTATCAAATAGACTACACAAACTTTTCAAAATTTATAAAATATGAAAATTGAAATTACTGTATATCACTCATTTTTTTTTAAATATTTGAGTAAATTATTTGTAAATTCCGATTTTCTAAATTCCTAATAATTATTTTCCTTAATTAAAAGAGACTATTAAAATTGTTAACGAAAACAAACACATTTTGTTGTCAGAATTTAGTATTTCCATGACGTTTTTTGTGCCATCATGTTTTACTGAACGTAATGAAACTAAACAAACTTCATTCTCCAGTTTGGACGTTTTAGGAATTCACCGTTTCTCGTTTGGTGATTTACCTTCTTCCGTTCATGATTTTAAAAAAATAAAAAATAACTCCAGAGTACAATTTACGTTAATTGAAGCTTGTTTTTCAGATTCACAAGTTAGTGTATAAATCACTTTCACACTAACACACACTTTCCAATAACAACATTTGACAATTTCATAATGATTCAGTGATTTCATATTGATTCAAGCGTCATTAGCATACTCCCGCTCATAGAGAATTTTGTTGGTGTCAATTTAAAAAATGTATTTAAAAAATCTTACATATATATGGTGCTAAATTTGACCAAAATTCCCCAAATTTAAATTGCTATTCGAAAAATTAATGTAAAAAATACCACAAAATTGTATTTTTTTTCCACGGATTGGTATCACTACTAGACAGTTGTAACTGATATATTATTTCTTCCCTAGATGGCACTATACTAGTAATGTCACAATATTTAAGTGTTGGGCTGGAAATTTTTAGAAATATGTTGATAATGTTTTATATATTTTTAAAAAATATATCCTTCAAACTTAGAAAGAACGCAGAAAGATTTTAGTCTTAGTCTTCTATCTTTATATTACTACAAGAACATATATTCTCCTTTTTAGTAGAGTTTATAAAAGCATTATTTTTAAACGATTTTTAGTGCTTATTAAATATTTTTATCGTTTTCATTTTTCATTTCTAGGTAACATTTTATTCATTGTTTGTTCTCCTTCTTTATATGTTCATTTTCTACAGTTCCAGCCGTTTTTCACAGCACTTTCATAAAGTTCATCTTTGGCATTTGACAAGTCTCTTAGAGTAAAAGGTTGTATACCAATACACGATTTCCCCCTCATACCCATTCCGTCTATCAATACAAAACTTGGTATACACATTTCTTATCCCTTATACTATTTTTTTTTTTTTTACATATATTTGAATTGTGTGCTTTTACCCGGGGCCACTTCAAAGGGGTCCAAATTTGATGGGAGTGATTTCTGGAGGGAATTTTCCCGACATTCTCACAATTTTCCCTGTTCAAGTATGTTAGGGGCCCCAATACATAGCACCTCTGGGAAACTTGTTTCATGCTGAAGAGAATGAACTATAAACCATGACTTTCCAACGAACAGTGTTGATGCAATACTATTTCACTGCGAGTCTACGATTTTCTTTATACTAACAGGGTAAATGAGCCCCATAGACTTAGTCCTTTGTCCATGGCACCTATTTTTTTGTACATGAACATATCTTTGTTATGTTTATTGAATGGACTAGGTTTGATTAGGAAGTCCTGTTGACAGGTTCATGTCCTTTCCTTGTGTGTAATACATAGAAGTTACAGGGTCGTAACTGTATTTGTCGTTTCGTAAGAGATCATATTATGGCGTCACAAAAATGTCCTTCATTGCATTTATCTGAGGACAGTGGATCAATTAAATCAGATTTCGAGACAAAAGGATGTATTTTCTTTTTTCTAAGAAAAAAATCTTTTAATAAAGGTTGTCGGGGCCGGTGGCAGGAGGCGATCAGAACTTTTGCGGCCACTGGTGAGGGAGTCCCACCACAGGTCACGAACATAAAAAGAGATTATTAGCGACAATATCTCTACCAAAGGTAGCCGAAATCCAACTAACAGAATAATTAATAAAGGACCACGAAAGGTCTCAACAATATCACTGACTTAGAGAGTTGCCTGACATTAAAAATGTAATGGAGCTGAGCAGTCTATGGGACTCGGCAATTTATTAGTACGGTAAGGAGGAGGTCCGTCCTGTTCAAACAATGTCCGACTAACAAGGCTGTCGGCAAGGTGATTTGATAGGGAGAGAGAGAACAGGATGAGTGCCTATGTATGACAATAATTAATTACAAAGTTCAAGCACGAGTTTACGAGATTATAAGGGAGCCTTGATCCGTGAATGTCCCGCAGGTAATTGCCAGCACTTTAGGGCAATGGCGGCTCCAAGGGGGGGTCACTAGTTAACGTGAAGCCCACACAACAACGAGATTAATTAGCACACCAAAATATTAGACAACTAGGACTCGTGCAAAGAAATAAATATTTGTAGCGGGACGACAACTTAATAATTAGGCACGTATTATACAACAATGAATTAAAATTAAAGCTAATGCAATGGAGACAGGATTATTAACACACTTAATGGACCTCAAATACATAAACTTCACAAGACAAGGTCAGGCTTGGCTATACTTAAATAATTCAGCCTAATAACAATTTAATCGATAAAACAATAAAAATGGAAGAGATAGTTATCGCTAACAACCTTAGTTGTAGAATCACTTTATAAAAACACAAACGTTGAAATCGAATATTGGGTGCACAGAAGTAGACGTGATTCTGAGTCGATGCGAGGAATCAAGATGCACAATTAAAATCACTAAAACAATTTAAATCACTCACCTCGCAATTGAACACCTACATAGATGAAAGAGTTCCAAGTGGCCTCTGGAGATATCGTCGAGTACTGTATAAGTCCAGTTGAGCTTAGCGTGGTAACAAGATGTTCGTTGCAACCAAGAATTCCCAGAAGATGTCTGTATTGGTTCGAGCGGTAAACCAACAAGATGCTTCCACTTCCTACGGAGAGTGAAGTTCTTTCTCCAATCGGAATTCTCACGGCGAATGCAGGAATAGTACTGGAGTCGCAGAACACACACAGAAGGGTGATGGTTCACTCAACTACAGAAGATAAAGAGTTCGGTCCTAAACAGGCGTGACTGGTGTAGTGGTTCACGTAGGAACCAGAGAACGAAAGAGATATGATAATAATGACTTCGACGAACGGCTTCTTCGGAGGTACTTTCTGAGAAAATATAAATAGGTGAGGTCGTACTTTGAAAACGTTAGATAGGCGTTTTAAATGACTGGGACGCCGAGTTAGAAGTAGTATGAGTTTTATTGTAAGTTGCTTTTGTACAGCGCAGAAGAGTTGATAAGCAATAAGTTGTTATACATCAGAGGTAACTTTAGATGACGCACAAGTCTAGTGGCGTATGCGTGAAACTTGAGAGGGGTCAGAATATGACCAATGATAAAAGAGAAACAAGGGCAGTTCAATGAAGAGATTGAACTACGACTGCCTGCATGTAGTAGTAGTAAACTTACTAGAAACAACGTTCAGCACAGTAACAAAGTTCTTGCTGTATTGCACACACGAAATGAAAACAGAGATGGTCCTTGGTAGGAGAACGGAGATGACGGAGTTCTCCACTAACACAGTGTAATAACACACTCTGAGAATGCACTAGTAAACTTACTAGAAACAACGTTCAGCACAGTAACAAAGTTCTTGCTGTATTGCACACACGAAATGAAAACAGAGATGGTCCTTGGTAGGAGAACGGAGATGACGGAGTTCTCCACTAACACAGTGTAATAACACACTCTGAGAATGCACTAAGTTCTTCTCCCTATGACTCTAACAAAGTCAGAGAAGAAACGCAAGTCCGGCGGGCGAAGGACAGAAGCCTGAGCCCGAAGAGTGGGCCGGAGCCCCCGGCGACGAGCACGAAGCTCGTGCCTCGTAGACACACAATGATTTTCCCCCGAGAACAGCTTGTACAGCTATTTTGTATTCAGGGAGTTTATTCACACGTTACGTACGTGGGAGTATAGTAGGGTGGTATCTTCCCAAAAGGGCGGATACTCGTGTGCAATGAAATTAGTCTTTACGTTTAGATTGGGTACTGATAATCTAAACGACTATTTAGGGTGTTAACTAGAATAGTCACGCATGCGCGTTATTACAAACAGTATAAGGCTTTAGCGTCATCTAGTACATAATATCCAAATTAAAAGTCAAAGGTTAATTTGATATTACAAAGAAAATCAAGCTTTATCCAGATTTTACAGGTTTCTTAATCGTTTCACAATGATACCAAAAATACAAGTGTTCCCAAGACACTTATTTTATACGGTGTCAAAATAGACATATTTAGTATTTTCGAAGTGTCAACTTCGGCGCCAAAATGTTAATTATACGTCTACCATGTTTTCGAGAACATCTGGGCTTAAACAGAGGACAATGAGAGTATTCAGAAAATAACATGAGACTCTCAGATAAGACACAAGGGTTAGATATTCCCTTGCACGTGCAGCGAATCGAAGGTTATAGGTTACCAATTCAGATCTGTTTCTCAAGATGCAAAGAGGGGAGAAAAAGATATGAGTTTCCTCTTACGAGAAAACAGCTAACTTTAAGTATTCGTCTGGCTTAGTCATTCCACAGAAAGAACAAAATATAAAGAGAGCAATTTAACATTGACTAATACCTGCAATAATTACATGGCAATAAAGCAATTAAAAGGTTTTTAAATAGTAATTATGAATTTAATAACAGTAAGAAAAGCAAAAAATTAGGTCGGCCCGAAGGCGCCTCAGGTCGGCCGCTACAGTCCTCCCGCGTAAAATAAAAAAAAATAGACGAGGGAACTGAGGAATATTTTTTTTTTACTACTTGGGCTTAAAATTTTTTTTTCTTTTAAGAAAAATTAAGTGGCAATATTGTTTTTAAACTTTAGAGTTGGCAACACTTTTTAATCTTTAGGATTGGCAACACTGCTTAATACTCATACATAGATATATTCAATTAAAATTTCTTAGTCCTAGTTGGCAACACTTACTAATTCTTTAAGTAAAGTTCATAAAGGTAAAACTTTTTTTTTTATACCAGCGAATATTATTTTATACACAATTATAGCTAAATAATCGAAGTACTTAAATCCATAAAGTAAAAACCCATTGAAATAATTATATAGTATTAGGTAACACCATAATTAAATAATGACACAAAAGTAGTTATATCAGTAGTACAGAAGTACTCGTTAAAATCCCAAAATAGCTTAAATATATATTTTTGTGTATATAAGAAGATATACGATTATCTAAAGGTCTAATACCTAGGTCATACCCAAACAATTAAAAAGTTAAAGAAATGTTTATATATATACACCTATAACTAGAATTAAATATGAGAACCCAAAATTATTATTAAACTACGTTAATAAACAAAGTTATCATTAGACTACCAATTATTTAGATATAAAATCTCGATTGTGAGTGAATCACAAATTTAAGAAATTACTACATAGCTCTACCAATGGTTATATACGTATAATACAAAGAGTTCCCTAGTTGGTACGATTTGTTCCTACATATTTACAAAACTAAGCTTTGTGTATAAAAAGATACAAAGACTAACAAGGCCAATACAACCTGATTTCGTATAAATACACTATACCTATTAAAACACTATAGCGAGGGATAACACAAATGACTTCAATTATGTACAGTACACATTTAAAATATATTTTTTTTACTCAGTTTTTATAGTTATTATTATTATTATACGAGTTCCTATATATACAAAGGATATACCTATATGTAAAGGAGATGGATGACCCATACTAAAATAATATAGTTAGATATTAAACCCAAGTAACATGCAATTATGCTTTACAAATCAATTATAACTACAAAGGAAGTATATATAGATAATAAATATTTACACGCATATATTTTTTTTTTTACTAAATTGCAATCATTAACGATAGTTGTATTCTTGACCTCTCTAGACATTCAAGGAACTGCACATTTCCTAAACGAAATTTCCACTAGGTATATATATATAGAATTACTAAATTTAACAAAAGATTTGAATGACTTCTATATTATTAAAAGTACAAGAATCAACTACCTAAAAATTCTAGAGATTATAAACACTACACAGAATCGCAAGACTACCGTATACAGAATATAACTACATTAGTTACTGAAGGATTTAATTCATGATTTTTTTATTATTATTATTATTATTACTATATGTAAATTTTCTTTTTCTCTACGTTTTGTTTTTGGATACATTAATTAAAAATTTACACTTTATCACTTACTCCAAAATTGTCAAAACAAACCATTAAATATACGATAAGAAAGGGAGCCAGTTTGTTTTTATGTTCTTCTAGTCTTTACCAAAATTGGGTTACTGGGACTCCCTGAGGTCGAAGGTTATCCACTACCGGAGGGTAGTTGGGAATTGACACTCAGATGTTTTCTCTTTTTTTTTTTTTTTTGCTACTACACTCCACGCTGAGGTCAGGGTGGTGTGAAGAAAAAGAAATTATACTACAGCCCTGTCTGGTAAGGGTCTGGTTTTTCTTTTAAACAGAGAACGGCTAAAAGAAGAATTTCTATGTTTGCATACAAGCTTTCGAATGAAATGAAGGCTGATTTCTTTTAGCGCGAAAGGGATAACTAGAACATATATATATATATTTTTTTTTAAACACTTTATAACATTCATCCTTTTAAACAATTTGAATTCAGTACGGAACAGCGTATGAATGTTTCGAAATGAACCCCTTTTAAATAGCATTTATATGGAACACGGCTCAATACAGGGTGTTCATAAACTAAATGGCAAGTTTATAGTTACGTCTAAAATACCTGAATTACAATATGACGCAAACGACCAATATACAAGATCAATTATGGTCTAAACTTTCAACTTTTACATTTAACAATATGCCAATTAACGCGTGGTTCAATATTATTGTTTAGTGACTATTGTCACGCAGTTGAACAGACGCTTAACAAAATCAATCAAATAAATCATCTCAATTTATAGAATGAACTGCTACAAATAATTAATCGATAAGAGAGGTAGAGTTACAATATAAAATTTCAAATCAACATATATTTAATTGTACTATTCGCACAGAGGTACTTCACTTTTACGTCATTTTATTAACAAAGGAACCAATTATAACTGAAGTACTGACGTTTAGAAATTAACAATGAATTTAAATATAACTTCAGGCAATTATCTTGTTGCCTTACTATGATAACAACTACCTTTTACAGTAAAATATTGATATCATTCAATTGGTAGGTCTTAATTTCAACCTGGATATTCACCAAAATTCATATTAATTATCACATATAGTAGATATCAAAATACAATTATCATATGCATTATAACGCATAATATATCAAATGCCATTATCATATTTATTATAATGTATATTCACGTTAGAATATTATTAGAATTACAGCTTAAAATATCTATTCCTAGTAAATACAATAATCAATATATCCAAATGATAAAAATAGAATGTGCCACAACTTTATAGAAATACAATCGAACGGGAATAGACTATAATTACGTAAATACATTTAAGAACAATTAATACAATTCAACGAGAATTCCTTACAGGAGACATGATGTCGACTCTTAGATACAAATTAAGTTGGCACTCGGACGGCAGGAGGCAAGAGAGGTATAATAAGGATTACTTTTAGCCTATCTTCTAACATTAACTCATATGACCCTGGGACTTACATTTACTTCGCATTTATTCATAATTTTAACTTTGAGGAATTTAACCGCGTATTTACATTTTAGAGACCTTTTGGGATATCTATACGCACAAAAGAACGATTTATCATTTCAAATAGGAGACAAGAAAGAGTTTATATGCAATTACAAAATGATCAATAATGCACTTATTTACTAAACAGGGCGGCTGTATTTGACATTTAGGCCCGATAAGAATTTTATTCTAGAAAATAACTCGATTCCTGGACTTGCAAAAGCATTTCTTTTACTCATGATATTATAACATCACTAATTTACGCGGAAGCTAGAAAACATAACAATACTTGATACATTGGACAAGTGAATTTAATTATCTCTTCGGACAACCTTAGATTTTCTTAAGGACTCGTGCTTGGACTCATTAGGGAGCAAGAGTGCTCAAAAGGATTAGGTCTACACAAACGCACCTTTGATTAGATTAGGCACTCGCGAGCAAGAACATTTATGACCAGTTAAATACAACATTAGCTTCCATACATATCATTACCATCTCGAAAAGCACATAATTAAAACTTTAACACCATAGGGTGTCTTTCGAACGAAACACTGGGCTTCCTTCCGAAAGAACCAAACATTCTCTGGTCGTTCGTTAGTAAACAGAACGATAATAAACAGCTGCGGGACCTAGGGGGTCCATAGCGACCTGGGATGTAATAGGAGGGTCCCGTACCTTTAAGGGGGTAAGCCTTCTCAAAGATCCGGCTTAACATCCTTACAATTACGCGGACGCACCCTTATACAATAAGGTCGATATAACAGAGGATCCACATCAGAGATTGCGCGATTCTCAGCTAATACAAGCGATAGAAACAAGCGGCAATTTTCTGAAACGACCAATTTACGCTTTGGGGCTGATAATTATAGTTAATTATCACGTTTGATGGAATTGGTACAATAAGATCGATTCAACGGAGTATAATCATCAGAGATTGCGCGGTTCTCAGCTAATACAAGCGATAGAAACAAGCGGCAATTTTCTGAAACGACCAATGTACGCTTTGGGGCTGATAATTATAGTTAATTATCACGTTTGATGGAATTGGTACTCCTTTTAGGAAAGGGAATTGACACATCCTAACCTAATCTATACTCCATGAATTATTACTGGAACAAGGGAGAGGTATGATCACTGTCTCAATATTTTCCGACAGGGTGTCTCCCAACGACACGTTCCAAAATTAGATAGCTCGCTAAAATTTACAAAATAATTACACAACTCGAGGCATTAGCGCTCGGCAAGGAATAGCAAAATTAATAACAATACTACAGAGCACGGTTTTACGTCCTGAACAAATGAAATTATTAACACAATGACTACGGTCGAATTTATCGTGACCGGAAAGTGATAAATTTATAGATAATTCAACTTCTAACATAATGAATAAGAAAAGATTCATTGATTAATAATGTCTACTAGTAAATTATTTAAACGTCTCCTTAATTAATAACAATAGCTAAGCACAAACGGAATTATTAGGATTAATCTTTCTACTACATTAAGTTCACATATTTCTTCCTTAATAAAACAGCCTTACACTGGCAATTAAAATTTACAAGAGCTTTATTCAAATTACAAAACTTTGATGCCAGGGACTTCAAAAGCAATAACGCATATCCTAATACTTTACGCTCTTATCATTTAATCAAAATACAAGGGATCTCGCGGTTTTTGAATACAGGGTACTATACTTCAGGGGTGTCCCACATTAGTGTTGTCTTTATTCAAACACGACTTAAAATAATAAAATAACGAGTTAGGATTAATATTACAACAACTTATTAAGAATGGTCTCTACTTAAAACAAATTACTAACTGAATTTATTGCCCTTTTAAACTTTCAATCTTGGTGTACTTAATCCTCTCATAATTAACAAAAAGCGCGTCCATTCATAAACAATAAAATTAAATTGGCCTCCAAGAGAATTTAAAATAATTTGAAAACTTCAAAATCACAATAATGAATCTCATTATGAACTTTTACTGAGAAACGAAACATATTAAGGCTTTAGTTCGTATAGTTCGTGTAAGGAATCTCTTTAGCACCTAACATAATATTTAATTTACCACTAACGCTGAGAAGCCAGTCGGGGAAAGATCAAGAATTTACCCACAATCAAAGAACTAACAACGCGTGAGTATAAGGACTCACAGAATGAAAATTTCAAAATAAATTTCAAAATTTCAATGATGTTTGTTTTGACTGACTTGTTCATTAATCACACAAGCAGAATTTGAATACTTGGAGTTCCTACACCAACCTTACGACTGATGATTCTTGAAATGAACCTCGCGAAAATCCATTGCAAGAATCGAACTCAGAATACGTTGAGAAGCTTTGAATACAGAACGGAATAGCTTTCATCTCGATAGGTGGAGAAGGAAGTATCTGTTCCGTATTTGGCGCCCTAAACCTTCTCAAGGTATTGTGTTGATATTTTTCCCTACAGTTTTTAGAATACTAAGGCAGTACACAACCGAGGAATGCTAACCAACACATTTCCTTTTTCTCGCTTTTTCTTTTCACAAAATATATAGATATATATATATTTTTTTTTTTTTTTTTTGCCCAGCTGGGGAAACTAACAGAGAACAGATGTTTTCTCTCTGTGTTGAAGAAAAAGGAACGAACTATTCTTTTGATATATGGACTGTTTCTTTTTCCTTCCCTCATTGACTTCTCTAGAACAAGCAAAATGATAGCTAAACTTTCAGGGTAGAAGGGGGCATTTGCCCAGTGCAACATATCAACACAAAATGTTTACTTTCAAGCAAATTAATAGGAAACCTGTCCTTTCAATTAACACAATTTAAACATTAAATTATACGAAACTCATTTAGAATATGGATGTGACCCTAAGCAAACAATATAACACAATGAAAGTAATAATATAAATAACTCCTGCTTTGTCATTTACAAAAGCAACATAGGATTCTATAATCAATATCAATTAACACATTATTGGATGACGAGCTAATGATCGAATCCCACTGTTGAACACCAAATTTATGTCGGGGCCGGTGGCAGGAGGCGATCAGAACTTTTGCGGCCACTGGTGAGGGAGTCCCACCACAGGTCACGAACATAAAAAGAGATTATTAGCGACAATATCTCTACCAAAGGTAGCCGAAATCCAACTAACAGAATAATTAATAAAGGACCACGAAAGGTCTCAACAATATCACTGACTTAGAGAGTTGCCTGACATTAAAAATGTAATGGAGCTGAGCAGTCTATGGGGCTCGGCAATTTATTAGTACGGTAAGGAGGAGGTCCGTCCTGTTCAAACAATGTCCGACTAACAAGGCTGTCGGCAAGGTGATTTGATAGGGAGAGAGAGAACAGGATGAGTGCCTATGTATGACAATAATTAATTACAAAGTTCAAGCACGAGTTTACGAGATTATAAGGGAGCCTTGATCCGTGAATGTCCCGCAGGTAATTGCCAGCACTTTAGGGCAATGGCGGCTCCAAGGGGGGGTCACTAGTTAACGTGAAGCCCACACAACAACGAGATTAATTAGCACACCAAAATATTAGACAACTAGGACTCGTGCAAAGAAATAAATATTTGTAGCGGGACGACAACTTAATAATTAGGCACGTATTATACAACAATGAATTAAAATTAAAGCTAATGCAATGGAGACAGGATTATTAACACACTTAATGGACCTCAAATACATAAACTTCACAAGACAAGGTCAGGCTTGGCTATACTTAAATAATTCAGCCTAATAACAATTTAATCGATAAAACAATAAAAATGGAAGAGATAGTTATCGCTAACAACCTTAGTTGTAGAATCACTTTATAAAAACACAAACGTTGAAATCGAATATTGGGTGCACAGAAGTAGACGTGATTCTGAGTCGATGCGAGGAATCAAGATGCACAATTAAAATCACTAAAACAATTTAAATCACTCACCTCGCAATTGAACACCTACATAGATGAAAGAGTTCCAAGTGGCCTCTGGAGATATCGTCGAGTACTGTATAAGTCCAGTTGAGCTTAGCGTGGTAACAAGATGTTCGTTGCAACCAAGAATTCCCAGAAGATGTCTGTATTGGTTCGAGCGGTAAACCAACAAGATGCTTCCACTTCCTACGGAGAGTGAAGTTCTTTCTCCAATCGGAATTCTCACGGCGAATGCAGGAATAGTACTGGAGTCGCAGAACACACACAGAAGGGTGATGGTTCACTCAACTACAGAAGATAAAGAGTTCGGTCCTCAACAGGCGTGACTGGTGTAGTGGTTCACGTAGGAACCAGAGAACGAAAGAGATATGATAATAATGACTTCGACGAACGGCTTCTTCGGAGGTACTTTCTGAGAAAATATAAGTAGGTGAGGTCGTACTTTGAAAACGTTAGATAGGCGTTTTAAATGACTGGGACGCCGAGTTAGAAGTAGTATGAGTTTTATTGTAAGTTGCTTTTGTACAGCGCAGAAGAGTTGATAAGCAATAAGTTGTTATACATCAGAGGTAACTTTAGATGACGCACAAGTCTAGTGGCGTATGCGTGAAACTTGAGAGGGGTCAGAATATGACCAATGATAAAAGAGAAACAAGGGCAGTTCAATGAAGAGATTGAACTACGACTGCCTGCATGTAGTAGTAGTAAACTTACTAGAAACAACGTTCAGCACAGTAACAAAGTTCTTGCTGTATTGCACACACGAAATGAAAACAGAGATGGTCCTTGGTAGGAGAACGGAGATGACGGAGTTCTCCACTAACACAGTGTAATAACACACTCTGAGAATGCACTAGTAAACTTACTAGAAACAACGTTCAGCACAGTAACAAAGTTCTTGCTGTATTGCACACACGAAATGAAAACAGAGATGGTCCTTGGTAGGAGAACGGAGATGACGGAGTTCTCCACTAACACAGTGTAATAACACACTCTGAGAATGCACTAAGTTCTTCTCCCTATGACTCTAACAAAGTCAGAGAAGAAACGCAAGTCCGGCGGGCGAAGGACAGAAGCCTGAGCCCGAAGAGTGGGCCGGAGCCCCCGGCGACGAGCACGAAGCTCGTGCCTCGTAGACACACAATGATTTTCCCCCGAGAACAGCTTGTACAGCTATTTTGTATTCAGGGAGTTTATTCACACGTTACGTACGTGGGAGTATAGTAGGGTGGTATCTTCCCAAAAGGGCGGATACTCGTGTGCAATGAAATTAGTCTTTACGTTTAGATTGGGTACTGATAATCTAAACGACTATTTAGGGTGTTAACTAGAATAGTCACGCATGCGCGTTATTACAAACAGTATAAGGCTTTAGCGTCATCTAGTACATAATATCCAAATTAAAAGTCAAAGGTTAATTTGATATTACAAAGAAAATCAAGCTTTATCCAGATTTTACAGGTTTCTTAATCGTTTCACAATGATACCAAAAATACAAGTGTTCCCAAGACACTTATTTTATACGGTGTCAAAATAGACATATTTAGTATTTTCGAAGTGTCAACTTCGGCGCCAAAATGTTAATTATACGTCTACCATGTTTTCGAGAACATCTGGGCTTAAACAGAGGACAATGAGAGTATTCAGAAAATAACATGAGACTCTCAGATAAGACACAAGGGTTAGATATTCCCTTGCACGTGCAGCGAATCGAAGGTTATAGGTTACCAATTCAGATCTGTTTCTCAAGATGCAAAGAGGGGAGAAAAAGATATGAGTTTCCTCTTACGAGAAAACAGCTAACTTTAAGTATTCGTCTGGCTTAGTCATTCCACAGAAAGAACAAAATATAAAGAGAGCAATTTAACATTGACTAATACCTGCAATAATTACATGGCAATAAAGCAATTAAAAGGTTTTTAAATAGTAATTATGAATTTAATAACAGTAAGAAAAGCAAAAAATTAGGTCGGCCCGAAGGCGCCTCAGGTCGGCCGCTACAAGGTGTTATTTATTTATTTATTTATTTATTAAGTAAATAAAAGAAGAGTATACGATTTTGCTCTGGAATACGATTATCATACGATTAACATTAAAGTACTTCAAAGAATTAATTCCTGATTCTGTGATATTACTTTTGCGATAAAGGAAGATGTTAGATGGCCATACAGCCAGCACACCACACATCTATAATTACTTTTGTAATCATTTAGCCGTGAAATGTGAAGAGAAATTTCAGTTTTCTTTCCTCTTGAAATTGCAGTTAGTACAACTCAGTAAATGATCCACAAGCATCATTGACTGATTTTAAGTGCAGATGTAAGGATCACTTAACTTCCTTCTTGAAACCCATTATTATAGCTTCTGGAATGTAAGAAAGCCTCCCATCTCATCTCCTTGTATAGGAAGTGTTCGTTGTCCCGTGGAAAATCCATGATACAGTTCTTGCAGTTGCAGTACTTGGCTCTTGTGTATCCAATCTCTTTTGTACATAACTTCTTCTGCGCATCATTAACTATTGTTTTATGAGTGCTTTTTAACATGCTTTGCCGTCTTGGTCACTACATAGACCTACAACATGCATACGCTGTAAGATGCAATTTCTTGGTTTATTTTCTCTTTAAGCTGATTCATGATGACTACCTGGAGCTAAGAAGAAGACTCTGCAATAATTTCCTCAAAAGATCTGTTGTGTAGACTAAACAGTAATTGAACGACTTGAAGGTATCATTGAAACATACTTGCAGTTGTCCTTAGTGCAAGACAAAAGTTATAGTAGCCTCGGCTTTATAGATTAGTAAGAATTAGCTTACTTTATGTGTGGGTTATTAAATCCAGCGGGTCAAGCTACAGCAACACACACTCGTTAGTGAAACCTCTCCTGTGTCAATCCTACCCGCTAAGGATTAATTATCACTATTCCTTCAAAATCAATCTTTATATTACCGTTTCCCCTCCATATTGACCTAACCGAAATAACTACAACTCAACACCAGCGATTTTCAAGTTATGAGTCGCGACTCCTAATGAGTCCTTATATTTGTTAGTTGAAGTTTCGGGTATCCCTTTTCAGCAACAAAGTTGTATGAGACGTGACCCTGCAGTTTATGGTGTATTTTACATCATCGTAATCCTTCCAATACTCTTCTACTGGAAATCGAACATGTGAACACGTGTATATCAAAGGCTTGCACGTTAACCACTAAATCAGTGACGATGGCTTCTGAGAAAGTGTTTGATGAGTTGGTAAGTTCTTGTATCAGGTTCAAGCTTTTAACGGTTTTCTGAAATTTTGGACAAGACCATTAACTAACTTATATCCAACCTTTACTATATGTTTGTCGGAAACAGAATGATAATCATATTGAACTCGGATTTTAAAAAAATACAAAACTAGGCTTGGAGAAAAAGCAATTTCAGATTTTGAACACAAGATACCGGGCTTCTGAACAATTGGGAGAAATAGAGACATGGTAAGCTTAATCTGAGGTTCGAAAACACTGCTCTATGCTGTTATACTTCAATCGTAACGGACACAGACACTCTTCAAATTTAAGGAAAGGAAACAACGACAACTACAAGACAGTAATAGGATACAAATGATGAATATGAGCAAGTCATATTCCTAGACTATTGTATTATATTATGAACTTCCCAGTACTGTGTGAGACTATATTGGAGTTTATCATGAACTTCACGATACATGAATATTCGAAGGGATGATAACATGAAAATGTCTTAACCTAAAGACTGGCAGGGCCCATTACATACATGAAAAATACATACAGGCAGTGTTTTTTCATCAAAATTTAAAAGGATTCGTCTTCATGTTCCTTGTATTGTGAAGTTCATTATAATCTCTAATGTAGTCTCACACAATATTGTGAAGTTCGTAATACAATACAATAATTTAGAAATATGACTTCCTTAAATTCACCATACATGCGTTTGTTCGTGTATTTTTACAACAAATATATTTTTACAACTTTTTTTTTTTAAATGTGCTTAACTTGGGAACTCAGGATATCTACAAGAGAAGGAGCAATACGCAAATTACGTCGCTAATAAATTTTGGAAGGTGAAGTCCAGAGAAAATTAGTCACTGCTCATACTAGCTTTGAAACTACCAGCTAATCAGTGCAAACATTTGTTATTACTAATCTGCGTCATAGGATTAGGAATTAGATTTTTGGGATTTTGTCATCTATGTTCATAGTAGTCCGTCAAGTGTGAGGCGTGACGTCCCTCGGAGATCACAGTATCCGAGGAAAGGAAAGGAAAAAAGGATTGGGGAAAGAAGAAAGGATTGGGGAAAGGAAGAAAGGATTGGAGAAAGAAGAAAGGATTGGGGAAAGAAGAAAGGATTGGAGAAAGAAGAAAGGATTGGGGAAAGAAGAAAGGATTGGGGAAAGGAAGAAAGGATTGGAGAAAGAAGAAAGGATTGGGAAAGAAGAAAGGATTGGGGAAAGAAAGAAAGGATTGGGGAAAGAAAGAAAGGATTGGGGAAAGAAGAAAGGATTGGGGAAAGAAAGAAAGGATTGGGGAAAGAAGAAAGGATTGGGGAAAGAAAGGATTGGGGAAAGAAGAAAGGATTGGAGAAAGAAGAAAGGATTGGAGAAAGAAGAAATGATTGGGGAAAGAAGAAAGGATTGGGGAAAGAAAGAAAGGATTGGGGAAAGAAGAAAGGATTGGGGAAAGAAGGAAGCGACCTAAGACCTATGTTAGGTACCATCTCGGTATTTACCAAGTGTGAATGAGTAACACCCAGAGAAACGTCACACAGGATGGCTAGCCTGGAAAAGATTTTACACATTTTTCGACCGAATGTTCTCACCGGGAATCGAACCTAGGACCGCTCGCACCAAAGACAAAAGCACAGTTTGGACAATGATACACAGATTAGTAATAGGTGTTTACTTTAGTCAGGTATTAGTTTTATTTAAAAATTAATTAAAACAAGTTTTTTTTCCTGATGGTACGTATTGGTATGTAGTGGCCTGTACCAATTTTTTCTGAGTTGTAAGAAAATGCAAACTCTCTACCCTTCTGTTTTTTCTTTACTCTTTTATGGAATGAATTTTTCAATTTAAGCCGATTTGAAGGCTGGAATAACAATATATTATATGTTTAAAAGGTAATACGGTTTGCAGCTGCTGATAATTTCTTCCACTTGTTCAGATTTTGACGCTTACTTTGACAGCCGCGAAAATCTCGCTTAAGTGAAGGAGAAGTGGTTCGTGGTTTTCATGAATATGTTCAGGAAAATTAAGCTCCGGACATTTAAGATACATTCCGGGAGACAACCACTGAATCACACTTTGGCCACAACTGCTATTTTCCATCGAATGTAAAAGGGATTTTCTGAAATGAAACTTACAGTAACTATGTCTAGGTCACATCACATTTGCTTGTATGAGGAAATTTTGCACCGTCACATACAGTTTAATCCTAGCAAACATGTGGACGCATGGCTGTTCCTATGTAATTCTGTACTTGAAACCAAAAGCAAGGAGTGCTGAGCGACGACGGAACTATGTCGGACGACATGTAAAATAATAATAATAATAATAATAATAATAATAATAATAATAATAATAAATAAAGGAAGTTTCTGTAAAATAGCCTATCTATCGTAAGTACCAGCATCTTTTCTTTTTTTAAAAAAAAAACAATGGTTAATATTGGTTAGTAACTTAAAAATGAGCACTTTTTTTATTTTATATAAGAACAATACTTTTTAAACAAAGCCGTACCCAGAGTTGGAGATCAAAAGTACAAAAGTAATTAATGCTTTCGATTAAGATATCAGGTAAATGTTGCCGGTGCGTCATCGACCAGGAGGGAAGATGAATACTTCTGTATTTAATGTTAAAGAACCAAAAACACTGAGCCCCTGCATCAGTAAAAGACCAGCATTTTCATCCTTAATGTGGAAGAATTACTAAACATTCAATTGTTAAAAGGAGCAAATAAGTTTGGCATCCCACCTTCACCCGTAGATCCGTCACGTAAATCATATGATGACATAGGAAATTAAACTCCAAATAAATTCTGGTAAAAGCAGAAAGCGATTCACGCAAAACTAAAGGCTAAAGAACTTGCAGGAAAAAATTATATATATATAGTATATCTTTTTAACTACAGGCAACCAGCAATGCTTTGCTGTTGTGCAGGTTGCATAGAAGCTAGGAAATGTCCTGGAATTGAAGCTATGTTAACGAAGTAACGCCATTAACGAACTTGGTCCTAACTATCTAGTGCAAATGAAGAGTTAAAGTCATCGTTAATTGTTAACAAATTCACACCATTAACGAAGTTGGTCATAGTTATTTAGTGCAAATAAAGAGTTAAAGTCACCATTAACTGTTAACAAATTGACACCATTAACGAAGTTGGTCATAGCTATCTAGTGCAAATAAAGAGTTAAAGTCACCGTTAACTGTTAACAAATTGACACCATTAACAAAGTTGGTCATAGTTATCTAGTGCAAATTAAGAGTTAAAGTCACCGTTAACTGTTCACAAATTGACACCATTAACGAAGATGGTCATAGCTATCAAGTGCAATCAAAGAGTTTTAAAGTTTCGTTAACTGTTAACGAACTGACGCCATTAATGAACGTAGCCGAAATAATCGCTGTAGTTATCTATTGCAATATAATCAGAATTTAAAAATTCGCTTTTGTTCAAGTTATCATGTGGAGTTGTGCGTTAATGATTAGACTGAAGCCAACTTTGCTTCCCTGATCCTCCACTCAGCATTGTTTTTCAACTTCATAAATATTTTGAACATCACTTTAAAAAAAAAAAAAATATTGGAACGGTCTTACCTGTCCTCCCCCCCCCCCCCCAAAGTTGAAGACAGATTTGCGCCGATGCTTCTTACCACACTTAAATTGATGTCGCTGGCAAAAGAGAAAGCGTTACCTTCTCTGGCCCGCCCCTCTACTGATGGAAATGCAACTGCATTACAAAAATAAATGTCAAAATCGAATAATTTTTATGTAGTTTATACTGCAAAATTGTTTTGTATGTTTGCGTGTGAATTTCATCCCCTTTTACATTCTTTCTCTCCATTGATTACAATCCCAAACAATGGGCTTATTTCGCGAAGTTGGAGGTAGATCGGCCTACACATCGAATCTCGTTTCAATCGGACGTATTTTACTAGTTATCGTGAAACACAGACGAACTGATGGTCACAAGTTAATGCCAATCGACACGAATGGTAATCGCACTTTACGCTTGATTCAAAGAAGAAGAAAATTACTACGACATCATTTGAGAGGAAATTGTTTTGCGAGGGATGTGATGCATATAGAAGTGCTTCATTTCGTTGATTCATATATCGACTAATACACTTATAAACATTTCCGATCTAGGTTTTATCCAAAGTCAACCGTACCATTAGATACAGAACTGCTGTAAAATACGTTTTTTTTTTTTTTTTTTTTTTACAGAAAAGTGTAGTATGAATTGACTCATATCGATACTTTAACAATTTCTCTTCGTTTCTTTCCAGTTGTAAACCAATGATTAGACTCAGGCCAGCTTCACGTAGTACAAGTCTGACTAAATCATGTTAGTTAAGGATGTTCTGGTGCCTGGCTCCAGACACTCTGCAAGTTTTCTGTTCTGGGTTTCTTTTCAACGTTACTTTTTAGTCTTTCTTTCTTTCCTCCCATTTTTTTAAATGATGATAACTACAATGAAGGCTTTTGGAAATCTCTCTCTCTCTCTCTCTTGAAGGGATGATTTAGGTGTATCTCTAAAAGCTGAGAAATAATGCAGTCACTGAACGAAAAAAAAAAAAAAAAAACTGGTCCGCTGGAATAAGAAACAGATCCACTTTCGCAGAGTCGCGAGCTCTCGAGGTTTACGGTTAGATTCTTTATGAAGAAGGTTCTTCAAAACTCCATCAGTATAAATCAACTTCTTACGTCTCCTCCTTATACGTTAGACCTAGCAGAGAAACTCTGTATACTGAGTTCTTATAGGCGAGTCTTTAAACAAAATTGGTTTCCGTAGTTGTTAAAACATACTCTTTCACTGTATGTAACAGAGTACTTTAAGCTAGTGATAGGCCTTTGGCTCTGGTGCAAAAGATCGCAGGTTCAATTTTATCCTGTTCAAATTATTCTGTTTCTTCTTAAATTCTTAGTACACTAATTATTTCGCTGTTGTTCCCTTGAATATACTACACGACACACCTATTAGCCGTCACTCCACTAGGATGCGTTATACTCGAGCTGGGAAACTCATCACCGAGGAAAATTGCTCGTAAATTATAAATGAAAAACTGAAATGAAATCTAACTTTTACGTCCGACGGTTACGCCGGCTAGGCTAAAGGAGACGGGGATAAGAAATAAAGGAAATGGTGGAATGAAGAAAGTAGGAGGAAACGGGAGAACCCCGAGAAAACCCACGAACACGGTGTTTGTCCTTTAGTTGGTGCGAGCTGGGATCGAACCAAGAACCCCATGCACCAGAGGTAAACGCTCTACCACTGAGTGACCGCTGCCCTTGAATTCTAAATTGTTCAGAGTCTATTTTACCTGAAAAGTGCTTATTATAAGTGGTGATATAATCTCGTTTGTGACAACTTTGTTCACTATTACTGAAATATATATACGTATTTCATGATTTTTATCGTATTTATTTAATTTTATTTTATTTATTCACCATGATAGTAGATATCAACCATAATGCTGATGACAGTGTCTCGCACGGAATTTGAAAAAAAAAAAAAAAAAAAACGGCTTCTATGTCTGACAACAGAGACATTTCCATGTCTTTGGAAGAAAAATTTTACTCCCAGAAGGGAGAAAAGAACAGCTACAGGAATGAATAGTTGAATTCTGATCAGAAGATGCTGTTCTGTTTCCCGATAATCTCGTGAGGTAAATGCCGAGACAGTATATAGCCAAAACCTCATTGTCTTCCAATATGTATATTTTTTATCTACTACTTGCCTTCTGTCTCGGTGATTCCCGGCGGAAGCTCATGTGATTCGGATTCCACGTTAAGCTGAAGGTTCACGTCTCATACAGTCTTTCTGCTGACGGACGCTAAAATCAAATTAAATCAAAATCTCTTTCGCTTATTACGTATATGTGTGTCGAATTATTTTTACAAATTATTATAACGCAATAGTAAAAAAATGTCCCGGTCTTTTTTCTTGTCAAGGGGCAAACGCGTGTGGTACCATTTTTGGTCTTTTGTAGAAGTACTCACCGGGGATACAAACCTGAGAAGTGATTCGAATGTTACTTTAATCAGTAGATTTAACGTCATATAGCCTCGGTGCTGGGAATAGACGTCAAATCCGAATCAAACATATCACTCACCAGTAACACTCAATCCAGGTCATTATTTTTAGAAGTTTTATTTCACTGATGCAGTCTAAATTAGAATGTAAACTGAATTAGCACGGGTTGCTTTGATCTGAATGAATCTTCCTGTTTTACTGTTCTTCGGATCCTCAGAGGGATCAACACATATATCCGAATCTCTAGTGTGTTTGGATCTCCAGATGTATAAGATAAGGTATATCCGTTACTCAGATTATTATATTAGATATGTGCTATCACTGCTATATGTAGTGTGACTTGAAGTTGAGTTCGTAGTTGCTTGCATATCCAGAGGTGAGCATCTTCCGACTAAACTACTATGATCTGTCTTAATGTTTTAATTTTTTTTTTTTTTTTTGTTACCAAACTTACTAAATTTTTGACCTAAAGTAACGTCCTTTTCGGTCTTTGCAGTTCTTTTATGCTAGAATATATTATTAGCAACCTCACTGGTGCGTGTTTCCGTTGAGTCAATGAAGAAAAAGTGTGTATTAAAGTGTAATTATGTCGTGCTTAAAAACAAAATTGTCAACTTAATGTTGACATGCGTATGGCAGAAGCTCTTCCAGTAGTCAATTACAGTTTTTAAGGTTTAAAATCCCCTAAGGGATAAATTTTCCCTTCCGCGAAAATTCTGGAAGCATTTTTAAAAGCATTGTCAAGATTTCAAGTATGCTAAGTTTTCGTCATACATAATATTCTGTAATAGACTGATGTAAGAAAAATACTTTTTTTTTAAAAGTTTAAACTTCAAGAAAAAAAAAATAAGTTTCATGGTGTTTAAACATAACTCCCCATTCACGGATGAGCGCTGGTCAATGACAAACATACCAAACGTGCAACGTGCTGGTATGTAAACAGTTTTTATTGTTATTTAACGTGAAAGTATGTGTGTTACTTCAGGACAATTTATCTTTTTGTCATATGAACTCATACATAGACTGCATACTTGGTGATCTTTTTTTTAAAAAAAAAAATGCAGAAATGTATTTTGGAGATGGAAAAAATCAACTCATTGTTTTACCATTATATTAAGCATTAAATCTTCGAGCTATGTGAGTTAACATCCAACAGATATTTAACAATATTTTTGCACTATGCAAGATACGAAAATGATAAATCGAGGATATATAAAAAGAAAAAGTTCTGGTTTTCGCTTGTATTAGAATTTTATAAAATGGAAATATTAAAATTTCTGATTGCATTACTCTTTCATTTTGTTGTACGTACCAGAACAATAATTGAACATGCCTGTAGTGTATTGTATACCCCTAGTTAATGGACAATTCAAATTCTTCAGAGGAAGGATATGTATATCCAAGGTCGAATCCAGGATTTTCTGACGGGGGTGCACCAATAACTACTACATACATTTGAATTAAATTTGAATGCTTTAAAAATGCTTTTAGACATCTGTGGTGTGAATCAGGAATATTGTTTTGCTTGGTAAATTCTTTTCCTTCAACCTCCAGACAATTGACTTAAACTATTGCTTTTGCAAAGTCCACGTTCTTTTAAGCCCCAAACATGAAAAGGAAACATTACGACAGAAAGTTTCGGAAAGTATTGCTACTTTCACTGCTAACTTTTCATTTTAGATAGTGTTACAACGAAGAGGGGGTGCATTTGCCCCTGTGCACTCCCTTTAAATCCGGCCCTGGGTATATCTATTTCCTGTAAACGTTCATTATTCAATGTTTTTAATAGATCTACATCTCATATTTATCCGGAGGAAATTTGTTTCCTTTCACAAATCTTTCCAGACTTCTTGCTTAATTCGTCCAACCACGGGTTCAGTTCTCAATGGGAAATACAAAATCTTTAGTGTTTTGTATCGTGAAGAAATTGAGATGTTACTTGCATTAAGAAGTTGCGAAATCGAATCTAGAAAGACAGATGTATCGGCAGTGGAAGTTGATACGCATCATCCAATTTCACTATACTATTTTGTCTCGTGACTGATATTGTATTATTGAAGAATTAATCTTGAGTTATTTTAATTATGGCTGTAGTTTTCAAATTACAGGGGTTCTGTATCTATTCAACTTTCTTTCCCACACTGAGAAAAATCCGTTATCCGGACAGCGGTATATTGCACAAATATACTGAATCCTTATGTTTACTACTGAAATCTGTACGGAGCATACGTTACCCGTTCGCTATACATGTACTACCCTTTCCCTGCTTGGATGTTACATCATGTCTCTGCAAGATGTCTGACACCTAACAGTCTCCCATATTTTACATACGTATAAATATGTTACATACGTCAGCTGTATGTTATATACGTCCATCTGTATGTGAAATCTTGATTTTCTACATACAGGTGCTTTTTTCGTATGGAAAACATGTTTATTCGGAACACTAATACGGAAAGTACGTATAAAGCATATGTTTTCAGTTATAAACTTGCTGCAGGACATTGTTACATAGGGTTATACGTTAAATCCAAAAACTACAGGATTTACGCATATAATCTACGTTTTACGTACACCACATACGTTTTTTTCCTCAGTGCAGTTTTTAAGAACTTATTAAAAATATTAAAAAAATAAGTTTCCTGAAAGTTTAACCTAGTATCAAGTATAATGGCCATTTTTTAAGGTATTATTCATTCTCCCACATAACACGTGACGTCATACTTGATGGGCAGTCAAAATACGCAGAGGTGCCCACTAGAGTTATAATCCAAAGTACGTCCGCGAAATTTGTTTGAAGAGGGATGAAGAAAAGAATTAATTGAAATACGTATTTAAATAGCTTAGAAGTAAGAATATCTGTTTTAAAAAGTGTGTAATTTATACACGGACAACGTGTTTTACATCAAGCCCGCACTCAAGAGGGAGTGAAGTATTGAAAGTTCAGAAGTCTTGAGTAACTTTAAAAATGAAATATTGTTATTTGTATATCATGAATTATGGAGTGATGGATATTCCTAAACACTTCATCCTACAAACTAAGAATTTGAATTTTAGAAAAGAATGTAAACGGCGTGACAAACATCTTGGCATTTGAAGGCGGCGTTCCAAGTTCCCTTTAAATGCTGCTAGCAAATGAGAGGCCAACGGTATTGCCACGTTTATTTTGTACACATTCACTTCAGTCTATTCCCTGCCACCTGATCGCGCTATATTTCGTCTGCTTAGCCAAGTCATAGCCGCACCTCTTTACCACTTGGCAACGTCGCGTCAGAGTTTGCGTTTTATTCGTTTAGCTGAAATGCAAGATGTTTATATGGGCAACACGTTCTAATCAAGCCAATATCCATAGAGGCAGAAGTATTGAAGATCAGATATTTGAGTAAATTTATAGGATGATATTGCTTTTCTAGGGATCATGAACCATGAGGAGATAGGTAACCCTGAATTATTCAAATTGAAGATTTTTAAAGTACGAAATGTATTAAATACAACGAATTTAAATCATAGGTTTATCCAGGGGAGGAAAGATATTGGTAGCCAGACGTCTGAATAAATTTACAAGTACAGTATATGGCCCCTTTGAGGATCACGTGTCCATGAATATTTCAAAGATACTATTTTTTTTTTTTTTTTAATAATGTTTTCTACACCAAACCGTTTGGAATTTTCAATTTCGATATTTATTCTTGTTGTTGCTGTGTAAGAAACTACAAATGCACAGAATATTCTTCTTTGAAAGTTTGTAAATATTACATATACAAAGTCTTGATGGATACAACTTTTAAACTGGGGACCGCGGTGGGTCAGTGGTAGAGCGTTCACCTCTGGTGCATGGGATCCTTGTTTCAATCCCAGTTCGCGCCGAGTGAGCTTTGTGGTGGACAAACACCGTGTGTATGGGTTTTCTGGGGGGTTCTCCCGTTTCTTCCCACTTTCTTCCTTCCATTATTTCATTCTTTTCTCATCATTACCGTCTCCTTTAGCCAAGCCAGCATAATCGTAGGACGTAAAACTTAAAGATTTCATTTTTTTCAACTTTTGAACTTAGTTCTGAAGAAATACTCAAGTTTTAAAAAATTATCTACTTCCCCAAGTAATCTAAAGTCCCAAATTTTTCTTAGTTTCGAATTCTCTTTTTCCTCCAATAATCGAAAATCCATTCTTTTTTGTCTGGAAATTGGGTAAGGATAGAAATGTTTGGCATCTCATACGGTATTTTCAAACGTCTTTAAGGTGGATCACTACCCGGAAGTCAGTATAAGCATTAGTTATTTGCCTTAACCAACACGTAAAGAAACGGGACATATTATAAGTATTACACTATAAAATAGAGTTATGCGTCAGTTACAACATGAGATACTATTTTCTGTGCTTATGTATTCTGTTAGCTAAAAAAGTAACATATAAGAGGAAAACTTGATCAGTTTTAAGATGAGTACGCAAGATGGCGCTTGCTGTTAGATTTTACTACTCCTGTGCTCAGTTTTATGAAATTTTTACTTACAAGCATAAATTATTTTACAAGTAGTTGTCTCATTACGGAATATGGATATTATATTACCATTTTTCGTGTTATGTTTTACATTTTAACCAAATATTATTCTATGTTTACGGAAATAGTTTTAGCGGCTGAATCTCATGCTTACGCAGGACGCCATAATGCTTCGTTGCCAAACTTACATGTGTACTGTTGCAGTCACAGTAGTAGGGCAATTCCTTGTTAGCGTTTGAAGTCCAGAGGCGAAACCTGTAAATTGTGATAAAACTATTATAGTTAATAAAAGTGGAAAATGGGGAAACGGAAGGAATCAAGTGACCTGCCAATAAAGGCAGAATAACTATGATGATTATATATATATCTATATCTATCTATCTATCTATCTATATATATATATATATATATATATATATATATATATATATATATATATATATATATATATATATATATATATATATATAAAGAAGAATCGAACTCTAAGTAAAAGATTGAAGAGCCAAAGGAAGCAAAGAGAAAGGGAGAATAAATTGAAGAAACAGCTAAGCGCTTTTCAATTTTTAACTGTTTGTTTCCACGTAATACAAAGATAGTTTATTTTGACGATCATTTTGAACGTTAAATATGTAGCCTAATATATGTTCTTTCTTTTTCTTCTTCTTTCCTTTCTTTTTTTCATTGAGTTACGAAGGTATTTTCTTTCTCAGTCAAAAGTCAAAAAGTAAGTGACACTTTGTGCATGTGTTAAAACTCTCTAAACCTTTTTACAGGGGTTTCAACTTTAGAGATTAATTTAAGTTTCTAGTTATTTCAAAATTCCCCTTTTCTAGTATGTTCGACACAGTTCGAAATTCCCGTTTTCTAGTACAGTTGTTTTTTTTTTTTTTTAATTTTTAAATACACAAAACACTGATAACAAATTTCAAATCTGAAAGTAACCTCCCCCTTAACACGTTAGCTGCCAAGGATGAATTTTGTTCTTCACCGTTAGAGTGCCAAAAGTACTTACTTACATTATTTTTGTTTTGTTCATATTTTTTTTAACATAATGTTAATGCTGAAACATAATGTAAGACGATGTATTGAATTCGCGCACATGAAAGTTTTAGGGTCCAATTGGACCTACTCGTGTATTTTTTGTTTATGGGCAAGGGGATAGATGGCAATTGAACTGCACAGAGAAAAATCCGTTCTCCGGACAGCGGTATATTGTACAAATATACGGTATCCTCTTGCTTACTATAGAAATCAGTACGGAGCATACGATATCCGTATGCTACATAGACACTGCCCTTAGATGTTACATCATGCCGTTGCAGGATGTCTGACATCTAACAGTTTTCCGTATATCACATGCATATATTTATGTTACCTTCGTCAGCTATATGTTATATACGTCCATTTGTATGTGAGATCCTGTTGCTGCCCCCCTCTAAAATTTTCACAGTAAGCTTGCAAATGAACTATAATATGGTGATGAACCATAATATGGTTGGATCGCCCCCCCCCTAACTTCTACCGAGCCCCCCTACATTTTGGGGCTGGTTACCGGCCTGGGTCCGATCAGACCTACGAGGACATTGTCTTAGATCTCTCCAGTGGGTCCGATTGGAAGCACATGACAGTTAACGTGTTAAAGCCTGAAAAAGCGTAATCTTAAGAGGAGTTATTGCATTCTGTTCAAGTTCGCTATTGCCATTTAAATCCATGGTAATCTATTTTCGCTCTAATTCTCTTATCATGTGAGATATCGTTGTGTTCTTTTTTTTTGTTAGATAGATTAAATTGTATGTAAGAGTTGTCTGTAGTTCTTTCCTCCAATAAGCATGGTAAAATAACTTTAATTAATAAAAGTATTAATAAAATATCGAATTGACAGCTTGTCTATCAATTACTCTTCAACAGAGAAACAAATTGTTGCGTAAAAGAAAAAGTAAAAACAGGGATTTGTAGATTGTACCTTTTGCTAAACATTTCTGAAATCAAAATCTATTTTGAATGCATATTAGCAAAACTATTACGTAAAAAAGAAAATGGTACGTTAAAAAAAATCTAGCCAGCATAGGCGGCGTTTGCTGCAAGCATAGACCCACCCACTTTCTGACGTCAGCGCGGAGTGATACTATTCCTTGCAGTCTGCCTCACTCAACTTCTTGGAGGCGCGAAATACGACTTCAGTTCGTTCGAAATCGGCTGCTTATGTCACGTTCGGGAATCCTTTCCTCTGTTGGTAGGTTTGTAATCTCCGAATTCCAGGGCGAACGCATAGTGTGTTTTTGTTTTGCTTCCGCACTGTGTTTGTGCAGCTTTGAAGAAAGTAATCGTTAGGAAAATGCCATCTCAGAAAAGGAAGAAGAGCGGCCTTTATCTTTCAGCAAGAAGGAAGAAAAATCGAGGCGAAAATTTAGCTGCCTGAAGGGAACGGACAAAGTTAAATGTCATTTGTAAATTTTGAAACTATTGACAAAATTTTCTTCTTAATTTTTCATTCATTACTTGGGTAGATTTTTAATTAAATTTTTAGATAAGTTGTTAGTTTAAGATTTTGATTTGTAATTTAGTGCACCGAATACCCTAAATGTTGATGGCTTTTCTATCAACTGGACGTCTTCAGCATAAAAATTCTGTCTTTCTTTTATCAAGTATATCACTGTTATGTTTATCACTCATCAGTAAAGACTATAAGTATTTTGATAATTTGCCTATGCGAAAGAAGAAGTAAAGAGCTTGAAAGCAAATTGTAAAGTAGGCGGGGGTGGTCGCATAATTCACAATCAGTAGCGTACCGTACGTAGGAATTTATTTCGGGGGGGGGTCCAAACTCAAAATGAGGGTATTTTATATCAAAATTCCTAAAATTGCCCATAAACTTAGGCTAAATTTATACAAAAGTCGAAATTTCGGGGGGATCCGGACCCCCAGGACCCACCCCCTGCGTACGTCCCTGTTCATAATCCTTATCAGAAGGGCATTCTTGTTTTATAAATATTCTCGGTTCTGTGGCAAAGTAGCGACCGAAATCACTGAGGGAAAATCAAAGGAAAAACACTTTACTGACTAGAAAATCAGGTGGTCTAAAAAGGTTACGAGAAATTCAGAAAGCTGGAGTCATTATCCTTTGTAGGACCTCACAAATAGGCTATAATTTTGAGTACATTTTGTTGGTGTGCTGCAGATACATTCTTGGTATTGTCTCACCTATTACTGCTATTTGACTTCGGTTTCTCTTCCCGAACATTTCAGAAACCGGGCTAGTATTTAGTCTACGGACACTGCTAATATTAAATGATAAGTTACGGTACCATGCCAGTGATAATAGAGTTACCCTGGCAACAAATACTAAAAACTTTTTTTTTTCGAATACCACGCATCTAACATTACACGTGCCTGCAGCTATTTCTTTCTTTTCTCTTCTTTCTTTCTTTCTTTTCTTTCTTTTTTTTCTTTTTTTTTTTTTTTGTTTGTTTTTGGTGAATGTCTCACTTGTACGTATCGTAAGGTGAGGTTACTAGCGCAAAAAAAAAAAAAAGTCTTGCACTTGAAGTGATGTAGAAATAAAACGGAACTTAAAAAATGAAGACAACTAACGATGTACAGTACATTATATGATGATGAGTGTTCTGCCCGAAAGTAGGTCTTTAACCCGAATATCTCTTGGCAAGGTAAGCCCATGGTGGTTTGCCATTATCTTCTATGGGATTATGATGACGTCCAAAGGACAGGATCTATAGTTTAACGTGAGACACGAGCCACTTGTGTCCCACAGGAAATTGAACCCAAGCACTGATTAGAATGCGACGAGCGTAACCACTCATTCCACCAGGCTCGCTGTATAGTATGTAATTGACTTGTATTTTGCATATTTTTAGTGTTATATATTTTACTATGAAACATGCTAATAAAAGGCAGAGGTAATATTATCAATGATTATAATTCTGCTAGAGTAAAGCAGAAATATCAGGGCAGCAACAGTCCCTATTGGCGAAACTTTCCATTTCTCTCTGAAAAACCATATTTGCCCATCTCCTGTTAATGATGATAAGTAATCATATTCCATACTAGCAGCGTTCACCCCGCTTCGCTGCGGTCACCCCGGAACGCAATAAACTTTGTTACTTAGATAATTTTTACTTTTTCGCTTTCAAGTGATATGATAAAAACCATAGAAGATTGCAGTAAATCTTAACATTATATCGCCTGTCATTTATGTTAACCCGCCCCGCTTCGCTGCGGTCATCCCGGTGCTGGCATATTGTAAAAGTGTCTGTAAAAATAAGCAAATCAATTAAAAAATTTTAAACAGAAGATTCAAGCTATTTTCCGCTGTATATCGCCTGTCATTTATGTTAACCCGCCGAGTGACACGGTCATGCGGGTTGCATATAAATACGTTTATTTTTACCTATGATGAACTAATAACAAAGGATTTGTACGTTATGGACACTTGAATGGTCAAGTATCTCAAGACACTGGTAATTAAAAATTAAAGTGATATGATAAAAACCATCTAGGGTCCAAATCCTAATAACCCCCCAAAAATGAAAGAAATTGGTTCAGCCGTATTAGCGTGATGGGCGGACAAAGAATTGTACGTTCTCTTTTATATATATAGATAATACAATTTTCACAAATGAGAATGAAAGTTCAATTAGCTTCAAATCATAATAGGCCAAAATTGTGATAATGGGTATAATGATAAATAACAACGTATGGAGATTAGAAGTTTGCCCCAGAAACTCCCTGATTTGACATCCGTTTCACCGTTCCAGGTTTCTAGGGGTGGCCACTGATTTATCAATGAAGACTGTAATACTTAGGGATGGGCACGAGCGAGTTTTCTTTGAAACTCGACTCAACTTGAAACATATATCTTTGAGCTCAACTCGAAAACTCGGCTCGAAAAATTTCTTCCAACTCGACTCGAATTTGGATCAAGTTTCGAGTCGAGTCGATCCAAAACGAGCCAATTTGAGCTAAACCCTGTGTAGTTCCAAGTACTCTCTTCAAATATCCTACATAGACAGTATAATTATCAATGATGATGATGATGATTTAACTACTACTACTACTACTACTACTAATTATTATTATTATTATTATTATTATTATTATTATTATTATTATTATTATTATTATTATTATTATTATTATTATTATAACACTGTGTATAACTATGAAAGGTCGGCGGTTTGGATTGAAATACTTAAAACTAGTTGACTGTCGATCTCGGTCTTCGAGGAGTCTTCAGAAGACAAGGACATCGGTCACGAGGTTCTGGGTTTGAGTTCCGGAGGAACAAGTATTCGGGCTTGAGCCAAAAATTGTTAAAACTCATAGAGCGTCAGCCAAACATATTCATAGCTGCTCGGCCCGAGTTTAGGGTTGTCAACTGCTCGATGATTAGCATTAGATTTTTTGAAAAAGAAATCATGCAATTTGGGTGGACTTTAGCCTGAAAGTCTCAAACTCCGTAAATTTTCCACTAATTACGGTTGGGATGATATTCTTGGGTATAAGGAATGACCCAGGCAAATCAGTTCACGGGGATTTTTTTCTGTTCCTGAGTTGGCATTTATGTGGGACATATGCTGAACTATTAGAATGTAGTCCCTGTGCCGGTACCAGAAAATACATAATTTTCTTCACAAATATTGGTAATTCATACTTAGTATCGATACCAGTACCCTCGTTCTAATATCAATATTTGTAAACTGTATGCACTTTTGTGTAGAAAGTAAAATGTATAAATTCTGAAGGGAAAACATTGCACAGAAACGTTATATTCGTATGTTAACATACTTTTTTGTATGTTGTCAGGGGCGTCATTTAGGGGAGGCAGGAGGGGGCAATTGCCCCCCCCCCAAGAGTTTGAAGAATATATATACTTATTTCGATTGTCTACTAATATACTAGTACAAAACGTAAAAGTCATATGTCGGTGGTACTCTTGCCCCCCCCCCCCTCAAGCGAAGGCTGAAATGATGCCCCTGTATGTTGTGCAAAGTGACCCCAACTATGGGGTTACTTTTCACCAAAGTTTATACTTCAGTAACTATGGTCATACTGAATGTTTACTAATGAACTTATACGAATATTTTCCACACATATCTAGCTATAATATGTTCAAAATACAGTGTTCTAAATCATTACGTTCCTAAGTTACATGCGATTTTCTTTAAAATTCCTTAAATCGTGTGCAAAGTAACCGTGTCTTGCGGTACCTGCAAAAGAGAGAGAGGGGATGGGAAAAGAAACAGAATCGAATCGTAAGTTATTCAGTGTATGGATAATACGTAAATATAACCAATTTGAGCATGTGTCTTTTTTTTTTTCATCTTGTTGTTTACTATGTAGTCATTTAAGGGAAATAATGGCCCCAATACAGTGTCTGTTTCTGTGATATGATACTTTTTATTGTATGCAAGTTCAGTATGTAAGCACTTTATTTAAAAATATACATATTTACTTACCTAATTTCGTTTTGACTTTCAGAAGACGACTATATGTACAGTGGCGTCACTAGGCCTTATTTGGGGGGTTAAAGCCGGGAAATTTCTTCCAAGCTCCCCTCCCAAATCTCACACTGAAAATACTTTATATACTGAGAAATTTATTTCAAAAGTAAGATTCTAACACGCCATCAGTAGACTCATGATATATTGGGTTGTCTTCTTTTTGCTTCAACAAACAGCAACGCGTTCTGTATAGAGTTCTCAATGTGAAGTTCAGTCTTCGGCGAGCGACTACAGATACTTGTTGATGTGTTAGATTTAGCTGAGAAAAGCGATAGTTATTATGATTATGACTATGATGATTATGATTATGATTACTTCTTAGTTTCCGCAAGGTGAGGGCTCAACTATAAACTATCTCATGTGGCAAATTTTAGATGGATAACTTTTAAGAAATTTTATATGTTATTTATTATTGACTATTTTTATCTTATTGTATTCCTATTTCAGGCAGGTCAGAAGTCGAATATAAAAATAAGATTGCTGAGAAAGAAGTTTTTCATGAAGTATTTTTAAGAAAAATAACTATCAAGGAAACAAGGAAATGAAAAAAGAAAAAAAAATGCGTGATTGAATCGATGAAGTACAAGAATGTGCATTTCCGCGACGATAAAAGTGAAACAAATAAACATGACTATAACAAAAATATGAAAGCGTAGAGCAGCAACAATATTCTCTCCCCCCCCCCTTCCCTCGCCCAAAAGCGAATTTCATTGTGTCCTTAATTGAAGATGATTCTAAAATACTAAACGGAGTTTTTGGGTTGTTGGGGAGTATGCCCCCCAAACAAAATATTTTAGTGACGCCAATGTATTAGCTTTTTTTTTTTTTTTTTTTTTTGCGTGTGAAGTATTGTGATATACGTTTCTGAAATTGCATAGGGCATATGCTTTCTTACAATGGGAGACTAAAAAACAAATCTTCAGGAAACGCAACACAGCAGTTCTCATTACGAAGTCCCTTCATATTTTTGACAAACTGAAAGGTCTCCTCCACAGCTGGAAACCGTGTCAATGGACTGTGGAGTGCGGGAATAATTTTACTATCTGTCCGGCAGGTATCAAAAGTCTGCGCGCGCGTTTCTAAGAACCTGTGTTTACAAGTTGTGAGTGTGTGTGTGTATTTGTGTGTGTGTGTATTTGTGTGTGTGTGGTATGTCGCTTATTCATATCTCTAGCGCTGTTGCAGAGCACAGGGCAGTTTCGAAGTCGACTACAATGCAACTTCATTGCCATTCAAGCATCGCGGAAGTATTGCAGTAAACTGTCCCAGAAGTATAGGATTCATCGTTTATGCTGAGATTAATGTCTTTAGGAATGTCAGGAAGGTTCACTATGATGTTTTCAAGCAGTGAAAAGTTTTAAAGAAAACTTATAACCGTAAAGAAAACTTATAACCGAAATTTACACGTTTTATTGATGAGAACTATTTTGGGCGGAATTTCAAGGTTACCATATCTGATATGAAAGAATTGTCTAAAGGAAAAAAATAATTCGACAAGAATGTTAACGTTCTGTACGAAATCTGCAAGAAGAACAGTAAGAAATTTGTAGTATCTTTTGTGTGAATACGTCACCTATGAGAATGTGGTAGAATTTTCCTAACAAATGACAAAACAAGAGGAAAATGTGTAAGTACCGATAACGATATTTAATGCAAAGTGGAAACACTACAGGACGAGTTCGACTGACAGACGAATGGCCACACCTACACTACCCTTCTCCCCGCTCCCAGAACACTGAAATCTGACATGCTCGAGAAGTAGTGAGGGCTCTTAAAGGAAAATGGCTTACTTGAATTCCTTCTTGAAAAGTACTCCTGTTCCTGTCATTACATCATATCTATAGGTAAAAATGTGTTTCCAGTAGAGCAGTAATAATATATTACATGGTTAATCTTGAAAAAGCCATATGATCGTAGATCATTTGTAACATTTTCCGTGCCTGCTGCTATCATCAAGGAAATCAATTTGCAGTAAGAGTATTACAGTAAAACAATAATAATAAAAATAAGAAGAAGAAGAAGAAGAGGAAAATGAATTTCGTGACAGTTTAAAAAGTACATGAACTACAGTTGAAAGCACTTGCCAATGACCTTGAAGTAGCTGCTAGCAATGACAATTTTTCAAAGCTAATTTGCATTTTTTTTTAAAAAGAGGAAAAATATTTATTGCGGTTATTCACCATAAAAATGTTTCTTATTTTTTGCAAAGTTGTCAAATGAAATGTTAATAAAAATGGAAATATATATATTTTATTTATTTATTGTTATTATTCATAAAACATGTAACTGTTTCACTTTTCAAAAAAAAAAAAAAAATGAATTAACCTACTTTCTGTCTTTGAGATGCACGAAATGGTTTACCACAATAATAATCTCTTCAGTATATATGTTTATACTGGAGTGGATTTTCAAAGAAATCTGCTGCGGGAAATAGATTCAACTTGACATTCCAAAACATGTTGCTTTTGTTTCACGTTCTAAAACTACGCTTGGTTCTCAAAGTTATAGGGTCCAATATTGAAATTGAAAAAGTTACTACGTCTTGTTAAAATACAGGGATAAGTCTGAAGACCAAATCTATTGTTGGGACACGGAAATCATATCAAAAAATAATTCTCGCTAACGCTTACGGTCTTTGCTCTGATTGAGTTGATTTTGAGTTTGAGGACTTACTGATTAACATGGAATCCAAACCACATGAGCTCCCGCTGGGAATCGAACCCGGGTCTACCACGCCAAAGGCGCGTGCGCTAACCACTTAGCCACAAAGGAGCTTATCTTTGTTCTGGTATCTAAAGTTCACCTTTCGTGCTTGGAGTCCCTGGTTCGATCCCAGGTAGTGCTAAGTGAGCTTTGTGGTGGATAAACACCGTGTATGGGGGTTTTCTCGGTGTTCTCCCGCTTCCTCTCTCTTTTTTTTTTTTTTTACTAATTTCATTTTTTTCTGATAGATGGATGGATAGAAAAGTTCTATGAAGCCTCCTACGCAGTGCATAGCAAATTCATCGACCAGTCAACTAGTATTTGTCAAGTGATACGAAATCTCTCAAAAATTGAGTCTTAGTAAATGCACAATATTTCTAGCAGTATATTGATGTTTATCATGTGAAACAAAACCTTGTTAAAACTAAACTTTAATAAATTCACAGTATTTCTACCTGCATACTGATATTTGATAATGAAATAAAACCGTTCAAAACATACGGTAGGTTTTAGTGGCTTCATGATATCACTGGTATTTGTAGACTAAAATGAAACCTTTCAAAAATTAATTTTTCGTGAGTTCATGACATTTCTACTCGAACTCATTCGTGTGGCTATTTGGTTAGCATGCGCACTTTTGGGTGCGGGAGACCCGAGTTTGATTCTTGATTGGAGCTCATGTAGTTCGGACCTCATGTTACGCTGTAGTTCTCCCATAGCTTTGGTGCTAAACTGGATGCTAAACTAGGAACCAATTAACCAAACGATAATAAAATCTTTCAGAAATTTATTTGAGTGAATTCACTATATTTCTACCAGGTTACTGTTCTTTGGCAACGGAAATAAAAATTTTAATTCATTAAAATGCTGATTAGTTCCAGATTTCCTTGACGAATGTTGAAACGAAACTTGTATCAAGTAATTTATTATTTCTAGTGGCTGCAGTATTTATAATATCGACACGTGTTTATAATTACAATTATTATGATAATTATAAACATGTGAACACTAAATAATTTGATGAATAGTATATGATATAACTACCATGAAATTTGAACACGAAAATAATAAATCAACAATTATTAATGGGTTGGTGTTATGTGTAACTTCGGCCTCTTAGAACATAGCATACTTGTTTACATTTTCTTTCACAAGTAATTTCTTCATAAATACAATTATTCCCGATGCCACAAGTGGTGGAACTAATTACTACACTAGAAGAATGTCCGCTTCATGTATATATATAATATGTGAGTGTTTCCTGGTTCGTTCTGGTTGCTATAGGCCAAGCTCAAACACGAATGTGTTAACTGGAAACAAATGTGATTGAAATTAGGTCTCTTTCAAAGAAAACTCAAAGAAATGCAGTTCATTGCATAAGGTCAGCATTTCGTCATGAAACTAGTGATGCGTGTTTGAAATATTACTTTCCTGGAATACAATAAAATTCCGCAAATATTATAATCGAGAAAATGAACCAAATGTTACACAGAAAAGAAACATAACCCGTATGTATATAAAATAAAGGAAAACTCAAAATTCGTGTAGATTGGAGTCCGTTTTGCTGATTGACAGGAGAATAAGAGACCACGAAGATATATATACTTTCCCTACAGACCTAAGTTTTAGTGTGATGTATAGAAATTTCAAGTGAGGGATGCTTTCAATAGTAGTTATTCCAGGATTTGTATTTGTCACTTGTCGATTTTTTATCAAGTGATCATTCCATGCATTTTTTTATACGTAGAAAATATATAAACTAATAGAAAATATACAGTATAAACTCTGGATACCCGAGATTCTGAAAATATTTTAAAAGTTTGGCTGATCAACAGACAACTTTGTACTCATAAGTACGTTTTAGTGTATTAATGAAGGTACATGTTCATAATACTCTTCCAAACATGCCTGTGATAGCTATTTAAGACAACATGCATGCAATTGATATCTAATTAACTGGTTATTACACCTAATATATCCTTGAAATCTTGAATTTAAAAGCTGTATTAGATATAGACGTCACTGATTGTTAGAATCAGTGAACGTTATGTATTTCTCTTTAATCTACTGTAATCTTTTTATGCTTCAACACACAAAACCGTCTAATACGCTGGAAGATATTAACACGTACATATACAATGTTTAAAGAGATAGAAGATATTGAAATGCTAAAATATGGACTCTCCTGGATGCAAGTTTGTCCTTTCACTGTTCGTGAACATTCACAGACGTCTTAACTGCAATGGAAAAGATCACCTGGGTCTTAGGTAGGGTTGCCATAATTTTTTCGATCCAAAATACGGACAAGTCTTAAAATGACGACCCATCAAAGGTACGGTACCCAAACACAGAATAAATATTTTGAAATGTATTACCTAAAAATCACTTTTTTAGATTATCACACAATTGTTTACTGTAATACTTAAAACATTATTGGAAACTAACATGTTTCGTTTGTTCATTAACACAAATATAATAAATCTTGCAATAAAATTACGTATATTAAATCTAACCAAAAGACCCCTGGAATGGAAAAATGAGACACTTTTTAAAAGCATAACCTACTTTATTAATAGTAACTAAAAAATATAAGTTATATGATGAAAACACAGCTCTTTTCGCCCAAGATTTTAGCAATTCCCAACTCGAAAATCTTCGGGCAGCTCTAAAATTGTCAAGTACGGACATTTTTCTATTTGATGCTTTGTACGATACGGACACGGACACGGGCCCAAATATACAAACAGTCCGTACAAAATACGGGCATATGGCAACCCTAGTCTTAGGGCATCACGTGGATAAGTTTAGGGGACTACTACCCTACTGAGTTCTGTGAAGGAAAATTGGAGTCGAAATATTAGAAACTGTGTGAGCAAGAATGCCTAACTCTTTTATTGATAGTTGAAAAGTATACACACAGTACAACCCCGATTTTACGTTAACACATTTAATAAAAGATTAATTTGGTCAAGAAAAAAACACTATATATGTACTTCATTTAAATCCACATTTAGAGAAAATCATATTTTCCACATTTAACGAAAGAAAAATGCGAAAGAAACATCTTTAAACTAAACAGAGAATTCAATTGATAGACATGACTCACGGAGCGCGATATCTACTTGAATCGATAACTATCTAGTCGTGGTTCACTTGTATATGAGTGTTTCGATATGTCTATAAAAATGAGGTCAATATTTTCATAGCTATCAACTAAAACTAGAATCAATATTATTCATTCTTTTGAATTCAAACATGTTTTGCTCCTGATTTCAGTATGATATTTTTCAGTCTCTAGAAGGTGAAAACACTGAAAGCATACTTTTAAATAGTAGGTTTGATTTAATGGTTTGTCATGTAACAACTTGTTTGAAGCAAAATGTTTCCTATGTTTATTTAAATATGTTAATTTTGTAACCTTCTTATATGAACAATCCGTAAAAATGTAAATCAAAATCATTCAGGTCTACTGTTTTAAAACTAGAAAAGTGTTAAAATATTAAAATGCCATATGTGTTACCAAAACACATGTCTTCTTTATGATATGCAGTTCTTTTATACCAAACCATATTTAGCGAAAATCCCCTCCCCAAACAAGTCGTTAAATCGGGGATATAATGTAAATCATTATAAGTAAGTCTCCAAAGTTTTCTTGGTCAGCAAAGTATTGCCACATCTAAACATATTGGTAATACTTGCTAAGACTCATTCAAAGCCAAAATGCAATATACTGATAGCATACAGCTAAATCCTATCATGTTTTTTTTTTTATTATCACACACAGATTCACCTGCATAAATCATTATGTCGAGTGATTACACATTATTTTAGATCACTATTTAATCTTCCAAGAAACTCCTCTCATTTAAATTCTACTCTACAACAGATTCCACTTTGTACCAACTAGTCAACAACATTAAAAAAAAAAAAAAAAAAAAAAAAAAAAAAAAAAAACAATAACTTGTCCTATAATTCACCAAATTTTACTGCTATTGGTATTACAATTACAGTCGAAATGTATCCAAACCTTTCCCTTAATTGGAACCGTAAATAAGTAGCTCGTATTATAAGTTTATATTGATGAGCGTATCAACTTCCTGTAAAATAGGAATTTTAATAATGATCAAAAAAATGGATCAAAAGATTGCGATCTTGGCCAATATTTAGTTTTTGGAGCAGGGACGACAAGATTTATGAACGGCCCCTAACTCGAGTTTTCGTATTTTCTACAGAATAAGCACATCATAGTGAGTTAAGTGATAGTTTGGGTTTGATTACACTACATGTAGTTCTCCAGATATAAGCCGTACAAAAAATTTTTTTTTATTGAAATATATTGATATTTTGATCCAAAAATAAAAGTTTCAAGTTTAAAAAAACAACGAAAATGTATAAAGCTTATTAGAAACTTACATCAAACTGTCTTCTGACGTGAAAAATCAACAAGTACTGCATATTATATCGTGTGACAAAGTTTGTTATACTTCTGGTTTTCACGTAAGAAAGAAAAAAAAATAATGTTCCGTCTAAAATGAAGATGGAAAGGAAAAAAAGTTAAAAATGACGCGTCAAAGGGATCTTTGTTGAAATAACGTGATTTAACTAACGTTTGGTCTCCCTGAAGCAGCAAACAACACGCAATCAAAATTGGTAAGAAGGTGGCAGTTAAGATAGCAGGAATCAGGATCTACGCATGGTATCACATAGCTGCAAAAACTGTGAAGGAACACGAGTTTGTATTAGGACTTTTTTCTTTTTCTTTAAGTTATTCTATAAGTAGTCTTACATATTGCAAGTACAGAAATAAATAAAGGGACCAAAAAAGTAAGAATACAAGAGAAATTTATATTTATATCCCAATCTCCTTCCCGTACGTAAGTGATCATATAAACAAAACGGTTGTTTGTCCAATGAACCAGGCTGTGAGTCTATTAAAGGTAAAAGTAATTACGTGGAAACGTTTCATAACAGTTTTTTTTTCTCGTTTTAAATGTAAAAAGGAAGGGTGTTTCCGTTTAATTAACTTCAACCTCTTGGTTTTTACCTCTAATAGCCTATTACAAAAACAGAAAAGGAAAGAAAAAATGTTACGAAATATGGAAAATTGAAAAAGAATTCCTTGGTTTTCTCTTCGCACTGTCAGAAAAAAATAGACTAGAAGATGGGTTTGTCCTTCTTTGCTTATTTGGAGTTTAACGCCCTTGTGAACCCCGAAACTTAACGTAAAGTATTATCACATGAATTCCCATCCAGAATCGAAGTCGGATGTCCCACTTTAGGGACGAGAACTGAAAGTTCTGAGTACGAGACGCGTCCCAGATTAGTTCGGAGGCCAATCCTAGGAACAGGCTTCAAAATAACATATTTGCTAGTATTTTGTGTTGTTAAAAGCAGACAACTACAGTTTTTTCATGAAACTGTTGCCTAACAAAAGTATTAGAGTGCTTGTCACTGTGGAAAGTTTGTCTGATAATTTTAAATGATGTCATAAGATAAAAATACCTATTAAATAGGGCAAAATTAAGATAAAACTGCACACAATTCCTCTAGAAGCTCATCAATAAATAAACCCCTTCAACTTTCCATTGGCGCCGTGAAATATCCTCGCGACGTATCCAATTTCAGAATTGGCCTGACTAGATGTCTAGTGGCTAGCTTGCACACCTTTGTTGCTCGTACCCCCGGATTTCACTGGAAGAGCAGTAAACGTATTTACGGTGATTCGAATTCAACCTTAAACTGTAGGTATGCATCTCATATAGCGTGGCTGCTGGAAAAAGAATGCTAATCTTCAGCAAACAAACAATCAAAAATGAATACGAGATATAAGATATCTATTTGTTTATTTGCAACCTGGATTACACCACGTTTTAGCACCAAGATTACGAAACTTTCAACTTAAAATGAGATGCGAGTCATGTCTATTCCCACCCGGAATCGAAGCCAAGCCTATTTGTAAAAATTCAAGTGGTCATGTCAACCGTATACTCAACACATAAGTAAATTGATAATGAGGATATGAAAATCAGAATCTGTGCGAAATTCTCAAGTTTATGTTTTATTGAATAACATTTTATTTTTCACTGTCGCTAATAACTATGCTGTTTTGTATCTTAGACAATAATTGCTTCCAAATTTCTTTTCTTCGCGTACGATCTTGAATGAAGTGAAATACAGATAACCGCCTACAAACATCCCTCTAAGTTGAACACAATATAATTTATAAGCACTCATCTATTGAAATATATACAGTTCAGAAATTAAAAATGAAATCTTTGAGTTTTACGTCCCACGGTTATGCCGGTGAGGCTAAAGGAGACGGTGATGATGAGTAATGAATGAAATGGTGGACTGAAGAAAGTGGGAGGAAACGGGAGAACCCCGAGAAAACCCACGCACACGGTGTTTGTCCACCACAAAGTTCACTTGGCGGGGGCTGGGATCGAACCCGGGACCCCAAGCACCAGAGGTGAACGCTCTACCACTGAGCCACTGCGGCCTCCAGCTCAGAAATTAAGTGATAGTATATGTTTTAAAGCTACATAAGTTGGTCCCTTGATATACGCCCAGTTAATAGTACGAGCCTCGTATTTACCCTCGTAGTACACCTCGGTAAATATACCTCGTAGTACACCCTCGTATTTTGTGAAACCGAGGGTGTACAACTTAAATATTTTTCACAAGTTACGCTCAACTTTCTTATTGAACCACAGTTTTTTCGATTTTCGTTCATCGGTAAATCATCCTTTCCGCTTTTTACCGAGCCAAATTGATTGGTTAGTTAGATAGTTGGAGTTTAACGTCCCTCAGAGACTACATGAGACTTGGGCTGACAGTTTAACGTGGAATACAAACACCGTAATGCTTTCAAGTTTCAAGACTTTCGAAGGGAGAATCAAAACCCTGGATCCTGTGTACCCAATATGCTAACCACTACACTACATCAGCAGACAGGGCGAGATAAATTGAATAATGACGTAACTCTATGAAATACAGATATTTTCTAAGTTCGATCTCTACTTAGCTCCCTATCATATTTCAACGACATCGAATTTCATTAATTTTTAAAATCCATTCACAAATTGGGTTGCTTTAAATCTTTTCACTTTGTTCTTTATAGAAAAACAGATATTATAATATAATATTATAAAATTTTGTTTCAAGGCCGATGATTTTAGTGTACATATTATAATATACAGGGTGTTTCAAAACACCACCGACAATGTTTGAGAGGTGATTCCTGACACCAAGATAAGGCATAAAGTATAGACCAACCTTGGTGTAGAAATCCTTCATTTCGGAGTTATAGGCTGCCAAAAACATGAAGAAATGAACTTTAAAGGTTCATAATTCCAAAACTATAGGACCTACCGTAGTCGGGTAAAAAACCCTGTATATTGAGTTTTAAAAATGAAGTTTTTTTCTTTTTTTTTACGAAAAATAAGTTTGGTAGGCTGATCTTTTGAAAGTTGGTTAAAAATAGATATTAACACTAACTCTGTAGAAAAAAAAAAAGAAAACATTACGGGAAAAATTGCAGCACAAAGATCTTTTGACACTTTTTCAATAGTCACCATTTTTTTTTAAAGCAGTGTGTATTATATCTTCAAAAATAATTGCTTTTTCCTTTAGAAATAACGTATAGCTGGAGTCGAAAATGTGCCTAAGATATATATAACTGTTCCGAAAATTTGACCAGGGGCGTCATTTCAGACTTCGCTTGAGGGGGGGCAAGATCACCAACGACATAAGACTTTCACATTTTGTACTAGTATATTAGTAGACAATCTATTAAAGTATATGTATTCCTCAAAGTCTTGGGGGGGGGCAATTGCCCCCTCCTGCCCTCCCTAAATGACGCCCCTGAATTTGACACCTAGTTAAGTTGTTAGAGAATACATTGTAACTCTTCCCAACCTCGATTTTAAGAGAGGTAGGAAATTCTTACAAATTATAATACGGAGAAAATGTCTCTTTCGTTTCCATACTCAACAAGCCACCTGGAATTCTTAATTAAGCGCTCTCATGTCCTTGTCCCAAATCTTTTATCGGTTCTCTGTTCCTCACATGTATATTTCTTTACCTAATGTATTTTAATCTTTAAATCAGAGGTCCTTAATGTTGTTAAGATCAGGCTCCCTGTCGAAGCATTCTAAACTTCACACGACCTTGAAATTAAAAGTGATATTCCAAAACCTTTATTACTTCTAACATTACTAACTGGATAACATGCTCTAATTAATATATAATTTTTTTATCTTCTCATTATCACATTTAACAATTTAGATTTCATTAATAAATGTTCTGGTACCATTGTGAAGAAAGGAAAAGTGATGGAATCAGAGATAGAACACGTGTCATCTCAGTGATACGCTATCAACGGGAGAGAGTGCGGTGGCTTAATGGTAGAGCGTTTACCTCTGGCGTGAGGTGGTTCGTAGGTCGATCCCCGACCAAGTAAGTTTGTGGTAGACAACATCTTGCCCGTGGGTTTTCTCAGGGTACTTCCGTTTCTCCTCTCACATTTAAATTCCATCAATTCTTCCATCATCATCCACTTTTCTTAGTCATCTGTCTCTCCCAGCCTGAAGGACATAATCGTGGGACATTAAACAGAAAGATTTCAAAGATTTGGTATCAACTGGGCTACGAAAAAAAGTCGATAGATTCGTTAAGTTGATTTATTTCACCCACGTTTGAAATGAAATGAAATCTTTAAGTTTTACGTCCCACGATTATGCCGGTTAGGCTAAAGGAGACGGTGATGATGAGAGATGAATGAAATGAAGAAAGTGAAAGGAAACGGGAGAATCTCGAGAAAACCCACGAGCACGGTGTTTGTACACCACGAAGGCCACACGGCGCGAGCTGGGACCAACCAGGGACCCAAGCACCGGAGGTGAACGCTCTAACACTAAGCCACCGCATCCCTATTTCACGTTTGAATTCATAGCTGTTTTTTAAAGCAATAACATCTCTCAGGATTTATTTGGGGGGACTCTTTTATATAAGGCGAGATCACGTTCTTCATTAGTATATATATATACAGAAAAATTAAAAGAGAAATAGATCACTACTGCTTTTCAAGTTAACTTTAAAGTTGTCATATAAAATAAAAGAAGCAATTTGACACTGACTCGCTGTAAGTTTACTGATTTTTTTTAACAGTGTTCGTATATTATTGTTTCTTTTGTTATACATAGTTTCATAGCTTCTCTGAACAGAGTGAGAGAGAGAGAATCATTCACCGGTGAATCAAAAGCAAGAGAGACTGGGACTCAATTCAGTTTATGATTCGAACCATAAAATTGTACTCTAGATCATCTTGCTTAAAGGAGAAATCATGTTAAAACTTTGGTAAATAGATTTTTTTTCACTTCTGTAAAACAACTCACTAGTATTGTTCTTTACGCTCTATACTATTATGTATTAGAGAAGAACAAAAAAAGTACACACATATAATTCTATGTGGCTAAAGAAACATACAGCTAACATTGTTAAAACCGTCCTTTTCTTTCGGACAATGGTTGTGTCTGCACCTTGTCGTCTTTCTTGGGTGCTTCCAAAGGCATTAACTGGAAACAGCGGCGAAAAACTATAGAAGCAACTGAGTTGAACAATGGCGGAAGTGAAAGAAGAAAGAAACGAAATATTATTATTACTAAGTAGAGATGATTTTATTGTCTTTAAGAATGACTGGTTGTGAGGAGGGAAATTGCATGTAGGGAGAGGTGGAAAAAGAAGTACTCCATGTGAACTTTTCCATCTAACTAACTAACTAACTAACTCTATGGCCTATGGAACCCGGAGGTTCAGTGCCGCGTTCACAAAAGCTCTCCACTGACTTCTATCCTTAGCTAATTGGATCCAGTTTCTACTTTGTATTCCTATCTCTGCGAGATCCATCTTAATATTATCCTCCCATCTGCGCCTAGGTCTTCCTAATGGTCGTTTTCCTATGGGTCTACCAGTCAAGACTTTGAAAGCGTTTCTACTTTCTTCCATTCTAGCTACATGACCTGCCCACCTAAGCCTCCTAGACTTGACGACCCTAACAATGTTGGGTAAACCGTATAAACTATGTAGTTCCTCGTTATGAAGCTTCCGCCATTCCCCATTCTCGTTCCTCTTGGGTCCGAATATTCTTCTCAGGATCCTGTTCTCAAATACTTTCAGTCTATGTTCTTCCCTCAGAGTAAGCGACCATGTTTCGCAACCATACAGAACAACAGGCATGATTATCGTTTTATATATTTTAAGCTTCAAATTCCTCGACAGAATTCGCGACGACAAGAGATTTTGAACCGAATAATAACACGAATTCCCTGCTTTTAGTCGACATTTAATTTCTTCGTGAATATGATTTTCGTCTGTTAATATTGATCCTAAATATTTGAAAGTATCCACTTTATCAAAAGTATTATTTAATATTTTAACGCCTCCACAATTTGCCGAATTACGGTCCCGGCGCACTTCCATGTATTTAGTTTTCTCTGCATTTACTTCTAAACCCATGTCCCTGCAAGCGTTTAATAATATCTCTGCATTTATTTCTACTGTTCTCCTATCATCCCCTATTAAATTTACATCATCAGCATATGCCATAACCTGGTGAATGCCGTTCAACTCTAGGCCCTGGTTGCTATCTTTGATTTTCCTTATCGCGTATTCCAGCACAAAGTTAAATAATAATGGAGACAACGCATCTCCTTGTTTCAGGCCATTTTCGACGTGGAAGCTCGTGGACAAAAATTTTCCTACCCGGACTTTACTTTGGGATTCACTTAAACATATCTTAATTAATCTAATTAGCTTTCTCGGTATTCCAAGCTCTGTAAGAACGTTGTATAATGTTTCCCTCCTAACCGAGTCGTAAGCCTTTCTAAAATCAATAAATAGTTGATGTACCGGGGTATTGTATTCCCACTTCTTTTCGAGTATTTGGCGAATGGTAAATATTTGGTCGATAGTTGATCGATTTCGTCTAAATCCGCACTGATAATCTCCAATAATTTCATCTGCGTATGGGGTCAATCTTGCTAACAGAATATTTGAAAGGATTTTATAGGATGTTGACAGAAGAGAAATGCCTCGATAATTATTACAGTCAGTTTTGTCGCCTTTCTTGTGAATTGGAACAATGATTGACTCTTTCCACTCTTGTGGCAATTCTTCCTTGTTCCAGATAAGGAGAATGAGTTTGTGTATCTTGTTCCACAATTTTTCGCCTCCAGCTAAAATTAACTCAGCCGGAATTTCATCTACACCCGGAGATTTGTGTTTCTTTAATTTCTTTATAGCGGCTTCCACTTCTATTCGATTGGGTTCTGGAATATAGGGTTCTGCGGTGTGTATCTCCTTTTCTCCACGCACATTAGTTTTTGGCTGCGTGTTCAGCAAATCGTCAAAGAAATCTTTCCATCTATTTAAGAGGCTATCCGTATCAGTGAGAACTGTTCCGTCAGATTTCTTTAATATATAAGCACGAGGTTGATAGCCTTTCTTAAATTCGCTGATCCCCTTATACATGTCCCGAATATTTTTATTTTTACTATTATCTTCAAGTTCCTTAATTTTAGCCATCACAATAATAAATAGCCTGTCTGCAGTATCATTCCCTCCTCTGGCATGTGTGAGGGAAGTCATTCGTTGTACTTTACCCAGAATCAAGTTCAACGAAATAATGAAGATACAGTAAATCCATAGTTTATCAAACTGAAAAGTAAAATATAGAGGGCGGTATTCAGAGAGAATTCGTTAATCAAGTGTTAGTCACAGACTAGTTAGTAGCATACTAACTCTTTATTAAGGAAGGTGTACTTTTTGGTATTCAGAGTCTACTTTGAGTATAACTAAAAAGATGATTTGGGTATGATTAACTCATATAAACCCAATGCATCGGGTGAGAAAAATAAATGTGGCAACTACGGAAAAGTAGATGTGCGCATGCGTAGTCTGTAAACATGAAAATATATGAAATCCGAAATGTTGTGTCGCTCAAGCTAAACCGTGACTAAAAGGGAACGCTCTGCTCTAGATTAATTAGTCACATGTGATTAACTTCATCAACTACTATGTTCTAATCAGAGTCTCTGAATACACTTTTGATAACCATCCTTTAGTCAAACTCGTAGTAGGGCATTAACCAGACGTCGAAACGACTCTGCATAGGGCCCAGAATGTTTATAAAATCTTAAACATATTGAAGAGCTTATTACTTTAACGTAATGCATGCCTTCCACCATATTCTCAATATATTATTTCCTTAAACGTTCTTTCACGTTTCTTTGAACTCTGTTTAACGTGTGAGGAATCAGATCAGTGTTTGGAGTGATTATTTTCTCTTGAAAATGAGCCAAACCCTGGATTCCTAATCCCCTTTCCAACAAAAAGTGAATACCATTCTTATATTTGTTTAAACTTTGCGTTTAAGGATTGTTCTTCGTTAGCTGGTCCAGTATCTGCTCTCCTGCAGTCAAGATTGTTCGTTAGTTGATATAACATCTGCTCTTGCTGTCAGGGTTGTTCTTTGCTAGCTAATACAGTACATGTCAGGGTTTTTCTTCGTTGATCAATAGAGTATCTTCCCCTTTCTGTCCGAGTTATTTTTCGTTGATTGACGCAGAACCCGCTTCTGTTGTCAGAACTGTTCTTCAATAGTTGATGCAAATGTACTCCGACCGACATTTTAGTTTCCTCTAAAAACGGGTCCATTTTCCACCGATCCCAGTTTCGGTTTTCTCCAACGGTTTTGAGATTTTACTGAAGCCAGTGTAATTTTTGTTGAAGCCGGTATTTGTTTTTTGTTCTTGTAATGCTCGTTTCTGAACAAGTAAACGAAGGAGCAAAAAAGTTTTTGAAAGTAAACTGAACCGTTCTTAAAACTGAAGCCTGTTCTTTGATAGAAAACTGAAATTGGTTTTATAGAAAACTGAACTGGTTTGATAGAAAACGGAACTTTTTTAAAATTTTTTTTAAGTTTTCAAAAACAACCATCTTTCTGACTACCACTAGTTTCAATCCTCCCCTTGTGCAAGATATGCAAAAATTTCTTTCTCTCTCTCTCTCTCTCTCTCTCTCTCTCTCTCTCTCTCTATATATATATATATATATATATATATATATATATATATATATATATATATATATATATATTTCGAAATCGCTGAGATGAACAGTGAAACTTCCGATGCTGTTTAAATCGAAATTCAGCTCCGCAACTTGAGGAGGGGGAGATATATAAAAATGATCGAAAATGACTGATATTAGCACCCAATCCGTAGTTTTCGGGATCGCTGAGATGAACAGTGACACTTCCGATGCCATTTAAATCCAAATTCATCCAAGCAGCTTGAGGGAGGGGAAGAGGGAGATATATAAAAATGATCGAAAATAACTGATATCAGAGAGCGCTTGAATAATAGGAAAAAATATTGACTAACGAATCATATTAGTAATTTTTCTTATTTCAACCCCGGGAAGCTGATAATTGACACTAGAAAATATATATACAACAATCACGTTTGTTCTAAAAGGAAATAAAATCGAGTGCTTAAACCGCCGCTTTAACTAAATTCTACGTACACCACTGAAAAAAACTATACTAATGAGTCAAGTAATAGATATTAACAGTGTAATTAAAGTGGAAAATATTAGACACGCTTCATATTTTATCATAGAATGGTATATTACTAAAACTACAAAATGCTTGATCTCTTAACTCATTATTAATATTTCTACATCCACGTGTTGTAATCGTCCTGAAGAATATGCTCCATTAAGTGTAATTTAATTCTCTCTTCAAAAACACAAGTAAATAAATATAGAGAAACAAATAAATGAAAATTCCTTTTATTTATTAATTTGATGTTTCACCAGAAAGTATTTCAAAGTCATAATAGGTGAAACTATGAACGAGAAAAATAACAATAATAATGTTAAAAAAAAAGAAAGAAAAATACTGAATTATTTATATGTTATTTCCACATTCTAAATACAAAACAGAGAAATTAGTGATTACTAAATTTAACCAACACACATGGTATTTTTAAACTCAAAGCATTGCATTAAAATAAAATTGCATAAACCACATTTTTCGTAGTCATAATACGTATACTTCTGTACTACAGTTAACGAGACATTTATTTGGTAAATATTTCAATTTAATTACATCACTTGTATTTCGGAGTCATTACTTTAAAAACAAAGAAAGAATATTCTCTAGTCGAAAAAATAAAAATTATTGTGTAATTTTAAAATACAAACTCTCAAGGGCTTCTTTACTTTCTTGTAATAAATTAATTGTAAGCCTAGTCATGATCATTTAATTTGTATTTTACGTGGAAAAAATCCTTGACACTACAATGCTTAATTTCTTTATCATCATAATTTAAAATATGACCCTGGAATAAAGTAACTTCCTTTAAATCATAAGTCAAATGTTTCCTTTTTCAAAATCATTATCAGAGTATCTTCAAGTAATAATAATAATAATAATTCATTTACAAGGTTTTAGTAAGACCAACATTAGAAATGCATATCTTGCAGTTCATTTTCAAAACTTACGTTAGAGCGAATGGAAAGCAACTTCATCTCATACACTCGTTTCAGTTTAATTGCATTGGATGAGTTGGTTCCTTTACAGCACTGAAGCTATACGAGACATGGAGTTACAGATTAAGATGGAATCTGAGCTATAGTAATGAGTTCAAAATTTTCAAGGCTCCCTCATAGGGACTCGAACCCGAGACTCTTTACAGCAAAGGCGCTCGGACTAAGCACTAGACTAGCGTAAGGAGCAAAGGCCTTACTATTTCAAGTGTGAGCCTGCTGGCTCTGCTGTCGATGTGTGTTTTTCCTACCTCCCTTGGAACACGAGGGACAAGCTGCTCTGGTAGAGATCCTTCAATAGTTGGATACACGTTGATGCTAGTGGTCTACTATTTCCACGCTTAATTGCATGCATGGAGAGCAGGCCCGCTACCGTTTGGTCTCTTTAATGGACGGACACCGATATTTCATCTCGCCCGTAGTTGCTTAATACTGGACCTGAGTCCTCGTGCACGAAGTGCACGGTCAGGATTTGTCCCCTAATCCTGACTCGCCTAAGCGAATGTAATCCCCATCTCTGAGGGAGTGGGATACGCCCACTGCGCGGCCAGACCGAAGTCCTGAATGTCTACCAGTTAACCTACTGGTGGAGGCAGACTACTAGCGACCCAGTCCTAGCATGCTCTGCAGGTATGGCGCCCGAGCATTATAAGGCAAGCTCACCTCCCGCCCATGCTCACCGTTGCCCAGATTCCTGGGATTGAGCTATCGAATCCCACGGTATGACTACAGCCTGGCAGAGTCCAACCCAATCCGGGACCCCAGGCAACGCTAAAGAGAGCTTGTTCAATCCCGACCCTGCCTACCTTTATCGTTCAACTGGCAACCGCCTTGTTGTGTAGAGGTACCATGCACACATTGAGATATCCCGTATCTCATCCCGGACCCAATGGTACGTGTTAAGTCATCATTTGAGTTTGGTGCCGGCCCATATCCTACAGAGTTTCCTCCCTTCTGCAGGATCAGATCTGTTACCCAGATTCCTAAGATTGGCCCCTCCCCCATTCGTTCAGTCCCCGGCAGGCAGGAATCCGACACTTCTCTCCCGGTAGGGTCGTCCAAGCAATACGGAACTTCCTTTAATTACGGTAGAGGGGCACTGTATATTACCAGAGCCAATGACTGACGTAGGCCGTCTGCTCAAGGCAGACATTGTCATTTGGGAGCCGTGTCTGCCCGAGCCCTGGAAGCCATGTCTTCCCTGATAGGCCCGCCCAAACAATATGGGGCTACCTATCTTTAACGTGTTTAGGTACCATGTATACGTTGTAGCAATGCTACTTGTCCGAAACCCAATGGTACGTGTAAACCACCATTAGAAGGGCCGCCCACACCCTTTCTCGGTAGGGCAGTTCGAACAATACGGAACTTCCTCTAATTACGGTAGAGGTATACGTACATTACCAGACCCAATGGCTGATGTAGACTGTCTACCTTTAAAGACAATGGCCATTTGGAAGCGGCGGCTCCCCTGGTAGGGTCGCGACTCCTGCACCCAGTGAAGCAGAGGGAAGCCAGGGACGAAGGAGTGACACTTCCTCAGCGCTGCTGAGGTACAAGTGTGCGTTAGGATACTAGGTATCCCATCCCGGACCCAAGAACATGCACTACATGCTCTTTGAGGACAGTACCTATATCATCCTTCCGATAGGGCGCTGGATCCGCCCACACATTGGACACACCAGCTACCCACTCTTTCATACGTCTTGGGGTACGACGTATCCTTATCTCCCGGACCCAAGGGCACGGTCTAGTAGCCCATTTCGGGGGATAGCCAAAGCCTCACCCCCGCCGGTAGGTGCCGCAGTCAGAGTAACTACCTCACTGAGGACGTGATGAGGTCATACGTACTCTCCCGGATCCAATGGCACGAGTTAGTCGCCCATTTCGGAGGATAGCCGAAGCCTCACCTCCGCCGGTACACAGACAGGATTGTCACATTGAATTATTTGATGGGATTTGCTGAGCACTGTCTTGTTAGCCATTCTACGTAGCCTACGATCTTCACTCGCCAGGGCCATACGATTTAATGACAAATTGGCAACACAGCCGAGGTTATTCACTTCTTTCCCCAAAGCAAAGGGAAGGTTTCCTCCGTAAGAGGGCGCCAGGAGTGGGGCCGAAGTATGTTTTACATATTTTCCGAGGGCACACTTGAAATAGAAAGTCTCTAGTATAATGCCTCCTTTTCTTCTTTCTTGGGTCAAGGACTGTGTGAAGACTCTTTATTAATGAAGTAATGTCATCTTAGCATTTCATGGCATTTACACTCTTTTTTTGTTATTTCTTGATTGAGTTGCTGCCGTAGCTCATCAGTATATAGATTGTAGGAGCACCTATGTGTAGCCTGTACTTGAATCTCTCTGTAACACAACAATCAAACAACGAATATGTTCTACTGTATACAATTTCTCTGTCTTCTAGCACGGACATTTATTATCTTAATTCTTGTTTACAGTTTAACGTACCGTACCTTACTAGCAGCGAGGCTGTGTAAAACATTAATTTACAGAATGGAAAAAAAAATGAAATGAAATATTTGAGTTTTACGTCCCACGGTTATGCCGGTTAGGCTAAAGGAGAAGGTGATTATGAGAAATGAATGAAATGGTGGGATGAAGAAAGTAAAAGGAAACGGGAGAACCCCGAGAAAGCCCACGCACAAGGTGTTTGTCCACCACAAAGTTCACTTGGCGGGGGCTGGGATCGAACCCGGGACCCCAAGCACCGGAAGTGACCGCTCTACCCCTGAGCCACCGCTGCTCCTAATTTACAGAATGGGTCGAAGCTTCCATATACTCCAACCTTGAATCGAATCCGGGTCTGACTTAAGAAAGATAGACAATATTGCAACACTACATGCGTAAATAAAGAATAGCTCATCTGTATTTGTAGAACTGTACATGGCGATGGGGCCTGGGAGCAAAGTGGAAAATATCCCTCTTTTTCTTTCCCTTTGAGAGACTAAATACTATGATAATATCCTGACATTTAGTTAAACGTTGAGCGTAAGTGCACGCGGTAGAAATTTGGAGACGAAAGCCTGGAAGCTGAAGATGATAGTTGTACTGATAGGACTTCCCCATGACCTTATAGCTAGCACGCAATCTTTCGCACGGAATATCCGGGTTTCAATAGATATGTTGAACTTCCAATCAATAAATCAATCAAGAACCAACCAACCTTACATATTGTAATAACAGTTATCCATACAATGGATTCGTCAGTTACATGCATTTTTCCAAGAGGAACATGAAACATTAAAGGTTTAGGAAAATGTATCTAAAATAAAACTATATACTGACAATTAAAATAAGGGAGTGAACTTTCGTCTAGCCATACACTCCTCAAAAGTTGGTTTCTTTTCAGCAGAGAGTAATCGAGTATGAATCAGTAAGGCAATGTCGAACAGAAATCAATGATGAACTCATGGGGTCTTGAAAGAAACTCCCTTCCAAATATTCAAGATTCTTTATGATGATTGGGGGGCGCGGTGGCTCAGTGGTACAGCGTTTACCTCCGGTGCTTGGGGTCCCTGGTTCGATCCCAGCTCGTGCCGTGTGGACTTTGTGGTGGACAAACACCGTGCTCGTGGGTTTTCTCGGGGTTCTCCCTTTTCCTCCCACTTTCTTCATTCCACCATTTCATTCATTCCTCATCACCACCGTCTCACCTAACCGACACCGTCTCACCTAACCATCAGCCTAACCGGCATAACCGTGGGACGTAAAACTTAAAGATTTCATTTCTTTATGATGATTGTTACATTTCCTGCCTGCCACATATCACATAAAAAATGTTAGCTGGACCATAACCAACTGAGCAGCTAAGATATTAAGATATTAGATGAATAGACGTCTAAGTGATTCTGAGTGAATCCTTAGTACAGTTGGTTGTGATTACAACTTACATATGACAAGTGTTCTACAATGTAATGTAAGGGTAATCATTGGTTTTCGGTCACATTTCTCCCAAGCGTTCTCAATATTTAATGGTCATTTTCATCATAGGTATTCTGTCAATATTGGCAGGTCACTTGCTGCAACTGAGAAGCTTCCATGCTCCTTCCCACATACTCCTCCTCTTTCCTTAGTCCCTATAGTCAACTGAAGCCTCTTTCGACCCCTCCCTATCTTTCCTGCCACCATACCCTCTAGCACGTCTCTCAGGATACAGTTCCTTCTCAGCCAATGCCCCTAATCAGTTTCTCTTCCTCTTTTCAAGTACATCTAAAATTGTTCCTTCTCCCCCCCCCCCAATTTCTAACACTCTCTCATTAGTTTTCCGCTCGACCGAGCCAATTCTCTACATCCATATTTTGAAAGGCTTCCAGTTTTTTTTTTTTTTTTTCATGGCTTTGAGTAACGTTCATGTTTCTGCGCCATACAATACTCTACACGAAGCATTTTATGAGTCTTTTTCTTAATTCTTTATTCAAGAAGCCACAAACTCAGCATTTAGTAACATTGCGGTGATTTCTTTACATTGTACTTCATTCTACTGTGTTCTATGAAATTATATTTTTGTAAAAATTGGTCCGGTTCTAACGAGTGTTTCAGGTTACATACTTTACCATTTAAAATTTTCGGATAGCCCCCCAGGACTCAATGGTATGGGGCCGACAGAGCGCTTCATTCGGTGTATCGACTGACATTTTCGTATCTCCCTTTTTGTTTAATCCTTTTATCTTCTATCCTTTCTATCCTTCTATCTTCTTTTATCTTCTATCCTTCTAGCATTAGACGTGTTAATTCAATGTGTAAGAACTCACAATTAAATCGTGGTAATTTTATAAACGATGTCCCATACGAAAAGCTTTTTTTCTTACAAAAATTGTTCGTTTTCTCATGTTCTCTTCAATGATATAAAAGATTGTATATCTTGCTATTTAAAATTTTAGTGTGAGCCGTCTTGGTCCCATGACAAGGGTTCTGCTGGGCAAGCAGTGGGGCTCATTCGATGCTCTCTCTACATTTTCTTATATTATTTTTGGCTATTGTTTAATCTTCAACCGTTTGGGATTTATAAGCACTGAACGTTTTGAATTGGATTGAATATGAGTTTAACGTTTCTGTCAGCAGCAAGGCTATGTTAAGCGTGGACCTACAACTTAACGTGGGATCAGGACCATATGAACTCCCACTTGGAACCGATCCTGTTGCTTCTCCACCAGAGGAGCGTATGCTGACCATATAGCCACCAAGAAGCTCGCAGTGGACGTTTTTATCTTAAACATTCACTATATTACCGTTTTTCATTTTTATTCGCGACCCGAATGAAACATACTCTCGGTCCGCCATTTGACCATTACTGTTTCAAATTATATTTCACAAGGCTAAGATAGATGGTCGAAGTTTATGTTAACCAAATTTCTGAGTAGAATGAATAGGACGTTATGAAGAGCTGTGGTACAGATTTACTGTAAACAATTTTTAAAACAATACGGAAATCGAACCCGGGCCCTCTGGTGGGTAGGTGGACGCCCAACTATACCATTGTTCTTTCTTTTAGATGTTAGCTTTGCTATAAAAGCGTTCCCCTAGAAGCAGAAGTCTCATATTCTACTGTGTACCACTGTAATGGCGCTAAAAAAAAAAAAAATAATAAAAAAGTGGCTCTACCCGTTATTTTGAAAAGTACGAAAAGGTGATTGGGCCAATTATCACCTCCTTTTTTCTGCTTCGTCCTCTGAATTCGAGTACATTTTTTTTTCTCTAGTACCATTTCCCGTCAAGTAAGAAGAATATATCCGCTATCTCTGCCCCATATGGCATTTTCTTATTAAACTCTTACCTTCTGTGAGTTCAAATAGCGTGACGGTCAATTTTTACACATTTCCTCACGTCATGCTTTCACTTGTGGCCATAAAATGAATGCAAATGTTATACCGTTATATGTCACATTAAAACCATTCCGTCCTCCTTCTTCTCTTCTAGCTATTTCTATAGATGACATGTAGGCTCCAGGGCATACTTCATTTATCATTATATTAGGCAGGAAAAGTGTAAAGATTATATCGTGACTCTGTTATTATTATTTTTATCTTAAAATTGTTTTCTTAAAACCTACAGAAGTGGAAGGGTATTTTTTCTGTGAGTTTGTGTGTGTAATATTAAGAAAGAGTGATACTTCATAAATTTTTCAAGTAAATCTATTTTCATGCGTTTTTGTTTTAGTGGAGCATAAACAGACTTTCTGATTTGCACTTTTAAGTCAGTCGTCTCCAATTAACCGATGTACAACATACGAGCGTGCTTTTCTAGAGTCAGAGAAAAGACAGAGAGAAAAATGTTGAGCAAAGAAGAGTGTGAGATGAAGTAGAAGAACGGAATAAACAAATGTTGGCAGTGTATGTGTGTGTGTAACTATTCATGCAGTCTATGTAAGTAGTCATGAATGAACGAGTAGTTTGCTCAAAGTCATCGTCGACTACACTGCCGAGGTTTTTGATTGTCCACTATTAATAACTCTTTCTCGATGCCAAGTTTGTGCCTGTTCCATGTTATTTTCGTGTAGTTTACTAAAAAAGGAGAGTAGCATGTATTGTTGGCCACGAAACGAAAAAGTTTTCGTCTAGTCTCTAGGAATGCGCACGAGACAAGATTTGCGGCTGTCTCGTCTCGAAAATGTGCTGTAAAAGTGATGTCTCGACTCGAAAGATGTATATTTTACTATTGGAAGAGCCGTGTCTCGACTCGAATTTTGTCAGGAAAATCCTGTCTCGACTCGTCTCGTGGGCATCCCTACTAGTCTCGAAAATGAGGCGAGAAGTACACTTTAAATTCGATATGAGACCTGAAATTCTTAGAAATAAAATCAACGTTTCGCATATCGCCTTTTCAGGAGGAAACGCTGAACCATTTAAAATGAATTTTTGAACATAACTAAATAGTTACCACTTGAGATTGTTTTTTTTAAAATAATTTTACTTAGGTAATCAACCAACCAGAAGTTAAGATAATTTATCATGGAAGCGTTCCTTGAAATACTTTAGAATGATAAAATATACGAGTATAAACCGCTATAATGATAGGTAATCCACATAATCATAGTTGTAATAAATCCTTGCACACTCCGTGACATATTCTCTTCGTATGCAGCCTACCTTTTTTTAAAAAACTTCGAAACAATGGTGTGCAAAGTATGGGTCTTATAGAACTGCTATTTATCTGTTAATAGGTATCAGAGCAAAAGCAGTAACAGATATCGAAAAACAAAATTTGTTGGGATCGATTCAGTTTCCCCAAAATAACTTCCATCTCATCGGTTAATCGTCAATTTAAATCGAAGGTGGCAGAAATTAACCGTTTTCTGTTCATATGTTGATCCCATAAAAGAAAACCTTAACATATAGCGAAAAGCGTTTTTATTTTAAATCGATTATGCTTCTCAAAAAAAAAAAAAAAAAAAAAAAATGTCATCTCAACTGCATCTCTCTCTCTCTCTCCCTCTTAAACTGGAAGCGGTATAAATTCACTACTACTTCGGGTTTTAGTATTGGCTTCATTAGAGCCAAAGTAGTACGAGATTGCCATAGGAGTGGTTTTGTAATCGATTCAGCGTCCCAATTAAAGATATGTTCTCCTCCCTCATCCCCTTATTTAAATTAAGTTTTTCCGGTTTCATTATTGATCGCCATAGAACAAGAACGGTAATAGATAGCGAGAAACAAATTTCTGCAATCGATTATAGGTTCTAAGAATATATTCCGTTCACACCTAATCTCTTTACGGAAAGCAAAAGTAGTGGAAATTCACTACAACTTCCGGTTACAGCAAGTATCAACATAGAAGAAAAACGGTATAAAACAAGAAAAAGCGGATTTTTGGAATGTGTTCCAAGAATATGTTCTGTCACCTTTCTTAACCTCTATTCGAAAAGTATCACCATAAAGTAAAGACGGTAAACGATAACGAGAAAAGGTTTTCTGCAATTGATTAAACGCCCCAGAAATATATTCCGTGTCCACCCTAGCCTATCTACTACAAATACACTGAAAAAAAAAACTGAATTTAAATTACCAAATATCAATGTAAAATTATTTACCCTTTATTTTGTAAATTGATATACATTTCCTTAGATTAAATTACAAAATTTGCTGGTTTTTTTTTTTTTTACAAATTTACAGTAAATTTATAAGAAAATATGATATTTTTATGGAAACAGGTCAAAACTCCCACAGCCAAAACCCCCACACTCAAGAAATGTCAAAACGCCCACACAAACGGTCATAACCCCCACACAAATGGACAAATCTCTCAAATACACAAACGGTCATAATCCCCACAGCCAAAACTCCCACACTCAAGATATGTCAAAACGCCCACACAATCGGTCATAACTCCCACACAAACGGACAAAATCTCCCAAATGCACGAACGGTCAAAACTCCCACAGCCAAACCCCCCACACTGATAATCGGTCATAACCTCCAACGGTCATAACTCCCACACAAGTGGACAAAACTCCCACACAGAGCAACGGTCACAATCCCCACATAAATGGAAAAAAACCCACCACACAAATGGACAAAACTAACACATGCAGAAATTGTCACAACTGTCACACAAATGGACAAAACCCCCACACAATCGCACAAATCTCCCACACTCTGAAATGATCCTGATTGCATGTCTTGCCCTTGTACTTTTTAATAACATTTTTTATTCCACTTAAACTAATGTTGCAACTATTCTTCTTGCACTGTTTTCTAATGACAGAAACACTAAAGTGGGCGTCATAAAGAGCCGCAACAAAGACGTGCAATCACGATCATTTCAGAGTGTGGGGGATTTGTCCGATTGTGTGGGAGTTTTGTCCATTTGTGTGGCAGTTGTGACAATTTCTGCATGTGGGAGTTTTGACCATTTGTGTGGGAGTTTTTTCCATTTATGTGGGGATTATGACCGTTGCTATGTGTAGCTGTTTTGTCCATTTGTGTGGGAGTTATGACCGATCGTGTGGGCGTTTTGACATTTCTTGAGTGTGGGGGTTTTGGCTGTGGGGATTTTGACCTAGACCCATTTTTATTGATAAAAATGCAATTTTACACCATTTCATAATAGTAATTTTACTTTATAGGTGTAAATTGATTTACATAGAGGTTTGGCAAGCAAATTGTCACCGATTTTTGTAAATTTACCTTTTTTTTTTTTTTTTACAGTGTAGAAGTGGTAGAAATCTACTACCACTTCTAATTTCAACATTAATTTTCATACAGCTGAAATAATAATAGACAGCAGCAGGGAGCGGTTTTTCTGCAACCGATTAAATGCCTTCCACATCGAACTTAATCTCTCTACTGAAATCAGGAGTGATATAAATCTAATTTTACTTCTGCTTCAACAAAAATCTTAATGACAATGAGAAGTATTTTTTTTTTTCTTTGAATCGATTCAGCGTGCTAAGAAAGTTTGATCGTGGCTTTTCTTCCCCTATTCAAACTAGAAGTAAGTTTCCGATTTTAACATCAAACGTTATGGTGAAAAACTGCTTTTATTCCCCTATTCAAACTAGAAGTAAGTTTCCGATTTTAACATCAAACGTTATGGTGAAAAACTGCTTTTATTCCCCTATTCAAACTAGAAGTAAGTTTCCGATTTTAACATCAAACGTTATGGTGAAAAACTGCTTTTATTCCCCTATTCAAACTAGAAGTAAGTTTCCGATTTTAACATCAAACGTTATGGTGAAAAACTGCTTTTATTCCCCTATTCAAACTAGAAGTAAGTTTCCGATTTTAACATCAAACGTTATGGTGAAAAACTCTGATAGCGAGAACGTGTTTCTTGACGTGGATTCAGTGCGGGAAGAGTGTGTTTCATCAGCGACTGTAGTCCTTAGTGCAACCGGAAGTTATAGAAATTTTGCTATGGCTTCTGATTTGAACATTAATTTTTATATTGCAAAATTGGTAATGGGTAGCAAGAAAAAGGCTTTTTGATATGACTTCAGCCTAGCAAGAAAAAAGTTCCATCTCTGACCTTATTCCTATACAACTGGAAACTGTAAATCTACTACGATTAGTGTCAGGATTGAGTTTGTATAGTTCGAAACTCTACCATATTTCACAACTTAAAACGAAGATAACTTGTGTTTAAGTTCAAACATGGAAAACTTAATACAGTAGAGCGTCGATTATCCGAACGTCGGTCAACCGAACGACCGCTTAACCGAACTGTGTACTCGCTCGCACCTGTTACTCTCCCACCCTACCGTCCATCATCCCCCTCATTCCTAAACCAAGTTTCCCACAGTAGTCGCCGCACTGAGCCACCGCTGGCGGAACATTGCTTCTAATGGGGCCTTCATAAGGCGTTGCCTTTGTACGTTACTTTGTAATACTTAAAGAGATGCCTGTTTTTATGAATAAATTTACTGTACAGTACTTCTTTTTGGCAAATAAACATGTACAGTTCGATTATCCGAACAAACCAGTTTTCCAAACACCCATGTCCCCCAATTACTTCGGATAATCGACGCTCTACTGTAGTATTATTTATACCACTACCATTTTTTTTTGTCAGCAAACTAGGGAAAAATAAAATGGTAGATTCCCGTTGCCTTCCACCCCGCAGTATCCCAGCCGTTAAAGTCACTCTGACCACGTCTGGGATTAATGTCCCAAGTTGCTGAGACGGGATTTCGGTAGGAGATAGAATAATTAGATGTATACGGTTTGCAGATGATATAGCATTTGTGGCACAACCTGAAAAGAAAGTGAATAAGGTGTTAGGAAACTTGAGGAAGAACTGTGAAAAATATGGGATGAAAATCAATGTGAGAGGGTTGATGTCAAATATAGAAGTAGGAGGGGAGAAAGTAAAACAGGTGACTAGTTTTCGATACGTGACTAGTATTATTAGTAATGATATGAAGTACGAGCCTGAAATAAAAGGAAGGATAGGAATAGCGAAAGAAGCCTTTAGGAAGAAGAAAAGTCTGTTTTGTGTGACCCTGAGTTGAGAAAAAAGATTCATAAAATGCTTCGTGTGGAGTATTGTGTTGTATGGAGTGGAAACATGGATATTACGCAAAAATGAAAAACGACTGGCAGCTTTCGAAATGTGGGTGTGGGGAAGAATTGAAAGAGTTGGGTCGAGCGGGAAACAAATGAGATGGTGTTAGAAATTATGGGGGAGAAAAGAACAATTTTAGATATTATTAAGAAGAGGAAGAGAAACTGGTTGGGACATTGGCTAAGAAGGAACTGTATCATGAGGAAAATACTAGAGGGTATGGTGTCAGGATAGAGGGAGAGGACGAAGGAGACTATAATTAATGGACGATATCAAAATAGAAAAAATCGTACGTGAAGACGAAGAGGTTAGCGGAAGCCCGTGGAACATGGAAGCTTCTCAGTTGCAGTAAGTGCCAATAATAGCAGAATACCTATGATGATGATGCTGCTGCTATCATATTCAGAATTAATGGTTCATCCTATTTTCACATATAAAATTAGGTCTTTCGTTTTCTAATTTACGAAGAATCAATCGTTTCAGATAATAAGAACTAGATCATACAACACCAGCAACCATTTCTATCCAAACAATTACGTTACTCATTTCTTAAACTCTAATACGAACTTCTAAAAATTTTAATGTTGTTTTATTACCTACCTTTTATTGGCCTGTGCGGGATATGATTTGCCAACTATGACCAAATGCGTTTTGTAATGAAAGTTACGTTAATGATCACTTCTGTAAACTCCTAACTGAAATGAACTCAAAAGTTGGGATAACATTCCTAACGGTATTTTAACTTTTTGTTTTCCTCTTCCCAATTTTAGAGAATACTTACAACAGATTGTAACAAAGTATTATTCTTGCAATCTTTTGGAATCAAGAGCTAACTTCAAAAACTCTCTTTTCTGCTCGAAAAGTTTCAGAAATGTAGAAGTGCATTATAACACTAAATCAGTTAATTGTACTTTTTACATATTTATTCTGAACTGACGCTAAATTTTCTGCAGAAGAGCTTTGACTATCGAAGCACATTACAACATGGTATCATTTCCTTTAATTCGGTTTACTTGTAAATTACATATTTATATTAAATGTGCTTTTAACTAAAAGTTAAACATGACTTCACGACATTCAACTTGTAAAACTAAAATATATCGGTAATCTTACTCATCTTCCTCTTTGATGCTAACTTGTAAGAAATAGAAAGGCAAACTGCAAAAACAGGATTTTTAGCCAGTTCTCTGAACAGGAAACATACGAACTAGCTTTATGATTTCTGCCTGTTCTGCCTAAAGGCCGTCCAGCACTTTGTAGAAAATATTTACAACGATCTTATCTTTAGGCAGAACCGGAATTCTCTGTCTCAAAAGATTAGGCAGAGCGGAAAGACATCTAACTTTATAATTCGAAAAACATGAAAGTTTAACGCCACAGAAACAAAAGTCCCACTCTGTTCTCTCACATCCAAATCCAATTCACTTACAGTTATTATTATTCATTTCCTTCTGATTTTGTTATTTTCTTCTCAGTCTTCCCCAATAGCTAACCAACAAATGCTTAAGTCACGCTCTGTGTATTCAGTGTTTCTTCCATACCTTTTTTTTTGGGGGGGCAGTGCCCCCTGGACATCTGTGAGTGCCCCCAGAGCAGCCAAAATAATACGTTTATAACATAATAATAAATAGAATAGTATCAGCACTTCCCAGGAATATTAAGTGTGCCTCCCCTAAACATTATTTCTGAAAGAAATACTGTGTGTATTCCATACAAAAGAAGTGCAGTGCCTAGTAGGAAGCAAGGAAAATATATGTCTCTTGACTCCATATTATACACCCAACCTATGCTAAGTTTAAGTATCGGAAGTGAGGCTCGTCTGTCGAGAAGTATCAGAAAGGAAACGGTAAGAGATGTACTCGTAGAGAAGCGATTTCTTGGAATCCTTTCAACGTGTCCTTAGAATAGGCCGCTAACTTTCTCTTCAAGCCAGAAGTGGTAGAAATCAACCATTTCCAGTTTCAACGTTTATCGCCATAAAACATAAATGGTAACACATATCGACAAGGTTTTGCTTTTAATCGATTAAGCATCTGAAAAATAGATACCAATTTAATTAGTATGTCTGTACTAAAACCGGAAGTGGTATAGATTTGATATTGATTCCGGTATCGGTGTTGATGTCTTTAGATCAGACACGATAAGACATAGCGCATAATACATATTTGAGATAGATTCAGTCTCCAAGGAACAGGTGACCCGGGTTCGATTCCCGACGGTAGCTCGTGTGGTTCGGATCCTATGTTTAGTTCTAAATCCACGTCACATATGGCATCGCTGCTAAAAGGAATGCCGAACTCAAAATCAAGTGAAATCAAATCCAAGAAGCAGGTTCTATCTTTGATCGTATTTCTCAATTGCAACCAGTAGTTATAGATTCTACTACTTCAAGTTTGAGCATTGAATTCGTATAATTTGGAAGTCTTACTAGGGATGATTCCATATCGGGACCAAGTATCTGGGGAAAACCTATATATGATCTGAAAGCCCTTGCCATGAGATGTACGAAACCGTTTTCAAATCACGGGCAAACCCGCAAACTGACCCTATAAGGGACATGTTTGTTGGTGATCGTGACCCTATGTATGGCATATACGACAGAAGTAAAAATGAATGTTACTATGCATCACGCATAAGCGCCTGAACTCTTCACGTTCCTTTTTAGCTCATTCCTAGAACGTGAATCGGGCAAAGCATTGATATCACTTTGCACCCAGACATACCTTTTGGTCAGTGTTGCCAACGAATTGTAAATACAATGTGACAGATGATTTCTGTACCACTGGGTGCATATCCATGAAACGTGGTATAAACATCATTCGTCACTAGAGAAATTATACCGTGGGCGTATTCCTCTCCCAAGGATCCCAATTTGTTAGTGTTGCCAAGCTAACACTATATACACAAGAACACTAACACAAGAAACAAAACTTGGTACCAACCACAGTAAGTTTGTTGTTGTGTCGAATGATGTTTATACCAAGTCTTGTCTTTATGCATGTAATGATCAGGCAACCTTTCGAGAAAACGTATTTTAGAATTTTTGGAAACACTGACAGTATGGATGCCTGAGTGTTTACAATAGCATACTAGAAACCTAGTATGGGTCACAGTCTAATTATGCCCGCCAATACTATACTTCATGCGAAAATCTTGAATGTTCGCGTTGGTTGGCAGCACTGTCAAACTGGTGTGCTTGGGAGACAGGGACATTCACACTATGTTTTCCATTCTCCAATGCTGTTTCTGTCACATTTGTTATATATTCGTTCAATGGCACGCACGCCATTCACAACATTGTGATGTTTAAAATAGGTTGGCAACATTGACAACCTAGACTGGTTGGAAGACGGTCACAATGAAGATCTTTTCGCTATAGTATCATGTGATGTTTCTGCCAAGCTTGGTGTATAAACGTCTCATGGTACGGAACCTGTTTTACAACTTCTCATTTTTGCACTTGTTGGCAACACTGACAAACTGGGATCCTTGGGAGAGGAATACACCTACAGTATAATTTCTCTAGTGATGAATGATGTTTATGCCGCATTTCATGGATATACATGCAGTTGTACAGAAATCATCTGTCACATTGTATTTACAATTCGTTGGCAACACTGACCAAATGGGTACGTCTGGGTTCAAAGTGATATTATCAAACCCTTGCCCGATTCACGTTCTAGGAATGAGCTAAAAAGGAACGTGAAGAGTTCAGACGCTTATGCGTGATGCATAGTAACATTCATTTTTACTTCTGTCGTATATGCCATACATAGGGTCACGATCATCAACAAACACGCTCCTTATAGGGTCAGTTTGCGGGTTTGCCCGTGATTTGAAAACGGCTTCGTACTTCTCAAGGCAAGGGCTTTCAGACGATATATAGGCTTTCCTCAGGTACTTGGTCCTGGTATGGAATCATTCCTAGTTAGTTTCACACGGTGTAACGAAACTCACTTGTCCTATTATTTATCTTCTTTATCTCTCTTTTATGTTTGTTCTTTAAAATATAATAAAAAATATCTTAGGTAGAATATCCTTTAAATACTCACAGCAAATCAGGTTGAACGATCTATATATTAATGTATTATTATTATTTCCCGGTGTAAATATACGGGAGCTTATAGTTTCATTTCAGGTGTATGTGTGTAAGTATGTATATGGGATGCTTAGGTCGGATTTGAACCAAATTTGGTGGGCAAGTAACCATCGTCTAAGAAATAAAGGTAACTATATTTTGTGGCCTAGTTCAACCAGGGACAGGCCGGGCTCGCCAACAGAAATTGTTCCACAACTTTGCATGGCGGGAGCTTCTGAATTCGGTTCAGCTCGGGTTGTTAAGTATTCTGCCTGTCGGCAGGTCCTGAGATTAGTGACGATTTTGTTATTTTTCTTTCTTGGGTTCAGGTTTGGAACTGTTTCTTCCACGTTTCTCGATCTTTAACTTCCTCTTTTAACTCCCAATACTTTCAACGTTTCAAGTTATCGAACAGTTACCTTCCTACACTTCGTTTACCGATCATCTTTCGCTCTATGGTGTTATGAAGAAAACAATTTTTTGCAAGATGTGTCCAATTCAATTGGCCTTCCTACGAAGGATGCTGGTTAAAAACGTCCTCTTCTCTCCTATTCGTTTTTAAAACATCTTCGTTTGTTACTCTCTCTCGCTTTTTCCCTCTGTCCATTTTATCTTCTCCATCTTCCTCCAACACCTCGTTTCGAAGCTTTCTAAATATTTCTTCTTGAACTTCCATAATGTTGAAGTTTCCGAACCATACAATGCAATAGTCCATATTGCACTTGACCAACTTTTTTCTTAGTCCAGTATTAAGGCTAATAGTTACGATATATTTTTCTTGTTTAATATCTCTTTGGCTACAGGAGTTCTTGATCTGATCTCTTTGGTTCAGTAAGCGTCTCTCGTCAAAATGCTTCCCAAATATTAGAAATGATCGACTTCTTCTAGCTCTCTTTGTTCTACTCTGATCCGTAAGTATGTGTTTCCATGGAATATTCTCATGACTTTCGACTTTCGATGTTGATTTCCATTCCATATTGTTTTCCAGTATGACCTTTTAATGATCTACCCTCCAATTTTGAAATCATCAATTTCCATCACTGCTTTCTTCATTGAGCATTCACTATAAATGTTGAATAATTGGGATAATATAGTACATGTGTGTCTGATTCCTCTTCTAATCTCTACACTGTTGGTTTCCGCTTGATTCAAGCACAACTGCACTCTTTGTCCTGTGTATAGGTCTCGAATGAGTCAGCGATCCCTCCAGTTGATCTCAATCTCTTTAAGTATTTTCAGAAGTTTGGTCCAATTAAACCGGTCGAAAGCTTTTTGCCACCCGAAGAAGCACAAACACAACTTTTTTTTTTTTTTTTTTTTTTTTGTCAAAAATTCCTTCTGATGTAATTCTCACCAACCCAATAGCATCTCTAGTGCCTTTTCTTTTCTGCAATCCAAACTGATTTTCGTCCAACATCTCTTCTATCTTACCTTCCAGTCGTCTATTCAGTATGCACACAATAATCTTTCCAGTGTGGAAAATAAGGTAAATGTATCTGTGATAATGCATTTCTTTGCCTGGTTTTTCTTAGGTAATACAACCATTGTAACATCTAGATTTTTTTTTTTAACCATTTTAGGTAGATCTTGAAGTCAAGCTTTAATTGAGTTGTAGGTACTAATGTAAGAATACTAATGTATGTAACCTTTCTCAAATTCCCGGTGCTTGTTTTATCTTAGAGTTCTGACTAAAAGCAGTTCTAGCCCATTTCCCTCGCGTAATCATGCGAAGCCACTGGGCCATTAGAGACGGTTAGAGTAGCCAGTTGCTTTTACCTGAATGAAAAAATGAAATGAAATCTTTGAGTTTTACGTCCCATGGTTATGCCGGTTAGGCTGAAGAAGAGAGTGATGATGAGAAATGAATAAAATGAAGGAATGAAGAAAGTGGGAGGAAACGGGAGGACCCAAGGAAATACACGCGCACGGTGTTTGTCCACCACAAAGTTCACTTGGCGCGAGCTGGGATCGAACCAGGAACCCCAACCACCAGAGGTGAACGCTCTACCACGGAGCCACCTCGGTCCCTCCTTCATGTGGTGTACACGTGACATTGCCACTTATTTTATTTATCATTTAGAAGATACTTGCATAAAACATTAGAAGATACTACCACAGAGGGTTTCTCTATAATACTACTTAATACAATACTTTGTTACTGATGTACTATTCATCGTCAAAGATTTCACTTTCAGGTCAATTAGGACGTCACATTCTTAGATGACGTCATATGTACTACGTTATCTTTAGGTTATATATAGGCTACTAATGTAAGAATACTAATATATCTAACCTTTTACAAATTCACGGTGCTTGTTTTACCTTAGAGTTTTGACCACAAGCAGTTCTATCCCATTTACCTTACGTGATCATGCGAAGTCACTGAGCCACTAGAGACGGTTAGAGTAAACAGTTGTTTTTACCTCAATGATAATTATCCATCAATAACTCCAAATTAAAGAATTGAATAGGATGAATTGACAGAATTAACTAGAAATACTCCAAGAGTATAGGAACTTCTTATCATTGTTTACGTCTCTAGTCAACATGAAATTTATATAGAATGACGTCTACAGTTTTAAAAAAGTAGAATCTGAACCTCTGTAGGGTGTCAACCCCGGGAGTCAAACCCATGACACCATATACCAAAAGTACGCGATCTAGCAGCTAATCCAGCTCCGCAAGTACTTAGATGGGCCGCGGTGGCTCATTGGTGGAGCGTTCATCTCTGGTGCGTGTGGTTCCTAGTTTGATCCCAGTTCCAGCCAAGTGAAGTTTATGGTGGATAAATACCGTGTGCGGGAGTTTTCTCGGGGTTCTCTCACTCTATTCACTCTGCCATTGCATTCATTTCTCATTATTACCGTCTTCTTTGGCCTAGCCGCATAATCGTGGGACGTAAAACTGAAATATTTCATTTCATTTCATTTTACAAGTACTGATCAATTTTGTCTCCATTATACTTATGTTTATTTACACATACTAAGTTATATTCCTCCAATATAAGGAACTTTCAACTTGTGTTAACAAGCCATACCGCCATTTTCTGTAATGGATCTTCGGAACCTTTCTTTTCTTTTGTTTCACATTTAATGTCGTCAAGCAATAAAGATCAGCCATTTTTAAGAAACCAAAAAAAGGTGAAATATTACTTACAACTAAGGTGCCATTGACCTTATCAAATTAATTGAATTTACGGTTTAAGAGGTTTTTCTGGAAGATTAAAAAATGTATTTTTGATGAAGATAACTATGTCTATATAGCGTGTTTTATTTTTAATTTATATATATATATATATATATATATATATATATATATATATATATATATATATATATATATATATATATATATATATATATATACCTTTTTTAAGGTTTTCCATTCCGTTAACTTCCTCCTTTTGGTGTTATCTTCCTGTCTTATCAAATTTTCACACGGCGACGCCCTTCATAGACATTGACGAATGTGTGCATTCACTTCCTAACCATTCTCATAATTTGCTCATTTTCATTATACATGTATTATCTTCTAATATGCAAATGCTATTGTCCTCCCATTATTAAACTCATTGTTAAGCAAGTTTATATATTGTACATATTAAAATGAGTATTCCATCTCCAGGATCTTTTATAGGATGAAGTTACAGTAGCATATATAATAATAATACCCAACGATTCAATCTCAGATGTAATTCGGTCTCACATTAAACTTGTAGGTTCATTCTTTCATAGACTTGGTGCTGAGAAAAGACGTTATATTCGAAATAAATTATCCGAGCATTATTCTTAACTCTTTTATAGATATTTGAGTTTAAACCGGTTTTAACTTCAATAAACTAAAAAGTACTCATTTTTTGTCTTCTAAATTGTTAAAGCTTGTTTAAAAAATATTGTGCATCGAATCTTCGCCGACAGCTTTCAGCATTATCCACACCAAAGTAGTGGACAGTATTTGGGTATGGATAAGAATTTGGAAATTAAATGTTTATATTCCTAAATAAAAACATCTCTTTGCTCCACTTCATACACATCTTAAAAGCCTTTTTTTTATTTTCTTCTTCTTCTTCAAAGACTGTTGACGACAGTGAAGGTGTCAATCGTGTTATTTCAACCTTTGTCCAGAGTACCTATATCCAAAATTAATTTTGGTGTCCTCGTTCGAATGTAAAAAGCCTTATGATGCCTGTCTTTCTACGAACGATGTAGATTTTTTTTATGTTATGCTTTGAGTCTCTCAGGTGTTCTGAAAGTCTATCTATTGGGACATCATTAGGTTTCATGAGAATCAATAGTATATTGAACTGGTGTGATTGAAATTTTGTTTGACATGTGTCAGTTTCAAAGGCCCAATACCTTTGTCATCGTTTAGCCAACGATTGGACTATATGAGGAAAGAAGTCTGGGGTCTACAACGGATGCAAAGAAATCCACAACTGCTCATTGCACTGCCCGGTCATCAGAGATGTTTTTCGTTGTGCCTTGCCAAGAAGTGATCGAGAAGTCGGAAAGAACTAGTAGTTGATGGGAGAGACAAAAGAAGAATTCTGTGGATGAGATAGGGTTTCATATTGTAACTCATGGGAAGTTGGCATTGTCCTTTGAATTACATGTGGATGTGCATTGTCGTGCAACGTGAGGGCACTATGTGTGTTGAGTGTTGCCAAGTGCTTGCAGACAAAATGATTGCGGTACAGTTTATGGAATTCAGTACTAGCTTCGCTCCGCAGTGATGGTTTCGCCTCGACAGAAAAAAAAAAAAAAAAACATGATGGATAACACCCACCATATACCATTATACTAGTAACAACACCTTCCGCCACCGAATGGACGGTTTTGTAAACTGTCCTGGATGTAGATCACAATCCAACTACTTCCTGATTGTTTACGCTTGTGATAGCAAGCGTATTGTTCATCAGAAATAACAATTCGGCTTAGGAAACTTTCTCGGTTTTTTATACACTAAGAGAATTGCATAGCTCCAGATGGCGTTCCTTGTTATTAATGAGTACAACTTTTCACCTTACCCATTGCAAGGATAGGCCGAACGACATTGGTATGATGTATGCCTAACCCATCTGTAGTCCCACGAACATTTATCAGAGAGCCTGCTTTCATGGTATTTCTGAGAACATGCTATTAGTCTTTGGCCGCTGTGCTATTTTGTGTCACTGCTACGAATGCGAAATCTTAATAAATAATGACGTATAGTGCGTTCATTCACCAATCCGGGCCCAAATGCACTGATTTCTTGTTTTTTTATTATTTATTATTTATTTGCTAGGTTTGCAGAATGTCTCAGTTTGAACACGAAAGGAAAATTAACTCAATTCTCCGTTTTCCATGGTGCTTGATAAGACAGACTTTGTTTAATAATACACTTTTTTTCCGTCTGACATGGCATCCCAGCCTGTTTTCTAATCACGCACTAAGTGTGTAACGTCATACGCGCGATCTATCCACTAATTGCGTTACAGAAGGTGATATTCCATCAGCCGTAAAATCGAGTTTTCCAATCACAATAATCCAATACTTCAGAAAGTAAAACAATTAGGAAATCACTAAATTTCTGATTAAATGTTGCCAGTATATTGGGTAATAAGTCACCAAATATTAGTAAATCATTAAATGACACAAATATCCTCAAATTTCTTATTTGTGAATGACATACAGTATAAACTCATTTAGAACATTTTTACGGAGACAGAAAATAACGTATTTGTATTTTAGCGTAAATTTGTCCAGATTAACATCTAAATGATGTCAACGCTATATTCTGAAGATTAGCTCAGAGCCATCATTAATGTAGGAAAATAGGAAGTTTCTCCCCACCAAAATTCCAAAAAATGTTTAACATGTTATCGTTCTTGCGGCTAATACGTATGCTTTCATCGCTTATGTCCTGGGTTTGATCCATGGCTGGGGCGAGACGGGACTTGTCACGAATACTGACCTGAGTAGCAGTAATAGACATCCCTCTTTAAATAATAAGTTCTGTCTCATATAGCTTTGGTGCTGAAAATGGATCTTTAAAATCTAGTATCTAGGCGCGGTGGATAATTCGCATTAGTGGTTTTCGTAATACCGTAATTTAGTTATTTTTACAAAGGATTGAATTTCATATTTCTTTAAAGCTCTAGTTATTTGTTTATGACAACCGCATAATGTCAATTGGGGACTCCATAGTCTTGCGGTTAGAGCGTTAAACTCACGTCCGTGTGATCCCAGTTCGATTCCCGGCCGGTGCTTCCCAATTTTCGATTCCACCCAGCGTCGTGAGGCAAACTGGGGAATAACGTGAATAAAAGACCTGGCGGCTACCAGGTCTAGAAAGCCCGTGATACGTCCGTTAGGGACAAGGCGACGCAGCGCACTAACTACGTGTTCGACGCTACGCTAGACATAGTTTGGCCCGTCGCTAACAGATGATGTTGGAGCAACTCAAGCCCGCAAAGGACTGTCACGCCAAGTGGTTTGTGTGTTTTTTTGGAATAACGTCAATTACATTTACGCGATTTTTTAATCTCTCTTCTGAAAATGATGTTATCTTGTTAGCCAGATCGTAGCATCCATGGAACTTACAGAAACGCTGCTGCTTCCCTTGAGTTAATACAATAATGCATTAATAACGATTTAATGCTGACTATCAGGAATAATGTATTAAAAATTGGAGCTTTCCCCTAGTTAGAAAACTGCAATACATCGCTACTTATTGGGTATCAAAGAGAAATTATCAGTGAATGTTCTCATCTTCTCGATTCTCGTGACGAAAGAAGATTCGAGACCAGAAGTACCTTCTTTCTAAAGTCAAGACAAGACGTCAAACATGACATGTCTTGTCTCGTCTCGCCTCGTGAGTAACAATAGTTCACCCAAGTCTTAGGTTTTAAAAACTATTTAATTGTTATTTGATTCATATAAAACTATAAGTTCATAAAGTGATTGTGTGAACACAAAGAAGAGTATTTACTGACGTTTAAAGATACGCAAGTTATCTCACAGTAAACTCAAATTTAAAAAAATGGTTTATCACAATTTTCGTGGATCTCTTGTGACACGAGAGGATTCTGATAACTTCTAGATGAAATTTTTTAAAAATCAGAGCATAAATTTTGTACATAAATTTACAATACAAGACGACAAAAGTTTTTCTTTTTTTCAAAATCAAGATGAAACGAGACTTGTACAAAATTTACAAGACGAGACGAGGCAACTTATTTTTCGTCTCATCTCGTCTCGTGAGCAACACTCGTACTTAATTTTCTATATACTATATGAGTTGAATGTAACTCACGCTGGTAATAACTCTAGAGTCTGAGTTACGTTTTTACCTTGAGAGTCGGTGCCCAGATGACTTACGCTACTATGTTGTAAAATTTATATACTCTGATAGGTGGACGCGTGGGAAAAATCCCGATATTCGATAATTCATAGACATACAGTAAAAAAGAAAAAAAGTCCTTGAAGTAGAAATAAATATCGTTTTGTTCTCGAAATTCTTGGTAATAAAACACCATTAGCCAGGGGAAAATATTTTTTTTCTCTAGAATCACAGTCAATGGGTTGAAAAAGAGACAAATTTATGATTCTTCCCTTCCTTGCTCAATTTTAGATACGCTACTCATCACACCCCATGAATTCTCAAAGTAAAAGAAAAAAAAGAAAGAAAAGAAAAGAAAAAGAAAAAAGAAAGAAAATTTGATTATAAATAATCACTTTTATAAGGTAAAAAAATCTGGCTTAAGTACTCAAAATAAAATTAAAAGGGAAAAATCTGGATCTGCAAAAGGTAAAATAAAATCACTTTTAATCCCCTGTTACACCTTTAATTTTCTTCTCTCTAGTAGATCTGAATCAGCGTCTTTTCTTCTTCTTCTTCCCTTTGATATTCACACGACACAATTAAGTGTTCGGTTGCAATTGCTGCAGAAACGGGGTCAGCTTTTTCAATTAGCCTTCATCAGCCCAGCCACTTCATCTCATTCAACATGGGATTTCTTTTGCTGAAAAAAAAAAAAAAAAAAAAGATTGTGCAAATTGGAAAATTGAATCTTTTAATTTACGTCTTTGCGTTTCATCTCTCACGTTCTGAAATGTTTCAATTCTGTTTTCTTTTTCTTTTTTTTTTTTTTTTTTTCATTTCTGGTTCTGGTTCAAGCATGTTCTAATAATATTTTTCTGTAGATGGAATTTGTACATCAGTTTTGCCATCTTCTTTTTTGTTTTATATATATTAGAAAATATATATAAATCACTCATTATCACTCACATATTATATATATCATTCATTTTTTTTTCATATGATAATATCCTTTATCTGTCTGCAACTCTGTCTAATCGGTATAAGCTCTGTCAATTTATAAGAGCAAAAGAGATAAAGACATCACTTAACCAGTTTTGGTTAATTTCTTTCCATTATTGACTCGTAAATACATAAATGAGATATATCACTCATTTATATATTATAAAAATTGTAGATTTGTTCTCCAGATTAGTAATTTATTTAAGGGTCTCCCCTTCAAGGATATAACTTTCAGATACCATTCAAGCAGAGTATCTTTATGTCGAAGCAATATTACTTGACGTTCGTAAATGGAATATGTGTATAATACAATAGCGTAGGTTAAAAAAAAAAAATCAGAGTTTTACTTCACCCATCCACCCTTTCAGAATTTTTTTTAGTTAAACGTCCCACGAATATGCATCAAGGCTAACGGAGACGGTGATGATTAGATGGATGATTATGAAAGTGGGAGGAAACGAGAGAATCCTGAGAAAACAAATGCCCATACTACGTCCCCACAACAAAGGGCCGGGAGCTGGAATCGAACTAAGGACCAAACGCGCTAGAGGTGAGCGCTCTACCACTCAACCATTGAGATATGTATAGCATACAAAAAAAAATCGCGCGTGTTCTGAAACGATTGTATGTACGCCACTTGGGTACTTGATGAAATTATATGTACGCCGTTAGTATAGTGAATCAGTAATTATTCGGTTCTGGCCAGGGATGCGCACGAGACAAGTCGAGACAGGATTTTCCTGACAAAATTCGAGTCGAGACACGGCTCTTCCAATAGAGAAATATACATTTTTCGAGTCGAGACATCACTTTTACGGCACATTTTCGAGACGAGACAGCCACAAATCTTGTCTCGTGCGCATCCCTAGTTCTGGCAGAAATAGTACCAATATCTCTAATTTTAATGCTCAATCTAACTCTCCCTACCTCCTTAATTTCTTCTTTTCTATATACTTTTCTGAGCAGCATGGGAAATGAACTAGCACACTTTACTCCTACTGCACTGACCTTATCTAAATACGTTAAGGTAAACGAGTCAAAACATAATCTGGAACATAAACATTCAAATAATCTATAAGGGGATTTAGTTCATTGCTGGAGTTAGGCAAAAACCTTCATTTTTCTTTAGAACCATTATAAAACGTCATAAAACGTGTGCAACTTTGTTGTCTGTATAATGCTATAACTATGATAGAAGTTACAGTAGTTTTCGAGGAATTCGAGATTCAATTGCTGCTAATGTGTGGAGGAAAACGTCAAAACAACATAATCGTATATTTTTTTTAAATAAATACTCCCGCTCTGCTCTTAAGTTTTGGAACACAGACAATAATAATAACCAAAAAGAATATATCACAGGTGAATGCTCAATGCTAACACAAATTGAATACAAGGAAAAACACGACAAAGTGGCAAAAATCATATATCTAGAAATAGGAATGAAACAGGAAATAATATAAGAAGAACCACCGTATCGCTAAAAAATATCCACCAGATACAATACGAACATTCATAGGAAACAAACTGATTTTACTAGGTTTGATAGACCATCATTTTCCCAAGGTTTCTCAGGGGTTTTTCTGTCCCTTTCCACTTTCTTCAATTCATTAATCCCTTCATTACACTGGGTAACAACTTTTAAAAATTTCCTATTGTATCAGATTTTCCAGCTGTTTCTAAATGTCTTTTGAGTATTGATTCGAAATGAAATCAGTTTCCCTGTGCATGCAATTTGAAACTTTTGTATTTTATAGAGAAGGCCATCATCCATTTTATTTTGCATTTGTTTTCACTTAAACCTACTCTAACAACAGAGCCTATATTCACAATATTGATGTTTCAAATTCCATCATGGCTTCTTCAAGTAGATAGAATTGAATAAATAAACCTGACGCCTTTTGTTATGTATGTGGATGCTACACACTTCCCCGCCAAAGACGCAAAATAACATCATTTTTAGGCGTCCCTACAATAGTATTTTCAAGTTTCCCTTGGCGATCAAGAAAACAAATAGGCTCTTCATACCGTGTGTCATAACTATGAGGATATGCTGCGTGATTGGACAAAAGGAAAGCGAAAGAGTACGCTTTTCGGAGTTCCTATGGTTTGGCTAGAAACGAAGGACCATTTAAGTGACTATTATTTTTGCCTGGTCAATACGAAGGGTGTTTGCACGAAAGACTGACATTCTATTTTGTATCCGAGTAATTCCCTCAGGAATTCGACCGATCCCGCACTTGTATGAACTCCCGGTTCCAGTTTTTAATGATTTTGGCTCTTCCGAAAATGAAGAAAGGGAGGGGATCGCAGGGCTTCTGATGTGTGAAGAAACGACTATGGAACCCGAAGACTGATCTGACACTAAAGAGTCGTGCACACCTCAGCAATTCATCCAGCCTTAATTGAATGACTTAGTGCGCGATTTGGGTCTCTCCAAGAAAGCTGAGCTATTAGCTTCCAGACTGCGAGAAAAAACTGTTGCATCATTCGGCACGAGTGTCATATTTCCGAAAGCAGAAAACAACAACTTTGTGTACTGCCATGATATCCCCAGTCTTCTAATTGAATCAGACGTTGCCTCATAGTCCAACAGAATTTAGGTTATTCATCGACAGTTCTAAACAGTCTCAAGTGTGATCTTTTGCACAACGGCAATGCTTACGGATCGGATCCAATTGGTCAATTTGGTGCATTTGCGAGAACAACATAATAATGTTAATCTTGATTGAATTACTCAAGTACGAAAAACATAACTGGATTATTTGTGTTGATCTCAAAATGATCAACTTTCTGCTTGGACAATAAAAATACTCCATGCTATCTACGTATGTGAGACAGCCGAGCTCGAGAGCAGCATTGGACATAAAAGGAATAGCCTATCCATGACAGTCTGAAAGTAGGAATGCCAAATATTGTGAATGAATCAATTGTCAGCCGAGATAGGATCAATCCTCCTCCTCTCCCCCCCAATTTAACATCATGCTTGGCTTGATGAAACAGTTCGTGAAGTCACTAAATACTGATAGTGACTACTTTCAGTATTTAATTTCTAAATTTGTTGCTTTGTCTTATTTAAAGATCAAAGCAAGGTGCTCGATGGACCTTAAATTCGAGTTCTTTTGCTTGATGAGGAATTTTCCAAGATGAACTACAAGGTAGTATAGCTGTGTTTCGTGGAAGTTATTAAAAAAAACTTTCTAGGCAAGAAAAAGTCGGATAACTATGAAGTGCTACTTAAGAGACTATTATCGGGCTTTCGCGATCTTGGGTGCAACATGAGTGTGAAGATTCATTTCCTATACAGTCACTTTGATCAATTTCCTAAGAACCTTGAAGATTATAGCAATGAAGAGGGAGAGCGTTTCCATCAAGACCTGAAGACGATAGAAGAGCGTTAGGGGACGCGGCATTAGTCCTAAGTGGCACAAGTCCTAAAGGACACAAGACCTAAAAAAAAATTTCGCGGCACAAGTTCTAAACGGCATTGGACTTAAAAATCCCTTGTGGCGCTACCATCGCATCCGTGCCAAGAATACTGTCAAAGTTTTAGATATACTATTTCATATTACAGAACCAGATTCTACCTTTTTTTTTTTACAAGTAATTTGTATAAATACATATTATATCGTTCTGAAATAATAAATAAATAAATAATGCTGTTTGCATGACAGCATTTGTGTGGTGACAAAATATTAACAACCTATCAAATGTGATTCCCATATCTTTCATAATGTGTTTTTTTTCTATTCCCACACCATTGACCTAGGATTAGTAAAATAATGTTGTATTTTAGTTATATACGTCATAAATTTTGCTTTCTTTGTGCTGATTTGAAGTTAATTATTTGTACACATATATTTATCATATTCAACTCTTCCCGTAGCAAATAGTTGTCATACTCGTAATTAACTGCTCTTTACTCGTTACCATTATTAACAATAGTTTTAGTATTACTAACATAGCTGTTACCGTGGGAATTAACTATTATTATTATTATTATTATTATTATTATTATTATTATTATTATTATTATTATTATTATTATTATTATCATTATTATTATTATTATTATTATTATTATTACTAATAATAATAATAATAATAATAATAATAATAATAATAATAATAATAATAATAATATGTTTCAGATATGCTACATTTTTGAGAACTGAGCCTTTATTGTACGTGAAGTTAAAATCAAAGGTTATGTCACAGACAGCAAATGATGGCTTAACACCCAAAACAAACTCTTGGCCCTCCAAGTGGTGGTTAGTCTGTGCATAATAATTACAGCAGATTAATGTTTATAATAGAATGTGAAAGAAACACTTTTTAAAAAATTAAAGTATATCAACATGTTAAAATAATTAAAAGAACCTAATTAATCATTAACTTTGTACTCCCAGTTGCTTAACTGGACGTACCCAGACCTATAAAAAAAGTTTTCTGTCCAAATCTCATAAGCATTGGGAAATTTTAATACTATAGAAATTGACCCTCCTTCCCTCTTAAAAATGTAATTTTCAAGACGCTGAAACATATATTTTATTACTTTTAGTTAAAAGTTGAAATACCGAGTTTCACGCATCCAGTTTAAGTAAATCATTCTTTGCTTTATATTTTCTGAATAAGTAATGGGGAATTCGAACATTAAAGAAAGTTCACCCTTTGTTCTTTCCCTTTTATGTGTTTTTTTTTTTTTTTTTTGTTTGTTTGTTTGTTTTACAGTGAAAAGTTTATATGCCAAGTTTCATTTTACTAGCTTCAGAGATTTACGAGATACACTACTCTTATAAAAAAATCTTGCTCCTCCCTTTTTTGGATACGTATTTCCAAAAATTCTTTCTTATATCCTGCTTTTGTAAGATTTTTTTTTAATTAAAATTTAACGACTACTCGTAGTAGTATGCCCAGAAAGTCACTTATCTCAACTCTTTTATATAAGAGTAATGAAGATATACACAGTCAAACTCATTGACTTTCATGAACAGTTTCCGATTTCTTTTGACTTAACTTATTCGTACATTTCCCACAAGCTGTAGTTTTAAATTCACGCACTGTCTAGACCCAGGTTTCAAAAAGGTAACAAACTGAAAATATAATAATAATAATATATGTATTTATGTACGTGTGTAATATGTATATATTTATTGTCTTATTGAAGCTTTTGTAATTTGGAAATATACCTTTGGTTTGCTTTTAATATGTTAAAAAGCGTACTTCCCTAGAAAAGTTTGCAAGCTACACCACTAAATGACTATGTATTGGTTTCTTCAAACGTATTGTGTTGCATATTACATTAGTAATTTAGCACTATTTGTTGATTTTTTTCTGACTTATGCATATCAATTCTATCAAAACACACTGTGAAATATGCGTTCTTAATATATATAGTCGGTATTTGGTGTTTGCTTGTGAAATGCCTAATGGGCTTTTGTCCTACTCTTAATAAAATACACTCCACAGAGTATATATCTATATTGCAATTCTGAATGCTTGCTTGGCCTCAGAAATTCTGGTAAAATATACTTTTTGAACATTTTTATTTTTTTTTTTATTTTTATTTTTTTTTTTTTTTAGGAATTTGTCATGGGATTCTCGTCTCTCCATTTGAAAGAAACGAATTTCTTAATCAATTATATAATTAATTCTTAAAATGAAATAGCTTATATAATGTAATTCATGTATAACTGCAGAACAGATAATGATAATAATAATTTTAATAGTACAAATATAGCTGTTACGGTTGGAATTAACTACGTTTGTAACATTATTGCCAACTAGTTACTACATCGTCGCAATTTCGTGTGATGGTAGCGAATTTCAGAACTAAAGCAGGTGAATGAAAAAGGCACAAGACCTAAACGGTACAAGTTCTAAAGGGCATAAGACCTAAACGGCATAAGACCTAGAAAATCATTTCGCGGTACTAGTCCTAAACGGCACAAGACCTAAAATTTAGGTCCAGTGCCTATATTTTTAGGACTTATGCCGTCTAGGTCTTGTGCCGTTTAAGACTTATGAATGTTACCCAAGTGTTATCAAGGGCGTTGTGACAAAAATATTTTGGCAGATTGTTGTTAGATTATCAAACGAGAGTGCCCTGTGGTTCTCCATAAGCAGAAGAGCTATAAGCGCAAATTTTTGCCTCAATAAAAAGTGTTTAAACTTTCTATTATTTCATATGCGCTTTATATATATATATATATATATATATATATATATATATATATATATATATATATATATATATATATATATATATATATATAAAACTGTGTTTTGTGCCTAGATACACATGTTATCCTCAAGGAAAAGGTCTTAAATATATTTCTATATTAGATGTAAGAGTATCTGTAATTATCACAGACAAATACTTTCGTATTGGAATATATCTCGTCTGTAAGACATATTTATGAACTTTAAATTACCAATATAATCATTTTTCTAATACATGTCGTGCTTATGTAGACAAATGTGTCATTCTCATGTAAATGCCTTACATTTACATTTGTATACACTGAAATGTGGCATAGTTCCAATTTTTAAGGTTTAATTTTGCAGAGCTTAATATCACCTTTATGTAATAGACGTGGTTTGAATTCAGACATATATGTTAATTTCTGCGTAAATGACTTATATTCGTATCCATAGTGGGTGCATATGTAATGCCTGGAAACGAATGCGTTTATTTTGCATATTTTCAATATATATTTTGCATATTACAATGCATTTACACACTTTTTCGGAATACATAGATTAATTTTCTTGCTAATGTGTTTGTTCTAGCCCTGTATAGAGACTATATTAGAAGATTTCTTAAAGTGCATTGCTCCACAATGCAACAAGCTCCAATTGTAAAAAGTATAAATTTCATAAATTGACATTATAGCCAAAAACCGAAAACATTGAACTGAAAAAAAAAAATAGAGCTTACACACAAAAATGAAGTTCATATCTGAAATCAGCATACTCAAATTACGGTAAACGAGGTGTGTGTATCAATGCAACAAAAATTTTGTTCCCCAGTGTTATCTTACTACATGTCTCTTTAGTCCTCAGGACATAACTGCTAGATGTGAAATAAAGGATAGCATTTTTTAATCTTTTAGATATTATAATATTAATAGTTCTATTATTTGTGTCATTAAATTCGGTCATCTACTATGTGCTGATATTTACTTGTATTGTCATTTTAAAATTATTATTATTATTATTATTATTATCAAAGAAGTAAACAACTAAATATATTAAAGTTAGTTTGAATGAGAGACAATTGTAAATATCAGAACTAAAAAACGTGTGGATTTATGATACATTTTCTGAATTATTTCAGAAGAAAAAGGTGCCTTTATGCGTATCTTTTAAATATCCAGTTAGTAAAATTGAAATATCGAGAATTTGGAGAACTACCACGACTAGGTACAAGATTGCTTTATTATTAGAAAATTAACAGAACTATCTACCTCATGTGCCTTTTTCAAAAATAAAATTTCACTTACTCCTTTACTTTTTCTCTTTAATATCTTATTTCCTAATTTATTTCATTTTTTTTTTTATTTTCAGCGTTATTCGACAGTTAGATTGCACAAAACTAACAAGGTAGGCTTCTTCTTCTTTTTACAAATTTGACTGCCACCTCTCTTTCGATATTTGACAAGATACAAAGAAGGGAAAGGAAATGTAAAACAAAAGCTTCATAATTATTTAGCAAACTAAAGGTTGTGGCCGGCCAGATGGCCAATATTCAATTGACGGACAAGTGGTCGTTTTGTTCGTTAGAAATTTTAGGGGGAGGTGGCGATTTTATTTGATCATTGGGTGATACCTAGCAATGTAGCTAGCAAAATGTTTTAGACAGGGGGAGGGAATGGCTTTTTCAGGGCAGCCAGGCTTTTTACATGCTACAGCAAACCAATATGAGAACATAAATATCTCACCGTACAAATATACATATTCCAGATATATATATATATATATATATATATATATATATATATATATATATATATATATATATATATATATATATATATATATACAGGGTGACTGGTAATTCGATGCATTCCTTGCAAGAGGATATTCTGCAAGTACTTTGGAAAATTTTCACTCACACGAACTGGGAATCGCAAATCAATAGTTTCTGAGTAATTTGTACAAGTGTGATTTCTTTGAAATTTGCCGATTAACGAGAGATGCGCCAAAAAACTTTCACCCTGATTCACTTCCGCATATCGTAAAGCGATTTAAATTTTACGTATGTAATCCTGCATATCTACGTAGTTCATGTGGTAACGTACAGCTCGTAACTCTGCACCGTTGCTGTGTTATAGGTCCGAACGTTAAGTAAGGTATAGTAGTCCAAAATCCATTACTACATCTCAGAAAGCAGCGTGGCAACATTGCAGAAGTACTTGTTCCTAGGAAATGACTGCATGGTTGGAAACAGGTGGAATGAAGAAGGTGTGCGGTCAAGAAGAAAAGCGAACTATATTTGATTTCATACCCAGAGTCGTGCATCTCTCTGGCCAACATTCGAACATTGAACGGGTGCGTTGTTTTCCAGGAGGCGGACACCGTTTCTCAGCGTGTCACCCTCTAGGATTTCACAGAATCCCGCAACGCACGCAGCAGTGAGGCATAGTATATCCTGGTAGTTGTAGTACCCTTTGTCTGGAAAGCAAGTAGTAATACCCCATGCTGATCCCAAATAAAATGATCATCACTTTAGTCGCTCAGAGTTGAACACGAACTTCCTTTGGTGGTGATACGTCGGCACTCTGTCATTGATTTGACTAGGTTTTCCCTTGTTTTCTTTACTCCCACTAAGGGAAGGCAGGGATTATATCTACTATAAAGCCAAGGGCAGTTCCTGCCCAAATCCTAGACCCACGTAAAAGACTGATATGAACCCGGAGTTGGAGGTCCGAAGCCTTCCTTGAGTCATTCCCTTGCATAAATACATAAATAAAGAAAGAAAGAAATAGCAATGGAATAAATCTCTTTAACAACTCAAATCAAAATTACGATCATTGCCGTAGCAATTGCTACAATGAGAACCTAACGTTACAAGCTTTCTACAAAGGTAAAAATGTAAATCTTGGAAAGTCATAGCAAAATAATACATTTAGCACTGTAGCACTAACAAAAGCTTGTGAAAAATAAAAATAGAGCGTGGCATGCTGACAGCCTCCTGGAAAACAACGCACCCGTTCACCGCTCGAATGTTGGTCAGACAGATGCACGGCCCTGGGTATGAAATCCGATATAGTCCGCGTTTCTCCTTGACCGCACATCTTTTTCATTCCACTTCTTCCCAACCATGCAGTCATTTCCTAGGAGCAAGTACTTCTGCAATGTTGCCACTCTGCTTTCTGAGATGTAGTCATGGATTTTGGATTACTATACCTTACTTCACGTTCGGACCTATAACACAGCAACGGTGCAGAGTTACAAGTTGTACGTTACCCCATGAATTACATAGGTATGCAGGATTGCACACATAAAATTTCATCGCTCTACGATCTGTGGAAGTGGGTTAGGATGAAAGTTTCTCGCCCATCTCTCGTTAGGCGGCAAATTTTAAAGAAAACTCACATGTGCAAATTACTCAGAAACTATTGATTTGCGACTCCGGTTCATATATTTGAAAATGTTCCAAAGTACTTGTAGAATATCCCCTTGCAAGGAAAGCATCGAATTACCAGTCACCCTGTATATATACGTACATATTACTGTTATTATATTTGCAGTAGACGTACATTATTTTATTAAAACATGAATTTTGACAGTGAGTGAAGCTAGAATCACATGATACAGTCTAAGAAATGAACCAAGAAACTATCCATAAGGAAGCATTATTGTTTACTGAAATCCAATTATTTAACTTTGCGCTTATATTGGTATCAATGGTAAGAAAAAAGGAACAGAAAAAAACTCGGATACTCTTATGCATTGTACAGTAACAAATTCGCAACTACATGCATCCAGTTAAGTAAATAAGAGTAACAAAGCGGAATATAATTAAATGTGTTCACGTGGTTTATTTTATTTATTTATTTTATTTTTTCTTGCATATTGTATTATAAAGTAGAATCATTCTCCATTTGCTGAAAGTATTAAACCACATTTACAGACGAAATCTACTTAGTGATGTCAGAAATTCAATTGTGAGGCCGAGCCCCCCTTCCTCTGTCCACTTCGCCGTGACTACACTCCTGGTCAGGGACGGGCTGGCAACTGTATCACGGCGTTCTCTCTTACGAGGGTCGTGCAACTATACGAATTACCGTGAAAGCTTAAAATAAGAGTTCACCCTAGTAACTTAAAATAAGGGTCTACTGCATTAATACTTTTAAAACTGTATGTGACAATGTTATATGCTTTATCAAACATCAGTTTATGTTCCAACCTATAAATAGAAGTACATACAGTATATTAATATAAAAACAAAATAATAATTATGTAAGTTTTTAAAAAGTTTGCTAATACTAGAGAGCCCGATCGTCTATGTAATCTTTTGATATCAATAAATATGAAAAGCTTTGAGTTTTACGACCCACGGTTATGCCGGTTAGGCTAAAGGAGACGATGATTATGAGAAATGAATGAAAATGGTGGAATGAAGAAAGTGGGAGGAAACGGGAGAACCCCGAGGAAACCCACAAGCACGGTGTTTGTCCACCACAAAGTCCACACGGCGCGAGCTGGGATCGAACCAGGGACCCCAAGCACTGGAGGTAAACGCTCTACCACTGAGCCTAACCACTTTATCACCGCATTACATAACATTTCTTTGACTGTATCCTTTAGTTGCTATGTGATAAAAAGCCGTAAGATTCGCTGCCAGTTTCATCAAAATCACTAGTATAAAGGTTCGTACTTGTGTAATTTCTAACTACTTTTAGCATCGGTAGATCTATTCTAAGAAACTAAAACATCAGTTCGTAACCCTTTCTGTCTTTTGCATAGTCTCATAGATAGTATCCCAGCCAGTTCAATAGGTATTGTAATTCACTCCCTCGATTGCCATTATAACTTCAGGCCTAATTATATATTGCTTATATTACCAATAATAATAATAATAATAATAATCGTTAACTTATCTTATTTGCCCTTTCTTAATTATTTTGCAAGAGCCCATCGATGATTTGGTCCTATGTGTGCCGAAGATTGGAAACCAGTGATCTTACACATGATTTTAAAACAGTAAACAAATTGAAGTCAGGATAAAATAGTATGCAGTATATAAACTATAAATGTGAAATTCTCAGCAAAAAAAAAAAAAAAAAAAGCCTTTGAAAATCAAGTTTTCAGTTAAAATAAATACACATCTACTGTATAAATATATCTTAAATTACATGATTCTGCTGATCACAACAAAACAAACATATAATCCTCCGGCAGTTCCCATAACACGTGGAAAAACGGTAAAGCTAAACTTCATATTATGTTGTATATCATATGTATATGTTGCGAATATTGGGATCACGAACATACAGAAGAAGAATATAAGCGAAGTGTTGAATCCGGGATGTCAAACGGAACATCATACAAGCAAGCATTACGGAAAACACGAATTCCTGTAGAAACAGGGGCTTTCTCCACAGGAAGTGGGTTTTCTCTGACTTTTTGCTGTTGCACGCGATCTTATCAAGCACGAAGCAGGATGGATCGTCATATAGTTCATGTGCGGTTCCCACAGATAGTAACACAACATACTTCTTAATTTGTATTGTGTACAGTGCATGAGTTATGTCGCATTTTAATAATTAAATTTTTAACTCTTTAACAAGCGTAACTGTAGCAGAAGAGAGCATTATTTGAGAAAACTTAATAATACAGTTAAGTTTATATTCCACATCAATCTTATAAAGTTGTAAACATATCAAAATATTTGCTTCCGTCTTGTCACCTTCAAGATGTACTGAAATGGGCGTCCACTTTAATCTTCTACTGATCCTAATTAATCTTCTCATAGCTACATCACTGGCTATAAAATGGGTAACACCTTCCACGACCTGTCAATGTCTGATGGGAATGGAGGTCTTGGTTTAAAAAAAAAAAAATGTCGTTCATGATAGTGTTACAGTTATTGAAAATACCCAGAATATTTACCTATATACTCAGGTATATAGGTAAATATTCCGATTTCCAGCTGTCTTCCCCACGTTTGTATTTTAATTGGTATTTAATATTTATGATTCCAATTATGAATATGATTTTTTTTCATTGCAATATAACTCTTACTTGTAAAACCCGCATGACAATCAGTGAATATCTATCAGATAAATACTCTTTCCATCTCCTCTTTGAAATTATAAAGATATTTTTTTTTTAATTGTCAATGACAAAGAATAACATTTTGAATTGCCAGAACAATGTATTTTCTGTTGAGCCGAATGGCATCATCACGGGAATGTATATCCTACTGTTTGGATTCTCCTTTGGTCCAGGGTTCGATTCCCGGTGAGGACACCCGGCCGAAAAAGTGTAAAAGCTTTTTCAGTCCAGTCATCCTGAGTGAGGTTTTTCTGGGTTTTTCTCATTTACACCAGGCAAATGCCAGGGTGGTACCTAGCACTTCCTTCCTTCACCAAGCCTTGCTTCCTTCCCTTTCCTCCAATAGTGTGATCGCCGAGGGACGTCATCACTCATACACGACGGGCTAACATAGCCATAAATGTCGAAAGTCCAGAAAGCTAAATTCCCCTTCTCCTGTATTCTCCCTGTTTTGTTTTTTTCTCTTAAGTATTCCTTTTGAGTTTTTTTCTTAGAAGGTCTTTCCTTTCCTTTATCTTCAATATTGAACACAGTTCATAATATCTATTAGAGGGTGCATGGTGACCTGAAACGTCGTGGAAGTGCACGGAGTGTGTTCCTAATGTATATAGGCCTAATATTATTTTTCTATATTACATGTATTTTTCCTTTATCTCAATATATAGAGTTATCTATTAATAATATTTTAAAATATATTAATTATAATATCAGTGTGACCCTATTACATTGGAATACCTGACATAACTATACGGTTTCATTGCATCTAATAGCATCCTACGTTGGAGATCCAATAAAGATACTGTGTAAATTTCCATGTGTTTTTCTTCTCTTCTTTCTAAACGAATCAAACAAATCATAACTATAGGATTTGAATTTAAACTCCTGAAATTTTGTTTTCTGAGAGTTTTCTAAGGAAATGAAATCTTTGAGTTTTATGTCCCACGGTTATGCCGATTAGGCTAAAGAAGACGGTGTTGATGAGAAATGAATGAAATGGTGGAATGAAGAAAGTGGGAGGAAACGGAAGAACCCCGAGGAAACCCACGCACACGGTGTTTGTCCACTACAAAGTTCACTTGGCGCGAGCTGGGATTGAACCAGGGACTCCAAACACCAGAATTGAACGCTTTACTACTGAGCCATCGCGGCCCCAGTTTTCTAAGGAATAATATTTTTCGGTGAAGGTATCATAGACCGTACACAAAAGATGAAGTATATATAATAGACCTATATAATTTTTAAGTGCATTTATATTTAATTGAATCTATTGGCAACCTTAAAACAGGCTTTTATAAATTAGTACTTTTTTAATGAAAAATTCTAGTAGTTCTAAGAAATTAAGTTTAAAAAATAATATTCGTATTTAAATAAGAACATACGAAACGTCATTCTCTGTAAGAATCATCAGATTTTTTTTTTCTTTAAAAAAACGCTAACTAAACGAAATAAATTGAAGATTCACATACATAAAGATTTAATAATTTTAAACCATATTAGGCAATCAAATGATCAAATGTAGTAAAACAGAATCTCCCTCTCTCTCTCTCTCTCTCTCTATATATATATATATATATATATATATATATATATATATATATATATATATATATATATATATATATATATATATATATATATATATATATATATGTGTGTGTGTGTGTGTGTGGTGTGTGTGTGTGTATGTATATACTAGTATACAATGTTTTAGTACATAATTATCCGAAATTGTTGTTGAATATTTCAGTTGAAAAGAATGGAAATGAGAAGGAACTAGCTATAACCGACGGTTTCTTATTCTTACTTGTATTTAGTGTGTTAAATTCTGAAACCTTTCGATATTTCTGATTCAAATTGGCTAGGCACATGATATCTCCATGGTAGAGTACTCAACTCTGGTGTGTGAGCTCCTTCGTGGCTAAGCGGTTAGCATGTGCGCCTTTCGCACGGGAGACCCGTTTTCGGTTCCAATCAGGATCTCATGTGGTTCGGATTCCACGTTAATCAGTAGACCCCGTCTCATATAGTCTCACTGCTGAAAGGGACGTTAAACTAAAATATCATTCAATCAACTCTGGTGTGAGAGATCGCAGGTTCAGTCACAGATTGTGGAATTGATGGTAGGCAGCATCGTCTCCGTAGAATTTTCTCGAGATTCTTCCTTTTCCTCCTACATCCTCTGTTCAGCAATTATTTCATAATCGTTAGTTTGCTCCAATCACTCGTTTCCTTTAGCGTATATACCATAAGTGTGGGATGTGAAACTAGAGGGATTGATAAGTCGTATGTAATGGTTAGAAGTTCTTCCTACTATTTGAGTATTTATCCTGGTAAGGGATAAATATCCATTTTTATTTACCTACCCAGATAACTAGCCACGAAATATTATGAGTTCAGTTTAGAGTTCTATTGATATTCGAAACTAAAACTAGACAACAGAAATCATGATTGCCTTAACGTTTGGATCCGATGAGCACTTGACCTGGAACCCCAGACCATAGAGGCCGTATGCTAATCTGTGAACGTCATGTGCTTTGCCATAAATAAATATTGTCTTACTACACAGTAGTCTGTCTATAGTAAACTATAAAATTATATTTGTTGTAATGTTGTTATGTTAGTAATGGATATTGTGATTTGTCTCTGATTTACGTAATATCGCTGGGTTTGTATTGCAGTCACCTTTATCATAGTGCCACCTCACATGCCTCTAGACCAATTTACAGTTTACTTTTGTGAGTGGTTATCATAGTGGCTCCCAGCACACTGGTTTGCACATGGACCCCTAATGATTCTAAGAAGATGCTGATAAAAATAACTTTCAAAACACCCTCCTGACATAGGAGTTCCCTTTAATGTGATCAGATTTATTCCAATCTATGTTATTCCAATAATAATAATAATAATAATAATAATAATAATAATAATAATAATAATAATAATAATAATAATAATAATAATAATAATAATAATAATGTGTTGTTGAAAGTGTTGGTAGCCGTTGAGAGTCTAAACCTGTTGTTAAGTGTCGTGCTTTGTGCAGCCTTAAGAACTGTCCGATAATTCATATGTCTACCTGTTGCAGCATCAACATTTAATTAAGGGGCGAGAACATATGATGCGTGATTGTTTAGAACAACTTCTTAAAAGAAAGAAGAAAAAAACACACTTGCCGAGGCCAACGTGGGAAACAGTGCCACCAACTCTTAGAAAATGATTATGGTAATTGCAATGGCGTCTGTTGAGGGAACTCGACTCGGTAAAAATTTTAATTTTACCATTACAAGCTAAGGAAAGAAAGCTCCATACAGCTTCAGGAGATACAACAATTAGTACATTAGCTAAGATTTCTGTAACAATACAATTTGAGATTTTACTGATATGACTTCTCTAAAGAGCCACCATTGGAAGATCGATATAAAAATATATATAATGGATGATTGATTTAAAAATATATATAACTCTCGCAAAAAGCTTCCAAATGTTCTTCTTTTGATTCTTCAGCTGCACCAATAGTGCCCAATGTCGTGCTATAAAGCATGTGAAATAGTAAATGAAACATTCAAATAAATCAGCAACATAAAATTTGTAAAAAGAAAAGTTTAGCATGTGAAATAGTAATTGAAACATTCAAATAAATCAGCAACATAAAATTTGTAAAAAGAAAAGTTTAGCATGTGAAATAGTAATTGAAACATTCAAATAAATCAGCAACATAAAATTTGTAAAGAGAAAAGTTTAGCATGTGAAATAGTAATTGAAACATTCAAATGAATCAGCAACATAAAATTCGTAAAAACAAAAGTTTAACATGTGAAATAGTAATTGAAACATTCAAGTGAATCAGCAACATAAAATTTGTAAAAAGAAAAGTTTAGCATGTGAAATAGTAGTTGTGAAACATTCAAGTGAATCAGCGACATAAAATTTGTAAAAAGAAAAAAAACGTAAGAAAATATATGTTATACAAGAACAGCATGTTATAGTCATGACAGTCTTCAGGTTTAATAACAGTCTTGTTGATTTAAACAATATTCTCGCCTGAAAAGTAACATTTTTGTTTCTTTTAGGTAATACGGTGACATCCCAAAAAAGAAAAAAAAAGTTAATCTGGTAATCACGTTTGCAAAGATGTACCAAGATAAGATATTTTAATGGATATTATGAACACAGATTCGGATCTGTGTTCTGTACTCTATGTTGCTATAGTCTTCGTAATAAAACTTAATAATTTCAAATGCATTTCCATCCTTATGAGACAGTACAGTGTGCAGTTGAACATTAAGACGAAAAAATAGTGATAGTAAATTCAGAACAAATAAAGTTAGAAATTTATATATTTTTCGCTTCCTCCAATTTTCTTCAGTTTTTTTAGCACATAGTTTAGTAATTATGTGCTACGTGTGTGTTTTTATTCATTCATACAAAAGATATTCTTTCGACGGCTTGATTATGTGTTGATATAGCAAAGGAATGTACGTATCCTTTAACTTAAAACTTGCAGAACTTCATATTCTGATATAGGTACTATGAAGTGTAACATCCTTTTGTAGCGTTAAGGTTCTATAAGACCACATGAGCTAGTTTTGATAGTTTAACGCGGGATTCAAATTACCACTTAGGATCGAATCTCAGTCTACCGGCCGAAGCCAAGAGCGCTTATTACAGTAGTTAACCACAAAGGAGTTTTGTTGTGCCCACTAGCCTAGTGGTTAGCGCGCGCGGGAGCGTCTCGGTTTCGATTCCCGGTAATTTGAACGCATTATGGTGGTTCGGATTCCACCTTAGTTTTTAGAGACATGTTCCATATTGCCTTAGCGCTGAAAAGCGACACTAAATCCCAAACAAACACCAAGGAAGGAAGGAAGATGACTTAGATAATGCTCTCAAGATATGTACAGTATTTTTAAGGTTGCTGAAATAAATGCTCTGTTGATTATGCCTCTTACTGTGCTCACTTACATAGTATCACTTCTCTTCGCAAATCTTAAAAATGCTTTTGAAAATGAATAACATTAGCTTCTTCCTCTCTATCTCCCTGTTATCATCCTTTATTACACATATGATTATAACGTTATTCTTCCATATTTGGCAACACTGATGAAAATGTTTTCTAATATAATAACTACTCAGTTCGAGGAGCTGTTATAAAGGGAGACTGGTGTGGGAGGTGTAAGACTCAAGAATTATTTTTTATTTTTTCTCTCCTCTCTTCAGGAAGTCAATGGGAAGATGAGCAGCAATTTATCCTTTTGTTTTATTCTTATCATTTTTTTTCTCTTTCTTTTGTAAGTTAATGACTCCTTCTACCTTGGCAATTCAACACGTCTTTGAACCCACAATCTTTTATGGTGCTGTTTCAATTTATGTGCGGAAGCATAGGCGCTTATATTCTTGATTATGGGAATATTACTCGACCTGAAGCTACAATATCTCCCCCGCTGAGACGAATTTTGAGAGAAAAAAGTCGTCCATATAAAGTATAATAAGGAGCATATATTTTAAAGTTGAATATTTGATTTCTTACATTATGAACGATTTAATAGCTCAATATATCATCTCCATTTCCTACAATGGATTATACGTATAAACGAAAAATAGATTGTGCATACTATTTTTATGTATGCAATACGTTGTGCTTAATACAATAATACTACTACTACTACTACTACTACTACTACTACTACTACTACTACTACTAATAATAATAATAATAATAATAATAATAATAATAATAATAATAATAATAATAATAATAATAATAATAATAATTTTAAAAGGAAAACATGTCAGTCTGTATATCACGCTATCCTAGAAAGTTATGCAAATTGCTTAAGAGTTAGTTGTAGAAATACAAGGTATTCAATGAGAATCTTAATACTAAATGACAAACGTCTCAAAGTGAAATGAAATAAATTATTTTAGTTTAACATTCCACCATTATGCCCGTTAGGCTAAGGGGGACATGTGATTGAGGAAAGTGAATGATAGTGGAAGAATTAGTGGAATGAAAGTATGGGAGGAAACGGGAACACTCCGAGAAAACACGCGGATACGATGTTGTCTGCTACAAACTTACTTGACTGGGAATCAAACCAGGGACCCCACGTATTTGAGATAAGCGTTCTACCACTGAGCCACTTTGTCCCCAGGCAAACATTTCAGTCTGTAAGTCACACTAATCGTAATACTACAGAGTAATGCTAATATATGTCGTTAGCTAAACCACTGTTTATCTGCCTGACGCTGATAGATGTCGTATCTGCTCTATCGCTTGGCTTTATAACTAAGCCCTTGAATAATCACATAAATATGGTATGGAATGATTGTAGTATACAGCGGGCCGAAGGCTTCTAGGGAACAACTCTTAATAATAATATAAATAGATTCCTCTAATGTTAAACCAAGTGCATAATAATTGCAAGATGTGTTATGGACTCTGTAGTCACCGATAACCGAGCTGTACGACTATTCATTTAATAGCCCGTCAGAATATACTCGTTGTACATCAGTACTAGAATACTAATTGCTGGTGAGACTACATATAATTAATGTGAATCGACGAACCAAACAAAATTATGTTGAGTATAGAGTCAATTGATAGAAGTAATAGGGCCGAATTAAAGGGGGGCTTAGGGGGGCTATAGCCCCGGGCCTCCAGCTGGATAGGGGTGTCTACTCTGATCAAAATCTCAACTGGCTATCTAAAAGTGAAATGAAATGAAATGAAGTGAAAGAAACATAAAGATACAATCACCATCATACAATAAAATATGACCAAAAATATGAAACATATTCCCTTAACATTCCTACTGTAGACCTACTTTCACAAAAAAATATTAGTCAAAGTCAGCAGGGGCCACATACTTTTTCTAGCCCCGGGCTTTCCAAATTGGTTAATTCGGTCCTGGGTCTGGTCTGCTAATAGACTAACAATGGCCCTGGTAGCTTTTCGCGCTGGACTAGGGGTTAGCGCTTACGACTTCGGTGTATAGGATTCCAAGTTCGCTTCCCTATGAAAGAGTATTGAAATACAAAGGCTCTAAATTAGTCATTGTTCGATCATAAATATCTTTAGTTAGATAAAAACATGTAAGCATGTACGAACGCTACTCATATGAGTTTACAATAGACATCTTATGTGAGAATTTTCTCAGTATCTTGTTTCACTAATTCTTCTATAAGCATTTATTCTCTTCAGCATAGGGTACAAACTTAAGATGTTATATTACGTATCACTTTATCTTAAATATTATCCTATTTATGATAGAGAAATATGTGACTGTAACACTAATATCCTCGAATGTTATACAACCCTGCTTAAGAGATGTGTAATGCTGTTGCAGAAAGACAAGGGGCAATGCAAATTCCTTACAGCAGTGGTTCTCAACCTTATTCCTATCATAACCCCCCATTTTATCACCTCCTCTTGCCAGAGACTCACTTATAATTTCAGGTTTGTAATAAGCTTGTGTGGGATTTTTAATATAAATATTGCGGGGATCTCACGATATCCATCTATTTCTATAATAGTAGAACCCATTTCTTGTGCATAGTGGATACAGAAACTTCTATAAAAGCGAATGAATGAGAACCAAATTTGGTCAATTCATTCATGTTACAAATATCGAATCCGATTCAAGATACTGTTTCAAAATGGAGGCCGTTTGAAAATTTTGAAACTTCATAACTCCCTTAATTTTGGGCCATATCAGGGGTAAAATTGGATCTAAAAAGGTAGGGGGATGCATGACGTCACACCGTCTCCTGTGCCTATCTTGGCCTATTGTAATAGTTTAGGAATGAGGGACGCCATAAGATATTTTTTGGAAGTGAGACAACGGCCTCAGCCCGCGTTCCCTCTCAATTTTACCACTGGGTCATATGATAAAAAAATGTTGAAAATGTTTAGTAGACCCATTTTTGTTGTTTTTAACAGTATGTCTAAAAATAAAAATATGCGTATCAGAACAAAATTCAAAATAATATTCAAAAATATTTTCCGGTATTAGATTCTAATTATATTTGTCTCTTCCGCTTATCTTCGCGATTCCCATGAAACTCTCTCGCGACCCACCTATATGTCGCGACCCCCAGATTGAGAAACCCTGATATAGGGGAATTATTTTCCGGATTTCAGTAAAACGAAATGGAACTTTAATAATAACTTGATCCTACTATTTTTTTCTTCGAATCTATTTCAATATCTTTTGCTAAATATATTAGGATTAGGTTTTAGATTTTTGGCCTTTCGACATCTATGCCCATGTTAGCCGATCACACTCTTTGAGGGAAGGGAAGAAAGGAAGCGGCAGGGACCTTTATGTTGGGCACCATCCCGACATTTGCTTGGTGTGAATGAGGAAAGCCTCAGTCAGGATTTCTGGCCTGAAAAAACTCTTATACTTTTTGGACCGAGTGTCTCTAACACTTAAATATTGTGGTATATGTAGGGGTAAAAGTGGGAGGAACGCGGGAGGCGCCGTCTCTCCATCTCCAAAAAATATGTATGGCGTCCCCCTAGTTCCTGAAAAATTACAATGGGCAAAGATAGGCAAGGGGCGGTGTGACTTCATGCGTTACCTACCGTCCCCCTACCTATTCAGATCCACTTTTACCCCTGGGTATATGACATTAATATTGGATAATCAAATTTATAATATAACTCAAATTTATTTTCTTTAAAAACAAGGAACATGTAAATGAACTTGAAAAAGAAATAAGTAAAATTACATAAAATTAAATTTGCGATTTATTTCAGAGAAAAACAAAAGAATAATTCCCTATATAAATCAATGAATTAAAAAGAAGTAAAGATGGCACTAATTCTCAACACCGTTAATACAATAAATAAACCAGATGTTCCTGCCATTAACGTGTAGGTTTGCCAAAATGTTTTATATCTATTTATTAAGAGCTAGTGTGGAAATTGGTTAAAATTGCAGACAAAAGGTTATGAATACTTTTTTATTAGCAATTACCGTAAATACTTGTTATCAAAATATGATTCACTTTAAATTATGAATTCTGCGCTACCTTATGTTGTCATATATAATAAAATACACGGCTCTGTCTGTGTTCCCACACTTGATACAATTGTACCAAATTCAGCCCTTTTTGTCGTTCATCGACCCGTTGGTACCGCGCTGACATTTTCAGTCCCTTTTCTGAAAAAGTTGGTACAATTCTACCTAATTCAGCACTATTTATTAATAATGTGTTTTGGTATCTTTTAGGGAAGGTTCTATGACCCAGGGCCGGATCATGAATCCTGCGAACTACGCGTTCGCAGGAGACGCCAGGTGAAGAGAGCTTCAAATTGGAAAATGAATTTTGTGCTTTAAATGTGGATATTTATTAGAGAAAATGTTATGATGAAAAAAAATTCAAATTGCTTCAAATAAATATTGTACGGACTGAGATACAGATAAAATACATCAAAAGAACAATAAAGTCGAATATTTACGTAATTGGCTGCAAAACACCCCTTTATAATTAAAATGAACTCACATCAATGCTACACCCACAAGCGATGCTTGTTTGAGGAAAATTTCCCGCGGCGCTAGGAGATTTACGAAATATATTTTAAAGGGAGATTTTTACGAATATGAAATAAAATGTACGAAAATTTAACCTTTCAATAGATGTTATATTAAACACTACGGCTGTACGACTAAAGACAGCAGCATTCTTTCCACAATCCCACTATTTGCACAAAATGCCAATATAACAGATCCTTCCTTCCTCTGCCAACAACCCTTCCGCGATCTTGCTAGAAAATATCATTGCCAGATATATCATTGCCAGATAATGAAATAGATCAATAAACAAACGGAAGTTAACTGCACGTGGTGCTTACGGATTGGGTGGAATTATCACAGTAGAAATATATGCCTTTTAGGGTGTTCCTCTTTGTCATAAACAGTGTCCCCGCGTAGTGCATCAGTTCAATAACCACAGTTAAGAGTTCAGAAAGATCAACGTAAATGAAATGTCATTATCAAAATACAAGCGACTAGGCTTTTGTCCATTGGTCCAGGGAGGGGCGTATACTAAAAAAAAAAAAAAAAAAAAAAAAAAAAAGGACGGGCGGTACAGATTTTTTTAATGATTTTTGAGGGAATTTTTAGGTTCCTGTAAGGTACTTGCGGCAAATAAGATCCGCCTAAGAATAATTGCTTTATTACGTAAATACTTATAGTGTAATACACATAAATTGATATGCATTTTATTTGCCAACGTTTTATCTATCTTATGGCATATTTACTTTAACTTAAACATTGAGCTAACTGTATGAGAAACGTATTGAAAGAGAAACATACAAAATGGCCTTAATACCCACATGATAGGTAAATATGGCCCACTATTTGAAAAGTAAAATCGTACGACCTGAGAGACCACTGCAACTTAATTAACACCTAATATTTTTACATCACTTCAAATACTAATAATAAAGCGATATTTAGTAACAATATGGATATGAAATAATAAGGATATAGGAATCTCCCATATCTTATGCAGTCGTTAGTTAAGTCGTGGCAACTAACTGAATTTTAAAGAATAAGCTTGGACATATATTAAACAAGTCACCATTGGAAACAGATTTCACACTAACTTTCAACAATGTTTACACTTCATAATACTTGTAGCAAATGAATTCATCATCATCGGCGTCGATCAAAACAATGCATTCACACCCTTTACAGCTTCGCGTGTTTCCGATCCACTCTTTGGCGTATAGTGGACGATATAACGATACCTCGAACGCTCAGAACCGCACGAAAATGTGCTTATAATATACCCAAATACAGTGATATGAGCCATTCGCATGCATTATAATTAGAAATTTACATTATGAAAGACACCAATATAGAATTCAAACCTGCGAACCCCCATAGTCAACATGATAGACCGCCCTACTACAGAGGCTGGCATTGGCCAAGTAAGAACAACAAAACAACACACATTCAAGTTGCCAGTTTCCCGTATACATGTTTTGTAGAGTAATGAGGGCCAGTAGATTTTTGGTGGGTCGTATTTACCGACCATGTACTCGTCATTTTATAAATCATTATTTACAAATATGATTCAGACTAAAATGAAGTAACTACTATCCCAAATACTAAACACTATGATCATCACAAACATACAAGATATTTCGCGTTAGCTTTATTCTACACACAAAAGATGAATTTATCTTGCCTCCGCAAAATTATGTCAACTCATGGAAACTGACTTCTCGATGATTCAATACTGCCAGCGTTCCGTCTAAACATGGACAGGAATACGAACACTCTCAAGCAGCATTGTGTGAGTAATCGCTACTTGTGACATTGCCAGATTTCCCCTACAGTGCTTCTAACATAGGAAATTTTGCACTGGGCCTTATTTCCCTCCGGGCCTTATTTACCACAAGTACCTTATCAATGGCTCACAATCGCTGCCCACAGCTTAATGCCCATTTTGTCAATGTCTATTAGTCCATTTGTCATTCGTCAACATTTTCGTTTATATCCTGAGTCGTTTTGTTCCTTTTTATTATTATTTAGAATGATGTGTGTTTTCACTTTACAATAGTACTTCGTTATTCATGTAATAATAGTGGCCAACAATATAAAAAAAAAAAAAACAGGTGAAGCATTTTATCGAAAAAGAAAGCTACGAAACTTGAAAGAAGATGAGAGGCAAACGAAAGCTCTAAAAAAGTTTCTTTCTATTTCTGGACAAAATTTCGAAAGTGATAATCACACAAAAGTTGACGTGAGGGAGTTGTCAATACCAGATACTGTTAACGAAGCATTTGCAAGTCGACAAACTTTTGAAACTATAAGTTTATTTTACTTGATTGCAGTAATTTAATTGTTAAATTAAAATGGAATGAATACGACCTCTTCCGTTACTGGTCTGAGTTAAATTTATTGTATTTCAAATTTGTTCTAATACAATTGCTAATCATGGAGTATGTGTATACAGTCAAATTCGAAAGGGTAACTCGAAAGGCAATCAGAGCAGTGCATACATATGCTCGTTGTATTATAACAGTATAACAATCATTATCAATCCATTTTCTCGTATGAAATTTAGATAGGGCGATATTTTTAAACATTTGGTAATTGTCCTACTAAAAAGTAGAGTTTTGATTATTAGTTACTTGTGTTCAGCGATGCATCGACGTAGGTGGTCCGAGAGTCTGGATCCACCAGAACTTTTAATTTTTAAGAAAATTAGCACAATTTCATAGGGAAAATACGCAAAATTATTTGCATTTTGTATACTACTCCGAAAAATCTTCGGACCCAAAAGATAAATCTTTGGCGCGGCTCTGCTTGTGTTTACATTGTGTTACTCATTGCCTGATTTCAAACGTCAATGTTGGAAATTGACATGAAAGGCTGAATTGTTTTATAAGCCTAAATGACCCTGAAAAGAGTGGGGGAACCTGATTTCGAAGTTCCGCTATTGGATCGAAGACAAATTAAATATCGATTAAGGCACACACTCTTGTCATTTGTTGTGTATTAACACGTTGGCTGCCATGTGTATGGATTTCCATACACACAGTCCTTCATGCAGCGCCTCGTGTATGGTTTTCCATACATACAAATATATATTACACTTTTCACGTTTGCTCTATAGGTGTGTATGCTATTACATACATATGACGTAGACGTAAAAATTTAATACGCATGCCGCGTGTATGCAAAACCATACACAAAGAAAATTATACATTTATGGGGTTAAAACAAAGGCGAAAACAAAGCATTAGTGGCGGATTGTTGCCCGTGGCGCACAGATGAGAAAGGTCAAAATATATAGTGGCGGTCAACGTTTAAACAAGTTCAGCTAAAATTAATAAAGAATTATTTGAGATCAACTATATCTCAAGAACGATTAAGTAGACTAGCTTCAATGGCCATTGAAAATAACATACTCATGAAATGGATGTAATAATAAGAGATTCTGCCAAATTTAAAGCCAGAACAGTGTCTTTATAACATGAACTTTTCAGTAACGATGAAAACTAGAAATTAAGCTAATTACCATAGTCGTATCACTAGAAAATACTAAGTAAATGTGCTTTTAATGAAGCATAAGAAACATACCTCTTTGTCAAAATCGAACCTGTGTTAATGTTAAACTTGAATATCATGAGTTTTATTCTGTTTCAACTTTAATGTTTCAATCGTACTTGTCAAAATACATCTTTAGTATACATCTTAGTTGTGTCTTGTTCTTATTTAATAGAAATGCTATTAATTATTAAAATTGGAAATTGTTCAGTATTCATCCTCAGTTAATTAGTTATAAATTCACCATTTTTCGTTAATATCACTAGTTAACAAATTTAAACTTTTTGTTTGTTACATGAGAAAAATCACCTGATCTTAAAGGAACTTTTTGCGCTGAATTCGAATATGCACTCAGTTTCTCTCCATCACGTACAGTTTTCCCGTAACAGAGGGATTTTCGGGAAATTCCCTCAAAAATTTCCCTTTTTCAGATATTTTGTTCCCCTAGCTCCTGTCCCCTTACATATAGTAACATAGAAATTATACCTAAGTATACCTTGATTTATATTTAATAAACCCTAACAGTTTCGTAAAAATCGCTTTGTTCTTTCTAGAGAAATAAATATATTTGTATGTATACTGTGTGCACTGTTTATTGCACCTGATAGTAATGCTTTCAGATCTCCTGAGTTGGGGTAAAAACGATTTGCTTTATTACTACAAACACAGACATAAAAATGAATATTTACAATAGTCAACAACACACTTGTATTGCTCTCTGTAAATTAGAAACGTGTATAAAAATAGAATGTACTTCCAACGTATATTTTTTTAAACGTACAGTATATGTATATCTTAATACATATATATATATATACAATTCTCCAAATTTTTTTCGTTTTGTTCATGAAATGGTTATCAATATTTGTTATCAAATGTTATGTTATCAAACATAATTTGTGCGTCGTGCTACGTCACTTTACTTGCATGGGCCAAAGGGAAACAGAGGTTCATGAAATTTGCTGTACCAATGGTGTGGAGAGAACCCACCAACCATCTGGATGATTGTTATTTTTGTCTCACAGTAGTTAAGGGACATTCTAAAAAAAGCAAATACACAATAAGTTATCCCAACGTTAAATCCGCAATTAGACCTATTCCGCACGGGGATGAACTTCCACTTCCCGAGGCCCCTACCAACTGGGAAGAGATATGGCCAAAAGACTCTGATGATGATCATGACCTTGATGAACCATCGACATCAACATGTACATCCAAGGATCCAACGTTCATCCCTGACTGTGTTCGCGAGCCACATTTCATCCGGCAATGTGAACTTAATGACCTAGTCCGTGATTTGCACCTGACAAAACAAGAGGCGGAACTTCTGGGATCAAGGCTCCAGCAGTGGAACTTACTGGATGCAGAAACGAACATATCAGTGTACAGGAAAAGGCATGTTCAATTTTCAAGCTATTTCTCAATGCAAGATAATGTGTGCGTATGTACGGATATAAATGGGTTGATGGCGGAGCTAGGAATTCCTTACGTTCCAGAAGAATGGAGGTTATTTATCGACGCGTCAAAGGTCAGCCTTAAAGCTGTCCTTTTACATAATGGAAATAAAAAACCTTCTATGCCACTTGCGCACTCAGTGAAGATTAAGGAATCCTATGACACCATGTCAACTTTGCTAAATCTTATAAATTACAAGGACCTTTGTTGGCAAATATGTTGTGATCTCAAGGTAGTTGGTATTTTATTAGGACTGCAGTGCGGTTACACGAAGTACCAATGTTTTTTATGTTTATGGGATAGCCTAGCTGATGACAAACATTATGAAGTGAAGGAATGGGAACCTAGAGTGAATTACGTACCTGGAGAATGCAACGTCAAATACGCTCCTTTGGTAGATCCTAATAAGATATTACTACCGCCACTTCATATCAAGTTAGGACTTATGGAAAACTTTGTCAAAGCCATGGACACATCTGGTGAAGGTTTCAAGTATTTGCGACATAAGTTCCCTAATGCTAAGATTTCAGCGGGAGTGTTTATTGGTCCCCAAATTAGGAAATTAATGCTTGATGATAGCTTTGACAGCAAGTTAAACAGTGCTGAGCTAGCTGCCTGGACAGCATTTAAGTGTGTTGTGCGCAACTTTCTGGGCAATAACAAAGCTGAGAGTTACACAGAAATCGTACAGGACATGATACAGAAATACAAAGAGTTGGGTTGTAGGATGTCTTTAAAAATCCACTTTTTGCACTCCCACCTCAGCTTCTTTCCTGCTAACCTAGGTGCTCTCAGCGACGAACAGGGGGAAAGATTCCACCAAGATATAATGGCAATGGAGAAAAGGTACCAGGGACGATGGGATCCTTCAATGATGGGGGACTATTGTTGGAGTCTTGTTAGAGAATGCAACATTTCTTACAAAAGAAGGAAGTAGTGTACGTTTTTGTAACCCAATGGAATTTCATATATTGTGATAGTTTTGTCTTTTCATGACCTTTTGGTACATTTGTATTATTGTTTATTGTAAATTGTCACACTTGTAAATTATATTGTATTACATTTTATATATGTGTTTGTGGTAATAAAGCCAAACGTTTTACCTCAACTTAAGAGATCTGAAAGCATTACTATAAGGTGCAATAAACAGTACACACAGTATACATACAAACACATTTATTTCTCTAGAAAGAATAAAGCGATTATTACGAAACTTGGAGGGTTTGTTAAATATGAATCAAAGTATACTTAGGTATAATTTCTATGTTAGTATATGCAAGGGGACAAGATCTTGGGGTGTAAAATAAACGAAAAGGGAAATTTTTGAGGGATTTTCCCGAAAATCCCTCTGTTAGGGAAAATCGTACGTGATGGAGAAAAACCGAGTGCATATTCGAATTCAGCGCAAAAAGTTCCTTTAAGAACAGGTATTTCCTTTTATGTAACAAAACCTTTGTTAACTAGTGTATTCAGAGGTAGTCCAGGCCGGTAGCCAGCCTAAAAATGTAGAGGGAGCCCGGCTGAAGTTAGGTGGCCCGATCCAACCATATTGTAGTTCATTTGCAAGCTTACTGTGAAACATTTAGGGAGGCCGGTCCCCCTAGAACTCTTCTGGATACGGGCCTGAGGTAGACTACATATATTGAAGAAATATTCAACTGTGACAATTATTTGAAGAAATCTTATCCAATAAAATTTTCTACTCTTCTATTATCATTTAGGTGGGGGTGCCTAAATATTGTTTGCTTACACTTAAGAAATGTCTAGAAACGACCCTGCTAGGACCCTCTACCGGTTTTACATTTTTTACGAATGTCGGTTTACTTACTTTATATTCTTCTTACAGTTTATTATCATCCATCGGTCATGAAATAAGCGAGAATAATGTGCAATAATTTATATTTTAATATTATATTTTAACGTACTGTTCATATACGAACTAGGAGATGATCGATTTGTTCCCCGTTGTGTATATATTTTGTCATATATGGCCATAATACCGTTTTGGTTTATTGGTCACTTTGAAATAGAAGCGCGTTTGGTTTCCTTACAATACATACCGAAGATGATAATTATTTTTTCATTTAATTTTGCGGCCTCTTTTATACTTCCTACGTGCGAGAAGTTTCATCTACTTCCACGGTTATTCAGGGTTCTCCTATTTGGATGTTTTAAAAAAGAGCACTTTCTTGATTTGGACTCTTGGAAGAAGGGGGGGGGGTTCTAGAACTTTACGTTTTTAAGTTTCGTGTTATACAGTCATGTATTACACTGGTATAAAATAATGAATTCAGCCCTTTTTGTTTCAATTTGGTACTATTTTTCAACCCACTCCAGAGCTAGGACTGTGGCAACACTGCTCTGTCTTACTTGTCTTACTTATTGTATACTCATACATATCTATGATACTACGCATATAAAGGCAATTTTGCTTTTATTTGATGAAAATTTATTTAAAAAATCTTTTGGTAATAATTACCAGAGGATAAAATGAATTTGCTTAAAAAAAAACAATTAATCTCGTTTTCTTTTTATGACAACTTGAATAAGTAATAATGGAATTTCCTTGTTATTTCTCACACTTGATTCAATTCAATATGAGAAAAATATCTCAGCCTTTTCTTTTCTATTATTATCATTTCCGTTTATTTTCACACGAAAAATTAATATTTGTAACGGATCTAGCCTATAAAAGTTAATGGAATTATTATTATTTAATAATAGAACAAATTAACAGTCGTGACAGTAAAAGAAAAAGAAGGAAAGAAAGAATAAAAAGACTCAATTAGCTTTTTTGGGGGGGAAAACTCTTATACTTGATTGTTTATTATTATTTTAATATATTTAATAATTTTATGAACGAAGTACGTTATTAGGTATTTAAGTTTCTGTTTAACATTCGAGATTGTTTTATGCACAATCAAGACAAGTATGCAAACAACTAATACAATAATAGTATTTATTTTAATTCATTCGAAATTTATTGGAGAAAAAAAAATTAAATTTATTTCAATTAAATAATCACTTTAAAAGTATCAATCAACCATTAAATAATTAATTATTTTCCTGCTATTAATATTTTATTACATAGAGCTTCTGAAATGAATATGAATATATATAGATAGATATAGATAGAATATATATATATATATATAGAGAGAGAGAGAGATAGATAGATAGATAGATAGATAGATAGATAGATAGATAGATAGATAGATAGATAGATAGATAGATAGATACTTTTGCCTATTTATACGAATATTATTGTTTTTGTTTTTAAGAAAAGAAAAAAATACGTTATATTTCTATGAATGGAATACTTTCATTGTGTTAAGTCAATTTCAGAAATAAACACTTAGCATAAAAGATGAAGACAGACTTATAATAAACAGGGTGGGCCATTTTAATTAATCCACGGAAATATCTGAAAAATGATAAAACATAGAAGAAATTTTTGAAGTACACGTTATATATTGCTAAGGGGGAAAACCAATTCCGCCCAAAGTACCCCTCCCCGCCCCCCCTAAATGGGGGTAACGGGGGGTAACTTTGAAATGTCAAATGGGAACATGGGTCGAGTAATACCTCGTTCGAAAGGTCTTGAAAAACTAAGTAACGCTGTACCAAAAGATGTCTCATATTGTGCACCAGTTTCAAAATGGCCGCCATGATATGGTTCGGAAACTCCAGTACCCGTAGTATGAAAACCATGGAAGGTAAATGAATGGAACAAAATTGAAATAATTAAATATCATAAGGCATATCGAATGATGTAATCCCTGTGATCCCAGTGGCCTCCCTAAAGGGGTCTTGTGGGCTAACTTCAAAATTTCAATGTCCGACCGGACAACGGTTCGGGCGTACGCTTGACCTACCCAATGCTGTTTGGAAGGCAGACTTCATGCATAGAGAATTGGTGCACTAAGTTAACGCGGATGGCCACAGTTACATTTTGATTAACTATTAGCATTCATGTCATATTGTGAGCTTGAGGGACGAAACGGTGTGTACGTATATCCCCGAAATGCTTTCTGAATAACCAGCACGCTTTGCATAAAAGTTTCTCTTTTTTTAGTCACTACAGCGTTATCCTTACAAACAAATGTTTCAACCACACCATACCTATTTGTAAGGTTAGCCTTAATTTACGAATTAAAGTAGAGTTCTCGTTTGAACTTTCACTTTACTTTCCACCCCACTCACATACAGAGCGCAGGGAGAGATTGTTTTGCAGGACTTGGATTTCTCTCTATACATTATGGCAATTTTACTCTAATATTTTTATCTCTGTTGTATTATTCTCGAGCCTTGAAACGCCTCCGTGGTTTTCCTATTTAATTTTCGTTATTTTCATTTATGTCTAACCGTATTCATACTATGGGCACTAGACGTTTTCTTAGACACAGTCAACATGTCTTTGCGATCATTTTGAAAACGGTGTCTCATGTCGAAAATTTTCTTACAGAAGCTGTTTGATATTAATTTGTCTATGTAACGTGATGTTACTCGCTTCAAGCTGCTATTTGAAATTTTCAAGTTGGCCCCGGATACCTTTCAGTTGGCCCTTGGAGTCACCCCGACAACACCTCTCGATGTGCCTTACGTCAGTTAGCTACTCCAGTTTTTCTTTTGTTGATTTATCTCCAATCGCTTTCATACTACGGGTACTAAACCTTTTCTCTGACACGGATACTATGTTTCGGCGGCCTTTTGAGAACACTGCCATTTCACATCAATCGTTTTCTCCTGCAATATGTTAGATTTTGCAAGATTTATCGAACGAGGTACCACTCGACTCATGTTACTATTTGAAATTTTGAAGTTAGCCCCCAAGACCCCTTTAGGGAGGCCACTGGGATCACAGGGACCACACCGTTCGATATGCCCTATGATATTTACGTATTTCAATTTTGTTCCATTCATTTACCTTCCATGGTTTTCACACTACGGGTACTGGAGTTTCCGAACCATATTATGGCGGCCATTTTGAAACCGGTGCACAATATGGAACACCTTTTGGTACAGCGTTACTTAGTTTTCCAAGACCTTTCGAACGAGGTATTACTCGACCCATGTTCCCATTTGACATTTCAAAGTTACCCCCCGTTACCCCCATTTACGGGGGGCGGGGAGGGGTACTTTTGGCGGAATTGGTTTTCCCCCTTAGCAATATATAACGTGTACTTCAAAAATTTCTTCTATGTTTTATCATTTTTCAGATATTTCCGTGGATTAATTAAAATGTCCCACCCTGTATATCTATATTCGGTTTATTTCTCACAATTATGGTTTGTAGAATAACAGGAGATGGATAATTAAGTGAATTATAATGGAATTCATGCAATGAAATGTTGGAGAACCCACCAACACGAGTTTACGCTCTTAATTTAAATGAAATTGTTACTACTTTGTATATTTTTGACAATTATTCTATCTTAGCTCATATTTTGCGTAAGTAAGCTTACCTTTTGTTTGGCAAGGAGAAAAATAAACATTCACCGATATGGCCTAATTTTGTAACTTCATAAATCGAACAAACAACTGACTTTTTATGTTGGTGCAATACTAAGATCACTGATTAAAATAATAATACACTGACTAAGAAACAAAACAAAACTTCCGGATGTAATAAAATAAGAGTTGATATAACGCAAATTCCTCTGATTCCAACATTCGATAAAAGTTGCATGTATATTACACGCTAAAAGTGGGCTTTACTTCCTGTTGCTGGTTTTCACTAAGTTCTTTTACTTACAAATGATTAATTACAGGAGATTATTCAAGGTTTTTCCTAACGTCAATAGCTATAACACTTTCTGCTTGAATGTAACATTACAATCTGATTCAAACCCGAGAACATCTTTTCTTTTTTTCTCTTTTTTTTAAACTAATTGTTACACATAACCCTTCGGGCCGCTTTACACTGTAGGTTAAAATCATGCTTAATTAAAATCTCTAATTCTTTACATTTAACAAAATTTATTTATTTATTTGCCCATCAACTACTCCAAGCTTCGTATCATCGCTGTATACTATAGGTTAAAATCATGCTTAATTAAAATCTCTAATTCTTTACATTTAACAAAATTTATTTATTTATTTGCCCATCAACTACTCCAAGCTTCGTATCATCGCTGTATACTGTAGGTTAAAATCATGCTTAATTAAAATCTCTAATTCTTTACATTTAACAAAATTTATTTATTTATTTGCCCATCAACTACTCTAAGCTTCGTATCATCGCTGTACATATAGGTTAAAATCCTGCTTAATTAAAATCTCTAATTCTTTACATTTAACAAAATTTATTTATTTATTTGCCCATCAACTACTCTAAGCTTCGTATCATCGCTGTATATATAGGTTAAAATCATGCTTAATTAAAATCTCTAATTCTTTACATTTAACAAAATTTATTTATTTATTTGACCATCAACTACTCCAAGCTTCGTATCATCGCTGTATACTATAGGTTAAAATCATGCTTAATTAAAATCTCTAATTCTTTACATTTAACAAAATTTATTTATTTATTTGCCCATCAACTACTCTAAGCTTCGTATCATCGCTGTATACTATAGGTTAAAATCATGCTTAATTGAAATCTCTAATTCTTTACATTTAACAAAATTTATTTATTTATTTGCCCATCAACTACTCCAAGCTTCGTATCATCGCTGTATACTGTAGGTTAAAATCATGCTTAATTAAAATCTCTAATTCTTTACATTTAACAAAATTTATTTATTTATTTGCCCATCAACTACTCCAAGCTTCGTATCATCGCTGTATACTGTAGGTTAAAATCATGCTTAATTAAAATCTCTAATTCTTTACATTTAACAAAATTTATTTATTTATTTGCCCATCAACTACTCTAAGCTTCGTATCATCGCTGTATACATAGGTTAAAATCCTGCTTAATTAAAATCTCTAATTCTTTACATTTAACAAAATTTATTTATTTATTTGCCCATCAACTACTCTAAGCTTCGTATCATCGCTGTATATATAGGTTAAAATCCTGCTTAATTAAAATCTCTAATTCTTTACATTTAACAAAATTTATTTATTTATTTGACCATCAACTACTCCAAGCTTCGTATCATCGCTGTATACTATAGGTTAAAATCATACTTAATTAAAATCTCTAATTCTTTACATTTAACAAAATTTATTTATTTATTTGCCCATCAACTACTCTAAGCTTCGTATCATCGCTGTATACTATAGGTTAAAATCATGCTTAATTAAAATCTCTAATTCTTTACATTTAACAAAATTTATTTATTTATTTGCCCATCAACTACTCCAAGCTTCGTATCATCGCTGTATACTATAGGTTAAAATCATGCTTAATTAAAATCTCTAATTCTTTACATTTAACAAAATTTATTTATTTATTTGCCCATCAACTACTCCAAGCTTTGTATCATCGCTGTATACTATAGGTTAAAATCGTGCTTAATTAAAATCTCTAATTCTTTACATTTAACAAAATTTATTTATTTATTTGACCATCAACTACTCCAAGCTTCGTATCATCGCTGTATACTGTAGGTTAAAATCATGCTTAATTAAAATCTCTATTTCTTTACATTTAACAAAATTTATTTATTTATTTGCCCATCAACTACTCCAAGCTTTGTATCATCGCTGTATACTGTAGGTTAAAATCATGCTTAATTAAAATCTCTAATTCTTTACATTTAACAAAATTTATTTATTTATTTGACCATCAACTACTACAAGCTTCGCATCATCGCTGTATACTATAGGTTAAAATCATGCTTAATTAAAATCTCTATTTCTTTACATTTAACAAAATTTATTTATTTATTTGTTCGTCAACTACTCCAAGCTTCGTATCATCGCTGTATACTGTAGGTTAAAATCATGCTTAATTAAAATCTCTAATTCTTTACATTTAACAAAATTTATTTATTTATTTTCCCATCAACTACTCCAAGCTTCGTATCATCGCTGTATACTATAGGTTAAAATCATGCTTAATTAAAATCTCTAATTCTTTACATTTAACAAAATTTATTTATTTATTTGCCCATCAACTACTCCAAGCTTCGTATCATCGCTGTATACTATAGGTTAAAATCATGCTTAATTAAAATCTCTAATTCTTTACATTTAACAAAATTTATTTATTTATTTGCCCATCAACTACTCCAAGCTTTGTATCATCGCTGTATACTATAGGTTAAAATCATGCTTAATTAAAATCTCTAATTCTTTACATTTAACAAAATTTATTTATTTATTTGCCCATCAACTACTCCAAGCTTCGTATCATCGCTGTATACTATAGGTTAAAATCATGCTTAATTAAAATCTCTAATTCTTTACATTTAACAAAATTTATTTATTTATTTGCCCATCAACTACTCCAAGCTTTGTATCATCGCTGTATACTGTAGGTTAAAATCATGCTTAATTAAAATCTCTAATTCTTTACATTTAACAAAATTTATTTATTTATTTGCCCATCAACTACTCCAAGCTTCGTATCATCGCTGTACACTATAGGTTAAAATCATGCTTAATTAAAATCTCTAATTCTTTACATTTAACAAAATTTATTTATTTATTTGCCCATCAACTACTCCAAGCTTCGTATCATCGCTGTATACTGTAGGTTAAAATCATGCTTAATTAAAATCTCTAATTCTTTACATTTAACAAAATTTATTCATTGATTCAAATTTGCCCACCAACCACTCCAAAGTTAATTTTGTATGCGATTTATTCAATTACTTCGTTATACACAACAGTACCGCAAGTAGAGACATCTATTAGCGCCAGTAACTCAAGTGATAGTTGGGTCTTGGTCTTGGTCTTGCAGGTATGGTCTTGGTCTTGGTCTTGGTCTTGGTCTTGGTCTTGGTCTTGCATCGGGATTCCTGGTTTTGGTCTCAGTCTTAGTCTTGCATGCAAGACTCTTGCAAAAACTGCAAGACCAAGACTCTTGCGTTCATCACTATCGGTGATTAAGAATTCCAACTCTCCTATCTAAGAAGCACGGTCATTGGGCTCTTTTAACTTCACTAACAAACCTCCAAATAATTAGAGGAACTTGTACCTATTTGTAATGTTTTGTATTCACGAGGAAACTTTCATAATAAAAGGTAATGGGAAAGTCCGCACTCCCGTGTACCTTTTTTTAGCTCTACCCTAAAAGATAGAAAACTACAATACGGATTGTTCCGTGCTCATTATTGTTCGAGTATTCAGGTCCGCATTGTCAAAAACAATTTGTGTGCTATGAGGGCATCACCAGTTGTTTCTGGTTGCACGTAGTCTTCAGTTGCATTTAAGTACGATACCGGCTCATTGTAGGCACCACACAGGGACATTGAATGTGGTAGGTCAGTGAGATGTCTTGAGCCACACTTAGAATGTAATAAGTGTACTGAAAGGCTTAACTGAAGAGGTGACAAAAATAACCTTCTTGATGACATGAATTAAAAACTCCAATCGGAAGTAGGCTCAAATCTTGCAAACGGTGCGAGATATCGAAAAAAAAAACTCCCCTTTATGGTGTCCCTTGGCGATTTTTATCAAGATGTCTTTCACTTGTGTCTGTAAAGGGACATGTACAGATGCTGTGAGGATTAACGAGGAGATTCGCGCTCATATATGAATGATGCACTGTGTAGAGAGCGCAGGTTCAGTTAGTCTATATATTAAAATATTAGAAAAGTTCATGTGTTTGCTGTCATCTTTTTGCAAATGAGATCTCGAAACCACAACTGCTAGAAAGATGCCGTTTTCACTGGTCGATTCCAAATTTTGTGTAGATTTGTCAGTTCTTCTTCAAATTTTCAAAAAACTTTCCTTATTTTTCTATTCCACATTTTAGGCTTCATTTTGGCCTATTAGTTTAATATTGCAACTAGGTTGATACTCTTGTGAAAGGCAACCAGTAAAGGAGCTATGTATAGCGGGTTGATGGACATTTCAGGCGCTTTGCTTTAATCTGAATGACAAAACCTATTGCAAGCTGGCAACTTCGAAGGCTTGTTGACCCATAATGGGGCGTACTCGGATATGGAATTATAAGAAAAAAAATATTTGTATTTGGTCCTATTACTTATCCAAGTTTGCCACAAATTTCCCCAACATTCTATATATTAAAATATTACATTTATACGTTTGTCTAAAACAGCGTTTCCCAACCGGTGTGCCGTGAATGGGCAGCTGGTGTGCTGCGAGGAATCGAAATAAAATTATTAATTTTATAGCAATCAAATTGCAAAACTTAGGGAAAAATGTATATTTATATTTCACATTACTATGAACCTTTACTTTGAATCTACAATTTTAAGATTCATACAGAGTTACTGTTCTGTACATTTCTAATGTTGAAAAAAGTATGTATCATTGTTATGACCATTATTGCTTCTTTATTGTTGCAGACTATTTCGTAACTTGAAAATTTAAACTATCATTCAATCCTTTCGACAAATTACCTACATTTGTGTTTTAAAAGTAAAAGATATTTGTTTGTTCGTTCGTTATTTAGTGATCTTCCTTCTTAGTAAAAGGTTGGATACAGTTTTTAAAAAGAGTCCAATATTTCATTGCAATTGCTTTCTCTTTTTAAATTAGAATGAAAAATAAGCACAATGATTTACCACGGGGAGAAACCAGTGATAGAGCTTTCTTCTCTGTAAGAAGATCAATAGTCACAGAAAAAATACCACTGTGTTTCATATTTACAAATAATAATGGCCCGTATGCAGAGACGTTCTGACGCATGATTAGTGCCATACTAAAGAGTTCGACTAACATATATTCGTGCAGTAGTCAGGTCTTTAGTATGATGCTAATCATACGTCAAAACGATTCTACATAAGGCCCAATATCTATAAGTGTGCCGCGAGAATCCAAGTAACACCCCTAGTGTGCCGCAAGTTGAAAAAGGTTGGGAAAGGCTGGTCTAAAACAATTTACTCCCTTTGAGAGTCTTCCAGTCCTTTACTTGTGTCAGTAAAGGGACTTGCACAGATATAGTGAGAAGTGGGAAGGAGATTTACGCTCATATTAGAACTGTGCGCTGTGTAAATAGCGCACGTTCAGCTAGTATTACAATAAAGCTTCAAATTTCAAGTTTTAGCGTTAGTATTAGAAATTCTTCAATTATAGCATATTCCATATTAAAGGAATGAAAGAAAATTTACCTCTTCCATATTTCACGTAGATGCGTAAGGGTTAAAAGTTTGCATATGCCGACGCTGTAAAACATCCTACAAAAATTCCCTAAGGCTTACCAAAGGTAACAATTTTTAAGAAAGTTCTGTTCCGCTTCCACGAAAGTAATAACACGAATTATTAATGAATATCAATCAAAGATCTGTCAATAAGAGTATTTAAATAATAGAATGAGATTGTAGTATGACGTAATAGGCGTTACAACACAATCGTTCTTTTATTACCTGAGATAGACAGGGCGTTGAAAGGAAATTTACCTACTGTAATGCTATACTTTAAAAAGTTTACGTTTAGTGTAACGCCAGACAAGAAAAGGTTGAAACGGAAATGGCGTAATATTCCTTTTACGGTTCTCTTGTTCTGCTAAGAATGATTGTTGCCTGTTATCTAAACGACATAATTGCTAAAAGGCCTTCAAGCTGAGTTCTTCTGCTTACGTAAAAATAAGGTAAAGGTCAATTGAATTGTCCAACAACTTTAAGGTTAACTTTTTAAAATATTAGATGACCTAGCATATTTTATATATAACAGATTATTTGGTCAAACTGCTACAAGATTTTTTTTCTTTCTTTCTTTCTTTCTTTCTTTCTTCTTTTAGGAGAAATAAGAAAATTTACCTGTGTTGCGTGCGGTAATTAAACGCTATAAAGATATTAAATACAAGAATACAACATAATTGTTAATAAAACAACGTATACGAATATTTCCTCTTCTTCGTATGGTTTAGTCGTGGTCACGAAACTAAAGCATCTCCAGATGTGAATTGGGTCAAGATTTTTGCGGAAAGGACTAGGTTATTATGTTCACTATGTCGCGACATTATTTTCATTTATTATTTTTTTTTATGGAATAAATTGTGTTTTTGTATTTCTACTATTTGGCATATGTTTCATTTCCCTTTGGTACTCTTCAGATACAAGGAAACTTGTTCAAGTCAGAGTGTGATGGGATCAAAATTTTGTTCTACATTAAGTAAAATTTCGTTTGAGGTAAAATCACATTGAACTTTGTTTTTAGTTTGCACCGAGGCTAAGCGGGGACGGTAGTGATGATGGAATAATAATGGTGCAATGATAAAAGTGGGAGGAAACGGAAGGAAACCCCGAGAAAATCCATCCATATCCACCATAAAGCCTACTTGGCAGGAGATGAGATCGAACTAGAAACCTCACACACCACAGGTGAACACTATACCACTGAGAAATTCCAGCTCCCAAATTTGTTGTAGTTATTTGTAGTGTGTGTTTACCGAAGTGTAGCACCTTTTTCAGCACCGAGGTTCCATGGAACATGGACCTACAACTTAAAGTAGAATCTGAACCACCGTAATGCGAGCAATGATCTCCCACCTGGGAATCAAATCCAGTATGTCGTGCATAAGAAGTGCGGGTGCTAGCCACTAGACCAGCAGGAAGGGCTTCATGGTACGAGATGCATCAATTCGTCTTTTCCAACAATATAAAGAAGTTGATATAATATGCATACCATGCATCCAATTTCGTGAGTAGCATGAAGAAATTTGTATCTTAACATAATTTAATGTATAACTTACATGACCTATCCTTATATACATATTAACTTGAACCACAGCCCATCAGACTCAAATACACTGAGAAAAATCCGTTCTCCGCACAGCGGTATATTGTACAAATATACGGAATTCTTTTGCTTACTACAGAAATCAGTACGGAGCATACGTTATCCATATGCTACATAGGCACTGCCCTTAAATGTTACATCATGCCGTTGCAGGATATCTGATATCTAACAGTTTTCCTTATATTACATAAATATATGTATGTAACCTTCGTCAGCACATACGTCTATTTGTATGTGAGATTCCTGACCGCCTATATTGTTTCATACAGAAAGTACGTACAGATCGAACACTTATACAGAAAGTATTGTAAAACATTCGTTTCCAGTTATACGTTTGCTGGACGTTAAGTCCAAAAACTAAAGGATTTACAAATGTAACATACGATTTTACGTACGCCATATACATTTTCCTTCTCAGTGTAGGATGGATCAAATTGTTCCTTATTTTAGTCTTGTTATTTCCTTTCCAACATCCTACTAATACTTCTTTTATTATAATACACTGGACTTTTTCATTCGAAATAATGGGACTCTAAACTCTTATTATTTAGATTATTATCGTTTTACATGTCTAAATCAGGAGTTTTGCAACATATAAGTTCAAACTTTGACTTACTCAAATAATAGTCATCAAGGCACCAATTAGGAAATCTTGGGTACCCAGTGCAAACTAAGGGCCAAATCGTCCTTCTTTATTATTACAATAGTGAATGTTCCACCTTTTAATACATTACACAGTGTGTATCAAAATTCCGTCGGACCATAACATACAGCTAATATAGATACTCCAAAAGGAAGTATATTATGAAAGTGGGGAATCCGTAAGTATTTGTAGAACAGGAGCAGACCGCAATTCCTTACTTTCTCCGTTGGAAGCTAGGAATAGAAGTGTCACTAAAATGGTGTATACAACTGAAAAGAAAGTGTTTTGTGTGCTTGTTTTTGACAAATGTCTGTTTATAGTGATGGTGCAACAAAATTTCAGAACAAACTAGAACAGAATGGAAGCACTTACGATAAGGTTATCAGACTCTCACTCCCCGTTCCCCGTGACAGTCTTCGGATTTTAAAGCAAAATCCATATGCATAGTGACTGGAGTTGAAACTTCCGGATTCATTGGGGAAAAAATATGCTAACTTTAAGCTACAGACAAAACACCTACGATATGTGATACATGAAAGAGTCGACAAAAGATCATGGCTGCAATCACTACTGTTATGAACAGAAGTTACAAAATGTATGGAAAAGTGGGAAAGAGATAGGAGATAGATAAGTGCAGGATTCATATCTGTTGTACCTGTAAAGAAGGATATATATATTATAGAAAGTTGGTCAGCACTTGCACCTAAGGTGCTTTATTTGTAATTATCTTCGTTGTTTTTAATTGGATCCGGAAAAACCAGCTGGGAATTATGATCCACTCTGTATGGCCTTCTTTCAGTGCATCTGTCCAAATAGTCCTCAGTTCAGGCTTTCGCCCAGAAAATTTGCTCCGCAGAGGCAAAATCAAAATCTGAAGGAGGACACTATTTGCTACGTTCCCTGTACGTACAAGAATAATTTGTAAACGAAATTTAATTTATCTCGTTCCAGAGGGAGAGGCGTTAGTCAGCTTCGCCGGGAGGATAAGCTCCATCGAAAGAATACGTGGAAGAAACACTGGTCCTATCTGTCTCCTCCCTTAGCTGCAATTTTCATGAATATCGTATCTTTGACTGTGTTGTTTAGGTAGTCATAAACAGAATCTTGCAAGTTTATTTTCCATCTTATTTGCATTGAAAGTTTTAAATGACAGTCTTTACAAAGTACAAAGTAAAGTTCTCTGACAATTTGATTGGTTACGTCCTTCTCTAATGTTAAAACAACAATAGGTTTAGGAAGAGAAATAATATTGGTTACCGCATCACACATTGAAGTGACAATGTCCATTGCGCAAGTAGTGCCACAAGGTTTTGAAATTCTTAAAAGGGATCAAGTAGCGGAAAATAAGCGTTTCCGGATACTTTTTTTTGTTTGTTTTTGTTTGTTTGTTTTATTTTATTTACATTTTGATTCAAGGTCAAGACCTTGAACTACCGAGGAAGGACAGGAAGAGAGAGACAGCACAGCAGAAAGATACAAGATACAAGAAAAAATGATGATGCATAGCTCCTATAATGCAAGTGCGACAGCGAAACAACATAATATAAATTGTTCTGTCAGTAAACGTCATTTCCTGTCTCCATTATATCCACAAGTTGTTTGCTCTACTAGTTTTTTTTTTCCTTTAGGTAATATAATAGGCCTAGATACACAACTATTCTTCTAGGTATGCATTTTTCAGTCTACAATATTATCTAGGACTGTGGAAAGTGCGACGTTCAAAGAAAGAACATTCGTTTTATTCAGTTTCAGGTTTTAAAACTTTCAATTATATTCAATAATCCCGAGTATCCCAATTGTCAGCTCACGTGCCTTTGTGCGCAGAAGTGTTTCTTCCCGATTTTTTTTGGGGGGGGGAGGGAGGGACACTGCCTCCTCGGAGCACTGAAAATGCACTCCGGAGAAGACAAAATAATACGTCTATAGTATAATAACAAATAGAATAGTACCTGCAGTGTCCCTAGGACCAGTGGCGGCGATTGGACGTTGAAAGTGGGAGGGCAAGACATGATCTGGATATTCGACGAAAGGTTGTATAACTAATAGGATACTATCTTTTCCAGTTAAAATATCGTATATCGTATTTCATATTATATTAAGTAAATTGACAAGAGCAATGCAAGTAGGTACTAGCCCTGTGTACTCTTAAAGAACAGAAGTGTAAGAAGAGATTTGATTCCTTGCTCATGAACATCTTAAAATTCAGTATGGAGAATTGTGTGATAGGTTATTTAATATCAAATTTGTAAAACAATAAATAAAAAGGATAATATTAATCATAGTAATGAATGAGGCTTGTTTTGTAGAAGCTATATTGAAACTGAGGATCAATGAACACGTTATATTTATAATTCCACACATGCTATTAAATGTATGTTATTACTTTGAAAATGAGACAGTAAATACTACAAGCATATGTTACGACATTTAAAGAAATACATAATTGCAATATTAATTGATTTCAATTGCAATTAAAACGCAATTCTTGTAGTTATCTTAACTCCACGGGAAAACAAATAACCAATACGTACTCACATAATAGCAAATATTATATGGCATCATTTTTTTCTATGAACCGGTAATACATAGAAAAACTTTACATTTCCAAATGGAACTATAAATATTAAAAGGTCACTTCAAAAAGTGGGGGGGCAACTGCCCCCTCTTGCCCCCCTAATCGCCGCCCATGCCTAGGACTACTAAGTGTGTCCCCCTGCGCATAGTTCCGGGTTCGATTATCGGTAGGGAGGAAGCTCGTAACCAGAACAAGGTTTTCATAATTATACTGTTCTGTGAAGTACCCTAGAGTAACGATGGTGCAGTCGCTAAACCATTTGTTTACCTACTTGACACCCCTTATTCAATCCTCTATGAGGCAACATTCTACCGGTCTACCCTTCTTCAATGGCGACTACAAATTGTGAGACCACTGTCTGTCAAATGAGTGCCTGGCGGAACTAGTCGAGGTAAACTTACGGATAAGTAGTAACGCAGGAGGAGACCTGGATTCGATTGCCGGTGAAAACTTATGCGGCTCTGATTACACATTAAGTTATAGGTCCACGCCTCATGTTACTTCAATGCTGAAAAAGACGTTAAAATTCAAATAAGCCAATTAATAAACCGGTGCCTATTCTTAGAATGCTAAATCTATTTTTTTAAAAGACGCTTCTCGTTATTACATCATTTTTGCTCTATATAGATGAACATTGAAACTGAAAGTAGTAGTGGATTTGTATATCTTCCAGTTTTAGTAGCGAGTTAAGAACGGAGTTGAAATATATTCTTAAGACGCGTAATCGATTACAAAAAACCGCTTCTCACTATTTATTAGTATTTTTGCTCTATAATGATCAACGTTAAAACCGGAAATGGTTTATTGTTACCATTAGTTTGTTTATTGTTAGTCATTGATAGTGATTCATCAAATAGTTCTTGAGTAGTGGCGTATCTAAAAGCAAAAGATTGTAGGGGTTGCAGCCAGAACCCCGACTATGATAGTGAGTTTGCTATAAACTTTCAAAAATATATAAATAATAGCTTCAATTATTTTTGTTACTCAAAAAACTAGAGGAGCTTAAGACTTCCGGCCATGGCTAGATCCGCCACTGATCTTGAGTTTTTTTTTATGCCGAATGGACAGTGCAAGTATATTAATGCCAAAGGAAGTTTTAGTAAACCAAACTCCTCAATGAAATGATCCATGCATATGTTTGTTAATGGATCGTATGACAAGTCATAAAGGTAACCAAGAAAGTTCTGTCGTTTTTTCACCCACCACCTTCGAACATCGATATTTCACCTAAAACGTACCTGAAAAAACAAAAATAGCCTCCATCAGCATCGATGACCTTCAACCAACATTGTGGAAGGCCATGGATTCCATTGCGGTAAAACTTGGTGGGCCGTAAAGCTAAGAAGGTATCAGGTGCATTTTGCACCTCTACTAGGGATCTGAACTGGCGTCCCCCTAAGGTGATTGTCCAAGGACTGAAACAGGTGATAATAGGACGGTGCAATGTCCGGGGAGTGTGATGGATGCAATAGTGTTTCCCATCCAATGCGTAGAATGGTGTCCCGGATCATCCTAGCCACATGAGGGTGAGCGTTGTCCTATAACACGAAGACCTCGTTGCGATTCAGAAGTGTTGGCTCCAGAGTTTTGAGTTTTTTCTGGAACACAGCTCAACTGCTGTATTAATACTCTGATCAGCTGGTAGCAGTTCCCGATACACGATGCCGGGAATAGTCCACCAAACACACAGGAGGACCGTCTTCTGGTTTCGGCTGTTTTGAAACCGGTTAAGGGATTGCTAACCAATGACAACGGCGCCGTGGAGCTTCGTACAGGACCCACTTTTCATCATATGTCAACATCCTGTCCAGAAATGGCTCCTTCCTCAGACGAGAAAGCAAAGAAACACAGGTGTCTGCTCGCGTTGCCTTCTGATCCGGAGTCAAATCATGTGGGACCCATCGACCCAACTTGTAGTGTTTCCCAAGTTGAAGGAGGTGCTTCCGAATGGTTTCTTCACTCACACTGAGTTGAAGTCCCAGTTTTTTACGTACGTGTGTTCGTCTTCCGGCACGTGGTGAGTCTTCGAGTGTTTCGTCACCGTCCTTAAACTTGTTAAACCACCGTTGCACTGTCCGCATAGTCACAACACCCTTACTAAAGGACGCATATCTTTCGCCCCGCTGCAGAGGCGTTTGACCTCAGTTTGAACTCGTACTATATATACGCCCTTATGACGAAGTGTGGAGGTCCCATGTTCACTCTGTCCTTACACAAGTTCACGGTGTAACTGAACTGCCATAACTAGGTAGTATGTTGGATATACCCACACCAACAACTGACCTTCGCCTTATCTCCATTCGCATTCAACTCACGGTGTGAGGGGGAATTGAACACATACCTTCACAAAAAGCGATAGAACTTTCTTGGTTACCTTTATACATATGCAGAATTGCAGAACCGTTTCGTATTAAACTAGTATATAGACTAATATTACCACTTTACTAGCGGATATCTTTTTGACACAAAAGCCGAGATGAAACATTACAGACGACCTCTATTTTGTAGAAAACTCTATCGTTTTTTGTAATTATTATTGGTAGTAGTAGTGGTATTTCCTGTTAATACGATCACTCTAGGTTATAGACTCATTTATTTTGCCCTTTAAGGTCAGTCTGCTAATCTTACTCTATTAAATATAATAAACTAAATACAAGAATGCACACTATTTCCTCTTCTTTTAAGCTGCCTTGTTTGTGAGTTATATGTGTTTGCCCTATTTTTCTTATGTATTTTTTATTGGCAGAAGTAGGGCAATGTGTTTCTAAGGAAAGTGTTTGATGCTTTCAATGTCTTCCTTCCTCTTACTTCTTGGTCCTTTTGTTTATCTTCGTTTTTCTTTTTTTCCTGATTTTCTTTTCGTTTGACTCCTTTTTGTTTTCGTTTTGCTTAGCACAGTACCACAGGGTTCATCTATATATTTTTAAATTCTTCATATGCCCCAGTTTTAGTTCCTTCTTTATTATTAACAAAGCTATTGTATTCGATTTCCGTGCGTCTTACATGGAAGTAAATAAGTAGTAACACCTCAACTTTCTACGTTTTTCTTTCTACAAAAACGTAATGTTTACTTTACAGTTGTAAACCTTTTGACCGATACTAAAGAAGAGAAGTGTTCTTTTTAAGACTTCTTAATTATACTCTGCATTAGTATAAGGGAGGTCTTACTCTTAGAAGCCATCCCAGCTGGTCTAAATGGCTAAAGTGTGCGACTTTAGGTAACACGGTTCAGGGCACGATTCTCGATAGACGTTGAACGTATTAGCCTATGCTGATTCGGATTCCATTTTAAATTGCATACCCACATCTCATTTATGAATTACTTGTTTTACATCAAAGCAGAATGCTAAAGAATGATGAAACAGAAACTACAGATAGTTCAAATGATATGCCTGCATAAGTGCCCTGTATTTTGGCTAGACCCTACTAAACCTGTGTCACACAGACTGCAATGCCGAAAAAAATCCGTTTTTGTGTTTCCTAACCCTATGGTGGGTTGCACCCTACGCATCATATGGATCCACCACTGACTCCTATCTTCCTTTCGAAATCGAAAGTGGTAGATACGTTGCTTCCCGTTTGAATATTGGATTATTGTAGTTTGGAAATCTTAGTTTTACAGCATCTAGTGGCGGCTTTTGAGGGCAGTCAAATCGGTAGAACTTAAAACTTCTATCGCTTCAAAGTAAATTACCAAAATACTAAGCATGGCATACAAGAATCAGAACAGCACATAAGTTTTCTTCCCTTTAGTTTGAAGCAATAGGAGTTTAATTTTTACGGATGTGACTTCTCTTAAGAACTGCCACTGTATATGAAATGAAACTTCACTTGTTAAAAAAAAAAAAAAAAATCTTTTCAAATAATTACCGTGGCTGTGCTAAAATTTCTATTCTGATCTTTATTAAGTGAATTTCTGAAATGTATCATTTGCATGCATCAATAAATTACTGAACAGTGAAGTGAGAATCCGTAGAAATTGATATAAGGAATTAATAAACACTCTTTCTTAACATCTTCTCAACACTTTGAAGCATGCTTTTCCCAATTATTCATCGAAAGCACTTCTATATCCGGAAAAAAGTGTATTCTGCTGGAAATGTGTGAACTTTACACTTGGCAAAATTAATATCACCGCTTCCCCCGACTACAAAAATCTGGTTGTGATTACCGAAATTCCATTAATTTTATCGTACATCCTTACAAATGTTCCCTCTTGGAATATACGGATCAAAATTACATAAGTATATGTACAGTACTGTATATACCCTACATGTATATACAAATTCGAATTTCTAAAGAGGCTAATTGGTTCTTCCGAAAATATTTAGTTTGTCATTTGGTCTTTCCCATCTTCATTCTTGTGTGCAACAAGGGTAATTGCATATCGTAGAACTCGAACTCTACATACCCCCCACCCCACCCCCCCACACACACATATATTCTGAAATTCAGGATTTGAACAAAGGAAAGTACGCACGGCCGTAGACGACACGAGACGAGAAATAATATTTTCTCACCTCGTTTCGAAAGTTTCGTCTTGTCTCGATTCTTGAAGACTTCTTTGTCTCGTCCCGATTGTAGAAATGTTTTTTTTTTCTCGTCTCGTAAATGTATGTACAGTACAAAATGTGTGCCCTGATTTTTTTTTTTTTTTTTTTTTTTAATAATTTCATCCAGAATTTATCAGAATCCTTCCGCGTCACTAGAAGTCCCCGAAAGGTATAATATAATAACATTTAAAGCATATTCATTTTTGGAGTATATTGTATGCGCATCTTTGAAGGGAGATAAGTGCTCTTTACTGTTCTCGTACGATCACTTTACCAATTTATAGTTTTATAGTATGAATCATAGCTAACTGTGTTAAAGATCTAAGACTTGGGTTTTCAATCCCAGTTACACGGCAAGTGGGCTTTGTGGTGGTATGCCTGGGCTTTCTAATGGTTTTCCAGTTTTCTCCCATTCTCTTCATTTCAAAATTTCATTCATTCTCGTCATCTTTTAGCTTATACGGCATAGCCTACACGTGGGACGTAAACTGAAAGATTTCATTTCATTTTCATTTCTAGGACGTGGGTGATTTCGTGTCTCGTCTCAAAAACGAGACAAGAATTGCACTTCTCATCTAAATTCTCGACTCATTGGCAATACTAGTCAGCAGCGAGGCTCCGTAGAACGAGAACTACATCTGAACATGCTCTCCCGTCGAAAAAGTGAAATGAAATATTTAAGTTTTGCGTTCCAAGGTTATGCCGGCTAGGCTAAAGGAGACAGTGATGATGAGAAATGAATGAAATGGTGGAAGGAACAAAGTGGGAGGAAACAGGGGAACCCCGAGAAAACCCACGGACCTAGTGTTTGTCCACCACAAAACTCACTTGGCGCGACTTGGAATCGAAGCTCTCCTGTTGGAAATCGAACCCGGGACCTCTTGTACAGAAGATACATACACTAGCTAGCCACTAAACTCGGGAGGAAGGCCAGAAAGCTTTAGTACTATATGATTATTTGAAACCTGTGTCTTTCTTACAGATTCCTCTTTATGCTTATTAAATCATTAAACATTCTGTTCACGTTTTCTCTGAAACAAAAAAACCAACAGAAGTCTTTCCTACTCATCCTTTTGTTTAAAAAGAAAACATCCGCTGTAAAGATTTGTTCTTCAGTTGCCAAATAGTACAATTGTTTCCTTTTGTGGGGACAATAGGCGTTGTTGAAGGAAGCCTTTTAAAATAATAAAACCTCTGTTTAATATTCTTTAACATCACTCGTTGCACGGAGTGGCTGTTGCTTCCGTTGTCCATCTCAGCATTGACTCATTCGATTATAGGCTCGATATTTAAGACAGATGAATTGGCAGACGTTGATGGTAGAACCTGAATCAATTGCGGGTTTTCAAACTATACACGTAAATGCTGCGTCTAACACTGAATTGTTTGCTTTCAGATTCACAAAAGTGTGTTAATATTGTTTGTTAAATGCACATATTCTTTCTGAGGAGACTGGAAAGGAGGGACGAAGACATTTTGAGTTTGTAGAGTGCAAAACCCAAATGGCAGAATAAATTGGTAACATGTACAGTTAAGTAAAGACATGAAAAATTAGCGAATGTTTTAAGGAAATAAGGTTTTTCCAGAAAAGTAAAAAGTTATTCGTTCATGTGTCATATTCAAATGTGTTTACTTCATGTTTTATCTTAACATAAATAAAAAGTTGTTACACTTTCTTTCAAACCTACAATCTCTAGTTTTGAATCTAAATGTAAATGAATAAGACGAAGGCATACAAGTCCGCGTATTAGTGAAATCACATGTTAAACCAGAAGAAAAGTTTTGAGGAGAGAAACGCGGAATACATTATGAGGGAGACTACTCTACCTGGATTTAAATGTTGTTGCTAGATTGGCTTAAGGCAGGTTGCCACTTTACAAGAATCTTGTAGCTGTCATAAAAAAATCTTGCAACTGTACAATATTTCTCTATGTAAACAGTCTTGAAAAGGACATACATTTTTTTTTTTTTTTTTTTTTTTGCATCTTGCAAGGAGTCAAACCATGTGCAACTTTCTGGATCGTCTTGCTTGCTACCTACTATCATCCTCCCGTTGACATAAAGAAAAAGTTTCGCAGTTTTCGAAACGATGGATTCTTTTGGATGGAGAGGGGAAGCGCACCAAAATACAAGTTTTTAATGAGGAAGTTCACTATTTGTCCACTAGAGTGCAGTGTTGCATGAGTGGAGATATCTTTCTTGCTTTCAGAAAGTTGTAATGTGTAAACAGTAAATAGAAAGCTCGGGTTACAAGATTTTTTAATGACAGCTACAAGATTCCTGTAAAATGACAACCCAGATTTAGTAGCCGTACTTGAGCGGTATCAGCATCCAAAAACGTAACATTTCAGTTAAGATGGGGTGGATCCCTTAACATTGTATGTTCTTATTGAAGCACATTTAAAACAAGTGAGTTTCGTTTCAAATTATCTAACTATAGTACACTCCCAAACTATAGGGATCTAACGATGAAAGAAGGGAGTGATAGACCCAATTTCCTTTTTCAGTAGAGGGATAAAAACGGAGGAGATATAGTCTATTTTTCAGACGCTCAACCTACATGTCTGAAACAAATCCTCTCTCTCTCTCTCTCTCTCTCTCTCTCTCTCTCTCTCTCTCTCTCTTACGATTTTTGCTTTATGAGGATCAATATTGAAATGAAAATTAAATATTTCTGTTTAACGTCCCACGATTATGCGCTTTGGGCTAAAGGGGACGAATGATTAAGGCAAGTGAATGATGATGAAATAATTGGTGGAATGAGATTGTAGGAGGAAACGGGAATGACCCCGAGAAAAAACACTAAAGACGATGTTGTCCACTACAAACTTATTTGGCCGGCGATTGAACCAGGGACCCCGCACACAAGAGGTAAGTGCTCTGCTTACTGAGCCACCATGTCTCCCAAGGATTAATATGAAATTGAAAGTGAAAGAAATCTACACTTGCGGTCAGGGGCATCATTTTGGAAGGGCAAGGGACAATTGCCACTATTGAATTTGAGAAATGCATAGTTTTTAATGAATTGTATACTAATATATAATTAATAAAAAAACATGGAAGTCTTATCTCGATAGGCAATCTTGATATCATCTCTCTTGCGTCTTGCAAATATCTGAAATGTAGCATTTAGGTTAAAATATGAAATACAGGGTGTCCGAGAAGTCCTTCCCTGATTACAGAAATTGATAACTCAGGCTAGAAATACGATAGAAATATGAAGCTGGTGTTGAATTGTTTACAAACTATAAAAGTTTTGGTCACATCAGTACACTTTCACATGAGCACCCTTGGTAGCACGTAGCACATCTAGACGATATTCAATTTCCATCCACACATTAGCCAACATCACTGGAGGGATCGATGCAACGACTGTGGTTATTCGCCGACCCTGTGTTCTTGAACTTCTCATACCAAGCTTTAATGCTCTTGACATCAGGTGGAGTCCTCCCAAATGTTGTCTGGAACTGTCTCTGCACCGTGGTTGGTGATTGTGGCTCATGGTACCACAGGACACGCTGTGCCTTCTCCTGGTTGGTTGGCATGGCTTCTTGGGCTTCTTACTTACGTACTACAAACCTAAAAACAAACAAAATTGAGACTTGGTAAAACAGAACAAACCTAACACAGACAAAAACTTTTATAGTTTGTAAACAATTCAACACCAGTTTCATATTTCTATCTTATTTCTAGCCTGAGTTATCAATTTCTGTAATCAGGGAAGGACTTCTCGGACACCCTGTATAACTTTTTTTTTCAAACTAAGCAGGGACACGAAGACTCAGTGGTAGAGCGTGTATCTCTGGTGCGTGGGTCCCTGCTTCGATCCACGGTCAAGCAAGTTTGTGGTGGATAACATCGTCTCCGTAGGTTTTCTCATGGTACTCCCCTTTCCTCCCACTTTCTCATTCCACCAATTCTTGCATCATCATTCACATGTCTTAATCATCCAACTCACTTAGCCTATTGGCTATAATCGTGGAACATTAATTTGAAAGATTTCATTTTTGCAAACTAGTATGGAAAGATTTATTGGTCAGCTAGGTACGTGTCTGTCTGTCTGTCTGTTCGTCGACAGACATCAGAACAAGAACGGTAAGATATAGCGAGATACGTTTTCTACATGTAATATAGATGAAGCGCCTCAAGAATAGAGCATAAGCGGTAATAGATAGAGAAAAACGATTCTTTTTATGTGGATTCAGTGCCCCTAGAATATACCCTATCGTCACCATTATCATTCTACTGAAACCGGAAGTGTTGAAATCAACTTCTATCAATATAAAGTTTTCGGTATTAATCTCAAGAGGGTAAACACGATCATATATAGCGAAAAACGGTATTCTGGCTCCTATACCTCTAATATAACCATAAGTGACAGAGATATATATAATTTCTATCGTCTCATAGCACAAACTGCAAGACAGTGAGAACCTTTTTTAAAACCATAAACCAGCTTTACAAAATGTAGTCTATTAACTCCGACCTTAGCTCCTCTACTGGCTCCGGAACAGGCACGTAGCCAGGATTTCGTGAAGGGGGTCCATGACATGAAATACTGTGGTCATCACACCAGGGTTCGATCATTCTAAACAATTTTACTGGAACATATATTGGTTCGTTTAGCCAGAATTTTATAACGGGGGAGGTGGGGTGACAGAAATTCTGAGGGCCCAGGAGCTCGATCAATCTAAACTACTTTACTATCAACATATATTGGTTTGTGAGGATATGTTGGTAAGTATTTTAATAAACTACGAAGAAATCTCGAGTAAAAAAAAAACGTATTGAAAAAGATTATACAATATTTACATCCTTCCTCTGTTTATTCAAATATAACAATTTTCCTTTCATTATGACCTCAACTATTATAAAAAGTACATATTCATTATTATAAAAAGTACATACTCAATAATGTCTTGTAAAATATTTTGCAATATCTGCGTTCCTTTTTCTGTTGAATCAAATGTTAACAGAACTTTCTTTCCACATATAATTTTGTTTTTACTATTCTGTCAACTACTGTGTGTTTCAAATGACAGGTTAAAGGAGCAGTAGAAAATTATTTTTTGAAATAACATGTTTGATTCTGCAATGACGCGATGACGAAAAATTTTGATAAAAAATGTTCACGCTGTTACTCAACGGCACTATGCTTTCGGAAGCTTGAAATCTGCCTGACTAGTAGGAGAAATTCTGAGAATTCCTCAACTTTTCTAGAAATTTCAAATTCCCTGACTTTTACAAGTTATCTCGCTCACCTCGCAACCATGTATTGCAAGTAATACAAATCTCCTCATAAGAAAGAAAAACCAAAAGCTTCCTGTAGTTTATTTTTAACGCTGATCCTTCTTTTTCTCATTTCATTTTGTTTCATCCTTTTCTAATTTTTTTTTTCATTTCTGGTCTCGAAGGGGGGGGGTCCGGACCCCCCTTGGCTACGTGCCTGTCCGGAAGTGGTAGGAATTTTCTGCAATTTCCGGTCTCAATGTTGATACTGAAAGAGCAAAGTCTTTTGTAGATAGAAAGAAATGGATTCTTGATGTATTCTACATTTAATGATACAAAAATAATACATTCTATCTCAGGCCTAATCGCTTTGTGAAAACCGGAAATACAGGGTGCGGCACGTAAAACCGGCCCGTCGTAATATTCTGGTATATTGTGTTTTTGGCAACACTTAAATAATCTACCTTCCTACCAAGAGATGGCGTGTCGATGTCGGGTCGACTTACGTAACCTGCAGCACTTGACCGAAGAGGAGCGTCAGTTATGTTACTTTCAGCAGGACGGTGCAACATGCCACACATCAGCTGCATCATTGTCCCTTGTGCATGAGATGTTTACACCAGAGAGGACAATCAGCAAAGCTTGTGGCCTCCTCGGTCACCAGACTTGTCCACGTGTGGCTTTTACTTATGGGAACTGTTAAAGGGAAGAGTATACGAAACAAATCCACACACAATTGAAGAACTCAAGACCAGGATCCAAGATGTCACCAATAGCATTACAACACAAGAACTGACAAGGGTATATATGAATCTCCTCTATCGTGCTCACATGAGTGTTGAAGTGGGCGGAGGACACTTTCAGCACCTGCTGTGAAGGCTGCTGTGAAGGTGAGTAGTCATATTCAATACATTACATTTCATTTATGTGTTGTAGTTAATCATATTCAATACATTACATTTCATTTTATGTGTTCACTTTACGGGCCGGTTTTACGTGCCGCGCCCTGTACTAGAAAATACTCACTAATATCATTTTCAGTTTCAATAATTCATTGCTATAGAGCAGAAATTGTCATAGATAGCCAATTTCAAGGTGTTCCGAGTTTAGACCTCCCCTTGAGCTAGATGATATGCAAAAATAAATATTTACCATATTAAAAGCATGTATACAAATACCTGAAATGATATGAAATTGGGAACTTGAAACCATCCTCTGCCTAACGTTCCTCACGAGATTGGGCTTACGACATTGCAGGTAGCACGAAACGAATTTTTGATAAGAACTTAGTATCCCAGGAATAGATACAATCTCGGTTTTGCAAGTGTTTTGCAAACCGAAAAATGCCTGATAAGTACCACTTCCGGTTTCAATATTGACCACCGTAGAGCAAGAACGGTTATAGATAGAGCGCCAAATGATTTTACATCTTATGGACTCGACATCCCAAGAATAAATTCCATCTTCAACCTTATGCCTCAATTCTAACAGAATGATACTTGTAGAACTTCCATTCTTTTAACAGTAAATCTCCATAGAGTTTAGAAGTAGTCCGAAGTTTCACACTACAAAACAAAATCCAGTGCTTTTGTATATTAACCTGGAAGAAACGGTTCACACTTGGCCGGAGTGGTATTACCCAAGTAATTCATGAAAATAACGTAGTTACGTATGTACAGGTTCAAATACATTATGAAAAATGAAGGAAGAAAACAGGTCTATAGGTCTTGGTTTTATGAATACAAAAGAACACATCTTTCCAAGTTCATTTACATGTACAACATATAGAGAAACCACAGCAACACAAAGCCCAAGAAAAATAATTGAAAAAAGCATGTGATTATTGCTCCATTATTCATAACTGCAAATGCTTAACTTCGTGTTTAATATACTCCGTACTTAATGTTAAAGAGTTCATGCTTTTTGTGAAAACAATGTTAAAAGTAAGACCATACGTAATTGACTTCGTTATGAGACTTATTAAACCTGCTCAATTACTTATACAAAAACAAACAGGAAATTCATTCATTTATCCTTTTCTTATTCTTGTGAGAAAAGTGCTGTACAGATGGTGCTATTGTTAAAACAACTAAGGTGTTAATTACAAGGGTGTTAGAGGAGTACACAAATAATTTTTACCGCATTAGATTTTTAAGAAACAGTTATTTCGTTGTGTGCTCTTAGTCTAATTTAGGAAAAATGTTTTACGTCGTACGTAAAAAATAAAATTCGTACTGTAGGTTATTGGAGCATTCGTAAATTTTTCCTTGTTCATGTATGAAATTTTGTTTGCCAGTTGTAATCATACGTAAGTAAGTTTCTGGTGGTGAAATAATGGAATCGCTGACACAGTAACAGTTTACAGTTTAATGTAGCCGTACTGCTTGAAGAGAGGGAAAGGAGACGTTCCGGGGTTTATCTTTTAGGTACGAGGGTTGACCAATAGTAAGGCTTTTTTTTTTTTTTTTTTTTTTTTTTTTTTTTTTTTTTTTTAGGCAGACCCCTGTAATATGTACCAGTCACACTATATCCACAGGTTAGGTAATCCATAAGAATAACGCCTTTGCGATCCCAGAAATCGCTGAACAAGATCTGCCATCTCTCGGTTCGTCCTCCAAACTCAAGAGTACACATTTCAGCTGTCTTTCCCGTGTTTTAATAGTGCTTAAGGATGAGCATATATCACGATAAACAATTTACGTCTCTTCATAGAGCTTCTTGGCTTTAATCTCCTTAAGATGTAGGAACTTACTGACTCCTGAGTATTCCACTTCGGACAGTTCGACACTTAAACTACTTCCAGACGCCACATCTTCAACAGTTTTTTGAACCTAGAATTACCGGTATGAAAATTCATAATTAGTCTCATGAGACATTGGACCATTTCGCACATAACTTTCATCCAATTAGCTACCATATTTCTATACGAGGATCGATGCTTATATAGGGTATATACAGAGTGTTCAGAAACAGTCACAAAAAAACTTTGATAGATGAATCCCCATACCAAAACATGAAAAAAAATCATAGACCAGCGTGGGTGCTCAAATGAGATACTTCGGAGCTATAGCCCGCCGAAATTTGTAAGGGACTGTAAAATGAAGGGTCATAATTCAAGAACGGAGCCTAAATTACAGTAATGCACCAGTAGATGTGGAACAGTAGTGATTATACAGGGTTAGTCTCGAAGCATAGAAGGAAATTCATGAGGTCTGCTAGAAAGGTATATTGATAGATCAGGAAGTGAAAACTGGCACACTGGTACATTAACGAAATCTAGGCTCAAAATAATCGCCTTTTACCTAACTTTGATTTTGTAAAGATGTTTTTAAGTGAGAAAGTTTATTAGAGTTTTGAAAGGAAAATAGGGGGACGTTAAACGTCACAAACGGAAGTCAGGTATTACTGCTACAGCTACCTCACGTTCTCCCCCTTTAATACATCCCTAAGTGAAGTCATCAAGCATCATGTATAAGGCCACCAGACTTCCCGATTTAGTCGCAACAATACTATATTTTCGGTTCCAATTTCGATTAAAAAAAAAAAAAAACTCGGAACGCGAAAAATGTACCTAATTTTTCTTAAATAGTCAGTTATTTTAACAGTCATTATTATTTTTTCTTTATAAAATTTATAAGGTTGATTGCTAATCCGTATAATTTTTAAATCTTCGCATATGCATATTCTGTTCGAAAGCAATTTTTCAAACGGAAATAGAATAATTATCCTGTAGTGATCGTAAAGAAAGTTGAAGAAAAACCATTCTTTGTTATATTTTTGTACCACAAAAGTACATCTGAGACTTGAATAAAAACTGTAACAGGTGAAAAGCTTATACCCAGCGCTGATGAGCTACCATGAGACTTGCGTGGCAGGATTGGAAGCGGCAGTTGAGTACTAGAATTTAAGATATCACAAAGCTGAACGTTGTGACGTGGCAGCTACCATCTTAAATTCTAACAGCCTGAAAATACAATTCCTTCTTATACTTACAGTGTTTAAAATGACTTCAGAAAATATCTGGATCATCTACTATAGAATTTTTTCGGAACGCAGTCAATGATGGGAGTGAACAAAGAGCAGACATTTATTTTAATATCACATATTAATAGTGGTTTGAGAGCAATATTGCAAAGGAACTGAATTCCAACAAAAGACTAGGGCTGCGATTAGGGGAGCAAGAGGGAGCAATCCCTCCCCCCAATTTTTGGAGTGACCCCTTAATGTATATAGTTTCACTTGAAAATATAAAGTTTTTGTATGTATTAGTAATTCATAGAAAAAAAATGGTGCCATATAATGTTTGCCGTTGCGAGAGTATATTGGTTATTTGTCTTCTCGTGGAGTTAAGAAAGCTACAGAAATTGAGTTTTAATTACAGTTGCGTATTTCTTTAAATGTCGGAACATATACTTGTAGTACTTACTGTCTTTCATTTTCTAACAGTAATAACATACATTTAGTGGTGGCATGTGTGGAGTAAATAATATAAGCTGTTCATTATTCCCCAGTTTCAATGTAACTTCTACAAAACAAGCCTCATTATTCATTACTATGATTAATATTATCCTTTCTATTTATTTGTTTTACAAATTTGTTATTAAATAATCTGATCACACAATTTTCCAGACAGAATTTTAAGATGTTCATGAGCAAGGAATCAAATCTCTTCTTACACTTTCGTTGTTTAAGAGTACAAAGGGTTAGTACCTATTTGCGTTGCTCTTGTCAATTTACTTAAGATAAAATATGAAACATGATATACGGTACATTAACTGAAAAAGATAATAGGCCTACCCTATTAGTTATACAACCTTTCGTCAAAGTGTTAGAAACAACCAGGAAAACCAACATTGATACACAAATATTCAGATCATGTCTTGTACCCCCCACTTTTAACGTCCAATCGCCGCCACTACAGAAGACTGATGTAACAGAACGAAGTTCTCGTGTGTCCGGGCCCACTTTAAACCTTGCTCTTGTAGCCCAAGTTTCATGCTAAACTAAAGTCTCAAAATTGTCATGTGTTCTTAACTTTTCCTATCATTCAGCTGGAAAGTTTAAGAAAAGCATCTCGATTTTACGTCCTCAAAATATAGTAACCTTAATCATATCCTCTCTTATGGTAAATTTGTATTTTTAGTTGTTTAGTTTTTGCTCCATTTTTTATACATGTTCGAAATTAAGAAAAAAAATGTTAAATTACTTTAACAAGGAATTAGGAAAACCAAAAATGGATCAAAATATTACGATCTTGGCCAATAATTATTTTGTGGGTCAATTGCCCCAACATTTTTGAATGGTCCCTAAATCGTGTTTTCGTATTTTTTACGGAAGAAGCACATCATATTAAGTTAAGTGATAGTTTGGGTTTGGCTACACTATATGTTGTTCTCCAGATATAAGGCGTATAAGAATTTTTTTATTGAAATATATTGGATCTTTTGATCCAAAAAGTTATGTTTATTGGTCGATATTGTATTCAGAGAATTCAAGATCTTTGTCTATTGAGTAACTCTTATAATTGTACAACATGTGATGTTTGTGGAAGGAAAATAACCAATAATTACCACTTATAACTGAGTTCATAATTAAGTCTAAGGCTTTCTAATTACCTTTTATGTGAGCATGTACAAAGTGAACTATAGGCGTGGGAACGACAGAGGAAAACTTTTAATGAAACATCCGCCCTGAAAAGAATATTGTCAAGGGTGTGAAACTTGAGAACAAGATAGATCTCTTGGATCTTTTCTGAAAGCAAAGAGTTATGTGTGAAGTAGGAACTGCTTGAGAATTCTGTGAGGCAATACACTGATCTTCGCTAATTAAAACTAAACTTCTTTGCTCTTCCAAAAGTTTTATGTGAAATTTATATGTAGTTGATTGGGGAGGGGGAAATTATAACGAATATTGAAATTCGAAGTAAAACGCAACGGCATGACTTGTCTTTCGTTAATTAAGAAGATCATTGCTTCAGAATCCGTGGTTGATCTTGGTTTAATTTCTTTCTAGAATGTAAATGAATTCAACTGGATATTTTTTCAACATTCCAAACTTGTGGCAAAGTCCTGTTATGTAGCTTGTCTGGATCGAAGTGCCGAATAAGATGGCCAAGCATGCTGTTTCTTCTTTTTCCTAATATCTTCATGATCTGTCGTCCTTCTTTAGCTTCCCTTAGTACGTCTTCATTTCTTTTCCTTTTGGTCCATGATATGCGCAGCATTCTGCGCCAACACCACATTTCAAATGCTTCCAGCTTTTCTCAATGTTCGCGTCTCTTATCCGTAAAGTGCCACGCTCCATACCCGTGTCTTAATAAATCGTTTACGAACGTCCAACGACACATTTCTTGATGTCAGTAGTCTTCTTTTCCTATTGAATGCTTGTTTAGCCTAGGCTATTCTGAAACTTACGTCTTTTTCACTTATTCCGTCCGATGATATTTGACTTCCTAAATAAGGGAACGTCTTAACGTCTTCGATTTTCTCTCCATCTAGCCATCCGTTTGCCTTTTCCTGCCCTGCTCTTGCGCACTTTATTACTTTGGTTTTCTTCTTATTTATCTTCATTTTCCATGTTTTTTCCAGTTGGTCGTTCAAGTTTGAAAGTGCTTCCTTCAAATCCTTTGCGTTCTCCGCTATCAATGCTATGTCATCAGCAAACCTTATTGTGCTGAAAACCTGACCCTTTACTTTTACGCCTTTCTCGTTTTTGTCAAAGAACTCTTTCATAGCCTCTTCTATATAGACGTTGAACAGGAGAGGTGAAAGTCCACATCCTTGCCTTACTCCTTTACTTATTCTTGCTTCCTTCTGATCTCTTCCTGTAACAGCTGTCTGGTTCCTATAAAGTTGCTATATTTTTCTTTCGTCTCTGTAATCCACTTTCAGATTCTTCAGTGCTCTGAACATAATATTCCAATCTACGTTGTCAAACGCTTTCTCTATATCTACAAATTAAATGCTATCACAACTGGTTTGTTTATTCTAATGTGCTGTTCCATGATCAACCGCAGAATCAGTGTTATATATATATATATATATATATATATATATATATATATATATATATATATATATATATATATATATATATATATATATATATATATATATATATATATATATATATATATATATATAGGAAATGTAAAAATGTTTGACGATTAACTCCTTCTACACCGGTGGACCAATTTTATTGATTTTTGGTGCATGAGTGAACCACAACCCAACTTAGGCTTTTATCGGTGCGGGGTGAGAGGATGACACATAAAAATAATTGAGAACGACCGATATTAGTATCTAATATATAGTTTTTGGTCGCTGAGATGAATAGTATACCTCCTGATCCCGTTTATGTCCAAATTCATTCGTCATCGGCATGGAATTGGGATGGAGTGACACAAAAATAATTGAAAATAACCAATGTTGGTGTCCAATCCATAGTTTTTGGGATTGCTAAGGTGAATAGTGAAATCCGATGTCGTTTAATTCCAAGTTAAGGCCGTGTCTAACGTTTTCAGCTGCAATCATCAATCCCTATATAATAACATGGTCAACTTCTTTCCATAGTATTATGAAAACTATTTGTCTTATGCAGTTCAAATTTTCTCCAGATGTTAGCCCACCCGAATACTACATATTAGCTTTTTTTATTTTTAAACTAGCTTTTATAGTTCATTAATATTACTTTTTACAAGACAGCGCTGTAAATATATACACAAATTCAGGTATTGGAGAATTAGCAGGGTTTCTTTTCCTGCTCATGGGGGTGCAGATACTATCTTTCCTGATCCATTCACACCACTGTTCCTTACTGATATTCAAAATGTTGGTAGGGATGAAAACAAGTTATGAAATGAGAAAAGATCATTCATCTATAGCTCGTCCAGCGTTTGGTCTGTACTGTGGCTGCTTATGGGCTTTTACTTCTGCGTACTTACCCCCTTAAAGAGAACAGATTTCACCACTGTAGTTTATCTTTAAAAATGTTAAATATTTACCGACGATACAAAAATAATTTTCATAACTTCTCTTTTCCTTATAAAGTATGTAATTAGCTTTTAATAGCTAGTTTTTGTTTTTTAAACTTGAAGGGGGAAGACACGATAAGCGTAATAGCTGCTAGAACGTTGCCATTCCATTTATACGTGACTAAAACTGTCTGCTCAAAGATAGCGTTTCCAACTGCCGAAAAATTTCACCGTAGTGTCAACCTACATTCGTGAGCTCATTAGTATTGTCTCTTCCACTGATTTCACCTAGCTAAAAAGAAATAAAAGTACGGCCAGAAAGAATTGAATGAAATCTTTCTGATTTTTGGAAAAAAGTAAAATTTCTTTCCATCTCCTTTTCTTTCTTTTTTTCTATCTCAACCAAAGAGAAATATTTTAATCAAAAAGGAAAGAGAGCAGAAAAGGAGTTGTAGCTTAATGTGATATTCGAACAACTTGTGTTCGCACTTGGAATCGAACCCGTGACCCTTTGCTTACAAGGCGACGAGCGTAACCACTCATCCACGGGGGACACTGAATAAAAAGGCAGTAATAATTTCAGGGGATGATCTGCAGGATGATTTTTCATGTACGAAATTACCATCTCAGGTAGTTCAGTTTTATTAGGTCATTATTATTATTATTATTATTATTATTATTATTATTATTATTATTATTATTATTATTATTATTTAGCAAAGCTACAGCCATAATCCATATTTTTTTTCCAAAACTATTAACTTGCTTTGTATTAAAAATAAACGGTAAGTATAAAACTTCTTAGGCCTAGCACTGATCCATGAAATTTTTCTCGATACATCTGAGTTCGATTATTTAGATATATTCCTCGTCGGGAAGGAAATTTTTAGCGAGAATTACTGTAGGACACATTTCATATTTCTTCTTTCATCTTTCTTGTATTTAAATTTCTTTGGGAGTTCGAAACTGACCGATTTTTGTTGGGTTTTATAAATAGTATAGGTTTCAGAAACTACACCAGGAAATAGGGAGACGGTTTGTTGCGATGGGTAGGACTAATTGCTTACCTACTGTATCATCTATTGTCGCGTTAGATGACTCATCTCAGACTCCAGACAAAATTCTTCTCTGTTGTGTCTGCTATTGTGCAGTGTGTGGCGGAGTGTGGTCTCTGAGCATTCGGCATTTTGTTGATTGTGTTTATATACGTACTGTGCTGTTCTGGGAACAAAATCGGGTGTGTCTGTGTGTGTATAGGTGTGTGAGTGTGTGTTAATATATCAAAATGGAAGAAGTTACAGCCATCACCTCTTTTAAGCGTAACAGTGGAGCAAAGAAAAGGCTATTGTTATGAACGTGTTTAATTACTTAAAGCAGAAAAACCCGGGTAAAAGTATAAGCTGGTTCGCGAGTGAAACAGCTGAAGCCACGAAAACTTCCAGGACAACAGTTTTCAAACTTCGAAGCGAGTTATAACGTGGACCTTTAGTAACACCGAACAAGAAGCGATTAAGAAAGAAAATTGCAAAGAACAGTCGATTTGTAAAATATAAGGAATTTGTTAACAGTGTGATCAGACAAAAAGTCCGTAAGTTATTCTTTAGAAATTTGCCACCAACACTCAATTCCGTTCTCAAACAGGTGAATTCAAATCAGGGGCGGATCCAGAACCGACTTCTGGGGGGCGGTGGGTTGTCATACTGCTACTTTTAAGGGCTCCAAACTTTGGGATGGGTTTTATTTATATATAAAAAATAAGAAAGTTTCCTCTTCTGGGGGAAGGGACAATCGCTCCGATTGCCCCCCCCCTGGATCGGCCCCTGATTCAGATCCCGATTATCTGAACTTTAAAAGATCCACGTTCCACGTACGTTTAAAAGAGCTTGAATTTGTTCATGAGAAAAGACAAAGTAAGACCATGCAGAGAGAATATTGTGTCGTTGCGTCACAAATATCTACGGCAAATAAGAAAATTTCGAAACCAAAATAGAAACATAGTATACATGGGCAAATCGTGGGTAAATATTCGGATAGCCGTGGATAAAGAGTGGAAAGATAAAACATATCGAAGGAATTGATCCTTTGGAGTGCAATTGATTCAATGTGATAAGTTGTTTATTATTATTATTTATTTATTTATTTATTTATTAATCGTCGTGGTGGTGGATATTTTACTACGTGAGTTGGCAACATCAGCCGGCAGTATAATAGAAGCGCGATCTGTTCTGCATTTGTTTTTAAATCTCAACTTGGCATCGCTGTTCCCATAAGACCAACAGTCCACTCTTAACTCTGGATAAGCTATAATAATGTGAAGAATGTATATCTTCGAGTTAGTAAACAATCTGGTCATATGGTTCGGAAGGAAAAAGGGCTGCGGAAGACAAGACTGACTGCTGTCAAAAATGAGACAACCTTATCTATCTTACACATCTTTTTACTTGTATTTTATAGCAAGCCATGTCAAACATTGTGCACTTTCCTTATTTTCATTTTTTAAACCATATTTGATCCTAAATCTTGATTCTTGCGCGGTGAAGGAAGGAGACACGACAGAGAGAACGCAAAACTAAAAGCATTATCATCATTTTTTGCTTTCCAAAATAAGGAATGTAACTTTAAAAAATAAAACTTATAAATTTAAAAGAAATATTTCGGAAGATGAAAGAACAGTAATATACAAAATATGCGCAACAGTAATATACAAAATAAATAAATAAATAAATATTACAATATTTCTGAGGGTCTAGATCATTTGGACCCGACATTGCTATTCCAAAAGTAAGCTAGTGAAATATTTTTTCACTTCTTTTAAACTGAAACATATATATATATATATATATATATATATATATATATATATATATATATATATATATATATATATATATATATATATATATATATATATATATATATATATATATATGAAACATATATATGACGACGCCAACTTTAAGTTCTTAGGGAGGCAAAGGAGGGGCAGATACATTTTCAGGGGGGCGGCTATTTGCCATACCAAATATGACATATTTATTATGTTTGACTTATTTTACATTACATTGTGTAATTTCGTTGCTGTTTGTATATATTAGACCTATATGATTATAAATTAAACTTATTTTAGGTAAAATTTGTAACTAACAAGTAAGTAACGTCTGCACATGAAATATTTTTCAATGAAACTTTTGAAGCCTAAACATAAATTGAATTACTTTCGCGTATGCTACGAGTAACACATTCATCTAGTACTATATGCTACGTATCTCTCTCTCTTTCTCGCTATATATATATATATATATATATATATATATATATATATATATATATATATAGAGAGAGAGAGAGAGAGAGAGAGAGAGAGAGAGAGAGAGAGAATTTACTAGGAGTTGCTGAAACTGTCCTAGTCCAATGCAGAAGGAATGTAGGTACTAGGTAGAAAAATGAAACCGTAGTTTAGAAAAACATATCTCTGTATGTACAAATACAAATTTTCATATTAATAATGAAATTCTTATTGTTTCTCAGGCCTCTGAAGTGATTATGTGTGCCCAAACAGATAATTTCACGAACATCCAGATCCTAACTGTTATAACATTTTTGTTCCACCAAGGAAAGTCACCGAAGTAAATTAATTAGGAAATCGGTGAAACACCACGGGACTCTCCCCCGTTATATACAGTGGTGAAGAAGTAAGTAGCTTAGTATAAAGGTGTCGATTTCTCAACAAATTATGCTTTACATCCAGGATGATTAAAAGCAATGAATCTTCCCGAAATCATGTATGCAATTTGTGACATTATTCTTGAAAATTGTAGCATTTCAGCTAGTGGTGGATATAGCCCGGGGCTGGAGGGCCTAGGCTACCCCAGTTTTTGAGGGACAAAAATAATTTAAGCTATTATTTATATAGTGTTTAAAGTGTATAGTAAACTCACGATGAGGTCTGGCTCCACCCCGCTTTCTCAGTTTTTACCTTCTCAGAAAACTTGTGTCAGAGATTCTGGGCATTTCTTTGGAACTCGTTGGTAGCATAATTCAGAATGGTTTGGGTATGCTTAAGTTCTCGACACAATGGGTTCCCAAAATATCTGTCAGGAAAATAAAAGAGTGACAGCATTAAAAGAAGTCTTCTTCCAATTTGACCGTAATGCTGATCAATTTCGCTCACGAATAGTAAAAATAGATGAAATATGGTTGTACCACTATGATCCTGAATCGAAACAATAGTCAATGGAGTAGTAGCACTCATTTCTTCATCGCCCCAAGAAGTTCAAGACACAGAAGTAGGCTGAGAAACTGTTTGCAACATTCTTTTGGGATAAGTATGCAGACGTACTCATAGACTACCTCCGGTACGGTCAGATATTTAATCCAGAATCTCTATAGTGTTTAAAGTGTATAGTAAACTCACGATATACATATTATAGTCTGAGGTCTGGCTCCACCCCGCTTTCTCAGTTTTTACCTTCTCAGAAAACTTGTGTCAGAGATTCTGGGCATTTCTTTGGAACTCGTTGGTAGCATAATTCAGAATGGCTTGGGTATGCTTAAGTTCTCGACACAATGGGTTCCCAAAATATCTGTCAGGAAAATAAAAGAGTGACAGCATTAAAAGAAGTCTTCTTCCAATTTGACCGTAATGCTGATCAATTTCGCTCACGAATAGTAAAAATAGATGAAATATGGTTGTACCACTATGATCCTGAATCGAAACAATAGTCAATGGAGTAGTAGCACTCATTTCTTCATCGCCCCAAGAAGTTCAAGACACAGAAGTAGGCTGAGAAACTGTTTGCAACATTCTTTTGGGATAAGTATGCAGACGTACTCATAGACTACCTCCGGTACGGTCAGATATTTAATCCAGAATCTCTAAATTACTTACAAAACTGAAAGAAAAATGCAAAGTTCAACGCCACGGAAAATGAAAAGAAAGGAATTCTGTTCCTTCAGGAGAATCAAGTCCCTGCGAACACAACTGACATTACATAATCTAGGATTTCAGTGTCTAGATAACCATTCTTATTCCTCAGATTTAGCTCCGTCTAACTATTACGTATACTTATTTCCCAAACTTAAATAACACTTGAAAGGACGCCATTTTAGATCTGATAGGGATAGTGCTACGAACAGTTGTGCGAGGAAATCTTCAGATTTTTTAACTTTATTGCAAAAACTGGAGCACTGTACAAGGTAGTATATTGACTCTCGGGGGAAGTGTAGAAGAAGTAAAACTTCACCATTCCACGTGCACTCCTTCTGGGTTGGGCTACGAATTTTTAAGCAGTTCCTAGTCAATATGGTAGACGTCACGTCAGTACTTTGAAACAAAATAATAAGGGAGCACTAGTATATACCAATTACTAACGAAAGATCAGCACTGTGACAATACGTTTTATTGGGAATCAATTTAATTCCATAGGGATTAAATAGGGAACCCCCTCTTAAAAATTAAGCCCTGGTAGTTGCAAATTAAGCTGTTATAAACACATCCTCTGAATATTGAAAGCCGAGAATAATGTTTCAGAAAAAAGAAGTATAGAACCTTTAAATAAAACAAAATATGAAACTGAAAACTTCAAACCTGGATAAATACAAACAAGTTACATAACTGGTTTTACCCTTCTTTTGTTTCCAATCGAAGTTGATCCAATGAGAAGAAAACAAGTCGATCAAATCTACTATTGTTCGCTAGGCACAATAATTAAAAATCATAAGGAGTATAACTAAAATTTACCTCAAAAGGCGCTAGATTAGAAAACAGAAATACTCAGGCGCTCAAAGAAGAAAGCTTGAGGACTTATCTGCCACATAGTAAATGCATGGAAAGTAGACTACAATTTTACAATGAGCTTGGTTATGATACTGATATAAAATACTACATAGATTGTAGGAGTCTGGGGGGGGCAGTCCAGGCCCGTAGCCAGCCCAAAAATGTAGGGGGGGCCCAGCTGAAGTTAGGGGGGGCCCGATCTAACCATATGATAGTTCATCACCATATTATAGTTCTTTTGCAAGTCTACTGTAAAACTTTTAGGGGGCCAGCGAAAATTTAGGGGGGGCCCGGTTCCCCCTAGACCCCCCTGGATACGGGCCTGGGGCAGTCTAGGTAGCAGTCAGGGGGGCAGAAGTAGCTACTAGGGGGACGCTCGCCCCCCTTGCCCCCCCCTTTGGCGTCGTCACTGATTTTGACTCAGTTTCCTGACCAACGTTACTTTACATCTTAGAAATCTGTTTGTGTCACTTTTGAACAAACAGACGATTATCCTTGTTTCCACTACGTAGTTCATAACTCCAACATTCCCGATTCATTTAAAGAACCAATCAATGGTTGGTCGCAAACTGGAATTATTATTTTCGGCTGAAGAATATTATCAAACTCTCAATCAAATTTGGCTGATAAACAGTAATGACCTTGTCGCAAATCGAAATGATCAATCACAAATCGCACGGATATCAATAAAAATATATCCACAGAAAGTTATATTTGTCCATATATCCACATTTGTTCATACTTCTATTTTGTAGTTGACCATTCATCACAACAGAGTAAATACTTGATCTGTTCATGATTTGCGGGTGAAACATCGCAACCAAAATCGCGCGACCTACAATCTCGCCTGGCGAAAACCTCGCGGGCCAAAATCCCACACAGTCAAAATCTTGCAGGACGAAATCTGTCCTGGCCGCGAGTTTTGAAAACGTAGTCTTTCCTTATAAAGACTGGCTTTAGCCAATCAGGAGTTGGAATGGAAATATCATCAAGATAGTATGAGAAATTAATGCATCTAGAAATCTCACGGCTAATAACAGTGAATGTATATAAAATGAAAGTGTAGATGGCAGTTTCAGAACTGTTGTATATCCACAGAAGTTATTTCAGAAAATAACCAGACTTCTCTCATTTAACTCGCCTATCATTTTCCAAGAATTTGATTTTATGAGTTTTTAACATTATAAACAATTGATAATTCCTTCATCATTAATTAACATTAAACAGGTAACAGTACTCGCTATTTCACCTTGAATTATTTATCTCATTACTGAAACAAGCCAATTTTTATATAGTCTTACTGTAGTTTTTAATCAAAACACTGTTTGTTTCGGTCTAAAATTGATAGGCGTAGTTTAGGTTCAACAATACTTATGTAGGTTTGTTCATCTCAAAAATTTAGGATAATTTAACAATTAAAAGGAAATGGTAAACATCAATAATACAGAAATCTTCTTTAAGCAAGTTGTAAAAACAAGAAAAATATTTCTCCAATTATAAATTAAATCTTTCAATTTCAGTCCCACAATTATATACTCTGTAAGTTAAAGGAAATGGATTATTAATGAAGTATATGATAATGAAAGATATTTATGGAATGAAAATGTGGAAGAAATTGTTCAAACTCAGAGAAAAACTACGAACACGTTGTTATTCACCACAAACTCATATGGATTGGATGTGTTCCAACGAAAACTTGACCCACGACCCACTGACGCTCTCCAATGTTCCAGTTGTTTTCTAGAAAATATCAAGAAGAACTCATTTATTTGTAGGAGTAAGTTTTCCGCATTATCTTCTCAAAAGCGACATAGGTGATTTTGTTCCTATTTCGTAAATAAATATTTCATTAATAGCATGACAATATGGCATAATCCATTTGTCTCGAAAAAATTTACAAGCGGTAATTATTCTTGAGGTAGTATTATTCCTGAGGCAATATTTGGGACACTCACTCTATTGTCTACCACATTACGTCTAGATTTTACTTTACTTCATTTCATCCCGGCTACTATTGGCATGATGGTTTTCGATTGCCTACCAAGGGATGATGACGTCCTAAGGACGGGACCTACAATTAATGTGGGATCCGAACCACTTCTGCCCACACTGGGAATCGAAGCCTGGACTCATTAGTTACAGTAAAAATGTTTAGTGTATATTGCAGTAATGACCATCTCCCAATAAAATACGTTATTAGCTCTTGTCTACTGTTTTATTAAGTTCATCAAACGTGAATCTCAAATTGTAAGGATATCTTTACTAAAGTTAAAAAAAAGAAACATACAAAATAATTACAATGTGTTTATTATATATTATGGTAAAATATATTTATGAGCCTTCCAGAAATTGGTCTACATGGTTTAATATTTCAAACCACCTTTAAAAAATTACTATACACATTTAAAAAAGTGAACATAATCTTAATGCTGAAGATAACCGTAATTCAATTTATAACTATTTCTGAATGTATAAAAATTAGGTGACCCTAGTGACTGTTCTTTTTTAAATAATTAATTTTGCTAAGTGATCAAATTGGAAGAAAAAAGTAAAATAGCAACAGTTGACTTGTTGCTTAGCCTACTAGCGGTAAAAAGGCTTTCTCTAGAGTCCAAAAAACCTGGTGAATTTTTGTAGTAAAAACATTGTTAAGTGGGGGACGGTTATAGAATCTGAAATGCGGGTGGTATCCGCTAAAATCGGGCAGTACGGCAACCTACTCTGATCATTTGTTTGCTCACGCTGTATGCTCAAAAGTTTTCTCTATCCTAAACCAGTATGTAAATTAAAGGACAATTTATAGGGAAGATAAAATGTACATCCGAGAAAATTAACACGGGGAAACTTATGGGAGGAATCCAGTTCTACAGAGGAAAATTTAAGGTACAGAGGAAAATTTAAGGCTCTTGCCAACTCTTGTACTTCCATATTGTTTCAACAGAAATCTCGTAATTTGTACAAGTAAAACAGACAGGTTTATTTGCTTACAAAGTGGCAACACATTTAAGTAATGTTCAAGCCATAAATTAAGATTTTAGGGCGAAAATCCCCAAGACATAGAAGTCACAAATCCACTTGTATTATTTACCCGGTGAACAAATTATCTACACATATTGACAAGGAAATACTGTAATTAGCGCACAAAGTACAAGAGAGGGATTACCTACTGTATGCCAGGACCAATTTTAGAAAATTTACCAGATGAATTGGAGAAATTATTTTGGTTTGTTAGGAAAAGTGAGTGAAAGTCAAATGAAGATAATAGTTGAATTTAAGAAAATACTTGTTCTCTTTAGTTGTTTTTTATGTAAACGGCACTATATATGATAGCGGAAGGGACTATTTGACGGAGAGGTACACTCGTTATGATTTATGGGAAAGGCAGGGTGGAAATGGTGCATAAATGACCAGATTGTGACATATCGTGATTGAGTTTTATTGAGTTATACAAAAATAAGGAGTGTCAGTTGTAGCAATTGTGTGAAAGGCATAGACTACTAAATAGGCGAACAGTTAATCGTAAGTGTGGAAACGAATTGAAACTACAGAAAAGATGAGGAACATCTAACCAAACCTAATCTAATTTAACCTAATTTAGTACATTTTGGCATTTTTGTAGATGGCATTAAGTATCTCCCTCAAAGCTGTGCAACACATAAGCCGTGTATTTTGTGACATATATAGTGTTTTCAACTATCCTGGTTTATGTGTACACCCACCGCCGCTGACGCGCCTGTTCCTTACGGACGCACCCCCTCGCTTCCGCTCGGGGCCCCTGCTGCGCTTCTACCCTCAATAGGTTAGATAGCATTCGTGGTTTTAGTGGCCACCTAGTACAAGTTGGTTTGTGTTTTACGCACTAGTTTTTATGCCATACGTCCAAATTGTATTTCGAACAATAATCATTATCAAGTGAACCAGGGTTACAACCTAGTGTTTTGGGGAGAAACTAGATAATATTCCCTTTTTTATTATTATTATTATTTTCTTGTGCTTCGGCAATAGCTTGGGCAGTAGTAATGCCCAAGGGAGTATTAACAGAACAGTTCCGATTATTATTCACTCTTTTACTATATATAGATGTTTTTCACTCACATTTAGATCATAATGCATGTTTACATTTTTGCGTAGAACTAGTAGTTCATTTTGATCAATGGGGCCGCGGTGGCTCAATGGTAGAGCGTTCACCTCTGGTGCTTGGGGTCCCGGGTTCGATCCCAGCCCCGCCAAGTGAACTTTGTGGTGGACAAACACCGTGTGCGTGGGTTTTCTCGGGGTTCTCCCGTTTCCTTCCACTTTCTTCATTCCACCATTTCATTCATTACTCATTATCACCATCTCCTTTAGCCTAACCGGCATAATCGAGGGACGTAAAACTCAAAGATTTCATTTCATTTCATTTCATTTTGATCAACATTACTCAATGATTACCATATCATTCTAAATTATGCAACACTTAATTCTGTCTCAAAACAATGTGTACCAAAAGCATATTTTAATTGTTTCATCATTCTCGAAGCTGAACTTCATTGTTTTGTGAACGAATTCCAACTCCAAACTTTCATTTACGGTCTAGAGTAAATGAGAATTTTTGATACACAAATTTCTCATACTAGCTTGATGATATTTCCATTCCAACTCCTGATTGGTTAAACTCAGTCCTCATAAGGAAAGTCTACTGCGTTTTCAAAACTCGCGTCCTGGCCAGAGCCTCGCACGATAAAACTTGTCATCTAAAATCTCGCGGGACCAAACCTTGCAGTAGCGATTTCTTCTGTATAGAATGTTTAAAATGTATATTTAAAATATTCACTGTACACTTGTAAAATAATAATTATTATTATAAATAAACAAGACAGAACATAATAATTGATTTTATTAATTTTTAAAAGAGGAAAAGAAAGATAGGTAAGCAGTTAGTTCCTGGCTTATTAATATAACACTTGCATCGAAAAGAGATCTTCGCAGTTAACGCTCACCATATAATTTAATTAAGTAGAGATGCAGAACAAAAATGGGGTGCCCCTTTTTTTCTTTTTTTGGAAAATTTACGTGTAAAACCTGTTAACTCACAAACTAAGAATTTATTTATGTAGACGGATAACTTGTAACTCAACAGCACTGAAACGTTTGCTCCATCACCATGATATTGTTCTATGTGAACAATGCAATGGTCGTAAGTATGCCATGTTATTATATAGGGAAATTCTGTCACATTCCGGGTGTTGGACACAGCCTTAATCCCCTTGAATGTTACATCCGTTATTGCAGAATGAGCTAGTAGTTGTTGTTCGTTATTTTCAAATTTTCGAACTGAGGTTGACATTAAAATAAACCAGATATATAGAGCATGGTAATCTGCTTAAGGAAAGTTGTTACTTTTAACACATTATTCCTAATAAGATAACTTACTAGGGATACTTCGCGAGCGTGAGCCGTTCCTACGCCATCTGTTCTACATCCAGCCTAGCGAATAACGCATGATCAACGTGTAATGATGCCCTGCTACTAACAAGCATATCAGTAGCTTTCTGGATCTAAAGCCTGTGACAAATATCTTGGCATTTCAGCTAAACGAATAAAACGCAAGCTCTGGCACGACGTTGCCAAGTGGTAAAGGGATGTGGCTATGGCTAAGCAAACAAACTACAGCTTAATCAGGTGACAGGGGATAGACATGGATGTGTACAAAATAAACATGGCAATACCGCTGCTAGCAGCATTTAAAGGGAACTTGGAGCGCCGTCTTCAAATGCCAAGATGTTTGTCACGCAGTTTAATATCTGTAATGTTTTTGTTAATGTAATTCTCTAGTTGACCTCACGACCGGCTGGGGATTGAACCTGGACCATGCGCATGCCCAAAGTTCTAACCACTACACTATAGAGCCACCATTCCTAATATCCTGCATTATTCTTAAGTAAGTATTGCATTATTTATATTAATGCATTATTTATGATAATGCATTATTTATATTCATGCATTATTCTGTTTACTCTGAGGAAATGGCACTTCCACAAGTCTCATCGACGACCCTTGAAATAAACAAAAATTGTTACAAGATTTGTTTATTAGAATTACTTAGACGCAGGAGACCTGACAAATAAGCATTAAAAAAAATGAAATTTTAGTTCTACGACTCACGTTATGCCCTTCGGGCTAAAGGAGATGGGTGATTAACGTAAGTTGTTTGATTTGGAGTTTTACGTCCCGGTCAGAAGCGACGCCTGTGAAGACCTGAACACATAGCTTCCCACATAGCACACAGCGTCCCTAGGACGTCCCATTTTGATCCCAATTATCCCATATAGTTCCTGGGATTATCGGGACAATAAATAGACATCCAATGGAGGTCCTGCATGGGACGTCCTAAAGGATTTCTACATAGGATGTCCACGTGACGTTCCGGATGAGACGGAAGATCCCAGGGAAATCCCACACCGGCCATACCTAGGACAATATTATCCCACGATTTATCAGTGGACGTCACTTTGAAGTCCCGTTTAATATCCTGTTTTCCGGAATATTAGCGGACATCTGGATATCCCGCGGAGGTCCTATAAATGTCTCGGGAGCAAATTTGGATTATCCCGGGATATCCCTTGGCCATTGTGGATCAATCTCGGACGTCCTGTGGACTTCCATGTGTTATAGGGGTTAAAGTGGGATCCGAACTATATGAGATCCCACCAGGAAGATTAATGGAAGTGAATGATTTTGACTTAATTGGTAGAATGAGAATGTGTGAGGAAATGGGAAAATCCCGAGAAATCCAATCTGGCCGGAGATCGGAACATATATCCCCTCGCACGAGGGGGAGATTAACGTGAAATCAAGGTGGGAGTCAAAGAGGATCTTCTTACGGAAGGCGAAAGTGATAACTTTTAGAAACTATTATTGTTAATATTATTAATTAAAGGAAAATATTTCACATTTTTATTCGTGTGCATGTTTCTCTAAAATTTTGCTGCAGCACTATTGCTTGTGTCATTTTGCTGCTGCATCTGTTAACACAAGAAGCAGTTATAAATGAAACTCTTTAAAAAACAATCTTATGAGAAATTGTCCTGTCTTGTCATTGTCATACATATACTATCAGCATTTCGTGTAGTTACAATACCATAGCAAGAAGTTTTGTATGGGAATCCGTAAAAAGCAAATAAAATGAAGGATTTTGTTTTTAGTTGTTTCGTGAATGAATACTGTAACACCACTTCCGGCTTTGCTCATTTTTCTCCTTTTAAATCCTTAACGAAACAAGAAAAATTCTCAAAAAAGGAAGAAGAAGAAGAAAGCGTATTTATTTCATACAAAGAGATATTACGAAGACATTGTCTTGTATACGCTTATTACCATCATAAACATGAGAAGTAGGCGGATTTTTTTAAGAGATGATGCTCTTTGATTTTAGGTATAACAATAAAACAAGCTGCTGTTCTTAATGTCTGTACGAGAGAAGAAATATCACGTGAAAAGGTGCTTTTAAATACCATACATATATATGTGGATAGAACTAGAAAATATAGTACGGAAAAAACAAAGAAAATCACGTAATTTTGAATGTTCCGTTAAAATGCATGTTAGCACTTTCATTTTATACATAAAATATTATTATTTAAAAAATAGACCGGTTTACGCTTTGTTGCAGTTTCCTGTTAACATGCAGGAAAGGCAGTTATATTTCAAAACTCATTAGCTGCACGAAAGAAGAATGTTGAATTGAAATTCGTATACTAAAAGACGCAAGAAGAGTAATCATTATCGTAACACTACATAAAAAAGCAACTCTCTACGTACAGAGAAATATCATAAGATTTTCCCTAGCCAGAAGAGAACAATATACAGGAGTCCTCTTCGCTGAAATATCGGGAAGAAAAAACTAATTAATCAATACAGTGATACTACATCCAGCGGGTGAACAGGAGGGATTTTAAATATTACATTTCTGTGTTATATAGGTACTAAGGTTTAAATTTTTGGATCAAGAGATCCAATATATTTCAATCCAAAATTTTCTTGTACGCCTTATATTTGGAGAACTACATATAGTGTAGCCAAACCCAAACTATCAATTTACTCACAAGTAACACTTTCCAAGTATAACACTCCGGTTTTGATAAAATTTGGCAGGTAGATACTGCTCATAAAAAAAACGAATACGTGTTTTTTTATTTTCTGCTGAAAAATGGTTTTAGGGGACAAAATCCTCCACACAAAATTTTGAAAATTGACGCCCGAAAGGCAAAAACAAGTGGACCAAAGTGAACGAAATTGTGCACAGATATTGTAGAGGTAAGATGAGGGAATACGTGTTTCGTATTTTCCTGGAAAAAACGGTTAGGTGGGGCACGGTCCCCTCCAAAACTTTGATCATGAAAATTCAAAAGTGCTAATAACACTATGTCAGAAGTGCTTAAAGGACATAAAGAATTGGAACGAAACTTTGGGGAGTGACAATACACAAGAAACAAACGAATACGGATTTTTTATTTTCTGCGGAGAAACGGTTTTAGGGGCAAAAGCCCCACCCAAATTTTGATAGTTGTCGTCCGAAAGGCAAGAAGAAGTGGACCGAAGTGAATGAAATTGTGCACAAATATTGTAGAGGTAAGATGAGGGAATACGTGTTTCGTATGTTCCTAAAAAAAAAAAGTTGGGTGGACCGAGGCATTGGATGGCGGAAGGAGTGGACCGTAGCGAATGAAATTGTGTGTAGATATTGGATATGTAAAATAAACACGAAAGGCCTTATTTTACATATACAATATCTACACTTACTTCCATTTGCTTCGGTCCACTCCTTCCTGCGCTATTACGGTAATATTTACTTTTTTTCGGAAGGGGCCTAGACCCCAACACTGTTTTCCCGCACAAATTAAAACACGTTTCGTTTATTGTTTTGCAAATTGTCCCTATACGAAGTTTCGTTGCAATTCTCCATATTCTTTAGGAACTTCTCACGTATACTTATTTGTACTTTTGATATTTTGTAATCAATGGTTTAGAAGGTCCGTGCCCCACCCAACCCCTTTTTTCCAGGAAAATACGAAACCCATAATACCTCATTTTGTGTCTACAATATTTGTGCACAATTTCGTTCACTTCGGTCCACTTCTTCTTGCCTTTCGGGCGTCAAATTCCAAAATTTTGGATGGGGGTTTTTGCCCCTGAAACCGTTTTTCCGCAGAAAATAAAAATACCGTACTCGTTTATTTTTTGACTATTATCACTCCCCAAAGTTTCGTTCCAATTCTTCATGTCCTTTAAGCACTTCTGACATACTGTTATTAGCACTTTTGATATTTCATGATCAAGTTTTGGAGGGGTCTGTGCCCCACGCAAACTTTTTTTTTTTTTTGAGGAAAATACGAAACCCGTATTCCCTCATTTTGTGCCTACAATATCTGTGCACAATTTCGTTCACTTTGGTCCACTTCCTCTTGCCTTTCGGGCGTCAAATTTAGAGATGCAAGGGCTCGGAAAAAAACCGGCTTTTTTGGGGAAAAAACTCGGTTTTTTCTGCTTCGCTTTTTTGCTTAGGAAATTTTGGGCTTTTTTCAAAATACAGCTTTAAATTGATAAAACAGACTTTGTATCGCTTCTCTATAACACAAAAAATCATTTAATTAGTGGTTGATGCTGATAATAATATAAAACCTCGAAAATAAACCATGAATTTCGAAAAGATATTTCAAACATTTTTTCTTCAACATATTTACATTATGAATTCCACAGGATTAACCAATGTATATAATAAGAATTTTTTAACCTCCTATATACAAAAGTAAGCAGAGTTGGCAAGAACCGTGGTTGTTTTTGAAAATGCCAAAAACCCGTTTTTTGGGGGATGTTTAAACCAGGCTTTTTTTGGTTTAAACCAGGCTTTTTTGATTAAGATTTTTTGCTTTTTGTATTTATATTAAATATTCACAGAAATAAGTTTGTTTCGCCTTGGTGTTATTATGCAACAGCGGGGTTATGCCGGAAGAACTCTCATAAGCTTAAATAAGTCCGGTCAGTAAATTTCTTAAATTGAGAATCTCCCGCCCTAGCCATTGGGAAAATCCCGTCATTACTTGAAATGTAAGACAATAACGGGAAAATCCTGTTATTGCTTTGCATGTAAAATTTAAAGGTCAACGTACCATAATCAGTACGCTAAAACTGAGGTATTAAATTACAAATTTAGTACGTAGATATCATTGAAAGTCCAATCCAAGCTAATGTTGGAAGCTACGTAGGCAATCGATAAATTATGCCAATTTCTATCAATATATTTAAGCAATCTTGGCTTCTTTATAAAACAACATGCATTTAGGTATGCAGAAATAAACAATTTGGTTTGTTTCGCATATTTAGGCTTAACATCCTTACGAAATACCGAGGTTATCAAGGAGAAGACTTTCGCTTAAACTGACATCCGAACCGCTACTTGGGTTACGCATGAAAGAAGGTTTGTGGTTCGACCGAGAATTGAACATGGGACACCTTGATTAAAATGTGAAAGGGAAATAAAACTATTGCAGGTGGTTTGATATTTGGAAACGTCACCATGAAGTTCACACGATTCACATTTTTCATTCTTTTTATTTTTGTGGTTTAAACCAGTTATTAAAAAATAAAAGTTGGTGTAAACCAGCCAACCCTAAAAGTAAACACTTCTTTTAAAAGAATACACAAATAACTAGCAAAATAGTATGTAGTATTTTTACTTCAAAATATTCCATACCCTCTTTTTGAAACAAAATAAAATTAAAATAAAACATAAGAGAAATACTTAGATTTATATGATACACTTAAAGGCTGCACATCTAGAGCTTTTGGTTCTGTATATTCTTGAAATTCTACAGTTAAGTTTTATAGAACCACCATCACAGTTTACCCAATCCTCAAGTTTTCTGAATTTTTAACAAGAGGGATTCAACATATCATTACGGACCCCCCCCCCCCAAAAAAAAGGGACTACGGAATATATTTAAGTTCAGCTAAATACAACTGCACAACAAACATGACTGAGTGATTAGCTTTTGCGCTTCTATCGGGAAGTCCGGGATTCAACCAGCATTCGACCATTCTGACAAAGCTTTTCTTCATTCCATCTGTGAATGTAGAAATAGTGCGTATACTGTGAGTTGGGCGACTTCCTTTCTTATTGTTTTTAAATCGTTATTATTACTAATTACCAGCAGTGACGGTTTTGCGAAGGTTAGGGGGGCGGTCTTTCGGACTGAAGCCCGTTCCCCAAAGTTACGGAATGTCTGCAACAAACGAAATATCTATTATTTATGCCTTTACTCATAAACTTTAAGCTCCCGTCGAATAAAAATTACGAATGTTTAAAAAAAAACTAAACATTAGTAAGAAAAACCCTTCCCAAAATACTTTTCTAAACCCGCCACTGATTCTCAGTATAAAATGATTTTTAAAATTGTATCCGGAAGATTATTGCTAAACATATAAACGAAACGAAATATTAGTTATGCCTGTACTCATAAACTTCAAGCACCTCCCAAATAAAATTAGGACTTTTTAGGAAACGAAACAATCAGAAAAACCCCTCCTAAAGTACTTTTCTAAATCCGCTACTGATTATTTGTATAAAGTGGTATTCAAGGTTGTGTCCGGAAAATTATTGCTAAATCACTTCACAGCTACAGTATAATAGAAATGTGGAAGTACGGTTTGACGGATATAGTGAAAAACGTACGCTTTGACCGAAAAATAGAAAAACGGGCAAGTTTAACTTTTGCGCTAGAAGCTAGAGTACTAAAAGCTCTTAGAAATGAAACACGGATGACAAACTAGAGAAGAAAAAAGATGTCGATAACTCAAAAGTTAAAATAAAGTTAAATAGCCTCTAAAATTACCCTCAAATACTACATTCTTCATGTTAGCTTTAATTCGTAAAACATGTGCTCCATCCATCTTGATGATGGATTTCAGAGCGAAATATCACATTCAGGTCATGGAATTCTTATCTAACTATAGAATATACTATAAGAAAGCTATTTAGATAGAAAAATCATGAAGTTGAAAAAAGCCAAAATTTCCAAAATTCTCGTTTTTTTTTCAAAAAAGCCGGCTTTTTATGTGAAAAAAAACATCAATTCAAAAAAGCCGGCTTTTTTGCATCTCTAGTCAAATTCTTAAATTTTGAATAGGGGCTTTTTCCCCCTGAAACTGTTTTTCCGCAGAAAATAAAGAAAAACGTATTCGTTTATTTTTGGCGTATTGTCCCTACACAAAGTTTCGTTGTAATTCTTCATGTTCTTTACATATATCTGACATACTGTTATTAGCACTTTTGATATTTCGTGATCAAAGTTTTGGAGGGGTCCGTGCCCCATCTAACCGTTTTTTTTCTTCTTCTTCTTCAGGAAAATACGAAACACGTATTCCCTCATTTTACGTCTACAATATCTGCGCACAATTTCGTTCACTTCGGTCCACTTGTTTTTGCCTTTCGGGTGTCAACTTTCAAAATTTTGTGTGTGGGCTTTTGCCCCTAAAACCGTTTTTCCACAGAAAATAAAAAACCCGTATTTGTTTATTTCATGTGTACTATCTACCTACCAAATTTTATCAAAATCGGAGCGCTACACTTGGGAAGTGTTACTTGTCAAAATGATGTGCTTATTCCGTAGAAAATACGAAAACTCGATTTTAGGACCGTTCAAATATTTTGTGGCCCCTGATCCAAAAACTAATTAGCCTATTGGCCAAAATCGCAATCTTTTGATCCATTTTTTGGATAATTCCTAAAATTCTTGTTATGCACACTACGTCAATGAACTTCATTGATTGGTTAATTCAAATTTAGCGTTCGTTTTCAGCATCGGGGATATATGGAACCTTCCTACATAGTTTAAGGTGGAATTCGAACCTAATGCGTTCAAAATGTCCCACCCGAAATCGAACCTAGTACCCCGTGCGCCACAGGCACACACACTAACTTCTTTCTCTTTTAAAAAATGAACTTCCCGATTTTCTCTTTTTCCACTTTCAGGACGACCGAACTCTTCAGGAACACAGAAACAGAAACATCGAGGATAGTGTAAAGCGCTTATGTTCTTCAGAAGGACAATGGATTGCGTCTCGTTATCCGAAGCTACTCGGCTATTCTCACCGACAGCCACTAGAGCAGTGAGGAGAATTCAAAGAAATTGGATATTTCCAATCATCTTGTCACGCTTTGTTGAAGTTTAGCGTCTCTTTCGGCACCAAGGCTAAGACGTGACGTGGACCTACAGCTTAGAGTAATTCATACCACCGTAATGAGGTCAAATTTCGATGTTCTCCCACTGAGAATCCAGGAACCTCGTATATCAAAGGCACGCGCCCTAGCCATTAGACCAACGGACGTCTCACGTGTGTGTTTGCGAAATAGTATAATTTCGCTCATAGACCGCCAATTTATAAAGGATAACGTTCGAAGTCCTAAACCGCATAAGTCCTTTAAAAAAATATGGACACAAGTCCTAAATTTTTGGTCTTCTGCAGTTTCGGACTTCAGACATTTAGTATTTATAACGTTTAGAACTTATGTTCGTTCCATTCACTTATTTTAGCCCGATATTGCACCCATTTATCTCACAGTAGGCTCGCGTTGGCCAAGGACTCGTACTCGCCATCCTCATATTAGGGCTTTCGTTCACTCGAACTTCGGCTTTAACCTGGTTTCGACTTGTAGTGCTCGTGCTCATATAATTTCGATCTCAGTTGTTGAGTTCGAGGTCAATTTAAACCCTCGCAAATGTGGATATCTCTGCTTTGGATACACCTAATGTTCTTGAGGAGTTATCGCCTCTACCTCATATAATTGTACACATTCAAACACATGCATACCAAAAAAATGTTGCGTTATACTTGGATTACCAATCTCATATAGGTTGAAACACCAGTGATACGTTCAGTGTTTTTGCTAGGGATCGTTACTACTTCTTCTTCTATTACCAGCGAAATCACGTGCTACAGTGGCCATCACATTCCTTGTTTCCTTTCTCCCGACAATTTTTTTAAACTATATATATATATATATGATTATATTCTTTTTCTCTACACACACTTTCCTGATGACGTTTTGATTGGCTACGAATGAAACGTGAGGAAATGCTGTTTAGTTTTCTTTCTTATTTTTTTGTATATGTTCAACGGTAGAAAAAAAAATTCAATCATTTGTACAACATAAGAGGACAGTGGCCCCTGTATGAATTCGAGCATGTCTCACTCGCTTCTGAAAGATTTCGTCCATAGTCAACAAGGAGTGACAAAGTACACTGTTCCATTTTTTTTTTTTTTTTTTACCTTTTTTTTTAAAGCTCTTCCTTTCTCCATTTTCCTTCATGACCATCAGGTGTCATTTGCAGCTCTGAGAAGAAGGTAATTATTATTATTGATGAGGATTTTCACCTTGTCATTTTCTGTGAATGATGATGCTGATGGTGATGCAATGTCTACTTTATTGAGTTCAGACACCCTTTTAATGTTTAGATCTTAATTTTTTGCACCTTCGTTGAACTTTTTTTTTCTGTCCTAAACTTGATATTATTTTAACCAGCAATACTTGTTAGCGCAAAATTGAAACAGAAAAAGAGAGAGTCAACGTGATTTTTTAAAATAAAAATTTATGTCCGACGCTTATGAGGCTTTGTAGGCTAAAAGAGACGGGCGATTAATAGAATGAAAATGTGGAAAGAAACGCAGCAACTACGAGACAACTACAAACATGATGTTAAAAATGACCTAAGATCGAATCAGAGACCCTTCCCACTAGAGGTGAGCTCTGAGTCACCTCCCCCCATAAAATAATCAACTTTTAATAGGCTATAAGATTCATTTATTTTTATTTAATCCACATTTAACATACAAGACAATGATACTGCACAACATTATTGGTGTCTAACGAAGAGAACGTCCATATAAATAGATTTCATTGAGCTAAACCAAATAATATGGATAAGTGCAGAGACGTATACAGGGAATGGCTCCTGGGAGTCCGGGCATCCTGAATCCCCGACTTTTCTGTAAAATTAGTATAATTTTAAGGGTTATTTTACAAATTTTAAACTAATCAGTCATCCACGTCAACCTATCACATCGTCAAAACCTCATAACGGTCACTTTCTCGAAAGAAGCGGTCACTTCGTCAAAAAGATACGGACAGTTCATCAAAATATAGGAAACGGCCAATTCGTAAATCTGTCGCATTGTTAAAAACTCAAAACGGTCACATCTTCAAAAAGAAACAACTGTCACTTCGTCAAAAACAAACGGAGAATTCGTCAACCTCTCACATCGACAAAACTTCATAATGATCACTTCGTCAAAAAGAAGGGGATGACTCCTGGGAGTTTTAAGGGTTATTTTACAAATTTTAAACTAGTCGGTCATCCTCGTCAACTTATCACATCGTCAAAACCCCATAACGGTCACTTTCTCAAAAGAAGCCGGTCACTTCGTCAAACAGATACGGACAGTTCGTCAAAACATAGGGAACGGATAATTCGTCAGTCTGTCACATCGTCAAAACCTCATAACAGTCATTCCCATTTTGAATTTGAACTCCCGAAATAAATTCCTGTGTACGAGCCTGGGTAAGTGTGAATCCTTGTGCGTAGTTTTCGAGAAAATCCCACAAAACATATTTTTGTAAAACTAAAAACTGATATTTGATGATAACTTGATAATAACAATACAACCTGTTAACATGAAACTGAAAATGAAGTATATGTTAATCAATCCTTTCATAATGCCACCAACAAGACGACAGTACACCATATGTTGACTGAGATATAGCCCAAAATTATGATCTACTCAACCCCTTGTGTTCCAGGTATCATTTTCCTATGTGCGTGCTGTGATACTAGTCTCATTTACTGTTAAAATACTGTTTAGACCGTTATATAGGGCATAGTTATTGTAATTTCCTACTGTCATTAATCAATCAAATGTGTATATGCAGTGGCGTGTTTACGATTTTGTTTCGGGAGGGGCTTTGCCAACTTTCGGGGGGGCTGAAAATGTGAAAATTCTGCAAGATATTCCATATACTTTACTATAGTAAGTAAGATTTCGGGGGGCTTAAGCCGGGAAGCCCCCCTAAATACGCCACTGTGTATATGTGTCCATAAGCAAGCGAGAGGACCTACCCAAAATTAAAATCCTAAAGCCGCCTTTGACTACACGATACTTATTATAAACTATCGAACTACTAATACGTATAAAAATTAAGCTAAATGCCAATTTAAACAAACCAAATTATTTAATTCTCATTTATAATAAGCGTACACAAATTATTGTTAACCATACCCAAGACATTGTACTTTATCATTCACCAAGACCTTCGACAACTTAGATACACATATAACAAATACACGTTTAATTTACGTATCTTAAATTTAAGATTGTTTTTAATACACTTCTTTTTCATTTCATTAGCTTATTATTATTATTATTATTATTATTATTATTATTATTATTATTATTATTATTATTATTATTATTATTATTATTATTATTATTATTATTATTTAATAAGTTTTGTTTAGTATGCTATTAATTAAGGCATTCAGAAGCCAAACCGATTAACTCCATTTTTTGTTGTTTTTTTACTTCTACACATTTTTGACTTGGAAAAGATAGGCTACTTTGTTTTCAGAGGCAAAACCGATTAACTCCATAGTTTAACAATTTGCCACTAGAACGCGTGAACGTTCAGATCATTCTCATTTAAATACATTGCATCTAAGTTACTGAAATGCTCACTACTGAAAAATCTCGTTTGCTGCAGTTAATCGGTTTGGCATCTGAACGGCTCAATTAAAAATAAATGTCAGTTTTTTTATATATATATTTTATGAACGATTTATTTTATTTTATTTTATTTTAGGTAAGTCGGTGCTTAGAATAACACGAATTTCACCACATTTGCTAATCGATTCTTGGTTCAAAATGGGGTATCGTGAGTACTTATATTTTTAATTATTTATATGTTGTATTTATTTATTATTTTTATCAATTTTACATAAGTTATATGTTTGACAATCCTAAAAAGTTAGAATACTAAAAAAAAAAAAAAAAAACTTTGTTCTACAGTTATTCAAATATAAAGATTTCTGTATTTCATCTACATGTTTAGGGTCTAGTCAATAGTACAGAGTAATAGTTTTCCGTATAGACAACTGTGAAGTCCTTCTACCATCAGTTGTGTTCCATGTAACCACCAGCCGTTTTACAATTGCCGACAGTTCATTTTCCACTGGAGAACACTTCTGTGCCTGAGCGCATGCGGGTTTATTCTAGTGGTGGCCACAAAAACCGGTTTTTCGGTTTTCGGTTTTTTAGGAAACAGAAACCGGTTCTTGAAAATTGTCCAAAACAGAATAAATTGTCCAGAACAAGAACAGCTATTGGAACTATCCTGTGATACTTCATGGTAAAACGTTTTCAAAGAAAATGAACTTTGTAGCTTTTGGTTGCGTGTGTGCTGTGAGTATGAAGAGTTGTCTAAAAAGGCATTGCAACATTTGATGGATTTCCCTACCACTTACTTTTGTGAGCAGACCTTTTCTGCTCTTTGCAGTATTAAAACCCTAAATCGAAATCATCTTAATGTGGAATCGGACCTAAAATTGATGGTGAAAAAACTTATTCCAAATTGCAATGCAATTATGGAGGAACAAAAGAATTTCATTCCTCACATTAGTGACCCACATTTGAGAACATTGTTTATCAAATGGATTTCCTTTTTTAAAATAGACCAGCCTTGAAAGTTACTGTATTTTCAATTGAAATTTCGTTCATTAGGAAACAATAATGCATCTTTAAAACAAATTACTTATTGCATTATTTCTCTTGATCTTTTTCCTGTCAGTGGTAATTCTAATTAGTATAATTTTTTAATACCATGCGAAATTTCAGATAGCATTGCAAGGTGGTCAGCAGATCACTTTCCGAATGAACAGAGGGGTCCGCGTTATCGGAAAGTTTGAGAACCACTGTTGTAGACAATGCATCGTACCTTTAATTGTTTTCCTGTAACAAAAATGCAGCTCAATCATGAAACTATGTGGAAGAATTTGAGTGCACTGAGAATGAAATTGCTTCGTCCGTTTTGGTAAACATTAACAATCGGTCTCGATGGCTTTCTACAGCTTTCTGCAGTTGGTTTCCCGTTCTACAACATATCTGCCTTTCAGCACATGAACATTGGCCTTATGGACCATCTTGAGACGTAACATTTTATGAATGGCATAGTGGATGGTTGGTTGGGATACACGGAACCGTGTAGTCATAGTAGGCTGTAACGGCGGATTCTCCCGAACAACCTGGTGCTATCAGCTTCACAAAGGTCTGTTTTGGATGTGGCTATCACTGACACATAGTTCAGGGATGGACGCGATCTGCATCGTAACACAATGGAGCGTCCATCAACAAATCCATTGTGTCCTGATACTGTTAACTATGCTGAGATAACTGAAATGTGCGTCAGGAAGTGCTAGAGTTTAGTTCTCTCAGAATGGAGCCACTTTACATACGATTAGACTGCTGCGAACAAAACGATTCTTTGCTAGCAGGCAATCACGTACTGTTATCTCAGTGGTACAACTTTCAGTTTTCTATGCTGTATATGTATCACTTTCTGCATTTTGTCGTATCGTATTATATAGGCCTATACAAGGTGGCCCAGAAGTAGGTATACAGTCCTACAAAGTATGACATTTTAGTTTATTAAGATAATTAGTTTATTTGCTTCTATCTGTTCCAAGCTTAGGGTATGAGTGAAAATAGATTAAAAGCAAATAATAAAGAAACGGTGAGTTAGTGCTTGTATGGATAACAGTAAGTAAATCATATAAAATATTATGAGATGGTGAGTATGGGACTATACTTACTTTTGAGCCACCCTGTATATATATATATATATATATATATATATATATATATATATATATATATATATATATATATATATATATATATATATATATACTAGTGTGCAAAACTTAAGGAAAAGATAGATAAAGTAACATAAAATATAACGTACTCGATGGAAATTAATTAAACCCTAGTAGTATGATGTTACCAGAGATCTGCTACACGTGCACACGGAGCGAGAAGTAGCATGGCGAAACTCAGCGTGACCGTAGCACCGAATGGATCTGCTCTCCCTGCACGATACCGTTGAATGAAAGGTACGAGACAGTGTGTATCAGTCAGAGAGCTGTTAAGGAGCATTGTCAGGTGTTATAACGTTGCCCAGAGATATTTGAATTACTTCACACGGGGAAGAACCATCGGAAAACTTGAAGACAGGCCAAGTGTGGTCAGTGTGTCGCAGGAGTTTGGTATTACTCACACCTCACAGCATTGTTTCCTGTGCATGTTGAGTGTTTAGAATCACAGCCAATGCTCTGAAGGCGCTAAGGTGGTCACAATTTGAATTCTTGGTTGTTACTTCGTAGAAGAAAAATGTACACTTTTAAAATCACGTACAATTTCATTCAAATGTATATATAATTTGTACTGTTAGTCTCATATCCCTTGCAGCAAAAATTTTACTTCGAACTCTGAACAGAAGGTTATATGGAAGAACAAGTGAAAAACTTGAGGAGGAACAGTTTCAGGAGAGGTAAGGAAGGGTATAAGAGTGATAGAGGGAAGGTTTATAGAAAAAGGGAAAGAAGTATATGTGGTATTTATTGATCTAAAAAAGGCCTTTAACCACGTAAATTGGAAATTCTTGTTGGAAGTTCTAAAGAAAGTTGAGTTGAAATGGAAAAATCGAAGACTCGTAAGGAACTTATATATGAGCCAACAAGTGAGTGTTAGAATAGAGAGTGTAATTGGAATGGGAGTTCGACAGCCCCTATCTTTCGCCTACATTATTTAATATCTATCTAGGAGAGATAGTGAAGAAGGCTACAAAATGAAGACGAATTTCAGTAGGAGGTAGAATAATTAGGTGTATACGGTTTGCAGATGATATGGCGCCTGTTGCAGAATCTGAAGAAAAAATCAATAAGATGTTAGAAAACTTGAGAAAGAACTGTGAAGAATATGAAATGAAAATAAATGCTAGAAAGACAAAAGCCATGGTGACTGGAACAAAAGGGTCGGTGTCAAATATACAGTAGAAGTAGGAGGGGAGAAAATAGAACAGGTGATTTGTTTTCGATACTTGGGTAGTATTATTAGTAATATGAAATGTGAACGTGAAATAAAAGCAAGGATATGAATTGCGATAGAAGCCTTTAGGAGAAAGAAAATGCTATTGTGGGACCTTGAATAAAGAGTTGAGAAAAAGACTCATAAAATGCTTTGTATAAAGTATTGTACTGTATGAATCAGAAACATGCAATTACGAAAAATGATGAAAAACGACTAAAAGCTTTCGAAATGTGGATGTAAAGAAGAATGGAGAGTATTAGCTGGGTCTAGTGGAGAACAAATGAGATGGTTTTAGAAAAGGTGGGGGGAAAGAACAGTTTTAGATATAATTAAGAAGAAGAAGAGAAAATGATTGGGACATTGGCTAAGAAGGAACTGTATTATGACGGTCGTGCTAGAGAGTATGGTGATGGGAAAAAGAAGGAGGGGGCGAAGGAGACAACAATTGATGGACTATGTCAAAACGAAAAAATCGTAGTGAAGACGAAGTGGTTAGCAGAAGAACGTGGAACATTGAAGCTTCTTAGTCGCAGCAAGCGACCTGCCAGTAATGTCAGAATACCTTTTGTGATGATGATGATGATTATATATTGAAGCAAACAGTGGACCCTTTCTACTTTACCTCCCTTTTTAAAATTGAAAACTTGCTAATACAATACAAGAGGACTTTGTAAGGCATTAGGGGATGAGTTTTGCACATAAATAAACAAAAAAAAAAAATGTAGATTTACAGATATTTTTATTGTGATTTCTTGAGCTTCACTGTACCATACTAAATTAATGTACCAGTCATGTCAACCAGTACAGTCTGCAGCAAAAAAAAACCTTCAATATGAGCATGTAAGTTTATTGTGAAACTAAGTCTAATAGCGCAAGGAATCAACATAACGCTAAGTGGCACGAATCACGCCAGGAGAAACCTCGGCGTCCTCAACTGCACACTTATTTTGGAGCAAAAGACTTCGTCGTTTCACAATAAACTTACATGCTCATGTTGCAGTTTTCTTGCTGCGGACTGTACAAGTCTTTTTCCAAAATATTTGGTCTAGGAATTAATTCGTGCGGGTGGACAAGAGATGGCGCAACGAACGGAGCGTCCCACAGTTCCGTGTATCCACACATGTGTTGCAAACCCCTGTCATCGCGTATCGTTCGTAGTATAGGGCAGTGGATTAAAGCGTCAACAACACCAGTTTGTAGTTAAGTGAACATGGCGCAATTTGTGCCTGATAAAGTGTTTTTGCGGGGTGTCCTGCTGCATTACTTTAACATGCAGAAAAGTGCGACTGAAAGTCATTGTATTTTGGTGGAAGTGTATGGTGACCATGCTCTAGCTGAGCGAACGTGTCAGAAGTGGTTTGCACGGTTTAGAAGTGGTGATTTCGGCTTGGCAGACCAAGAGCGAGCTGGACAGCCAAAAAAATTTCAAGACGAAGAATTGACAGCATTGCTCGAGCAGGATTCGTGTCAAACGCAGGAACAACTTGCAGCAGCATTAGGCGTTGATCAGACAACAGTCTCCAAACGCTTGAAAGCCATGGGAATGATTCAAAAGATGTCACATTGGGTTCCACATGAATTGAAAGACAGAGACGTTGAAAGACGAAAAACCATTTGCGAATTGCTGCTTCAACGACAGAGCAGAAAGGGGTTTCTGCATCGAATTATTACGGGTGATGAGAAGTGGATCCATTACGAGAACCCTAAACGAAAAAAGGCCTGGGTGAAACCAGGTGAACCAGGTCCATCACAACCAAAACGAGATATTCACTGTGCAAAGGTTATGCTGTGCATATGGTGGGATATGAAAGGTGTGGTGTACTATGAGCTGCTGCAACCGGGTGAAACTATGAATGGAGAACGTTATTGACGACAATTAATGCGTTTGAAGCAAGCTCTGGCCAGAACACGACCAGAATGGGAGAACAGACATGATAAACTTATTGTTCAACATAATAACGCTCGCCCACATGTCGCAAAACCGGTCAAAACCTATTTAGAAAATATCGGATGGGAAGTTTTACCCCACCCGCCGTATTCACCAGACGTTGCTCCTTCGGACTACTACTTGTTCGATTGCATGAACAACGATTTGATTGGACAGCGGTTTACTTCTTCAGAAGATATCGAAACATGGGTCTCTGACTGGATCGCTTCCAAGGATGAGGACTTCTTTCGCCACGGAATCCGTACATTGCCTGACAGATGGGCGAAAGTGGTGGCTAGCGATGGACAATATTTTTCTTAAGATATTTATGTATTTTGTGTTTGTACTACAGCTTCAATGTGTGCGTACCAACCGCACGAATTAATTCCTAGACCAAATATATAGAGGCATTTAATAAAATAATTCTTATTTTTAAACATACGCTGCCTGTTGTTCTGCGAGATGCTACATACATTTACATCTCATTTTCTCCTTTATTATATGACGTATAATGTTTATTTCTGTCCTTATAAGTAAGTATTTCGATACGAGTACTCAGCTTTATCTCTAAATTTTGTAAATTGTTTGTGTTTTAAAGTTTAATCTGCACAAAATGGGAACCGTATGATTTCCAGCGTTTTGGTTCTCTATGGCCATATATTATTATTATTATTATTATTATTATTATTATTATTATTATTATTATTATTATTATTATTATTATTATTATTATTATTATTATGTTACTTAAATACGGATATGGAATAATTTATTCTAATAGTGAGACAAAACACGCTTGATTTATTTCTTTATACCAAGATAATCTATCTAATAAATTTTATTTTATGAGGCAAATTGAAAATACATTAAAAAGGATGTGCTTGATAAAAGTTCAGATAGTATTTGCAGTGTAGAAGAAAAATAATACACTATGTTGTTCTCACACAATGATAACTTTTTTTTAAAGGCTAAAAAGGAAGAAAAAGCTGAAAGGATAGGTACAAAACATATTAGCTGATGGGCGCCGGAGGCTGGAAACATTTCACATTTTTAACTCCTATTGTTTCTTCCAAACTACCGTCGTCGGCTAATCTGTCATTCGATCCACCTACAGGGTTTCCAATTACAAAACATTTTAAATCCTGAAAATATTGTTACGTAAGGACAGTAGTGTATGCGGAAGTTTATCAAGGGGGAAGGTTCAACCTCCCAAATTCATATTTTTTTCAGGTATTTGTGTATATATCTTACCATAGTAAGTGTTTATTTTTACATAACATCTTGCTTAAGGGGAGTAAATCTCCCCCCCAAAAAAAACTCCTTGCAAAGAGTATAACGTGTGTAGAAAATATGAAAATATACGCTCCAATTATATTAATAGCTAAAAGGAATAGTGAATTCATAAATCAATTTAGAGTCAAACGAGTAACTCAAATTAAAGAGTCAATTTGAACGAGTGGTTTCGATCTCTTATTGTCACAAATTACAATATTTTATTGATGACCCAATTAGCTTATAATGATAGTATAGTGGATACTTTTTTTGTAAAAATATAATTATTTAACTGTGAACATCCAAGAGTATTGAGTTCAAAACCAGACAGACCAGTGTTAGTTTAACTGTACAACAGATAATTTTTAAACTCACTCAATGCTAAGCTAATTATAACAGAAATAAGCTGAATACTTACACATTCAAATTTTTGCTTGTCACTTTCAGAGACCTCCTAATATCATGTCACATGCAAATAGTTAAAGTTCTCTGTAGTCATACTTTACCTTATTGCAGATCCTGCTTAGGTTTGACCAAACAGTGGTCTCTTTCTATATGTGTAGTTTATTAAAGAATTTTCCATTTCGATTCTTGATGCATGATCCAGAATGCAAAATGATTTTTTTGGTTGCAAACTTGGTCATTGTTCTTGTGATTTTTAAAAATTTTGTTATGCATGTATCCAAAAGTTAAGATATTAGAAAAAAACAAAAAAAAAATCGTTTCATTTTCACCTACCAAATTGCCATTATGATTTTTAATGAATGAAAATGATGATTCTTTTAACTCTTAGTTCATGGTTTCATTACATATGTTAGATTTCGAAAAGCATTCATAAGTCGTATTATACCTCATATTTATACTCTATATCATACTAAAATCTAATAGGCCTACAGCTGGTTTTTATATTTTTAAAAAAACTGCAAAAAAAATCTTCGAATTGAACTGCCATCTTTATTACCTTCCTTAAACTCATTTTGTAAACTTTTATCTGGTTAATGACTGCTTCCCCTGTGCTTGGAAACGTCAGAAGGCTTACCGCTGCCAAAGAGGTCTCTGAATATAAAATCTACAAATGACCTTTGTTTAATAAATATTTTAACGGTAACGTCAAAGGTCTTAGAAAAAAATAGCTGCACTAACTAATTTTACGTCCCACGCTTTGCCCCTTAGGTAAGGAGGCGGATAATTAGTGAATTATTATGAAATAATTTATGGAATGCGAATGTGGGAGGAAATGTGTAACCCCCCTAAGAAATCCCACGAGAAAACGAAATTGTCAACTACAAACCCATATGGGCTGTGATTGAATTAGGAACTTCTCGCGCGAAAGGTAAGCGATCTCCTAATGAGCAACTCTCCTTATTAGAAAATACAGCAATTGTCTAAATATGTTAGTAATAACAATATAATTCCTTAATATTCAGTCTAGCTTCCGTAAACACAGCAATAGTACTGTTATGCAGTGGTTGAAGTCACAGACGATATTGTTTATATTAGCTTACAATTAACAATCCACCCTTCCTTGTTGATCTAGTGGCTAGCGTGTGTATTTTTGATGCACATAATCCCGAGTTCGATTCCCGGTAGGAGAACACAAATTTAATTTAACAATTATTCACTTTCGTTTCCTTGAACCTAAATGGCATAAGCGTTGAACATTAAACACAATTAATTCATTTCGTTTTAAGAAATCCAGCTCTCCAAGAATAGGTTTTGAAATGAAATGAAATGAAATTTTTGAGTTTTACGTCCCATGATTGTGCTGGATAGGCTAAAGGAGACGGTGATGGTGAGGAATGAATGAAACGGTAGAATGAAGAAAGTGGGAGGAAACGGGATAACCCCGAGGAAACACACGCACATGGTGTTTGTCCACCATGTCCACCACAAAGTTCACTTGGCGGGAGCAGGGTTTGAACCCGGAACCCCAAGCACCAGAGGTGAACGCTCTACCACTGAGCCACCGCGGCCCCAAGATTAGGTTGTGTTTCCTTGGGGCCCACATTTAATGTCTATGAGGTATAGTAAAAAATATTTGTGTTTTTCTTTCGAATGTAACCGATTTCATTTAAATACAATTATTCAAAGGGATGTAATACCACTTTAAAAGTGTGATAGAATTGAATCGATGAGTGGAAAAACAGTACTAGTCCAAAATCAAAGATTTTGAGATAACTGCAAACGTTGCAATGAAGAACAGTACAATTTGCAAGTCCTCGCATGTTATAGCGGCTATAAAAATAGCCATGGTGCTAAATGAGTGGAAAAGTAGTATCTGTCCTGGGCAAGTACTGTGTTGTTCTTCTCACGTATAATCCGGCTTTCAAATGGCGCTGGGAGCGCAGCGCTTCTAGTTGAAAAGAAAACTAAACCTTTGTATGTGTTGACGCTTATTCTGTCACTTGCGCAATCTGTTATCGTTTCTCTTGTGTATGGGGTGTGTTATTACCAAGGATGTTATAAATAGAGGATCTGCCCATATGTATCTTCATCCTATTAAATCGGTGAAGCCAGAAAGCAACCGAGCATCGGCACGTCTGATTGGCTACTCTCGTTTCTACCATCGTCTGATTGGCTACTTTCGTTTCCGCCATGATTGTTGGCTCAAAACATTGCGATCCTATTGGGCGGAGTGGGCAGAGTAGGGATGGCGAAACTGTGACGTATGGCTTCAAGATTTTGTTGTGAGAGTAGATCCTCTATTTTATAAGAGGTTATTACATTGATAGTTTGAGTTAAAAGTTATGAACAACGAGCGATAGCAGCAGTGAGTCGTCAAGAGAAGTCGAAGAAGTATGTGCCTAACGAAGCATTATCATTCTACAATGGAATATCTACTTAGAAAACCACCGAGGAAGATGAAGACGTTTAATTTTGTAACATTTTGTTTTTATTGAATGTCCCACATTTTTCAAATGTTTAACTGAACCGATATTGATTTATTTACTAAATATTGTTTCTATATTGTAGTTGTATTATTAACAGTGAAAAGTTCATTAAGTGAAGTTGAGTGGAAAAACAGTACATGTCCCGCAATAAGTAATATTTTATTTTAAAAAATTTTGGCACATGTTAAAGAAACAATTAGACGGAACGGTCATTCTCATGGGTTAGGATAACAGTTTTAAAAAGTTTCCCTTATCATAATATCGACTATATGTATGACATTTGCAAACAAAATTTATTTTTGCAAATATCTCAAAATGTGTTTTTTTGGACTAGTACTGTTTTTCCACTCGCCGATTCATTTTTTTGGACACGTTATAATTAAGAAAACATAGTAATATGTTTCGTTAGTTAATCACTTTTTACTATTACTAAGCGCTCCTAGATATTGGTCATTTTCGATGATTTTTATATATCTCCCCCCCTCCTCTCCCAAAATTTGCGGGGCTGAATTTCGATTTAAAAGGCATGAGAAGTGTCACTGTTCATCTCAGTGACCTCAAAAACTATAGATTTGGCACTAATATCGGTCATTTTCGATCATTTGTAAATGTCTTTCCCCTTCTTTAAGATACATCGTCAAAGTGATATGACAAAAATTATCTCATGTTCGAACTTCATCTAGGTTGAAAAGTTGATTGAGATCGGTCATGTGGTTCAAGAGTTATTAAGTTTTATTTATTTTTATATATCTGTCGGTTCAACAAACATAGATACTTTCAATTTTATTTTATATATATACAACAGATACATCCTGTTATTCACGTAGTGGGACAAAAAAAAAAAAAAAAAACGCTGGAAAAATTTGGCTGAGGATGGTCGGCCGTGAGATTCCAATCCAGGACTTACCGATTGCTAGAACACAGCAATTGTTCGTCTACATTGGTTCATTATGTACTCTATTCCCTGTTCAGCGTAAGCTCTAAACTCCGATAAACAAAATATTTGTATCCTTCCGCTTGTCACAATTACGATTGGCTAGTAATGTATCACTCCCACTCCCCACGGGGAGGAGCAAATTATACACGTGCATTTTGACAATATTGTCTCGTGTTGTCCAGATACTTACAGCAGCAGCAGAAAAGAAAGAAAAAGCTCGAAAGATTAAAAAAATTGAATTTCGCTGGTAAACAATTGTTGCTTACTTGTTAGTGAGTAAAGGTTTACCTTGTTGATATTTCAGCACAACACTCGCGGAACCGGGATTCATGCCAGCCATCTTTCAGACTTTAAAAGCAGAACACGCCTTCACAGTTGAATTGGCGCCATAATTACTGTGCATGCTTAGTGTTTATTTCTACACTGAGAAAAAAAATTGTAGGTGACATACTTAAAAAGATAGGTTACATGCATAATTTCTGTAGTTTTTGGACTTAACGTACAGCAGACGTATAACTGAAAACGCATGTTTTATAATACTTTCTGTATAAGTGTTCCATCAATACGTACTTTCCGTATGAAACAATATAGACGGTCAGCATCTCACATACAAATATACGTATATAACATACAGCTGAGGAATGTAACATAAGTATATGCATGTGAACTACGGAAAACTGTTACATGTCAGACATCCTGCAACCGCATCATGTAACATCGAAGGGCAGTGCCTATGTAGCATATGGATAACGTGTGCTCCGTACTGATTTCTGTAGTAAGCAAGAGGATAACGTATATTTGTACAATATACCGCTGTCCGGAGAACGGATTTTTCTCTGTGTATTGTTTCATTAACTACACTCGATTGCAGTATTATTAGATAATCTGCATTATATTTTTGTCATTTGTAATAATGTAGTAGTTTTATGTGGAGCTTTATAGTGAAAGGAATAATCAAATCATATGAACTATTTTGCGGAGGAGTACAAGCGTCGGTAGGCCAACAGCAAATCAGTTAGATTTAGTTTCACGTGGTTTTGTTTATCGCAGTTTAGAGCTTAGGCCGAACAGGGAATAGTTCCCAGTAGAGGGAATGAATGCAATGATTCTATTTCTATGCTCTTTTAAGTATCGAAGCTATACAAGATCGCGCCTATTGCTTTAAGCTTCATGATCCTGAGTTCGATTTACAGTGGAAGAACATTGAACACATTACAGTGGTCAACGGCGCCGACTTTCCAAAAATGTATGTGGGTGCATATCAATGGCGGGATTTATTACATGTTTTCAGGGGAGTCTTGATATTGTTCGATTGATTTCCTTTTACTTAAAGTCTTCACAATATACAATTAGTTGTATCTTTTCTGGTTGGGACTGCCTTTGGCTAGGCCAGAGACAGCCAAGAAAAAGGAGACAGGCCTTTGCAGAAACACATTTGAAAAAATAATTATGTTTTAGAGGTTAGATATTTTAACTTCCATCTCAATGTTTTAATTGATTGTTATTTTTTTGATATGGCAAGTGAGAAATGTTTATTTTATATTTCCAGTTTTCATGCTGAAAGCAGACATTGATTATTGAACTCCAAAATCGAATATAAATAAAATAAAGAGTTTGTTTGTGTATCTGCCTGTCTGTCTGTCTGTGTGCGGCCTGGCGTCCAGACGAGTGGAACAAAAGTTACCAAATTTTGGTCACGGGTACCTTGGTCCACGTCCCAAACCAAGGCGAAGCGTTCTTTTTTTAATTCGAGCCAGGGGGGGGGGGTTACTGGGACATGTAAAAGTAGAGAAAATGACCTATTTTATGTCGAGTTCATAGTTTTCGCGGTCGCTGAGATCGATGGTGAAACTTCGATCGCATTAAGTTCCAAATTCACCCCATTCGGCTGCGGGCTGGGGGTCACCGCGGGGAGTGGGAGATACCGAGACATGTAAAACATAATCCAAAATGACCGATATTAATATCAAATGCATAGTTTTCGCGGTCGCTAAGATCAATGGTGACTATTTCATTAGCGATGACTTTCAAATTCTGCTACTATTTTATGATATTTATCTGACCCACGCGAAGAATGGGTATTTCAGCTAGTACACAAATAAAACAGTAGATACGGTAAGTCTGTATCTGGAGGAACTGTTGCCTTTTCTTGCTATGGTCAGCAACACTGCATACAAAGGTCCTTGAAAAGGTATTCTTGCATCAAATACCCCTTCTGGGTGTCTGCCTTTGTTGTATCTTTATTGTTTCATTTTTCCTCTTCCACAATATTTCTGTCTAGTTTCAAAATAGTATGTATTTCTCTCTCTCTCTCTTTTTTTTTTTTTTTTTTTCATCAAGAGTGCTGGTCACGTTTCTGAGGGTCAAATCAGTCTGGGAGCATTCCTCAGGCCCGTTATTTTCGATGGAAGTTTTTTTTTTCTTTCTTTAAATCTGACGGTATATTCTTTTTCCCTTGTTGATTGTTTTCCGTCAAACCCTAACCCTAAGGACAGACACTCTCACTCTCTTCTTAACTAGAAATTAAAAAAAAAAAAATGTATTCACAGTTAGTTAGCAACAGTAGTTATAAAAATAAAGGGAAATGGAAGGGAATCAGACGGAACAACAATATTTACACGCAAAGCAACCGTGAAGACGTCCAAGAGACACACACATTGTGAATAATGTCAGTGATTCGGATTCCATCTTAAACTTTAGGTTCACTTTTCATGTGGCCTCAGTGTTGAAAAGGGTCTTTAAATTTGAACCAAGCTGCAAGATAAAACCATCACTTAAACTAAGACACTAGAACATTTAAAAAAAAAACGTTATAAATGGAACGTCCCAATTCGTTCTGTAGGAGGGCCGCGGTTGCTCAGTGGTAGAGCGTTCGCCTCTGGTGTTTGGGGTCCCGGGTTCTTTCCCAGCCCCCGCCAAGTGAACTTTGTGGTGGGCAAACACCGTGTGCGTGGGTTCTCCCGTTTCCTCCAACTTTCTTCATTCGACCATTGCATTCATTATTCATCATCACTGTCTCCTTTGGCATAACCGTGGGACGTAAAACTCAAAGATTTCATTTCATTTTTTTCGTTCTGTAGGACCTTCGAATCACTACAACAGTGGTTCCTAATTACTTCAGATTACTCTTTTATTTTTAAGGCAAGGACTCACACACTTTTAAATGTTGGTATCTCTGCAGTAGTTATGGTAGATGAGAAGTACGAAACAATATTAAAAACAATTAAATTACAAACCTTTGTTTATCTTTCAAATGAAATCTTTGAGTTTAACGTCCCACGATCAAGACGTTAGGCTAAGGGAGACGATGATTAAGGCAAGTGAATGATGAAGAAATAATCGGTGAAATGAGAATATAAAAGGAAAGGATGTACCCCCAGAAAACCCACGAACACGATGTTATCCACCACAAACTTACTTGAACGGGGATCGAACCAGGGACCCCACGCACCCCCAGCGCTCTACTACTGAGCCACCGTGCCTCCAAATCTTTGTTTATGTTATAACCATACAACATACTACAATACATATAAGAAGTATATTGCATTATTTACGTCTTTTATAAATTATGAGATGTAAATAAACTCACGGGACCCCTAAGGGTCGGCGGACCACCAATTCGGAAAGACTGCACTAGACGTAAAATTACAAGTTTTCCGAATCTTTTATTTGTTCGTTTTATTACTACAACTACTACTACTACTACTACTACTACTACTACTACTACTAATAATAATAATAATAATAATAATAATAATAATAATAATAATAATAATAATAATAATAATAATAATACATAGGCGGTTCGTGAGGGAAGTCACATTGTTAAACACTAAATTTTTATCACTTCAAAGTAACACGTCTAAGACAAGAAAATTATCGCACTATACTTCTCGTATATAACAATCGGTAATCAAGTTGGTTTTTCTCCTCTAGTTTGAAGTAACAAAACTTGGTTTGAAGTGACAAAAAACAAAATTTCTCCAATGTGTCTTTCCTCATGAGCCGCCTCTGAACATCTATTTCGACATTAACTGATATTCGATATTATGATACAAGCATTTGCTTGGTAACAATCATATCCGAGTAAAATGAAAACGATAATGAAAAAAATATAAACTTACTGTTACTTCTTTTTCTTTTTCGGCTTGCTCATGTGATGCTTATGGGCAAGCAGGGAAAGGGTATGAGAAATGTCGCAGGGAAAGAATAAAAGACCCTCACAATCTTTACTATAATTGAGATCAAAAACACCATTTGCATTCGTGATCACAAAGTTGACTTGGAACAAAGTTCTCTGTAGTTTTAGTACTCATGCTACAGCATTAGTTTCAATAATACTCACTAGATGGCAGCCATATGTTGCAGGGAAGAGCAAGAGTGAATTAAGTTTGTTCGAAGCTAAATAGATGGCAGCAGTTGTATACTTTCAGTTCAGCAGTCTACAGCCACTTTGCTGGTTCTTTCCCTACTAATCTAAAAGAATATAAAAATAAGTGAACATTTACAATAAAAAATATAAAAGTAAGCAAGGGGAGAAAATTTTGTATATATATTTTTTTTAATTTCTCAAACATCTAAAATAATGAGTTAGTCTATAAACAATTGAGATACTACACAAGCACGTACACATTGGTGTCATGTATGAGATTTGGTATTAACTCTACCAAAACCCAATCGGTGGTTTGTAATACTGTAATACTTAAAACACTATTGGAAACTAACATGTTTTATATATTTTTTTCATTAACACAAATCTAATAAATCATGTCATTAAATTGCGTATATCAAATTTAACCAAAACAACCCTGGAATGGAAAAATGATAAACTTTTTAACGATTTCGGAGTCGGAAATTTTCGGGCAGCTCCAAAAACTGTCAAATACGGACATTTTCCTATTTCATGTTTTGTACGATAAGGACACGGACACGGCCCCAAAAATACAAACAGTCCGTACAAAATACGGACATATGGCAACCCTGTGTATTGGGGCCCCCATGAATGCTGAAATGATACTGACTTTTACAAAGTCTTGCTGGGGCCCTCCGTTAATCGTTTAACAAGTTATTGCAACACCATAAAAGAACAGAACAGTTTCCCATTTTCTGTGTTTATAACAGCTTTTGGTTTCTTAGACATAGCCTATATAGACTATAAATAACATATGGCATGACATGTAGACATAGCCTATACATTAGGAAACATAAGATAAATCTCGAAATGTTTCAACATATAATTGGAGGTCTTTTCAGTCCATTTAAACAACATTCGTGAAGCAACCACTTCATCTTTGTTATAACTATTCATAATACTCGATCTGTGAGTATTAATTCTAATTTCAGGTTATATTGATAATGTTTCAGTTAGCATTTTATCAAACTCAATTGGAAGTGTCACTATACAATAACTAGAATTTTAAAAAATAAGAAAATGAAACTTGGTATACTTTGTGAGGCTCGTACAAGCTACTTGGAAGGGAAGATGTGGCCCTCCAAGTGAGGCTCCTGCCGGGGCCCCATACTCCCCAGTCCGAGATTGTACTTGGGTTCTTAAAAAGCCTTTCCAAAGACCACGTTAATTTACGGTCACCCTGAGCTATCCTGACAACCATGCTTTACATTTACACGCTTTGCTTGTAGCATATCGCATATCCTGACAGCCACACTCACCGCACCCAACACAGCTTCTTTATACGATCTTATTAACTTTCCAAGCGTATTGAACAGCTTCGAACGTGTTATATCGCGACAACTCTCCCTCGTAGCTAAGCGGTTACCAGGGTTCGATTCCCGATAGGAGCTCAATTTGTTCGGATTTCACGTTAAGCCGTAGGTCCAAGTCTCATATAATCTCGCTGCTGAAAGGGGCGCTAAAACTACAAGTCAAACCAAATCGACAAGTTTGGCTCAACCTCATCACATGCTACTGGATAGTATATTGAGCTACGACTGTGATAACGACGCACCACGAAAATACATTGATACTCCTCTTCAACATTATATGACATTGCATCATTTACAGTTAAAGCATGACCTTAGGATCCCGAATTTTTTGCCATTTATCGACCACGAGAACTCATCACTCATCACAGCTCTTAGCGCAGCTAACCGTCGTGCTTCATAGACAGTTTTATAGTTGTTAGCACAGCTAATCTCTGCTTCAAAGACTATTTTATAGTTGTTAGCATAGCTTCAAAAACTGTTTTATAGGTGTTAGCACAGTTAACCGGCGTGCTTCAAAGGCAAGGCAGTTTTATAGTTGCTAGCACAGCTAGCGATCGTGCTTCGAAGACAGTTTAATAATTGTTAGCACAGCTAACCGGCATGCTTCAGAAACAGCTTTATTAATTGTTAGAATAGCTACCACCGTGCTTCAAAGACAGTTTTATAGTTGTTAGCACATTCAGTATTTAGCCAGTCCTATACGCCTCCTATATGATCGAATATTTCCTCATATATTGTATCATTGGGTAGATACACAGAAAAAGTACATAAACTTACATCTCGTTAGCTCAACATACCATGTTGCTGGATACAATGCATCTACGAAGTCTAAAGCTGTACCTACATTACATTGAACACAATTAGAAGCCCCTGATCACGCCAATTACTTTAAATTTCCATATTTATCGCTTTCGTCGATTCTCGTCATGTTATTCATCCATCAGTGCTCAGGTAAGATCTAGTATAGTATAGCACAGTATAGTAGAAATAGCATAGTATAGTATAGATGTTTTATCATCGTCTAGAGTCAGACCCGTAATAGAAGTTAATCATCTCAATCTTTCGGTACGGTTTCGGCTATATAGACTTCAAAATTATGCTTTGCATACATATAGGAAGTCTTGAAGAATGGCCGTCCGTGTGTATGTCGATAGATATCAAAGCAAGAGAGAGAAGGACATTTTCTTGTATATAGATTCAATGTTCCAAGTTGGCCAACCGCCCCTCCCCTTTCGGAGCTAAGATAAATTTAATTACGATTACATTTTTCTTAATGCATGACATCTCAGTTTGCTAAGTGTCCCAATTAGTGGCGGATCCACCCGGGGCTGGAGGGCCTATTCCCCCAGTTTTTTTAGTGACAAAACATTTTATATAGAAATATTAATATTTTTGAAAGTTTATAATAAGCGTTGTCCTTTGTTCTTTATTGGAAAATTTTTGAAACATTAAAGATAGTTTCAGTTGCAGTTTTTTTCTTATGCAATGTGTAAAACAATACTTGATGTCCACAGTGTCAACGCCCAACTTAACTATAATATCCATCGAAAAAGAGTTAAATTGATACCTTCTGCAGGACCCATAAAAATTGTAAACTCATTATGTACTTATAAATGTCTGGGTTCTTTGACTGCTCCCAATTTTTACTTTGTAGATCCACTACTGGTCCCAATGCAACCTCTCCCTGGACAAAATTTTCTGGAGGAAGCCTGTATAGGGGCCGATGTTCTGACCACACATTGTGCAACATCAATTTGGCAGGCTATACCCTTTTGTATGCTATAAGCCTCTAAGAACTGGGGATTTAGGAAGGCATGTTTAGGGATGTTCAGATTCTCGATCGTCGTAGGTACACATTGTGAGTCGAAATTACAAATGACACACTAAGGGCCTTAAAAATTTTCCTAATGAAAATTTTTCCCAAGATCTGTCTTAAGCAGTCTTTCTTTCAGAAATTATGTTCCGGGGGGCACACTTCGTATTCCGGGGGGGACTGCTGATACTATTCTATTTATTATTATTTTATAGACGTATTATTTTGGTATCCTCCGGGGAGGGCATAGTATTCCCCTAAAAACATGTCTGGTAGAAACACTGGTCTTCAGAAGTGGATTGCTGTTTCATAATCCTTCTCAGACAAGATTTTGAGATGTAGGTTGTCCGTAAGAAGGTATTGATGAAATTACATTTTCACCTTATTCATAAACATTTCTGAAAAGAAGCTTTCGATCTCGCTAATTCATGGTCAAACAAAATTTCAAGCAGGAATTGTCCTTCCATATTTTCTACAAGACAAAAATAGCAGTCTTGACCAAGATGCGTTTTCGCTAAGAAATTCAAAAACATATTTATGGATCAGAGTTGTCTCAAAACTGAAATTTTCTCAGATATTAAGTTTTATTCAAGACACATGTTTCACTCAAGGCACGATCTATGAATACAGCCCTAAGTATTTCTGTCGATCTTTAGCATAGTCTGGTGTACCGCCATGTAATGTATCCCTCTTAGGTCTCACCTAGTTCGGGAAAGATGGCAAACCCTATGCAGAATTTGTGCCAAACCTATACCAGACTCGAAAATAATAATAACATTAGTAATGATTTTTTGTGTATATAAATCAATTTTATTTAATGTACGATAGATGTCAAAATTTTAGTGTTTTCAGCTTAGCAACCAGTAAAAACATTGTGAGGTTTTCACCTGTTATACTACTTTAAAAGCAAACTGTAAAAAATATGTATCCTTTACATTCAAATTCATGAAACTGCTAAGTAACATAAAAAAATCATACAGACTTAAAATTTCCTAACCTAAGATGTGGTAAAGAAAATGCTAGGAATAAATAAATATAAATGAAAAATTCGCCAATAGATTAAGACATACCTTCTCAGATCCACATTAGGTCAATTTTTTAAGTGAATTATGTTTGTTCGTGAATTGTTTAGTGATACATGGAATGAGGAATTCTATAAACAGCAATATTCTACGCTTTATGTACTTTCTCACATCCCAACTATATGAGGTTTTAACCTCACTAAAATTTCTTTAGGTTTAACTCGCAAAATCTTTTAACCTAAAAGAAATTATAAACTTAGACATACTTTCATATATGGAATATGGACAATCACCGTTTCCCGTAAAGATGTTAGGTGATTGACTTCATTAACAAACACGGCCGAAAAAAAGTCGCTCTAAGTGTCTAATTGAAAGAGAAAACAGAAATCAAAAATTCGATTCCATTCAACAGTTATCATGTGAAGTACCGGTACTGTTCTAGTGTGTTGATCGTGGGGGATAAACTGGCATCTTCTATGTAACACTACGATTTAATAAGGCACATTGTGATCCTATACTAAATCCAGCAGTTGAGAGGATTAGCTGCATGGAATCAAAGAAATAATTATGTAGGCCTAGTATTTGCAGAAGTTGAAGAAAACAATACTGCAGACAGATAAAGCAGAAGAAGAAATTAATTACAAACCACTAGCGTAACAATAACAATGCGGGCATGCCTGCAAAAATAAATTTTGGGGCCCCGTGAAAATGTAAGAAGAACTTACGGGAAATAAATGACAAGTTATCACACTGTTTATCATTACTAAGTTTCATTATCTGTGGGAGTTATTCAATTATTTAGCAGATAAATTACTAATATAGAGGACAACAATTCAATTTTACTTTATCATGTATTTTTATGTGCTGCTCCACTGTAAAAAAAATATGTATATGATTTTTTTAAAAGAAAAAATGCATATGAAATTAAAAAAACATCCCCCCCCCCCTTCAAGGTATTAATAAATATACAATTTAATAAATATTAACATTTAGAGTAGTGTATTGGTTTTCAATCAACGAAAATTTGCCGTGAATTGGGAAATTACTCAGAATATATGAATTTCTCTTTTGTACTTGTTAAAAACATATTTCCAGATAGAAGAGAAAACACGTACCACGATTTCAAGTATTAGATATTATTTACGCTTATTTTATGCCTGTTGAGTCTTCTTTATTACAAACGTACACTAGTGATTTTCTTAAATGAGGAAATTTGATGAAAAGAAAATTAAAGAACCGAATAAGCTTTTAAATAATGCGTAAACTGCTGTACACGTTAAGATTGTTATTAAAATTTCAGTGACACTGATTCGTTGTCAAATTGGTTCCGAAAGTAGAGTAAAATTACATGTACAGTACAACAGTAATATATATATATACATATATTAGTGTCTCAAGAGTTCCCTGACATAGGGCAACTCTGCTATTATCAGAGTTACAACAAAATGTGAGAGGGGAAACCGTATCCAAATACGGTGTTTTCAGTATAAAGTGATTTTTTTTTTTTTTTAAATCGGACGAACCGTTTGGGCTGTACACTCTTTATGCACCCAATGTTAAATGGAAATGCAACGTTGCCATTTACCTGGACCCACAATATAATGTGAATAGGGCCATGTTTGAAATGGGGGTTGGCCATTGGCACGTTAGCGTAAAAGACAATAACTTCATTCACTTATGTTGTAGATCGAAGTAAATGGCAACGTTGCATTTTCATTTAACATTGGGCGCATAAAGAGTGTACAGCCCAAACGGCTGGTCCGATTTAAAAAATCTTTCACTTTATATTGAAAACATCATATTTCGATACGGTTTCCCCTCTTACATTTTGTTGTACCTCTGATAATAAAAGAGTTGCCCCCTTGTCAGGCAACTTTTGAGACACCCTGTATATATTAACGAAAGATTAATTCTAAGCTTTTCTGTGAATTTAATCTAATTTTGGGGATGATATAATTTATCCTTATATTGAATTTGGACCCCCCGAAATAAATTTCTGCGTCCGTGCCTGTATATTACATAAATCCCCAGTTCCTTTCCTACACAGTAAAAATGATTGTGTTAATTCAACTCAAATTTAACACAAGGCAGTGGTTCCAGCATGACTACCACTATGCGGTGTTAATTCAACACAGACCCCACGGTGTTGGCGTTTAACACAGGTGGTGTGTTATATTTTAAGTCCTGTTTGTGTTATATTTTAACACACAATCGTTTTGAGCGGTGTTAAATTAGGATCTGTGTTAGTATTTTTGGTGTTGATTTGACACCATGCCAGGGTCGATAGTGTGGGAAAAAGTGTTAAGTGTTACTTGTGGCGGTGTTGCACCAATACGAAGAAAGTTACACAGTGTGTAGTGTGTTAATATTACACCATGTCAAGTATTAATATAACACAGTCCCTGTATTATTTTAACATCATTTTCTTATCTCAACACACAATCTGTGTCATAATTCAAGGTCAAAGCCGTATAAGTAACACCGTTTTGGTGTTAATTCAACACTCCTTGTGTTAAAATTCAATTAACACCGACTACCAATTAACACCGTTCTTGGTGTTAGTTCGACTCCAGTTCTTTGTTATTACGGCACCTATTTCGGTGTTGAAATAACTCTGTATGCGGTGTTGATGGAACCATTTTTCTGTGTTGGAAAAGCTTGTGGTGTGCATGCTTACGATTACCGAAGATTCTACTTTTAAAATAAGAATAGTAAACTACAGAACACTTTGTTTAGAAAATCTTCATAAACCTTTTTGTCGTCCTCCCCAACACTTATTTTGAAGTATGCTTTGATGGTTCGAAACACAACCTTACTAATAACTTGTTCAAGAATGATTGGAAACTCTTTATATTCTTATAGTATGTTTACCTCTTTATCGTGTTTCTACTGGTTTTCCGCCATTTTTGAAACATAGTTCTCGGTGTTGACTAGTGACTTTAGTGCAGTGTAGAAGTGACACAGTAATACGGTGTTGTTTCTCGCTGTTGACATATTTCTTCAGAAAACATTATGTAAAACAATTGAGGACACATCGCGCGGTTTTTTCGTTGAAATTTTGCGAATACCTGGATTTTTTAAATATTTTTTCTACTGTGTTTGACTGTAGCTTCAGTACATAAAACTTTATAATTAGATGCCCAACATATTTGGCAATCACGCAGAAAACAACGCCGAAGATTTTACACTTGTGTTAATTTAACACGCAGGCTTGTGTCATTTCAAGCATTTGACACACAACTCCAAATGGAGAGTGAGTTGTTCTAACCACCTTTTTGTGTTATATTTTTACATAATTGTGTTAACACATAGGCATGTCGTTGAAATAACACAACGATTTTTTACAGTGTACCAAAGTATAGTGCATTTGTCTACGCAAATCGTAATAATGAATCAATTTTGCTCAGAAAACAAACAGTATACAGAACTTAATAATTTTAGTCCGTTGATGAATATCGACACAGTGCTTTCTTTTCCTTGGAAAATTCATGTCTCATTCTTTGGAATTCTCATCTTAAAGAGTTAATAATTCTTGATTTCTTACATCGTGTCTACATTAGAGTACTATGGAAAAGTATCACTACCGTCCCTGAAAGAAGAATGTGGAAAATGGTGGTATTATATTTGAAAGTTACTGTGAGTTCCATCTGTTGTTAGGCAGTGTAATTGGCATGAATCCTATACAAGAGGTGGCCTCCTCAAACACTTTCACTTAACACATGTTGTAAAGTTAAGCACGTTTAAAGTCAAACAAAAGAATAGCGAACAGCGTCAATGACTATTAAAAAAGAAAGAAAAAAAAGAGAAATTACATGACTGCATTTTTTTCTTTCTTTCAAATATATTTATTTCATTTTGTGTTTTCTCCAATGGTTTCGAAGTAACTCGATACGTAATATTTCAAAAAAGTTAAGAAGAATGTTAATTACATGAATTCACCAACTTGAATAACTTGGAAGTGACAATGTCTTCCGTACCCCAAGCCCATGGTTTTCAATCGTGTTTTTGTTTTTAGTAGAGCGCCTTTCTAATACTTTAACTTTTAAGGAGTTTATCAAAAACCAGAGGTGCACCTAAATTTTTTTTAATGGGAGGAGCCCAAAGTTTTTTTTTTGGGGGGGGGGCAATACGTCTATGTAATAAGCAATTGGAGGGTTGGATGCAAGAACCAGGTAGGTCCGTTTTTTTTAGCGAATTTGAGATTTTCACATGTTCCAGTAGGAAAAAGTCACTCTACATTGTGTGCAAGAATCATATGGATCCGATTATTATATTCAATGTTATAAATTAGACATGTACTGTAATGTACCTACATACAGTGTTCATCGTGAAGTTAGAGCAAGAAGCAGACAGCTCCGGAAAAATTTCTAAAAACTGGACATATCTGGTTCTTGCATCCAACCCTTCAATTGTTAATTACTGCAACTATATTTTCAGACAAAAAATTATAGAACTATATTACTTCTATAATGAAAGAAAGAGTATAAATGAGGTGAAAATCAAATCTTTAAGCTAGATTAGTCATTTCTCTGTTAAACAAGTATAATTTTGATAAGAAAGTGTACAAATGTGAATCAAGTTATGAAATTTGTTTTGGGGGGTTTCGGACCCAGTGGACCCCCACGTGGGTGCGCCCCTGTCAAAAGCTAACTTTTGTATTTACTGTGTCTCTCCCGTGTGTCAAAGAGAGACAAAATCTCAAGACCTACGTCATGGATCCAGGGAAGAGCAGAGGAAATTGCCCCCATCCCCCTGAGTTGGAGACTCATGTGTTTTTTAAATAAATTGTATATTAATAAAAATGTGGAAGACTTACGTCAGTGGATAATCTTCCCTCCCCCTCTTGGCAAAACCTGAAGTAACCTACTGGCTGGATAATCATCAACATTTTTGCTAGAATGTAGAGGGGTCAAAAGGTAGGAATTGAGGTGGTTGATGGAGATGATCCATCCCATTGATCCCAAGATATAGAACAATCAAAAATAGTTCCCCATGTATTCCTATTGGAATCATTATGAATGTAATCCTTGGTGATAGACTACCCGCAATGCTGTTGAGATGAGCGGGTTAGTATAATACTCGGAAGGAAAAATACTAATCTATTTGTGGAATACAACACTGAAATGAAACTAAATGAATTTCTACTGGACAAATATAAACACTTAAATATTTTCTATTTTCAAATGTTTATTCATTTTAAAGTATACTTCATTTAATTTGAGGTAAAAGGCTATATACAAGGTAAATTGGTTTAGGTCTTGGTAAAATTTAACTTGTTAAGGAGTTTGTTTTATCAAAAGCTAAACCAAACTCCTTGGCGTGGTGTACACTATGACACTGTTCCTAGTTTTAGTATTTGACTGTGTAATGTAAAGAAAAAGGAAAATTTACTTGAATCGTAATGTAACGAACTTTCGTTTGATTTTGAGTTTAATGTTCCTTTCAGCTGCGATTCTATATAAGACGGAACCTACTGATTAACGTGGAATCCGAACCACATGAGATCCTGCGGGCAATCGAACCCGGATTTCCATGCTAAATACACATGCGTTAACTGCTTAGTCACGGAGGAGCTCGAACTTTCATCTTAAGTGAAAACAAGAATTGATACGTGAGCACACAGGACAGGGGCGTCATTTAGGGGGGCAGGGAGGGGCATTTGCCCCCCCCCCTGAGTTTGAGATTTATATAAATTTTATCAATAGAATAGTAGTAAGTCAGTGAAAAACGCGAAATTTTACTTATATCAAGGGGTCTTGCCCCCCCCCCAAGCCAAATCTGAAATGACGCTACTGACACAGGATCCAAATCTTTTCCGTTCTATTTAGAGAGTGGACTTAGGCTAAATGAATATTTCTTAATATCAGTGACATGATTAAAAAAAAAAGAGCTCGCCGAAGTTAATTTGGGGGCTCTTTGTCTCAATTTGAGCATATATATATATATATATATATATATATATATATATACAGAGCCGGATTTTCGAGACAGCCACAAATCTTGTCTCGTGCGCACCCCTATCTAGCCTGATACATGGAACCTATGCTATCCCGAGAAATATGAGCAAGTTACTGCGGTTAATGATAAGGAATAATTGTATAAATTAATCCTTTTTAAGATGGTTATTTTGAAGTCAGTCTTTCTTCAGAATTGGAAAATAATAATGAATTTTAACAATTTTCAATTTTATTTTATTTAGTTTATACATCAAAACTATTTCTTTCAAAAACTTTCCAAAAACGGCAATATAGATAAATTTCATCTGGGCAAGCAATATAATATTGTGAATATTTGGAAATCCTAATGCACCACACAAGCCTTTGGAATAAACATTGTCTACAGTAGAATTCAGCAAATGCAGCCACTTTCTGGATTTATTTATTTATTTATTTTTTACTAGTACATCAATAGAGTTTAAAAATGATGGTTCACTAAAATTAGCGATCCAAACATAGAAAATATTGAGGAGCAGATATATTTGCATCAAATTAATTAAAGGATTTCGAGATATGGCCGTCTTATTTTAACGATTGCAACTCTCATTCCATTTTTTCTACCTGCCTTTTTCTTTCCTATTGGAGGAAATATCATTAGAAAATCAATTTAACATATTTTTAGTATATCAAATGTCATGTCTCTAAATCTTAAAGAATTTCGAGACATGACCATCCAATCACAACAATTGTAACCCATCCTTTTTTTCTTCCCTTTTAGGACAAATACTATAAAGAAAACGGTGAAACACGCGTCTAACTGTTTTAAATGGAAATTCCAAATAACGCATTTTATTTCTCTGACCTTAATAGATTCCGAAATATAACATATTATTATAATAATTGTAACTCACATCCCATTTTTCTTTTCATTTCCTTTTCTTCCCTTCTAAGTCAAATATTAAAACACGAAAAAAGTGTTTAATTACGCGTATTTCAAATGAGAACCCCATAAATCAAATTTCATGTCTGTAATATTTAAAAGATTCCGAGATATGAAGATTTTAAGATTTATTTATTTATTTATTTATTTATTTATTGAACAAATTCCCAGATACAGCATAATTGTGCCATTTTACACACGGAAATGTCAACAAGCGGAAAAAAAGAAAAAAGAAAAAGAATTAAAAAAAATAAACAACAACAATAACATCAATAGTATTAACAAAGAGTGCACAAGTAATATTATTTAGCCAGCACGCGTTTTATTGCTCTTTCAAACACCGGGTAGCTCGAAAAAATGTCCACCTCACTTGTTAGATTATTATAATAGTTGGGTACTCGGTGAAAAAGAGACCTCTGTATAATTGTCAACCTAGGGCGTGCAAGATGGAATAGGTGGGTATTCCGGGTTTTGCGGGAAGAGACATGTAAGGATAGTTGTTGAATTAGGGTTTCTGATCTTAGGTTCCCATTTACAATCTTATGAAGAAACTTCAAATCAGAGTTCTTTCTGCGTACTTCCGGCGTCTGGATATTAAGATATCGCAAAATTTCCTCCTTAGGTAATATTCGAAGTGCGGGAACACGAAAACGTACTATTGCAATAAAGAAATTGAGAACAGACTCAAGTCTAGAGAGATGTGTAGGTGCGGCCATGGCCCATATGGGAGAGCAGTATTCGATCTTGGGTGCTCCTTTCTTTCTCTCTTTCCCATCAATTTCCAAAAATCTTTTGTTAGTATGACTTTCCGTCGCAAATATTATGCCCTGTCGAAATTTCAAATTTCTAACTTAAGCGGTTTGGCCTGGGCGTTGATAAAATAAATCAGTCAGTCATGATTTCTTAGAGAGATAATTATGCCTGTTGTACTTATAGTTGCGAAACGTGCGGTGGCGAAGCGTACTATGAGGCTCTGATGCCGGGCCTACCCTGTTTTCTACCGTATATTTTCTTTATCTTGGTTTCTTATAAAATGAAGTCAATACTTGAACATTTTGTTTTTTTTTCTGTAACAAAATAGTAGGTTGGAAACACTGGGAGACCCTTCCATCTGAGCCTCACCAGTTCGCTAGACATGCTTACGGGTTATGCTGCTCAGGGAGCGAAACTATTATCGCTGGGGATTGCACGCATTGTTGGGAAGGTTCGAAGACTCGCCTCTATGAGTTTAGTTTTAACTTTGAAGGCATCTTTCAATGCTAATATATTACAAAATGGTTTCCTTAACACAAAGTAAGAAGTTAATGTATACAATTATGTGTTTTTATTAATGATAATTTGTTTAATTTAGGTATATACTCTCAGCAGTTATTCAGAGTAGCTGTTTTATTTTAATTTTATTATTATTATTATTATTATTATTATTATTTTTTTTTTTTTTTTTTTTTTTTTTACCTACATGGGGCCTGGACCACATAGCTTGTAGAATATGTCAGATACATTAAATATATTTATATAAATTAACCAAACGCTATCGTACAGGATACAATAATAATATTTGTGTGTAATTTTACTTGAGTTTTCCATTTCATAGAATTAGTGGGATATTTACGATTTTATTTCGTGAGGTTTTGATTGTTTCGCGAGGGGCTTTGCTAATTTTACTCCTGGAAATATGAAAATTCTGTAATATATACAAAACAATAAAACGCTGCGATAAAATTTCGGTGAGTACTTCAGTTCAGAAGCCATCTCCTTAAATAAGTCACTCCATAGAACACAATAATAAATATCTTGCGCTGATTCAAATAAAATTCCTTCTGAGCATTAACATTTCTAGTGAAGTCATTATCACGTGATGTATTAATTAATTGCAGTGTTGTACTTACTTTAAAGTGAGAGATGCAAGTAACAAGCGCTTATCCAAGAAATTTGACAGTTAACTGTAAGAATGTACTTTCTTTCTCTCTCCCTCCATTTTCAAATATGTAGAAAATGAAAACACCAACTGAGGAGGAAATTCTCATGGCCAATCCCAGACAGAAGAAAATATAAACTGCACTTCAAAATATTTGTAGTGGAGCTAACTGAGAATATTCCACAAATATACATTGCGTGTTTCCTCCATCTAAGCGTTGAATAATAATAATAATAATAATAATAATAATAATAATAATAATAATAATAATAATAATAGACTACTTTCCTTCTACTTTTGCTTATATGAATATTCATTCTTTCTTGTGAAATTAATTAACATCAACAGAAACTACTATGTGTACATGCACATAATATTCTAAACAGTGTTAGAAACACAACTAACAAAGTTCATTAAAATTAATAGATTTGGTAGTTTATTTTGTTTAACTCAATAAGGAAAATAGAATTCTGACCATAATTTTAAAGGTTTTATGATACATTAAAAGTTATTTGTGTTATTAGTTTATTGGGCTTACCCTACTTGTGGGATTACGCTTCGCCACTGGAAACATGGTCGCTTGTTTTGAGGGAAAGACGCAGACTGAAGGGTATTATAGAATAAAACCCTAAGACGAATATTCGAATCCAAGATGAATGAGAATGGGGAATCGTGGAAACTTCATAACGTGAAACTGCATAATTTATACCATTTATAAAACATTATTAGTCACTAAGTCTAGGAGGCTGAAGTAGGCAAGTCATGTAGGCAAGGTGGAGGAAAATTGGAACGCTTTCAAAATACTAACTGGAAAACCCAATCGGAAAGGGACCGTTAGAAAGACCTAGGTGAAGATGGTAGAACAATACTAAGATGTTTCTTGCAGAAATCGGTGTCCAGGTGGCTAAAGGACAGAAATCAGTGGAGAACTTTTGTGAATGCGGCATTGAATCTCTGAGTTTCATAGATTATAGAATTAGTTACGTTATTAACTTAAGAGAGGATTTAATTCCAAGAACCACTCTATTGCGTACAACCATGGTTATTGCAGTTCTGAGAAACATTAATGTAGTTTACGGAATCCTAAGAAACTTATTTTGTACCTAAGTTTCAAAGGCGCGGAAACGGAAACTTTGCAATTTAGGAATAATGACTTATTTGATATCACTGCACTGTTATATTTCAAGCATAATAGAGGGTTCTATTGTACAGTGCTTTTGTTAATTACTATCCTTTATTATTATTATTATTATTATTATTATTATTATTATTATTATTATTATTATTATTATTATTATTATTATTATTATTATTATTATTATTATTATTCAAATCACGCGCTTCCATACTAACTGGAGGCCTGAAACTTTGTACCGATTTGAAAACCCAATAACAATATAATATTTTCATATAATTTTCGCTATAGCGTTTTGTTGTGTTGTAATTAAATCATTATGCTAAGGAATAGCATTTATGGCCCCTGAAAGCAGCGTTCTGAGTTCCCTTTAAATGCTGTTACCAAATGAGAAAGCTGCGGTGTTGTCATGTCTTTCTTAACATTCACTTCAGCTTATTCACGAAAGAAGCGATTCACCATTCATCATTTCGAGTCTGCTCAACCATTTTTTTTTTTTTTTTTTTTTTACCACATTGCAAATGTCACGTTGGGCCTAGGACAAATCTGCCAATTACCAAATGCGCCAATCGTGAAAATGGACAAATCTGCCAATGGACAAATCCGCCAATGGACAAATCTGCCAATTGACAAATCTGCCAATTACCAAATCTGCCAATTACCAAATGTGCCAAACGCAAAAATGACCAAATGCGCCAATTGTGAAAATGGACAAATCTGCCAATTACCAAATCTGCCAATTACCAAATGCGCCAAACGCAAAAATGACCAAATGCGCCAATTGTGAAAATGGACAAATCAGCCAATTACCAAATCTGCCAATTACCAAATCTGCCAATTACCAAATGCGCCAATCGCGAAAATGACCAAATGCGCCAATCGTGAGAATGGACAGATCTGCCAATGGACAAATCTGCCAATGGACAAATCTGCCAATTGACAAATCCGCCAATTACCAAATCCGCCAATTACCAAATCTGCCAATTACCAAATCTGCCAATGGACAAATCTGCCAACAAATAAGTCACCGAACTATCATTTTATTTTAGATGTATTCTTCAATCATCATCCTACAATATTACGAAAAAGAAGAAGAATTATTTATGAAAGAAAGCGGAAAAGGGTATTTTAATTTTGATGTGTTTTACTTTAATTAATTCGCAGTTATGTTTCAAAATGAATGTTTACTGATGTTGGTTGTTGGAGTTTAGTATCCCATTGCTGTACAATGTACAGTGTACATAGGTTATATGAGGCGTGACGTAACGCGATTGAATTTTAATGCCCTCTTACTGGGAATCGAACCCGAAAAGACTAATGTTTGTTGTAATTATTCGATAGCCAACAAATAATTTTCAGAGTAAGTTTCTCTTTATGTAGTTAATACGTTTAAAGTGGATTGAATATGATCCAAGATTAGTTCATATAAAAGGAAAATTAGTATAATTGAGTTCACTTCGCATCTATTAGTAAATACACATTAGTAACTGGTGTTTTGTAACTTGTACGCTTAGTGATTTTGTAATAATTTTGTGATCCTGATTACAGATTTCTAAAGTGAAAAATATTAACTGTTAACAATCGGATTGTACCTTTTGTTACTTGATTTCTCTTAACACTGACACACATATTTCCAAGAATGAAACGCGTAGTTCTAACAGTCTTCCAATGACGAGACATATATCATTCCATTGATAATATTGAGGTAAACAAAATGTTATACATGCGTGTAAAAACCCATGTAAACTTTTCTCGAACATGTAGTAAAATATCGTATTCGTAGATATGAACATTGATGCTCTGTTACAGCTACTTACTGATATAAAAGTGAAATTGAATTATATCGTCATTAACCATGCACACTGATCTTGGAATTGGCCTCCCTGGATGTAGATATCTTTATTCGAATTTGTGACAAGGATATACACATATTTCAATACCTCCCCAAAATTATACAGAAGTCGTCGTCGCTGTCATTAAGATCTTTATTACACCAATTCTAAGACTACATTACTCAGTTAATGAGATATAGTCCACACTGTTGATTGATTTTCTTCCTTTAAAAATAACATTGTCAAACACATTATATATGTATAAATCGATAAATCACATCGAACCAAATAAAATGAGATGCTCGAATACAAGTTTAGTTTATTAAAAAAATATATATATATATGCTGCACTAACAACTGTATCTTTTGTTGCCAATAATCAGTGACAGCTTTCATTCATTGTCCTGGCAGTAGTGAACTAGCAGAGTTTCCTTGTCTTTTCGTAAGGTGACACATACACTTTTTCGAACATGATAGTTGTAATCGTAGGTAATAACAATCAAGTTAATTAAAACGTCTTGGTAATAAGTATTTTCAAATTGGTTAAAATGAATACGAACCTGTTTTCGGAACGGGTAAATTGAATAGGGACACCAAAATATAAGCCGTCACTTTAGAATCTTTTTAAAGAAAATTACAAAAGTGTTTACTTAAAATATTTACTTTATATTTTACAAGGCTATGAAAATATTTCTTCACATTCTTTCAAATATTCACAACTTTCACAATTACAAACTAGAATTTCTCACCAAGTACAAGATCGTATAAAAAATAAATACCAAAATTTATAGTTGTAAAAGAATTTTTTTCTGTTATTACTTTCGATTTTAAATTTCACGACTGTAAATCAGGTCAAGAGGACAAAAGTTACTTGTAATATGGGCAAAGTTCCTACAATTTAGAACCCCGCAAACCTGACTCTTAATAAATTATATAGAAAAAAAAACTATATATTCTAAACGTTCTAAATAGAGTACTCAAAAAAGATCTCAAGATACGTGTTTGCAAACAAGTCATGATTATACTAACTACTGCCTACTTATTAACAATGTTATTATTGCTAAAATAATTGCGTTTCTTCTTACTTTCCTTATCCATTTTCTGTTAAAGATTATGGATTCTTGTTCAAGACTTTTTATTATTAACTTTTACCGACTGTATTTTTCTACTTATAATAAGAAAAAGGGGGCGCGGTGGCTCAGTGGTAGAGCGTTCACCTCTGGTGCTTGGGGTCCCGGGTTCAATCCCAGCCCCCGCCAAGTGAACTTTGTGGTGGACAAACACCGTGCTCGTGGGTTTTCTCGGGGTTCTCCCGTTTCCTCCCACTTTCTTCATTCCACCATTTCACTCATCTCTCATTATCACCGTCTCCTTTAGCTTAACCGGCATAACCGTGGGACGTAAAACTCAAATATTTCATTTCATTTCATTTCATTTTTTTTATAATAAGGAATACATATATTGGTTTATTTCGAAAATGTAAAAAAGAAGCAGACATCCGCTTAATGAATTAGGTCAGCCATAGACAGAGCTGCTCGTATATTTCATGGTCTTTCACACAAATTCTATGCGAGGTCCAACCAAACTTGTGAAATCTCCATCCCCGTAAAGGTCGTCAGCACAGTTGCAACTTCGTTTTTGTTGAAATAGTCAAGTAACAATATTTATATGGTTCAAGTCCTTTTGTATTATTTCTTCTACTACTTTTAAATTTGAAAATTGAAAGAGCTTTTGTGTAAAGTGTATCCCTCTCATAGTGGGCTACTTACATGATGATGCACCACAGGCACTTCGTCGGTAACTTCAAACTTGAAATACTCATAACGGAATAAATTGAGTTGAGTTGATTTTAGTTTAGCGTCCCTTTCAGCAGCGAGGCTATATGAGACGTGGACCTACTGATTAACGCGGAATCCGAACCACATGATCTCCCGCCGGGAATCGAACTCGGGTCTCCCACGCCAAAGGCGCGTACGCTAACCGCGTAGCCACGGAGGAGCTCTCATAACGGAATAAACAAAATAAACAAAGAAAAGAAATAAACTTCCCCAAAGACCCGCTTTTCCACAATATTAGCCACGGTTACCCCCTTTGCGGTCATATTAGTAAAGAAACGCAGTTTGTCCTTTACAAGATAATATTTCCTCTACATACATTTACAGTCTTTTTAAAATTAAATAATATACAATAAGCCAATACATTACTCACATATTTATCTTCGTATTCTCTTGTATTTCTTTCATTATAATATATTCATGGGCATATATAGATTGATCCTTTGGAACAAATGCTATAACTTCAATAAAAGTATCACAAATTGCCTACTTATAATACAGCATATATAAAGTATATATATTCTCTTATTATTTGTGTAAGTGTTATTCTCTTACATACAATTTTTACTTTATGGTTTTTCAATGAATAGGTTAGGTTCTCTAAAATAACGATGTGTATGACATGTTCCCTTTTCTGTACTTATAAATTTATTTATACAAAACTTAACATTTCGACTCATATTTCTTTGATTTACTAACTAGTTATATATTTTTCATTATTCATTTCGATAACCTGAGAATAGTTGTAAACTATAAATTTATAAAGTAAGTAGTCATAACTTCGAAATCAACATGTTTTTTTCTTCCATTTCTCATTCAGTCACTTTCTTTTAGAAAAAAATGTACTGTGTCTTTTTTACAATTGCAAACGTAATATAGAGTCACAATGATACAATTTAATGGCATATAAATATTATAATGTCTTAGGAATGTTCGTTAAAATGACATACATTAAAGCTTATACATACCAAGTTTTTGATAAAGTTATTACAACCCATTATGTATCAATAGTGGCATCTTAGGAAGAAGGGCAATGCATTATACGACATTACATTAGTTGAATCGCTTTTGGCGTTCTTTTAGGTACCTCATTGCAACCACAACCTTGAGCTACATCACGAGATGTAGAAAGAGTAGAAACAACATTCTAGATAAGTGTGTTAAGTCTGGTGAAGATACTATTATAGTATTGAAACTTTACAGTTTATACAGTGTTTTTACTAAAAAGTGCTGTACCTTGTCATATAAAATTTGTTTACAACGTCTACAGGTGGTTTATTTAACGTTAGAAATATTCTTTGAACATATCGTTGTGCATGTTAAGGAGATGCAAAGAATTTTCACCTATACAAAATTAAACATCACTTTCATTATTGCTTACAGTAACTGTTTACATATACTTAATTTTCAACTCTTTTCATCTCTAAAGCAAAAACAGATAATTTTTCCAGATATATTTATTTCCTTTCTACAGAAAGTAATTTATTACTTGAATTATTAAAGATAAACTAAAATATTGCTCTGAATTTTACCACTATTTTACGTATTTATTTATAGACCATTCTCGTGGGTAATGATGTATATAGTTATTCGCTGTAAGTCGTAAGTAAGGCACGTGCGGATAACCATAACTGATAGGACGATCACTACCAACTTCATTGGAACATGTGTGGGCCCACGTGAACGCACGAACAGTAACCAATCTACTATTGAATCGCACGTTTATGTTCTTTTCCTACGATTTTTCTCCATCTGTTCATCGCTTACAGGATCTTCGTCATTGACTAGGCACATGGAGGACGCTGATATTTCGATAATATTGTCGTTTTACCCTTTAACACAATGGCGACTATTGAGTATGTATGAATTTCGCATATAGGATGAATACCAAAATTTTACTATAGGGCATTAAGCTACATATCTCACACATCTGTTGTTCCGCTATGGGTGCTTTCATCCTCAATTGTCATCTCTATAAATATTTGAACAACTTTTTGCGATTTCATCTTCGAGGAGGATAACACACTTTCATAACATGAATCAGGTGTATTCTAGTCACTTTATACACCTTCTACTCTCGTTTGATAACCTACCCTTGGTTCATCAAACATAGCCCTAGCATGCGATTCTGACAGACACATGATTATGACAGCATTTCCTACGATCACCGCCTAGCTACTTTAAGACTATATACCTGCTCAAATATCAGTTTGTATTTGTACTGGAAGGTGATATTAACATGAGTACTATGCGTTTGCAGGAAATAGGAATACACTCATAATAGTTCATGTTAACTTGTAGTATTCCATTAAAGCATTTCTCAATCTTTGCGGTATGGTTACTATCAATCTTTCCCAGATAAACATTAACTTAAGGTATATTACCACAAAATATTAAATAACAATGAATACCTGACACTTAAATAATTTCTTTCCTGAAGAACTCAATCGTTTTACTGAGCTCCTACGTCACTAAACGGTTAGCGTACGTGTCTTTGGCGTGGAAGATCCGGATTCGCTTCCCGATGTGAGTCATGTGGTTCGGATTCCACGTTAATCAGTAGGTCTCATATCATATAGCCTCGCTGTTGAAAGGGACGTTAAACTCAAAATCAACTCAAGTTATATCGTTTTACTATGTTTGTAAGTAGCATGTCCATCACTGTCAGGAGAATTGATATAATAATTGACGCAACTTCCTACTTAATAGTGTGTTATTTTAGTGGTATTTTAACTACTAGAGCTTCGAAATTAATTGATATTTAATTGTTTTCAGTTTCGTATAACATACAAGTTTGTTTACATTTTTCTTTATTACTGTGCTTAGTGAGTAATTAGATTTGAATCAAATTAAGTACAGCAAACAGAGCTTTTGAAGAAAGGGGATATTACAACTGGATTTTCAATAATTACATAGGAATATACTTTTAATGAAAATATTCCTGTTGTCTCGTTAAGTTATTTGATATGTTTCATATCAAATCTAACTCAAAATTAAAATAAGGTTTATTTGCACTCACAGTAAAGGAAAAATATATTTGACGAACAGTATCACTGGCACGTACATATTTCATACCAAGGTTGTTCGGTCGCTAATAACGTCAGAAGCAAACATATTTTACAAGAGGGAATCATATCATCTTCCATGATCTCAATATAAATGAATCGGTCGCTCATAGGATAGATAACAGTTCCTGTCGCTAATAGGACTGTCGCTTCTGGGACTAATTCACAAGGAATTCAAAACTTGACTTCTTGCAAAGGGCTTTGTTTCGAAAAAGAGCTGAGATAAGTATCACATCTAATTACGTAGATTATTTTCAAAAGATGTAATGATCATAATGCCGTTTACAGCAATTTGGGTGGCGTGTTGTTTGCAACGGTGTTGTTTGCCACGATTCGATTTTCGAGTTGTTTGCCACGAAGCATTTGCATTCCGATCTTATCATATCTTATTATCGTGAAAATTTACACACATCTAAGAGTAAGAGGAAGGGTTGCCAGGCACCTCTGTTTTTGATCCTCTGGAACAAGTGGTAAATGTTCTCGCCTTTGGGACGAGAGAGGTCTCATTAGAGTCGCTGTTGAAAGAGACTCAAAACAAACATCAAACAAGAGACATTAAACAAAACAAGAGACATTAAACTCAAAACAAATGAACACAGAACATCATTAATATCACAATAACTTAATAAATTGATATAATTGCATTTTCTCTTCTAACGGAGTTTTAATATTATCTCCTGTTGTATAATTTTCTGTTTTCAATTTCAATTACGCCCTACCACTGGCGCAAATCCCAGGGGGGATGAGGGGGGACATGTCCCCTCCAATCTTGGAACTGAGGGGGACTGTCCCCCCCAATAATCTGACAAAAAGTGCTTTTTGGGAAAGTGTGATGATTTGTGTCTGACTTCCACAAAGGAATGTAAGATGAAATTGATTTCTCTTGGCTTTTCCATTTTTTAAAAAAGAATCGTATTCTGTAGTATTTCATACTGAACTTCGTGCTGTAGTGCGTTTAATAGTCTCATCAATATGTATTAATTCCACTTTCGCTACTTGGGCACAAATTGCAATAAATGCCAGAGGAGGATATGCCTCTCTCCTCATGCTGGAAAGTTGTCTCAGCTGTAGGCACGGGCACAAATTCCGGGGAAATGGGGAGACATGTCCCCCCAACATATGAACTAGAGACTCTCCCAATAATCCGATTTGAAAAGTGTTTTTTGCAGATAAGTGTGATGATTTGTGTCCGACTGCCACAAAGGAAAGTGAAATGAAGTTTGTTTCTCTTGGCTTTTCCATTTTTAATGAAAATGAAGGCGTGCAACTGTGTGTGACGTAACCTGATATGAAATCTTATCTCCTCCTCTCCCCTAGGCCCTAGCACGGGAAGAGTATAGACTATCCAATGTCAGTAGAACTCATCTTTTCAGTAAATGCGTATTTAATCTATTTGTAGTATCAGCCTAGGCATCTGCTCATGCTTCGTAAGCTAACTACATTTGTAGCCTATGGAACCCGGAGGTTCAATGCCGCGTTCACAAAAGCTCTCCACTGACTTCTATCCTTAACCAACTGGATCCAGTTTCTACTTTGTATTCCTATTTTTACAAGATCCATCTTAATATTGTCTTCCCATCTGCGCCTAGGTCTTCCTAATAGTCGTTTTCCGATTTGTCTTACCGCTAACACTTTGAAAGCGTTCCTACTTTCTTCCATCCTGGCTATATGTCCTGCCCACTTAAGCCTCTTAGACTTGATGACCCTAACTATGTTTGATAAGCAGTATAATTTACGTAGTTCCTCGTTGTGAAGTTTCCGCCATTTCCCATTCCCATTCCTCTTGGGTCCGAATATTCGTCTGAGCATTTTGTTCTCAGATACTTTACGTCTATGTTCTTCCCTGAGAATAAGCGACCATTCCTCAACAGAATTCGCGACGACAAGAGATTTTGAACTGAATAATAACACGAATTTCCTGTTTTTAGTCGACATTTAATTTCTTCGTGAATAGGATTTTCGTCTGTTAATATTGATCCTAGATATTTTAAAGTATCCACTCTATCAAAAGTATTATTTAATATTTTAACGCATTCATAATTTCCCGTATTACGGTCCCGACGCACTTTCATGTATTTAGTTTTCTCTGCATTTACTTCTAAACCCTTGTCCCTGCAAGCGTTTAATAAGATCTCTGCATTTCTTTCTATTGTTCTCCTACCATCTATTAAATTTACATCATAAGCGTACGCATAACCTGGTGAACACCGTTCAGCTCTAGGCCCTGGTTGCTATCTTTGATTTTCCTTGTAGCGTATTCCAGGACAAAGTTGAATAATAATGGCGACAACGCATCTCCTTGTTTCAGGCCATTCTCGACGTGAAAGCTCGTGGCCAAAAATTTTCCTACCCGGACTTTATTTTGGGATTTATTTAAACATGCTTTAATTGATCTAATTAGCTTTTCCGGCATTCCAAATTCTGTAAGAACGTTGTACAATGTTTCTCTCCTAACCGAGTCGTAAGCCTTTCTAAAATCAATAAATAGTTGATGTACCGGGCTACTGTATTCCCACTTCTTTTCGAGTATTTGGCGAATGGTAAATATTTGGTCGATAGTTGATCGATTTCTTCTAAATCCACACTGATAATCTCCAATAATTTCATCTGCGTATGGGGTCAATCTTGCTAATAGCAGGTTCGAAAGGATTTTATAGGATGTTGACAGAAGAGAGATGCCTCGATAATTATTACAGTCAGTTTTGTCGCCTTTCCTATGAATTGGAACAATGATTGATTCTTTCCACTCTTGTGGCAATTCTTCCTTGTTGTAGATAAGGAGAATGAGTTTGTGTATCTTGTTCCACAAGTTTTCGCCTCCAGCTAAAATTAACTCAGCCGGAATTTCGTTTACACCCGGAGATTTGTGTTTCTTTAATTTCTTTATAGCGATTTCTACTTCTATTCGGTTGGGTTCTGGAATATACGGTTCTGCTGTGAGTATCTCCCTTTCTCCACGCACATTTGTTTTTGACTGGGTGTTAAGCAAATCGTCAAAGAAATCTTTCCATCTATTTAAAATGCTATCTGTATCAGTGAAAACTGTTCCATCAGCTTTCTTTAATATATAAGCACGAGGTTGATAGCCTTCCTTAAATCGTTGATCCCTTTATGCATGTCTCGAATGTTTTTATTTTTACTATTATTTTCAAGTTCTTAAATTTTAGCTTTCAAAAAATCGCGTTTCTTTGTTTGGAAGTTTCCCGCCTGATATCGACGAAATTTTGTGTAGTTATTTCATTCGGATTTTTTAGCCAACATAATTTTGCCTGTTTTCTTTTCTCTGCTAGATTGAACCATGGTTTGTTCCTACGTATTTCCGTGTACCAGTTTTACTTTTGAGAGAGGATGCTTCGTAAGCAAAGAAAAAAATTCAATTGCTGGAATATTTTTCTCCATAATCTTAAGGTTACATCTGTTAACTAAAGAGTATATGACATGCGTTAGATTTCTATAACGATTCATGTAGTGTTATTGAGATTATCATCATTTTGCTCAAACAGTATTGTTGCGTCATACATAATTGATATTCTTTCTTCATAGTTTTGGGGAAGTCATTTATATTATTATATTATTATAAAACAATTTTAACGTTGATCTTTGTGGATGCCTAATTAGAAATATACCAATTATAAATATGCGTGTATTCAGATTTCAGAATGTGTTCACGGCAGTGATTTGTAATACTGATATGTACAACTACTTCACCTACATCGCCTAATATATAATATACTCCACAACAGTTGATCAGATTCATCTACCGTAATATGAGTTTCATCTCCCTTATCTAGAATAAGGCGTACTTAGTATTTTGTTTCGAGGGGCTATGCCCAACACAAGGAAGGAAGTGGGAGTGCAATTGCCCATCTGAGTTTGAGAATTAAATATATTTTAATTTATGCATAAATTGAAGTTATAGTGGCAAGAATTGCAGACCGATAAATCCTATATATGATATGATACAAAAATTTATGAGTGAATCTAACCCTTTATTCTATTCATACAAGAAAAAGGAAGCATCCTCTTGGCCTTCCTAACTTCCTTGACTAATTATTCCCCCGTTTTGATTTTCTTTAATTCAAATATTTCCTTCTTTTAAAAATAACTAAACGATATATATTTTCCTTTATTATAATAACTAAAGTCCTGTCATGTTGATATTCGCGCATGTTGGTGTGGAACACCAGTTTCTTTTATCAACTCCTCTTAGTTTTGGTGCTACTGACAACGGCCCACTTGAATCACAACTGACAACGGTCGATAAAGTATGATAGGCGAAATGAAAGAAAGTAACGTCCAGAAAAAGAAACAGAAAAGTAGAAAGGACGAAAGAAAAAAACAAAAGGACGCAGTTCTTACATGGAATGAAATTTCACAAATACAGTATTATTTGTGAACAAAGAGCATAAGAAAATGGAAAGTCAATTACATTCTTAGAAATGGTAAGAAGGATTATTGTTGTACGTGGAATGCGAAAAACTAACAAATTTATTTCGGGGGGGGGGGCTTGAGCCCGATAGCCTCCTAAATACGCCACTGAAGACAATTGTGCTCCTCTGATCCTTCACAGCATTGTTTTACAACTTCATAAATATTTTGAACATCGCTTATATATATATATATATATATATATATATATATATATATATATATATATATATATATATATATATATATATATATATATATATGAGAACGGTCTTACTCGTCCCCCCCCCCCCAATGTTGAAGACAGATTTGCGCCGATGCGTCCTACCCTTATGCCGTGTAAGCTAAAGGATATGGTAATGATAAGAATGAATGAAAAATAGTGTAATGAAGAAAATGGGAGGAAGAAGAACCCCGAGAAACCTCAGACACACTGTGTTTGTCCACCACAAAATCCACTTCGCGCGAGGAAATTCTGAAGTTCAGGAAACACAAATATAACATCAATTTATAATTTTTATTGTGAAGATCCGAGAAAGTAGCTGCACAGAGACTGACTTATATACTTGTTTCTCTTTAACAAAATTACAACTGAAGTCATCAGAGTAGATTGTAATTAATTTCTTGACTGTGACACTGTCATCCAAAGTGTTTACTCTGAGAATTGCTTGAAAAGTCAAGTAAATATATCTCATTTCTGTACACCGAGAATCCACCTGAGATACGATCTTGTGTACGATTACATCAAAAAGCCAATATTTTAAATTGTTCTTCTCTGATTTCTTCTCGGAGTGGTTCAGTATCAAATGCGGGATTCAATTTCTTACATTGATATGATCTAGATTTTATCTTCAAACGTCCGGAAGAATTAATGGTTGTAACTTAGAGAAATGTAACCTACCCGTTTCTTCTGCCATAGGTTTTATAGTCTTAAATCGTACACAGGGCTCCCTTGTGGCTATGTGAACAGCGTACGCGCCTTTGGTATGGGAGACCCGGGTTCGATTATCGGCAAAAACTCATGTGTATCGGAAACTATGTTAAGTTGTAAGCCCAAGGCTCATAGTCTTCTGCTGAATGGGATGCTTAACTCAAATCCACTCCAATTCGTGTACATTCCATCTTGTTTCAGAAATGCTATGGAGGGATTGCCGACCCTTGTATTTTAATAATCTCTGTGGGACAGATTTGATTTTCAGTCTTATCGTCCCGTTCAGCATCGAGGCTATATGAGACGTGGACCTACAATTTAACGTGGAATTCGAACCAAATAAGCTCCCGCCAAGAATAGAACCTGGGTCCCTACGCTAACCGCTCATCCACTAGGGAGCTCTTTGTGTGGACTTGAAAATACCCCAGTAACTATACATAAGTCACTAAATTTTTGTATTACCAATAGACTAAATTTTTCTCCTTTCACCAAAGGTGTTTAAAAGATCGCTAAATCCAGATTTTTAAATCTAATTTTAATTTGATCTCTAGAAAGGATATGAAATATATACGTATATATATATATATATATATATATATATATATATATATATATATATATATATATATATATATATATATATATATCGCGTATCGCGCCCCCTCTGGAAGGTTTGGGTCCCCATTTATCGGGATTCCTATACCCCCTTATTGTTAGTCCTGATGATATGCCTAGATTTAACATTGGCTACATAGTCGAACACAAACAAATTGTAGGCAATATCAATTTTGAAAATGCACTTGGAGAGTTTCTAAGCAAACAAAGTATTATATTGAGTGCTTGAACTCACCTTGAATAAGTTAACTGTGGCGTTAACAGCCGATAGCGTAGTAACCCAATAACGTGCTTGGGACAATTCGTATTGTATGCATTCTGTTTATAATATAATAGATTTGATCATTATAATATGCTCATCTGGCAACCCTTAGCTTATAAGTCGATTTTGTATAAGTCTTCACGATTGTGGTATAAGATAAGCTAGAGAGAACAATACCGTGGCAAACAACACCAAAATGGAGTCATGGCAAACAACACGTAATAGCAATTTGATATTTTACATGGTTTAGGAGATGTGATAATGAATGTTAATGTTGGCAATACTGCTAAAAGTCGTGAAATTAGGAGAATATGTAGTAATCGCGACTCCCAAAAACTGTTGGTCAAGTGTCAAAAGTACGAAAACAAACAACGATCGTTTTAAAAATTTCTCGCAACTACGTCATTTTAAGAAGTATTGCCAACTGTAGCAAGTATAGTATAATGTCCAAGAGGTCGGGCACCCAAAAATATAACCTCAATGCAGAAAGGGGGCAATCACTCCAGCAAATAACAAAAACATTCATTTTTACAGTTATAAATTCATCAAAATTAAAATATAAGAACAAACAAATTATCTCATTGCGTTAGAGCATGTACGATTTATTGAACTTTTACATCATGTCTCTCCGGTCTTCATAAAATAACCAACTTCTTCTTCTTCTTCTTCTTCTTCTTCTTTTTTTTTTTTTTTTACATATATTGAGTAAACGTTAATGATATTTTAAATGGTTACTTCGTTCAAATCCTCAAATATTTGATTTGATTGCTTTCTATTAATTACTTTTAGTTTCTTGCTTGATATTCATAAATACTTTCTTTCTGTATGCTTTTTACTAGACTATCCAGTTATTTGATGGTAATACAAACATAGTTCGGTGTTTTCCGTTTGGCAGATTTGTCAATTGGCAGATTTGGTAATTGGCAGATTTGGTAATTGGCGGATTTGGTCATTGGCAGATTTGGTCATTGGCAGATTTGGTAATTGGCAGATTTGTCAATTGGCTGATTTGTCCATTTTCGCGATTGGCGCGTTTGGTCATTTTCGCGTTTGGCAGATTTGGTAATTGGCAGATTTGGTAATTGGCGGATTTGTCAATTGGCAGATTTGTCCATTCTCGTCATTGGCGCATTTAGTCATTTTCGCGTTTGGCAGATTTGGTAATTGGCAGATTTGGTAATTGGCAGATTTGGTAATTGGCAGATTTGGTCATTGGCAGATTTGGTAATTGGCAGATTTGTCCATTGGCTGATTTGTCCATTTTCACAATTGGCGCATTTGGTCATTTTCGCGTTTGGCGCATTTGGTAATTGGCAGATTTGGTAATTGGCGGATTTGTCATTTGGCGGATTTGTCCGGGTCCCGTCACGTTACATCAGCGTTCGTTTCAGTCGCCTAGCATACATGCCTTTGATTATGTCCCACGCTTTGATTACTCCCGCTCCTAACTACGTATCCTATTTAGTTACGCAACCAGCCATTACTCTGGAGTTGACATGTGCAGTATAAGATCCAGGATATCTTCGTTGTGAAACTACGACAGATTTCAAGAACTGATCACTCTATTTTGATCTGAAGAACATCTCATAATTAAAAGAGTTCCTTTTTTTTTTTTTTACCAATACAAGTTTCATTTAAAAAAAATAACCGCAAAAAATATTAAAACAACGCTTTTGTAAAATGCACAAAAAGAAAATTATCCTTTTGGTAGAGTAAAATGAAGAAATGTAACTAAGACTGTGAAAACATTGGACGCTGTAAGTGGTTCGAGATAATCCATTATAATCAATTGCACCCAATTCAATCATGGTTCGAGATAATCCATTATAATCAATTGCTTTTAGTCTTACTCCCAATTCTCCATTTTATCTCACGCCTCTCCAAAAATATCTCCTCTTTTGGGCATTTTATAAAAGCATTTTTTAAAATGTTTTTAAAGCGAAAATATTAATATCTAATATAAACAATTTTTACTTGTAGTGAGCCCATTAGTAACTGACTGTATATTATAAGAATGCACAATCAACCGTTCTTTTGATTTTTTTTTTTTTTTTTTTTTTTTTTTTTTTTTTTACTATAACGTTTGCTTCTTCTGCACCCAGTTTTATCATTTTCAAAACTTTATTCCTTTTTGTATATTACATCAATATAGATTCATAGGTACGACTTAGTGTAAATATCGATACAATACTATGGCATGGCATTGACCAAGAAAAAGAAAGTATTAAGATGTTTCGGTTACTTTTAAAATTATTTTACCAGTACTTGGTAATGAAGGTATAACCACTTCCGCAGCCTTTCCGTGCCCTACATTTCTCCTCTCCTTCTTCTCTTACCCTTATAGAATTCTAATTGGACAGGCGTAATCAGAAAAAGTCATCCGAAAGATAGGAAAAAGAGTTCAGGTACTTCACGCATTTAGAACTAAGCCTTCGTACTTCTTTTTTTCTTCCAAGTGATGAATTGTGGTTTTCCTTTGAACAGGAAGAATCACTATAATTTGGAGGGTTTTCAAGGTTCTGTTTATTTTATATTGATTTTTTTTCCAAAAAGGATAAGAAAAGTACTGGAAAGAAGATTCTGGCTAATAACAAACAAAGGCGTAAATAATTTGTTGACGCTCCGCTTCTTTGCAACGGCTTTATGTTGTTATATGCATACATAAAAAGAGAGAGAGGGAGGAAGAAAGTAAGACAAGATACAGAGAACAGAAATAAAACTAAAATTATATCCTTTCTTAAAGCCCAGAACAAATCTATTCAACCCGTTTACATTTTGTCATTTCGACCATTAGACCCACTTCAATTTAAATTTAAGAATATAGTGAAAAATATAACTGTTATTCTCATTTTTTATTTCATTGTCGTTGGCATGGCAAAAAAAAAAGAAAAAAATTAAAACAGTTTTTGTGTTCCGCATTATTTTTGTACATTAACTGGTATATTCTAATGTTCTTGTAATTCCAAACTGATTAATACGATATAGTACGAGGAGAAGTCCGAAAATAAGTTTCCCCTCTCGTTTTCCTCAGAAAAGCCAACAGCAATGGGTAAGGGCGCCCATCAAGGGGGGCAAGGTGGGGCGCTCGCCCCCCCCCCTAGAAGAAATTGTACTTCATAATATCGAAAACCCAATAGAATTTTTACATTAGTTACAGCAAAATTTGAAACTATATTTGAAACGTCGCTTATACTTGCCCCCCTTTGGAAACTACAACATGGGCGCCCTTGGCAATGGGGGAAACAAGACAGTGGTTGCACGCGCAACATACCCAAACACAAGTGGTTCGCCCACGATCGTGCAGATGGTGCCGTCTCAGCCAAAGAAGATTGATTAGTGCTGGTAGCTATGGAGAGAAGACGCGTTTTAACGTCGTGGTCAAAGAGGAAGGGTCAGCGGTTGTCCGCTATGAATGGGCACGTGGCGTACCGGGAGAAGAAATCTATAATCGCTTCGTGGAAGTCTATGGGGCCTGATGTGATATATTAGGAAAAAATAGTGCGGATATGGTGTCGCCAATTCAGGGAAGGGTGACAGCAAGTGCTGGATACACCGAGACCTGGAAGGACATGCACGGCCACTACAGAAGAAAATGTCAGGATGGTGGATGACATGATTAAAGCGACCTCTCGGCGGCAGGCAGTTTGGAAGCAATGCTAAGGTCACAGAAGCTGTTTTACGCTTCTTCGGTATGCAGAGCCCTGAACTTTTCCTGGCAGAGTTTTTGAACTTTATAGACCGGTATGACGAATGTCTCAATGTACCTGGTACTTATGTGGAGAAAATAAAGGTACGTCCGATCTTTAATGTCACATGCTATATTTTGGTCTTGCATCCCCCACCTCTGTCCACAGTTGCCTGGGAAAACTTATATTCGGACTCCCCTTCGTATATTCTTAACAACGTTCATTCGCAAACATGTCTTTAAGTATCTAAATTTATTTACTTTTTTATTTATTTAACTATCACCAGATACAGCTCAGAGGTCATTTTATACTGGTTATCTAACAACGATATCAATGGAATGCATTTGGAAAAATATTGTTCATGGCCTATTTAGTAGGTAAAATCCCTGCATTTGCCTGATAGGACTGAGGAAAACCCGTCAGGACGGTCGTCAGTAGAAATCGAACCCACGACCTCCCGAATGTGAAGCCAACACTCTACCACTTGAGCTACTAGTGTCCATGTACAATTGAAACGTATAATTTCTTATTTATTTATTTTTGAACAGAGTCCGTTGGACACCACCGACGTCCTAACAGATGAATCTGGACTACAAAGGAGTATACACTACAGATCAGGGGCGTCACCAGGGGAGGGCATGGAGACAATTGCCCCACTTAATTTGATACACACATGATTTCTAATAAAATGTAAATGTACTAAAATACTAAGAAGCGTGATACTCTTGTCTCGGTGAACAATCTTGCCTCATCCCCATATAGACAAAACCTAAAATGATGGCTAAACTTATGGGTTTCATTATCAGGAAAACAGTTTCGAAACTATTTTGTTTTCGATATTTGGATCTTCTCATTCAATTCTATGTCCTTATTCAGGAGAGAGAATTTCCTTGAAGCATCAACTCCTGCAAGACTCTTGCAGTACAAAAATATATCCTAGTGTTTTCAGTTCATAAAAGGAATCTACCAGCCAAATAGCGAATTTTTATCTAGGTGATATCTGGTCAGTACATCGCCTCCCAAAACTGCTCGTGGCTATATAATTAACTTATGCTTCTACGTCACAATAGACCTTAGTTCGATTCATGGTAGGAACTCATGTGTTTCAGATCCCATGTTACATTGTACATAGTTCCAGATTATTAGATATTGGAGTGGGAAAAAAAATATTGGACTGTGCGGCTATCTGATTAAGTCTTGTGTGCTTTTACATTTTGAACTACACAACAAAGAGACTGGCCAGCATAACTTCACTTGTTAGTGGTTTCATCTGCATGCGTTTCGCAAAAAAAAAGGAAGAAAAAGAAAAGAAAAGAAAAGAAAAGAAAAGAAAAGAAAAGAAAAAAGAAAAGCCTGCCTTTTGGAAAGAATACTCAGTAAAATTTGATAAAATTTAGGGACTACAGTAGGAAAAGGATGGTCCCTGGTCCCGTCTCCCCAAGGCAGGATTAACCTATCTGGAGGCCCGAGCTAAAAAAAAAAAAAAAAAATAAGTAGCCCCTGCTGACTTCACCTAATACATTTCTGTGATAGTACAGTAGGAAAGTTAAGGGAATATGTTTTATACTGATTCTTTTTAGATAGCTAGTTGAAATTTTGATCAGAAATGAAATGAAGTGTTTGAGTTATGCCGGCTAGGCTAAAGAAGACGGTGATAATGAGAAATGAATGAAATTTTGGAATGAAGAAAGTGGGAGGAAACGGGAGAACCACGAGGAAACCCACGCACACAGTGTTTATCCTCCACAAAGTTCATTTGGCGCAAGCTGGGATCGAACCAAGGACCCATGCACCAGAGGTGAATGCTCTACCACTGAGCTACCGCAACCTTCAGATTTTGATCAGAGTAGAAGCCCCGGTGCACCTGGAGGCCTCCCTAAGCCCCCCTTAATCCGGCACTGCGTCTTCCCCTAAGCTCTTGACTACATCTCTGTTAAGGTTACATATTCTATAGTGAAATTTCAGCAACTGAAAACCATTTACTGTAATGCAACAAGTGTGTCAAGTAAGCAACGTTATTTTGGAACACGAATACTTATGCTGCGAACATAACTGGGAATGCACAAACACATAAATCATGTATTATTTATTGCCTTCTGTGGGAAGTGTATGTGTGCCTTCACATAAATAAGTTCCAGTTAAGAAGATAATATATGACACAGACCATGTTTCTTTTTATCTTGGTGCAATATCTGTTATGTAATGGCGTGGTCACACACACGCCAACTTGAGAAATTGGAAAACAACAAAAATATAGGCGAACAAGTATTCTACACATGAAACATGTGTAACAGGTAAACAACAGTCTTCATAGTTGTGACTTGAACGAGCCGTAGAATGTATTGAATGAGAATATTGTTCTAATGTTTTGGTTTCCAACCTTTTTAGTCTGGAAATCCTTATGCACCTTCAATCTGGATCCCTTTCTTTGGGTTTAGTATCATACATGTATTTGATAATATTGTCCACAGGACGATAAATTTATCTTCTCGTCTTGAAAATCAGACAAGAGTCGAAACGAGAAGTGCCCTTTTAAATTCGAGACGAGACAAGAAACTTGATAATGTTTGTCTCGTTTTCGAGATGAAAGTCGAGACAAGACGATACATTTTTCGAATCTCGTTGGCAATACTAGTTCACCTACCCAAGTATTAGATCTCAAAGTCTGTTTCAGTGCTACATGATTCACAGTATAAAAACCATAAATAGAAAAAGTGATTGTACGAACGTAATGAAAAGGATTTACCAACGTTTAAAGATTCGCAAGGCATTACGTAATACACTTCAGTAATAAATATAGTTTAAACGTTGTTATGTCACACCCTTTGTGAGCCTCTTGTGACGGGAAGGATTCTGATAATTTCTACATTAAATTAACCCCTTTCTGCATGATTTTTTTTCCTTTTAGCGAAAAAAAAATAATCAGTATTGGAAATCCTCATATGGGAACTTGAAAAATCAATTAAAACTTGAATTTTGGATTTTTCACTTAATTTCGACGAGAAATAAGTAAGTGTCATATATGACACACTTACAACTCACAAAGAACATGCCAGATGACACCAAAATCTCTTATTCATGCACGTCAATATCTCACACAGCAGACAAAACAGTCATTTGGTGGCTTTGATAAATCGCAAAAAAGCTAAAGTGAAAAAAAAAAGGTATGTGCCATATATACACGGTATGCGGTAAGGGGTTAAGAGAAAATCAGGGCATAAAATTTGTTCATAAATTTACAAATCAAGACTAGAAAAACTTCGACGTAAGACGAGAAAAACTTTCCGAAAATAAGGCAAGACTGAAAAAGAAATATTTCATTTCAGTTTGCGTTCAATCCTTATGGCCTGTAAGCTAAAGCAAACCATTGACTAATGAAGGTGAATGATTTGGAAGGAGAGTTGGTGGTATGAGATTGTGGCAGGAATTAAGAGAACCCCAAGAAAACCCATAGATAAAATGCTGCTCCACTACAAACTCACATGTCCTGGATCGAACCACAGACATTTTATGCCAGAGGTGAGCACAATACCAATGACGCAAATTGTCGAAATTTTCAGTTGGCCAATTAGTTAATAGTCATATTATAAGCCAATAGTCGACCCGACTTTTACAGGGTGGCCCAAAAGTAGATATACAGTACCGTACTGATCAGCTCATTGCATTTTATATTATTTCTTATTGTTATCCATCAGGTAGACTTATTTTCATTATTATTTGTTCTTAATGTATTTTTACATTTACTTATACCTTAAGCTCAGCTCAGCCGAAGCAAACAAACCCACACACTAGAATGTTATACTTGATCAATGCAGGTGTGTATACCTACTTTTGGGCCACTCTGTATATCCATATGTACCATTTCTGTTTCTATTTAATTATTTAAAAAATGAATTGACAATCCGAGTGCCAACTCCTAAATATATATAGTAATATAAAGCGCGTTTGAGAAGAACTGTATCAATATAACGTATTCCAGTTGAACATGAACATCCAACCAAACAGTGGCGGCGGTTGGACGTTAGAAGTGGGGGGGCAAGACATGATCTGAACAATTGTATATCAATGTTAGATTTCCTGATTGTTTCTAACACTGTTTGATGAAAAGTTGTATAACTAATAGGATACTTCTTTTTTCACTTAAAATGCCGTATATCGTATTTCTATTTTATTAAATAAATTCATAAGAGCAATACAGGTAGGTACTAGCCCTTTATACTCTTACAACGAAAGTGTACGAAGAGATTTGAGTTCTTGCTCACGAACATCTTAAAATTCTGTCTGGAAAACTGTGTGATCAGATTATTTGATAAATTTGCAAAATAAATAAATAGAAGGAATAATATTAATCATAATAGTAATGAATAATGACGCTTGTTTAGCACAAGTTATATTGAAACTGGGAATTAATGAACAATTTATACTTTTAATTCTACCCATGCCATCATTAAATGAATGTTTTTAGTCTTAGAAAATGAAATACAGTAAGTACTGCAAGCATATGCTATGACATTTAAAGAAATATGCAATTGCAATATTAATTGCTTTGAATTGGAATTAAAACGCAATTCCTGTAGCTTTCTTAACTCTATGGGAAGACAAATAATCAATATGTACTCACGCAACTGCAAATATCATATGGCACCATTTTTTATAAAAACAGTAATACATACAAAACCTTTACCAGGGTGTCCACATTCTGGAAAATAAGTGCAAGTCAGGGAAATGGCAGATTGGTCAGGGAAAGTCAGGAGAAAATCGATTTAGGTCCATTCTTCAATTATTGAATTTATGAAATAGGGTTGATTTCTTTACTGTTACTGGATGCAAAATGTGGTGTTCTCAATGATGATATTGAGGGAGTCAGTGTTCTCTGATGTAGTCGTTGAAACTAATTTTCTGCGAAAAACACATCTAACTACATCCTGGCATATTTGCTCAAAAGGATAGACGCTGTTCTAGAAGAATCGCATGGTGCCAAGAGGACAAGTGGCTGAGAACACAAAGAAATATTATCTCCAGCTCACAGTGAAAGGTCAGACTGAAGAATTTAACGGACACTCGAATGAAATCATAGCCAATGATAGAGATGGTATTGGACTTGATGAGTTTTTTGCTTAGTCTTAGGAAATGGGAAGAATTTCGTTGACTTATGGTCAGTTATGAAATGTGTTTTATCTTCTTTCACGGAAACGCATTTTTTGAAAGTGGTTTCACAATAAATAAAATTCTCATTGACAACTTACAAGAAGAATCTCTGGTGGCTCAACACGGATCATATATGATTCTGTGATGAGAATAGGTGGATCATCAGGATTAATAATTACAAGAGGTATGATAAATTCAGTGAGATGTTCAATGATACAATATCAGGTGTATTTGGAAAAGAAAAGAGAAATAAATGCTGGGGACGAGAAGAGGACAGAGAGAAACGAAAGATTCAGCAACAACTAAAGGAGCTGGAGGAAGAAAAGAAAATTAACCTGCGAAGACAAGGATATTCATATTCAGATCAATGAGAAGAAAACTATGCGAGAAAATATGAAAACAAATTTCTAAATTTGTTGCATTTAACAACAGCACCAGCAAAAGTATGTGTTACATAATGTGTGTGTGTTCTTTTTTTTAAATAATCAGTAAAATCATGTATAAACTGTTTATTGCTATAGGCAATATTATAACGCTGTGTAATTGGTATTATAATGTGTAATTTTTTTCATATCTTAAGTACTCTGTATACTGCACACTTTCGTTTGTAACTTTACATTTTGTGTAATATGTAGGCCTAATCAATAATGGCCTAATGCACATATTTGTAAATTTACATCCCTTTGAAAAGAAAATTGAAAAAGAAAGAAACAGAAGTGGAACAGAACAAGGCCAACTATGGGAATGTGGAGGCTGGGGTTTCTTTCTTTTTTCTATATTTTTAAGTTATTCAGGGGTCAGGGAAATCTGCAACTTTTGTCATGGAAAGCCAGGGAAAAGTCAGAGATCTTTTCTCCAAATTGTATGGACACTCTGTTTACATTTCCAAATGAAATTATATAAATTAGGGCTCTTCAAAAAAGTGGGGGGCAACTGCCCCCTCTTGCCCCCCCTAATCGCCGCCCATGCAACCAAATATAGTTTGTTCTTCGACATGTACGTCGGACCCAGATTTCTTGCAACTAAAGACAAGAGTGCTAGCTACTATATAACCAAAAGGAGGGAACAGTCTAAATTATATATATATATATATATATATATATATATATATATATATATATATATATATATATATATATATATATATATATATATATATATATATATATATATTATCGCATTTTCCAGAACGATGTAGTACGTTTCTGTTGACAGTACTTCATAAAATACAAGTGTGTATATGACAAGTTAAATTAACAGCGCTAATCCCTGAAAAGAGATTATTATCTTCATCGGCGGTTTTCTTTTATCATTGCCATCACACTGTGAAATAATAAATTGTTCTTTACAACTTTGTTTAAAGATTTGTTTCTATCACGTTAAAGAAAATTTGTTAACATATGACGTAAGTGAATTCTTTTTATTCATTATTAGCTTTTTTTTTAAGTGCTGAAATACAATCATTTAACACTTTCATGACTTTTTTTTAATTATTTTTAGCAAATTAATGCTCATAGACGTGAAAGTAAAAGTTATTTGCTAGACTAAACCGTGATAAGCTGTTTATGAAGTAAACTATTTCAAGAATGTTATTGATATACACGTATCCATTTCAATGATAACAATCTTATTTTCTTTTTGCTTTTTGATAATATTTGTTGATGGCTTATGACGCATTAAATGTACTTACTTAGGGATAAATTAATTATGTTATCAGATAATCTTAATTTAAAAGTCACTAAATTAAGTCGTGTTTGTTATTGAAATCTATCACAAAAGATTTTGCTCTGTATTTTTTAAAAAAAATCTTATTCATATCTTCTTACTGATACGTCCTGGTACTTGTTTATTTTCTAAAACACCAAATTATTTCGATTGTAGTATTTATGCAACATCATTTAAGTGATAAAAGATGATGAACATGTCATTAACCAGAGTTACTTGTAAATGAGGCACATATTACTGATATGTTTATTTGAGAGAGTAAGTTATAGCATGTGCAAAACTAAACAAGATGTAGATTAAGACAAGATTATGAAGATATTGGTTAATGTTTGAGGAAATACGAAATGATTAATATATTTGTGGATAAATATTGTATAGAGTACAGAGTACTGAACATGAAATCTTTGAGTTTTACGTCCCACGGTTATGCTAAAGGAGACGGTGATGATGAGTAATGAATGAAATGGTGGAATGAAGAAAGTGGGAGGAAACGGGAGAACCCCGAGAAAACCCACACACACGGTGTTTGTCCACCACAAAGTTAACTTGGCGGGGGCTGGGATCGAAAAGGAGTGATGGAATTTGTCGCCTCACTCTTACCGTTCCCGAAATATTTGCCCAAAAATTATGATTTCGGGAGATTTAAGGAGTCATATCTGGGGAACTGTAAGTCATAGAGAGATCATATTGATGTTGATCAATACCTAAGAGGATGGTGAACATTTTAATACCAAATAGTAACCAGTGGCCACTGGACAATTGGCAAACCGTTCCCCAGATATTGGCCAAAACAGTTCGGATTTCGGGAGATTTAAGGAGCCATATCTCAGGAACCATAACTCATAGAGGGGTGATATTTTGCGAATTTTTCAATTTTGAGCCTTCCATTTTGAGCGTATGTCTTCATAAAACAACATATGATATAACGTTTTAACAGAACTCTTAAACAAAACATGTGGAAAAAATTTAGTACCCAAGGAAATTATAAATGGATAGATATATTACAAGAATTGTTTAATGAGTATAATAATAAAGTACATAGAACAATTGGTATAAAGCCTGTAGAAGTTAATAAGAAAAATTAATTCTTTTGAAATTCGTTTTGACAATGCTCTTGGAGCATTCTCAACTGGTTTAAGATTTGTATTGTATATTTACAATAACTGAAAAAGAATTTTTTTTATAAAAGATCTTACAAACAAATTAAATAAATGAGTACAACTTACTTAAATGTAGAATTAGAATACTGGTGAAGCAATACTTAACAAAGAAGGTTGGAATTTCCGCCTAAAGAATGATGCAACTGATTGACGCCGAAAGACTTGTGCCTTAGGCGTATGGGGAATTGCTTTAGGCTTAAACCGCACTGCAAAAAAAGTGATGGTATGCTGAAATACTGGGGCGAAGATGTTATAGTAACACTTTCTACGAAGATGTGCTGTAAATTACATAGTTCAGTAACTAGGTAAACTTCTTTATTTTATATAATACGCAGAAGCATCAAAATTCTTTGAAACATGTTGCAGGAAATTACGAAGATAGAAAACAATTAGGAGCTTCTTATTAATATCTGTCTTGCTCACGGGCGTCTCTGGCGGGGGGGGACGAGGGGGACGTGTATATTTTGAAGTACAAAATATTCAATACTTTATTCTAATTTATTTTTTTTTACTAACGACAGAATAACATATAAATAATAATAATTATTATTATTATTATATTTATTTGAAATTTAATATTCAGGCTGTGAAACGATTATACAGAGTTCTTTATATATCTCAAGGAATCTGTGAAGATAAGCAGAAATAACAAATGGAATCGAAGGTAATAAACAAGTTGGGCTAGGTAGTACCATTTAAATCACTTTCTTTGATGCCCCCCCCCCCAAATTTTATATACCAGAGACGCCAGTGGTCTTGCTTTTGAGACAACTTCGGATCTAACTTAAAACTAACCTGTAAAATTGTTACAAAATGTTATTTTTTAACGTGATTTTAATACACTTTTTTTTAAAAGTAAACTCATGAAGGTTATGTCGTGTCTCCAGTCAGCGATTTGTATGCCTCGAAGATTCGTAAGAATACATGTAAAGAAACATTGATAAACATTTTGCGGGAGAGAATACGAAAAATTTGAATATCCGAACTATTACAATTCTCTGTTTTTATCAGCCCTATATCTTTTTACTTGTTTTTATTTATTTGTTTACTTTTTAGTTAGAAAGGCAAATATTCCACCTGGTTAAATGAACATTTTGCCTTCTAAAAGGGTACAGCGCTTATTTCTAGCGATAGGTCTGTGTTCGGTTCGAGGCCATGTAAATGTGTTGTAAATAATATTTGTGTCTATGAATTTTCCCACAGCTTTCCCGTTTCCCACCACATTCTCATTCCACCATTTCTTCCATAAAAAAATCAATTATCATTCGTATATCTTATTTCTATGGGGCTACGTAATTTAGTGGTTAAAGCATTGGACTTTTGTCCACGTGATTCCAAGTTCGATTACCGGGCGACGCATCCAAATTTTCAGCGTTCACCCAGAGTCGTGAAGCGAACTGGGGAGTCACATAAACAAAAGACGTAAAGACCCCAAAGTCCAGAAAGCTCCTTTTACGCCTGTTAGAGATAGACAGTTGTCCTTTGTGTATTTGTCACCAGGCTGGATGTTGTTGGAGCTGCTCAGTCCCAAAAAGGGCAGTCACGCCAGTGGTTATTATCTGTTATTTTCTATATTTCAGTTCTCTTATTTGAAGGAGAATAGTATACGAATTCTATATCCTAAAATAGAACAGTAACTAAGACGACAAACATATACACTGAACACACTCACGCAAGTACACTCAATCGCAAGTACACTCACGATTATCTTTAATTTCGTTTTATTAGTCTTTCTTGGATGCGGAGCTTTCTTCCAGAAAATTTTGTCAAAGGGAACAAAATCAAAATTAGACGAGGCTGTACTTGGACACTATTTTGATATATTGTCAATTACGGCTTAATTTTTCTTAGCTTCTGATGAGCAGTTTGCTAATTATGCCTGGAAGAAACACTGCTTGAATGAATTATTAAATAACTTCTCCTCCTGGACATGAATTTATGTATCTTTCTACAATTAACTTAATCCTATTTCTTCTTATAATCTAATTCACATCGATATAATCTTGGGTTCAATCATAATGTTCTTCTTTCACTTGCACGTCCACTTTCGATTCAGATCTAACATCCTTGTGATCTACAATGGAAAGGTTGTTTTAAGTTGGTTAATTAATTTGGATTTCCTATCCTAAGGGATGGATATCTCGATTAATATGTTACCCTCTTCAGACGAAATCTGTCATGATATAAGTTATTTACTTTCTTTCAATCTTGTGACCTTCAGATATGTTTTAGTAGAATATTGAAGATTGAAGTTGTTAAAGTCCATTTCATACAACTTGTCCCTTCTGACAGTTGTTTTCCTCTGTTTTTTCCTTCCTGCACGTGGTCACAACAATCAGGCAAGAATAACTGTTTCTAGGGCAACAGCACGTTAAGCCAATTGTAGTCCATTTCTCTCATTCTGCAATGATAAACATTCTACCCTTTCCGCACGTTGCCAATTTAAATATAAACAAATGCACATTGTTTCAGTTGAATGTCAACTTGACTAGCGGACCTCCTCGTTATTGAGATAATTCTTTTTAGTTATCTTTTATTTCATTTAATTTTATAAAACAGATTTACTGGCAATGAAAAATTTCGTGTTTTAACATCAGACGCAAAAGCTGGCAATACAGCATTGAGCACCACGTGTGCGAAGCGGGCTGTCAGAAGGGACAAGTAGTATCAATTACAGTATAGTTTTGAAATTAGATTTAAAGATTGATGTCTATTGATTGTAAAAACAAACAAAAAAAAATGAATGGTTATTTTAATTACATTCCAATTGTATTCTGCTATAATTTGCCTGCTTGAGAAAACCCATAACCAAAATGTTTGTGAAGTTCAGATAGGAGATTTTGACGTTTATTGTCAAATAAATTACATTCGAATATTGCATATATGTTCTAACACTCTTAGACCTTTGTCGCACCATAGTAATAGGTCTTTTTTTTTAATCTGATATATATACAAGGAGTTAATGCTGTTCCAAATAAAATTCTGTAATATAGTATATAGCTTTTTATCTCAGCTAAGACTTATCTGTTTCTCAAGGTTTTATTTTGTTTCGCAGTTGTTTTCCAATAATGTTTTCCTGCTTGAATTTAATTGTGTTTTTTCCACTTCATTATTATCTTGTTTATATTGGTCGAATACAATGTATTTATAATTAGTGTGGACAAGGTTGTTCTTCTTTACAGACTTTTTTTTTTTTTTTTTGCAGCAATGCCTACCATAGAATTATCTTTGTTAAAAATTTGCTATAAATATTTAATATTGAGAATGAGCCATGTTTCTTGAATATTCCAATAAGTTTTGCCATTGAATTGAATACACTCAGTATATCTCTGCAGATACACGATGATTTCAGTTATATATATATATATATATATATATATATATAAAGTAGGAACTCTCCTATGGAAAATGATTCCCTTGGCAAATTGTCATTGAATGATGGTAATTTGTTGTAATTCAGGATAATGTTATTTGAAGAAATAAATACAGCAGCCCCAACATTTTGATCTGGGGTCTTGTAGGCATCCTTTAATATTAATATTGTGTCTCCAAATAGTTTTTGAATGTGAAATTCCAAACTAGAGTTATATATAGGGTGTCCATAAAGCCCTTTGCCACCCCTAAAACTCGGAAACGGTGAAATATGTGTCAAAACGAGAAAACACTATTTCATCATTTCCAAAGTACCACGTATAGAGGGAAACAAAGTTGCGCCAGGGTCCTTCGGAGGGTCCCAGACAGGGTCCAACTTAAAATTTTCAAAAGACAAGGGGGGTCAAGTAGTATATCGTACTATTGTTAAAAGAAGGAAAATGGAACAGGTCTTATGTTTCAATACCAACCCTGCGTGAAATGGTGGGGGGATTAAAATGTTAACACGGCCTTCATCGAAAAGTCCATGTCACTTCCACTGATCCGAAACTGTAAAACATAAGATATCAAAACGCTAAAAGGAGTTTTTCCTTATTTGTAAAGTACAGCTTTTCGATGTGCAAATGTTTGTCTCAGAATCTTTGCAGGTTCCCAAGTGGGGTCCAACTTAAATTTGCGAATAGGAAAAGCTCAAGTAGCATATTGTTTGAAAGTTATTCGTAAAAGAATGAAGACAATACAAGTTCGCAACGGCTATGCAAACCGTGTCCGAAAGAACAGGGATTGGGTGAACTGAGAGATATGTAAACAGTCATATCTATTGAAAGGTTTAATTAACTGGGTGCCATGTCTGCATTACTAATTGAGACAATACTATTTCAAGTAGAAGTGTGCCTACTACTACTTCTGACGCTATTACTAATATTCCTATTACAAGTACTAATATTTCTGTTCCATCTTCCTTTTTTTAACAATAGCTTTCAAACGATATACTACTTGATCCCCCCTTGCTATTCTAAAATTTTGAGTTGGACCCCGTCTGGGACCCTCTGAGGGACCGTGGAGCAACTTTGTTTCCCTCTATACGTGGTACTTTTGATATGATGAAATATGTGTTTTTCAGTTTTGATATCTGTTGAGCCATTTCAAATTTCATAGGGTGGCCAAAGACTTCAATGCAAACTGTATTAATATTTTGACCTGCCGCCATTTTGTACAGGTTTACTATAGAGCATCAAAACTTATTCCATCGTCTTTCTTTTGAAAATAGCTTTCAAACCATATACTACTTGACCCTACTTGCTATTTGAAAATTTTGAGTTGGACCCCGTGTGGGACCCTCCGAGGGACCCTGGAGCAACTTTGTTTCCCTCTATACGTGGTACTTTTGAAATGATGAAATACGTGTTTTCTCGTTTTGACATATATTTCACCGTTCCCGAGTTTTAGGGGTGGCAAAGGACTTTATGAACACCCTTTATACGTAATGTTCTTTCAGTTTATTCCATTTCCAGAGACTCTAGCCTAGCAACATCCAATGAGTGGCATGCAGTGATTTTGGTAACACTTAGGGGGATACGGTAGCTCAGTGGGTAGAGGGCTTACCTCTGGTGCGTGGAGTTCCTGGTTCGATACCCGGCAAGTACTGTAAGTTTGTGGTGGACAACATCGTGTCCGTGGGTTTTCTCGAGGTACTCCCGTTTCCTCCCCTTTTCCTATTTCACCATTTCTTCTATTATCATTCACTTGCTTTAATCATCGGCTCCCTTAGCCCAAAGGGCATAATCGTGGGACGTTAAACTGAAAGATTTCATTTCATTTTTTTAGTAACACATTTCGCCAAACGAATTTCTTCGAAGCAATATTGTGGCAATCAGTGACGTATTTAGGGGGGACTTCCGGGCTTAAGCACACACACACACACCCGATATCTTGCAGAATTTTCACATTTTTAGACAAAGCTCCCCCCGAAAGTTAGAAAAGCCCCTCCCGAAACAAAATCGTAAATACGCCACTGGTGGCAATTCTACCCAACAAGCCCAGTAAATGTGGTACTCATCTTCAAATCGAATATTTAAAGATTTATTTGCCATGAATTCCGTTTGTCTAACTTTTTTTTTAATACCTGATATTTAAACAAAAAAGCTCTAAACTATTAGGAAACTGAAATTTACGTAGTTACTTAATCCCAGGGAGAGCCATCAAAGACCAAAATAGGAAGCCAGAAATGATAACATTCTAACCACGCATCAACTTGGTGAACATGTCATCTGGTAGACAACAACCTTTTGTATGTTTATAGCGTCAAGAGATTAGTTGTATTATTAATAAGTTTTTTTTTTCTTTCTTATCTCCAAAGGAGGAAAACGACAATCTCCATTGATAATGCACTTTCTCGCTAATTGTCTGTGGAAATTTCTCTACAATTAATATTCGTATTTAGTCATTAGCACTATATATGGCAAGCGGTGACTTCAAGCGCTGGGGAAGGGCGAGGTAGAAAGCTATTGTTTATTTTGAACAACGTATTTGCCACCACCTCTTTTAAAAGCAAGACAACCATATATGATCTTAAAGTGTCTAAATTGTTTGTCAGAACATGACGTTTATTATTATTGTACAAGCACAAGCAAATCAAGAAAGAAAAAAAAAACTTTCACTATATTTATTCCCTTCATAATTATTTCCCAGTTTACTGTTTGTTGTTATTTTCTGTACATAACATTCTCTCCTTCCCCCTCCCCCTTCTTACGCTATTCCCAAATCGTTGTTTTCAACAAGTGAAAAATTCTTTGTTTCCCTCGCCCATGCTTAGTTAGTGTTGCAAACCATATTGTTTTAAATAAGCTTTATAGCTATATAAAGCTGATTTTTTTTTTTTTTTGTTTTGTTTTGTGATACAAATCAAGAAAAAATTAAATCGTTTAATCTTTGGAATCTTTAAGTTTTACGTTCCAGGTTATGCCAGCTGGGCTAAAGGAGACGATAATGATGATAAATGAATGAAATGAATAAAGTAGGAAGAAACGGGAGAACCTCGAGAAAACCTACGCACACAGTGTTTGTCCACCACAAAATTCACTTGGTCTGAGCTGGGATCGAACCAATAACCCCACGCATCAGAGGTGAACGCTCTACCACTGAGCTACCGCGGCCCTTGATCCGTTTGAATTGCATTTTGGGACATAGTTAGTATGTACTTCGAACTGGATTCTAATCATGTCAGTTTGATTGAAATAGGTATTCTAAGGGAGAAAAATATAGTTCAGGGAGATAAATGTAGTCCAAAATTTATGTAAAAAGTAGTTTCTCAGGAACCCCTCAAGTAAAGGAGATGAAACTTGGTGTATGAACTTTTCGTTAAAAATTAGTGATCCTGTGCTTTAGCTTTTTCGAAAATTCCGCGTCCAATATCTATAACTTTTTGATTTCCTACTTTGTATTCATAAATCGGGAAAAAAATAAGGAAATGGTTGAACCTTTTGAAATGATTCATTTTTAAAATATTTGGCACTTGCGTCTACTTGGCTGCATCGTTTGAAATGAACTTTAGAACATATTTGGGAGACGAATGTAGTTTTTTTTTTCTTTCTTAAAAAAAAAGATTCGTTTCGATTTCAATATGGACCAGAAGAGAACAAAGTGGGTTCAAATATATATATATTACAAATAATTTCAAAATTGTGATTTCTATTTGAGTACTTCTTTTCGGAACGTGAACACACAATGTTTACAGGAAACTGTACTAATGGATATCCGATGGACATCCATCGATGGTTAGTTGGCTGATTTTGAGTTTTTAAATACTCTTTTCCGCATCGAAGTTATAAATGATACGTGGATTCGCCATTTAACGTATGTTACAACCTCCACGAACTCTCGTCGGATATCGATCCAAAGGTAATATGCTAACATACAATAGACTTCTAGGCTCTAAGCAGCTATGACCATGTTAACCTATCACATATGAGGAATGACGTCCCTGGTGATCACACTATCTGGGAAATTGGAAAGGGAAGGAAGCGGCCTTGGTACTATCCATTTATGTTAGATACTATCCATTTGCCTGCCGTGAATGAGAAAAACAGGAAAACCTCACTCAAGATGACTGGACTGAAAGAGCTTTTACACTTTTTCGACCGAGAACTCCACCGAGAACTGAACACGGGACCGCTCGCACCAAAGGCGAAAGCGTTAACGACTGTGCTACGCGAAGTCTTTTGACATACAATAAATGTACACTGAAAGTATTTCGTATTATCTCCTCTGAATGTTAATGGAGATCAATTGGATGCGTAGTTGAACGTACATTAATAATATTGGTCACGAGACGAGCAGTATCGTTTAAATTCGAGAAAGACAAGAAATATAATTTTCGTCTCGTTTTCGAGCCGAGAAATTTTACAAGTCTCACGAACCAACATTAATTCAACCAAATCTTAGATCTCATTAACTATTTTAGTGTTATATAACTCATTGTTAACAACTATAAATTGATAAAATAAATTATACGAACAAAATGAAGATCAACATTTAAAAATTCGCAAATCATTACACAGCAAAAACTGTGTTGAAACAACACAAAATGACTACCACTTAGCGTGTTACTTGTGTGTCAATTCAGCACAAAGACATCGCCTTCCGAGCATATCAGAAATAACTAGTCACTACTTGAGAGAATTTGCATTGGTATTTATCGTTTAATATGAGCAAAGGTTTGCGAAATATCTTTGGCACTTCTGCCAAGTAACGAATAATGTTCTATGTTTTCAGTAATCGGTCACAATAATATTGTTGTAAACCTGTGAATCATCTGACAACAATAACACAGATAGCTGTGCTTCCATCTTATATTCATATGTGCTAAGATACAAAAATAACAGATAAAGAAAACAGATGGAAGCACAGCTATTTGTGTTATTGTTGTCAGATGATTCACAGGTTTACAACAATATTATTGTGACCGATTACTGAAAACATAGAACATTATTCGTTACTTGGCAGAAGTGCCAAAGATATTTCGCAAAGCTTTGCTCATATTAGACGATAAATACCAATGCAAATTCTCTCCGGTAGTGACTAGTTATTTTTGATATGCTCGGAAGGCGATGTCTTTGTGCTGAATTAACAAACAAGTAACACGCAAAAGTGGCAGTCACTTTGTGTTGTTTCAACACCTCTTTTTTTACAGTGTATACAATATACTCTGATAGTAAATAGTCTATGGTTTAAATATTGTTATATGGCATCCTTCGTTTTTTCTTCGTGACGCGAAAGGATTCTGATAACTTTCAGATAAATTTAAGAAACAAAATCAAGGCATAAAAATTGTGTAGATAAATTTACAGGAGACGAGAAAGAATTCTTCGAGAATCGAAACTAGACGAGAGTTCTACAAAAATTTACACGAAACGACAAAACCTTATTTCCTTCTCTTGTCTCGGTTCGTGGACAAAAGTATCAACAGCTGCATATACGGAAAACAGCCGCAATTTCTACAATAGCGTACCTCTACGAAAATCACATCTACTTAACTTCTCGATCTAATTCTAATACCAGTTACAAGGATTCCTCATTCCCGACACTTGAAGTTTGTTGGAAATAATGAAGTCAAACAACTAAAAACACATGATAAAATCTTCCCTCTTACACTTCCCAGTTGCCATTGAAGTCACTAAGTGTGCCTTACGAAGAATGTTTTTGATTTTACACAGGCTAAATTTCACTAGAATGAAAACAATATTTTACGTTTACTTTGTATTTGTGAACATTGTAAATACGTATAGTTCAGCAACTCAAAACATTTACTTACTACAACCTGGTAATCCTAGCGTTGTAGGATTTTAAATTATACAATTACGCTAAAGAACATTGAGAAACGCTTATATATACCCTCATTACTCCTCAACCTCCAATTTCCAACGTTTTATATTTCATATATACCCTTTGAATGAAGGAATAAGGCACTATCTACCTATCCCTGCTCCATTCAGTTAGCGGACCTATTATGTTACAGTGGGTAAATAAACTAGAATTTGTTTCTGAACATAGCATTCAGACCATAGTTTATAATATATTCTTAGAAAAACAAATATTTTTCGACGTCGCCCTTTTTACATGCTTTCCTTTGTCCTCAAATCTTCAACCTTAATTTAGTTCATTTTCCGACGTCATACAATGGTGAAATTTCGTACACTGGGTGATAGTACAATATTACATGGTTACTTTTAATATTTTTTTACATATTTATTTTATTACGATATTAATATTGCTCACTACTAACTATATATCCTATTCCTTTATACAATCAAAAATACTTTGGAAATTGCATGCACAGCATAACGACAAGGGGATTTTCGTTTCAGCTTATGAAAGTATGATAGACTTCGAGAACTGACTGAATGTGAAAATATTCTCTAACAAAAAGATATTTAAAAAGCGTAAAAAGTAATAAAATTAATGCTTTTATAAAAATGTACAATAAATGTATTCTTTTGTGAGTAAAATAAAGAAATACCGATATGTGTAAATAGAGATCCAAAAGGGCCAGATTTTTGTGAGACGTAGATTTATATATATATATATATATATATATATATATATATATATATATATATATATATATATATATATATATATATATATATATATATATATATATAGATAGATAGATAGATAGATAGATAGATAGATAGATAGATAGATAGATAGATAGATATAGATATAGATATAGATATAGATATAGATATAGATATAGATATAGATATATAGATAGATAAACGTAACCAAGAAAGTTCTGTTGTTTTTTCACCCACCACTTTTGAACATCGATATGTCACCTAAGACGTACTACCATGAGCAAAATAAATGACGCGTCTCTTTATTTTGAAGTTTTTTGAAAATATCTCCGTTTTCTTTATATGTTCGAAATTTCGGAAGGTTTCCCCAGCAGGACAGGTTAATAACAAACCCGTTTTTAATATTTGTGTTAGATGTTAGCTTAAAATAAAGAAATTAGAAACAAAAAACATTAAATCGACAGAAATCTCGAGAATTACCAACTCTGCTAAAGTGGGAAATTTTCAAGAACACGAGGGAATTCTGCATTTCAACACGAAGCAGCGACATCTATGTCATTGAGAGAAATGTGGATTAAATCTACAAACTAAACTTTTAACGAATATTTCTAGTATGTCTTATTATATGCATTATCTGCAAACTCCAAATATATGAATATATGCTAAGTATTAACATAAACATAGAGCAAATAGTGGAAATTATCTATGGAAAAGGACGAATTGGTAGGACGATCGTAATGAAATATCGTCTTTACCGGAACAGACTCAGTTCACGTAAAAAAACAAATAGCTCAGTTGGTTAAAGCAATGAGTCTGTATGCTGAAGGTAGCGGGTTCGATCCCATGGAAATGCCGTTGTCATTTTTATCTCTTCACTACGGTTATTTTATTTATTTTTTTATGTGGGAAAGAATTAAATTGTAACGTATGTGTAAAACTCATGACGATACCAAAAAAAGAAAAAATGCCGTTGTCGCACTTGCATTAGCGTCCCTAAGTTTGTTTGCAAACAGTTTCGTAATTATTTCCCCTGTGCTCACTGCTCACCATATGCTCGCTGGCGCATAACGAATGTTTCCCAGTAAATGTTAATTCTAATTTGGAGAATTTTATAAAGTTTCACAATATTTCTCACTAGATACTCTTCTATCTACGTGTTTGGATATTTTGATAACAGATGTCCCTATTAAATGTTTAATTTTCCCTAGATGTTTAATTACGGAAAAGTTTTACAATGTATTTGTATTGAATTGAAATTGTTTTGAATTTACTACATAAGGTAAGTAGACCGAAGGAGGAGAACTCAAGTAATTGATATTCTACGTAAAAGCAACCTATTGTAGAATGATGATGCTTCTTACCTTCAGCACATAATCTTTACGTTAGAGAGTCAGACAGAGAAAAATCCTGGTTTTTCCTCCTCTGTGACCACCCATCTTAAACCTCTACATATCATTGTTCGTCTCACAAAATTTCGGTGCTCCAAAAACATTCAAATAATAATAATAATAATAATAATAATAATAATAATAATAATAATAATAATAATAATAATAATAATAATAATAATAATAATAATAATCCTGAATATGCCATCCTTACATAATGTAAGGATATCTTAGTTTCCTAGTTTAAATCTTAAATATCTTAGTTTAAAATGCTTTCTTTAGTACTTATTTGAGCAACCATGTAGGAGGGGGTACGACTTTTTATTTTGCCCCTCTCATTTCAGTACCCTTCCAACAGAAAGTAATTTTTGATAAGCAGGACAGACAAAATGAATAAGAAATATATTTACAGCATCCTCTCCCCTTTCATGATTGGAATATCACGTAATATTTTTTATTCTACGAAAGATGGCCCTGTGCGGTTAGGGGTAGGTAACTAAAAAATACCTAATATATAGCGCCCCTTGATTGTAATATTACCGCTTCTTTATTTGTACGAGGGAGCCCCTACACAATCAAGGGTGACAAAAAGAATAGGAAGAGTGTCTATTGATTCCAGTGGTGGATCCAGCACGAACTCCTGGGGGAGGGGAGTTGAAGTGAAACATTCTTTTGATGATGTGAAGCTGTCACAAATTACCACTTAACTAAACTAAACAATAGTGGGGGGAACCGGAACCCAGTCAGTTTAAATTGATGTAAAAGTTTAATTTTTGGGTTCATATTAAAAGTTGTGGTTTCAAATGAGAATTTCAGTCCAAGTGGTCAATCATCAAATCTCGTGGGGCTCTTCAGTGTAGGCTAATACGGCCCCCTTATGAGAAAAGGCAAAATTATTAACATGTTTATAACTTTCGAATTTTTCGTCTATTTTAAAGAAATATTTTGCTTCGTATTAAAGTGTTGGTTCCAAATGACAAATTCAGTCCGAGTGGACAATGATCAAATCTCCGGGGGGGGGGCTTTTCAGTATAGGGGGCTACGGCTCCCTTATAAGAAAAGGCAAAAATATGAAAATGCTTATAACTTCCGAATTTTCCGTCTATTTTAAAGAAATTATTGGCTTCATATTAAAGCCTTGGCTTCAAATGACAATTTCAGTCCGTGTGGACAATGATCAAATCTCGGAGGGCTCTTCGGTGTAGGGGTTTCGGCTTCTTTATGGGACAAGATTCACGTAGTTGATATTGCAAAATTGTTTTGTATATATAAGTGGAAACTTGCACCATTTGGTTAATTTTACCTCGTATGTTTTGCAGATTCATATTCCAAGCAATAGTTACTTCGCAGAGCTAAAAGAAGGCACTTACTAGTTTCATTAAAATGAAATGTCTTTTATGAGAAGTTCTCATGGAGCCGACGAACGAATAGGCACCCAAACGTTGGTTAAGTCGAACGGTTGAAACCCGTTGAGCTCGCTACAATTATTATTATTATTATTATTATTATTATTATTAATAATAATAATAATAATAATAATAATAATAGAGCATTCACCTTTGGTGCATGGGGTCCGTGGCTCGATTCCACTTCGCGCCAAGTGAAATTTGAGGTGGACAAATACCGTGTGCATGGGTATGTGTTTTCTTGAGATTTTCCATTTTCCTCCCACTTTCTTCATTTCACCATTTCATTCATCATCATTCTCCCTTAGCGTAGGTGCATAATCGACCAACGTTAAACTAGATATTGCAATTTCAATAATAATAATAATAAAAATTAATTCAACTGAAAGGACTGTAATTTATGTGGACAGCAATTATCATAAATATGCAACCATTATAAAAACAATGCTTTGAGTAGAAAGATAATCCTTTCCAAGTGTTAACGAATGCGCACGAGATAAGACATGTCTCGAGAAAGAGACAAGACGCGCTTTGTGACATCCAAGATAATACGAGGCAAATGTTTTGGACACGAGATAGCTTGTAAAATGTCTCGTCTTGTCTGGAATGTCTCGAAAACAAAAGTCTAAGTTTTAATATTATCTTTCAAGATCTATTCTCTCAGAAGTAGTTCTCTGCCTTAAAATTAATAATGACATTTGTGATTTAAAAAAAGATAAACAATGTCTAAAGTTAATAGTTAACTTTTCGAAAAGAAGCTTCATTAAGGGTGAACCTGAAAGATGTCCACAAACTTCGGGAGGTGATTCGTGACATCAAAAGGAGACAAATGGTCCTCTTGCAGTTTTCGAATTCAGCTTCGTTGTCGAGATACAGGGTTGCCAACTGGTCGTGTTTGAGAAACTCACTGAGAATAAATTCAAGTCCAAGAATAAACTACTACTCATATATTTTTCAGGTCAATTGACTTATACCATGTTGTAAGGTCAAATATTTATTTATGAAGTGTGTACAAAATTCGCCAGGGTCTTTTCTGAGAAAATCGTCGAGAAAAAGTCACCTCCAAGAATAAACTACCCCTTGTAAATTTTTCTAAGAGAAATATCTGATACTGCAATATAGGGTTGTTAATTAAATATTGATTAATGAAAAATAAACAAAATTGTTAAAACCATTTTTGAGAAAATAGCGTTTTTCGATTTTCGGCTGTTTGTAAACCACACTTATTTTAGGTGGTAGGAAAAAATGGAAAAGCTCCTGTAAGAATACTAAGTAAACCCTAAGTTTAAAATTTGGTGTAGATAAGTTGAACGGTATGGCCTCTAGGCGAGTGCATATAAAAGTGTGCCGAACGGACGGACCGGAAGGACGGGTGTCGAAAAGTCACATTTTCGGTATGTAGACGCCATGAAACGTAAATCCGTTGAAATCTGAATTTGATATTATTTTCACAATCACTATATTTTCTTCTCTCTTTTGTCGCTCGAAAAAGAAAAGCCTAAGTTTACCACAAAAAGCTAGGGAGTTTCTCAAAAAATATTCAATTACAGGGCCACCGCACTAAACTTTTTCAATTCAATTTCTTAACTGTGTTAGGCCGCAGTTGTTACTGAAGTGTGTATTTGGATAATACGAATAAAATTATCGTATTATTCAAATACATCGAATGTCAGATTATCGAATAAAAAACTTCGATTGAAGAAAATCCACACTACAAAACTAACTCACACTTTGAGCACATTTTCATTAGACATATAATAGACCAATTAATGCAATCATTGTTTATGAAATATGAAAAAAATCAAATGAGTCACTTTGGGAAAGTCGTTCAAAAAGAACACGTCAAGAGTAACCTACCTCTTGTGAATTGTTTCGAACAATGAGTTAAGATATACTTTTGGTTATTAATGAAATATTTATTTGCGAAATTTGAACAAAATCGCCTGTCGTTCGAGAAAATTGTCGGGGAAATAACCTTGACCCCAAAAATAAACTATCCGTTGTAATTGTTTTTCATAGAAATGACTTATACTAAAATATAGGGTTATTAATGAAATACTTATTTATGAATTTTCAATAAAATTGTCCGAGTAATTTTTGAGAAAATCGTGAGGGAAAAATAACTCCCCGAATAAACTATCTCTTGAGGATTCTTTCAGGGTAAGCGAGCTATTCCATATTACTAGGTTTTTAATGAAATATTTATTTCTGAGTACGAACAAAATTGCTTGACTCATTTTTGAGAAAACCGTGGAGGAAAAACATCCCCAAGAGTAAACTACCCCTCGCATATTTTTTCAGGACAAACGAGTTTTGCCATATTGTTCGGTTATTAACGAAATATTTATTTTTGAAATATGAATAAACTCTTTTGAGTCGTTTTTGAGAAAATCGCCCAGACAACACTCCACCAAGAATAAACTACCCCTCGCATTTTTTTAGGACAAACGAGTTATGCCATATTGATAAGTTATTAATGAAATCTTTATTTATGAAATATGAACGAAAACATTTGAGTCCATTTTGAGAAAATCACTGAGAAAAAACTCACCCCCTTAGTATAAACTACCCCTTGTAGATTTTTCTCAGATAAATGCCTTATACCACAAAATAGGGTTGCTAATTAAATATTGATTTATAAAAAAAGAAAGAAAACAAGATCGTTAGAGCCAGTTATGAGAAAATATCTTTTTTCTATTTTCATCGTACAGGAAACTACCCTTGTTTTGGGAGTAGGAGGGAAATAAAAAAACTATAGGAAATACTATGAAAATCTTAAACTAAAATTTGGTGCAGATAAGTTGAACGGTATGGCCTCTAGGCGAGTGCACAGAAAAGTGTAGCGAACGGACGGACGAACAGATAGACATGTATCGAAAAATAACTTTTTCGGTGTTAGGGGCTATAATACGTATAAATTCGTTGAAATGTCAAATTTGATTTTTTTTTTTCGAACACCATACTTTCTTCTCTCATTTGTCACTTCAAATTAAAAGGAACTCAGAACTATAGATAAAAGACACCTACTTTTACACATAGACATTATTTATTGATTTAAAACTGTTTTAGTTTGTGTCATTTCACTTCCAATTGAAAGGTTTTACAATGATTAACGGCATACCAATGACGAGACGGAAGTTTTCAGGAAGTAAATGCATTCAGAAGTCTAGATTGCATTACAGCTATCAGCCTGTTTTTATTTCTGCAATTGTTAACAGCTGTAAATTCGTCCAAACGCTACATGAAATAATTTTTGGTTGACGTCATTGTGTTACTATTTTAGTATTGTTCTCTTCAGACTTGGTTGAAGTTTTGTCTTAACGGTTATACATTTTTTTCTTATTTCATCGTTACACATAAGAATAAAATGTTGTGGTGACTGGATAGATTCGAACCTACGAACATTGAGTTTTTATTCTTCAAACAATTTACCAATGGACCAAGCTTTGTCCTCACGTTAACGTACGGTTACAGGGTTTATTACGATTTAAATAAAATGGCTGGCTGTTAGAGTTTCCTGCCCAAATATTTCAATAAAAAATTTTCATTGCTTCGTACATTGTTTAGATACACATTTTAGGAGAGTGAATTTTGGAGTATATAATAATTTCATGCCAGATAAAAGCTGGATAAGTTTTAATAACATGTTTCATATGTAGTTCTCAATAATAGACTTGTTGTTCGGGATGACGTTCCAAGGTTTAGCATTGACTAGCAGATTTTGCTATTAATATCCCTTCTAGCAATATTGGCAGTAGACAAAAGTTAGCCCGTGTTAAAGCTTTTTGCTCCTAATTTAGTTATTTTACTTTATTATTTAACGAATATATTGAAAATTGTCAGAGACACGTATGCAGTAATTTATTTCGGGAGGGGTCCGACTTCAATATTAGGATAAATTATAATAAAATTTTAAAAGATAATCCCCAAAATTAGGCTAAATTTACAGAAAAGTTGGGGTTTCAGAGGGGGTCCGGACCCCCTAGACCCACCCATAAATGCGTTCTTGTTTGTCAGTAACATTTCCTCATTTTGAAACCCTCAAAAACTTCGGATAGACTATATAAAGGAAAACGAGTTATTTTCGATGAAATATCACTTCAAGGAGACGCGTCAGTTTTATTGCACAGTGTGGTATCCCACGTTCACAATGGCAAGAGTTTCTTTCCTCTGATTCTCTGTCATTGTGCTCTATCGAAAGGTTAGGTTTGTAACATATTACTCCTACGAACAAGCATGACTGGCAGATAGGAATACTGAACACAACTCCAGAGAAATGCATGCTGGAACTTACGTTTATAGCTACGCTTTGGTGATTTGCCCTCAAGGTCAATCGAGTGGTAATTCAGTTCCGTCTCTGTTCTTAAGCCATGTTCGTATTACTTCGAACAGTTTTGATAATGAAAAGCATGCCTCTTAATATAACAGACTTCTTTCGCGTAAGAAATCGAAACTCAGTTGGTCAGAGCAACTAGTCTGTAAGAATTAGGTTGTTAGTTAGTTAGGAGCCCAGTACGAGTAAGGGTTTTTATTACTATTGTTTTTATCTTTTTTATGTGAGGAAAAATCAAATTGTGACATCGCGATATCAAATGTATTTGATTAGGTAGCTTTGTCTTACCTAAACTTTAAACATCAGTAACTGTCGAAATTATTTCACTAACCGATCACTTACTGAACATTTCAAACACGTGAAACCAGTGGCATAACATGAAGGTTAACCTCTCCTCCGCAGTCCTTAGTTATGCGTCCGTTCTTTCAAGGGCGGACTAAGGGCCGGGCGACTGCCCGGGGTGCCAGAGAAAGAGGGGCACCAAAACGAGCCTCAAAAAGTAAATTTTACAATGTGCTTTCTACTGACGTTTGTGGTTTATATTCTTGTAAAGTAGTGGCAATTATATGATCTTTTTACATTTCACTATGGAAGAAGAGAGTTTCATAGTACTAAGGGGGCTGTATCGAAAAATTGAGAGATGGCATGTAGAATAAAGAGTGCCGGGAATTAAGTGTTGTTTGTTTGTTTGCTTGAGTTTAGCGTTCCACGGTTATGCCTTAATGGGCAAGGGAGATGTGGATACTAATTATAGTGGAATCCGAACCACTTTTATCGTTCAACAGTAATCCACCGGGAATTGGACCCGGTACCACAGAGGGCAGGCGTGCTAGCCACTAGACCAGAGGGGGTGGAGTTGGTATTGTTTATAGCGAGCCATATTCTTTGTGAAGTTTTCGTAGATAATGGATTTCTTTTTGAAAATGGGTTTAAAACAGGGGCGTCATTTAGGGAGGGCAGGGAGGGGCATTTGCCCCCCCCCCTGAGTTTGAGATGTATATAGATTTTATCATTAGAATAGTAGTAAATCAGTGAAAAACGCGAAATTTTACTTATATCAAGAGGTCTTGCCCCCCTTCCCAAAGCAAAATCTGAAATGACGCTCCTGGTTTAAACTATTAAAAACACTATGATAAAATGTAAAATATAGGCTACTACTAGGGGAAGGGGCGCCAAAAAGTCACTTTGCCCGTGTGAAAATTTGGCCTGCTCCGCCCCGGCGTACTTACTGTATATTTTTTGGCCTTGCAGCTTGTGCGGTCCCCACGCCTCATTGTTGCGGGGGCGCTATTTACGCCTACCTTTCGAACGTAATTCAATAACTGTTTAAGAAATTCTACCATCAGCGTGGAAACGGGAATATATTTTTCTAATAGTCCCATAGAACTTTCACTCAGAACGCCAGATGCAATTTTTCAGAGTGGGCTCTGGCTCATATTCAGGAATAATAATAATAATAATAATAATAATAATAATAATAATAATAATAATAATAATAATAATAATAATAATAATAATAATAATAATAATAATAATAATAATAATAATAATAATAATAATAATAAATATGAATGTCTTTGGAGAGCCGAAATCATGTGACACGAATCATTATAGATAGAGCTTTAAGATGAGTGGTCATAGGGGAGGAAAAACAGGATTTTTCTCTCTCTGACTCTCTAACGTTAAGATTATGTGCTGAAGGTAAGAAGCATCATCATTCTACAATAGGTTGCTTTTACGTAGAATATCTATTACTTGAGCTCTCCTCCTTCGGGCAACTTTGCTTATGTAGTAAATTCAAAACAATTTCAATTTAAGATAAATATTTATAGAGAAAATTAAACATTTAATAGGGAAATCTGTTATCAAAATATCCAAACTTTTTTTTTTTTTTTTTTTTTTGGTATCGTCATGAGTTTTACACATATGTTACATTTTGATTCTTTCCCAAATAAAAAATAATAAAATAACCTTAGTGATAAAAATGACAACAGTACTTCCACGGGATTCGAACCGTCTACCTTCGGTATACAAACTCGTTGCTTTATCTAACTGAGCTATTTGCTTTCTTACGTAAGCGGAACCTGTTCTACAGTAAAGACGATTTTTCATTACGATTGGGCTAACAATTCGTCTTTTTCCATAGGTAATTTCCACTATTTGCACTATCTATACGTTAATACTTAGCATAGATTCATATATTTGGAGTTCGCTGATAATGCATATAATAAGACATACTAGAAATATTTCGTTAAAATTTTCGTTTGTAGATCTAATCCACGCTTCTCTCAATGACATAGATGTCGCTGCTTCGTGTTGAACTGCAGAATTCCCTCGCGTTCTTGAAAATTTCCCACTTTAGCAGAGTTGGTAATTCTCGAGATTTCTGTCGATTTAATGTTTTTTGCTTCTAATTTCTTTATTTTAAGCTAATATCTAACACAAATATTAAAAACGGGTTTGTTATTAACCTGTCCTGCTGGGGAAACCTTCCGAAATTTCGAACATATAAAGAAAACGGAGATATTTTCAAAAAAACTTCAAAATAAAGAGACGCGTCATTTATTTTGCTCATAGTAGTACCTGGAAGACCAAAAATACTCTCATCAAAATAAACGACCTTCTGCCAACGTTCTGGAAGCCCATGGATTCTGTCGCGGTAGAATTTGGTGGGCCGTGAAGCGAAGAAGCTATCAAGTGCCTTTTCGACCTCTACTAGTGATTTGAACTGGTGTCATCTAAGTTGATTGTCCAAGGAATTGAACAGGTGATAACCGGACGGTGCAATGTCCGAGGAGTATGGCGGATGCAATAGCGTTTCCCATCCAGGGCGTGGAATGGTGTCCCGGGACATCCTAGGCACGTGGGGCTTAGCATTGTACTGTAACAGGAGGACCCTTTTGCGATTCAGAAGTGATGGCTCCAGAGTTTTGAGCTTTTCTTGAACACAGCTCAACTGTTGACAGTACACCTTGCATTGATACTCTGACCAGCTTGTAGCAGTTCCCGATGCATGATGCTGCGAACAGTCCACCAGACACACAGGAGGACCTTCTTGCTGCAGTGCTGGTTTCAGGTGTTTTGAATCGGTTCATGGGATGCTAACCAATGTTGACGGCGCCGTGGAGCTTCGTATAGGACCCACTTCTCATTACATCAACACCCTGTCCAGAAATGGCTCCTTCCTCAGACAAGACAGCAAAGAAACACGGGTGTCTGCTCGAGTTGCCATCTAGCCCGGAGTCAAATCATAGGGTACCCATCGACTTAACTTGTAATGCTTTCCAAGTTGATGGAGATGCTGCCGAATGATTTCTTCACTCACAGTGAATTGTAGCCCCAGGTCCTCACATATCTGGCCACTGTTCGCCACAATTGCTGCCTGAAGATCTTCATTTTGTACATATGTTGGTTTTCCGGCACGTGGTGCGTCTTCGAGTGTTTCGTCAAGGTCCTGAAACTTGTTAAACCACCGCTAGTCACGACAGATTTACCAAAGGTCTGTCATATCTTCTGCCCCGCTGCAGCGGTGTTTGACCCCAGTTTGAATTCGTACTGCATACACGCCCTTATGACGCTCTGTGGAGGTCCCATGTTCACTCTGTTCTTACGCAAGTTCACGGTGCAACTGAACTGCCACAACCAGGTAGTATGTTGGATATACCCACACCAACAACTAATCTTCGCCTTATCTCCATTCACATTCAACTCGCGGTTTGAGGACCAATGGAACGCAGACCTCCACAAAAAGCGACAGAAATTTCTTGATAACCTTTATATATAAGAAGCCGGCTTTTAGGAGGAAAACAGAAATTTTCCCTTTTTTTTTTATGGCTTTCTTATTGAAGTATCTTCATTTTCCTGTAGTGAATTTTACAATTTAAAAAAATGCATTTACAGCATTCACTACTTATTAGCCTTATGTTCAGACCGGAGATGGCTATCTTTATTGTTTTCGAACTGGCATTTCATAGGTGGCTAGCAAGTGTAAGTTATGCAACCAACATATCAGAGCGGTCATGTTGGTTACCTAACAACCATATCGAGTTCATGAGAAGAAAGTATAATAAACCAAGAACAAGACATATATATATTCGTGTTGATATACAGGGTGTATCAGAAGTCCGGAGCCATAGTTAAACTCCGTTATGAGTAAAAAACGAAAAAATGGAAAGCGAGAAAAGTTGTTGGAAATAGGTTCTTTTCAATCTAAAATGAAGGATTTTTTTAATCACCCAGGGGTAAAAATGGATCTGAAAAGGTAGGGGGACGCATGACGTCCCTTGTGCCTATCTTTGCCTATTGTAATTTTAAGGAGGTGGATGGACGCCATATATATATTTTTGGAAGTGGGGGAATGACATCCTCCCGCGTTCCCTCTTACTTTTACCCCTGATCGCACCAGTTGTTGGGAATCCACACTGGTAAGGAGCCCTATATTAAAAAAGCAGCATTGCCAGTTCAACAGCTGTTCCTTTGAACCCTCAACATACCAACAATACAAAATTGCTAGGTAACAGAGTAGAGGTAACCTAGGTTCCCTTACATTACAAATATATCACGTTCCTCATATCACTTTTACGTGCCTTTACTGTTCCATTCGGACAGAGTTTTGAACTGGAAATGTATTACCTTTTCATTTAACATAGAGCGCCTTGTCAATGTAAAACCCAAACGGCTGGTACAATTGAAAAAATGCACCATTTTAGTTTGGAAACCACCTACTTCCAACAACTTAATACAAAACTTATATGAATTGGGTATAGCGTTTTTAACCTTCTCTAGCTCGAATTAACAGGCCTCAATAAATAGTATGTAATGTATATAGATATATATATATATTTGTTTCGCGTAAACTCCAGCAGAAAAAGTGTCATTAACTTAAGAAAAAAAAACAGAAATATTAGTTTACTTACGTTCTAAATGCTTTTTTTGTTCTACTTGAGAATAACTTCTACAGTTGCATAACAGTTAATTATTGCTAACATTATTAAATTGTCACTACAACTTTTTTTTTTTTTTTTTAATCGTAGATCATTAATGATCTACAAACAATTCGTTGAACTAACAAACCCTTTGCGTCCACCAGTTTGCTGTTTTTATTTTCTGTCGAGTGATCGATTATTATATTAGATAGTTGAACTTTTCACATTTTTTTCTTCACAATGCAGCAACTAAATGCTTTTTTCGTGTTATAATGTAAAAAGAACGGTGGAAAATATTATTGTTTATTCATTAAAATTCGATGTTCAAAAATGACCAAAATTTCCCAGGGAAAAACACGGTTTTTTGAGCGTGAATAAGTATAATGTATCGTAGCCAGGTGCGCACCCAGAAATTTTTGTTGGGACGGGGTCCAAACTTTGACGGGGAAGGGTCCAATATTACAAATTACTACATCTATGTAGTATTGAACGGGTATTATTCTTCTGCACCTGAAAAGACGATAAGTAAATTGCAAAATATTCCCACGTGTATTTTCAGGGGGAAAATGATAGAAGTAGATTGTTGTTATAAGTGAAAGAGTGCAGTTGAAGTGTAAGATCAAATTTTCATGCTACATCAATCATTTCCCTATTAATCAAGTAGGAGTTTTATTGAGAAAGTGTGTTAAGCATGTTGAATATACAAATGTATGTTGAAAAAAATGAAATCTTTGAGTTTTACGTCCCACGATTATGCCGGTTAGGCTAAAGGAGACGGTGAAGATGAGAATTGAATGAAATGAAGAAAGTAGGACGAAACGGGAGAACCCCGAGAAAACCCACGAGCACGATGTTTGTCCACCACAAAGTCCACACGGCGCGAGGCGGGATCGAACCAGGGACCCCAAGCACCGGAGGTGAACACTCTACCACTGAGCCACCCTGCCCCCAAATGTATGTTGAGTTAGGAAGGTTTGAGAAGGGGTTCGAACCCGATGGATCCCTCGCGTGTGTGCCTGTGATCATGGTAAAGGAAACAAACAAAATTCTATAACGATAGGAAATGTAATTGTGAATATAGAAACATAGAAAATAAAATAAAATAAAATGCAAACAAATACATGACTTCTTTAAAAAAATTAGTGAAGAAGACAAATCGATTTTTTTAAAAAAAAATTAGACATAATTTTGTTCTCAAGTAAATACCTTGAAAAAGATTTCTATTTATGCATGACTAAAAAACAAAAGCATGGGGAGTGCTCTCATTTACAATCAATCTATAAATTCATCAATTCCCGCGTAATTTTATTTGTGAATTTACTTTAATTTATATCAATAATAAAAAATAATATTATATTCTAATAGTAACATTATAATAGTATATCATATTTGGAGAATTTATCGGGTGATTGTATACAGTGTATGAGAGCGCTCACCATGATTTTTTATTTAGTCATGCATAAACAAATTATTCTTAAAAGTAATAAGAATTTTTCTTCAAAACAGAATTATATTTTACTTTTTAGTACCGGTACGATTTGTTTAATTTTGTTTATTATTTTTCAAGAAACCTTTATTTTTTATTTTATTTATTTTTATTTATTTATTATTTTTATTTATTTATTTATTATTTTTATTTATTTATTTATTTATTATTTATTTACTTATTTATTTATTTATTATCTCGCTTTTGCTGCTGCTTACGCCCTTGAAAGAATGAACAGTTCTGGTACTCGGGAAACTTTGACCTGCCGAAAATTATATCTCAAGTGTGTATACTTAACCAAATTGGTGTCGTCTCCACCTCAAAAATTGGTACATTATTTAGATATTTTAACAATGAATTTGCAACACTTGTCACGATGCTTTTACACACTTAATTACTGACTGTATGTAACAAAATGACACAAATGTTGTGTTGAAATAACATACGAAGGCGTGTATTCCCATAATACCGTTCGCCATTCTTTATTGTTTTCTGCAGCGACCACCGACCCCGAGGAAAGAATGTATATAATTTCTGAAGTCATGTCACCTCTTTTTCAAACAAAAAGTAAAGAGATGTATCTCTCAAATAACTTCCTTGTAATATCCGCCAAACCTTTTTTCATTCTTTTGGATTAGTTCAATCGAAAACTGTGGTTTTTCAACAAGTATCAACAGACATGCGTTCTTTGGTAGAACAATAGTAATAATAGGTTTTGTTTATGTTATAAGTACACTACAAGAAATGTTCAATCCTTATAATTCGTTTGGAAGAGGAAAAAAAAACGAGTTTGTATTGCAAACAAAACTTTCACTTTTCATTGTTATGGAATTGTCATTATTACATATAGGTCTGGTACATTTTAAACTTCACTTCTATTTGAAATTCCAATAGAAATTCCAGTCTTGTCATCAGGTCCGGATTTCCCAATAGGCCCGGTAGGCCCGGGCCTATGGGCGCAAGCTCCCAGGGGCGCACGGCCGAGAGAAAAAATTAAAAATAAATAGCCATAACTTAACATATTTTTTGAATTGATTTAAAATATCAGGCTAATAAAGCATTCTGATTTTGAAGTTCATTGGAACAAATAATTGTTGGTAAAGTTCACCAATCTTTTGTAAATACATTAACGGTATTTTGTTAAGTAAATTCCTCAAAAAACTTGCAATGATAAAATTGCATCGTGGAGTGGTGTTTGAGCAATTAACATATAGGTCTGATATAATTTTTTAATAAAGGTTTTTAGAAAAGTAACTTTAACCAGACTAGGGGGCGGAAAAATTTATTGGGCCTAGGGGCGCCAAAATGCTAAATCCGGCCCTGCTTGTCATAGGCAGGGGCTGAGAGGATATTGCAATTACAGAAGTATTATTTATACTCCTTTGAGCCATTTTTAACTCCTACTTAATAGGTACTAGGTACTAATAGAGTTCTCAACTCTGATGCATGGGGTCCCTGGTTCGAACCCAGCCCATATGAGTTTGTGTGTAAAACAATGTGTCCGTGGATTTTCTCGGGGTTCTAGTTTCCTCCCACATCCTCATTTCTCCATTTTTTCATAATAATTCACTTTCATTATGAATAAGGCCACAGCTTTAGCAATATTCCCATTTATATGGCCTATCAGGAGTTCTATTAACGGCGTTTGGGAAAGCATTTTGCTTTTAAAGAGAATTAAGAATTTTAAAAAACGCACATACAATACATGAAAAAAGCCGTATTTGAGTTTCTGAGTTCATACTTGACAATGGTTCATTATACTCGAATATATGATATATGACAGTGGTTGATTGTTAAAAGTACTATTTTATCCTTGTAAATTTGGAACTAAAGGAGACCTGAAGTCCCTGGATTCCAATTGGATTAGCATTAGGAATTAGATTCCTGGGCTTTCGGCATCTATGGCCGTGTTATTCCTTCACGTATGAGGGATGACGTCCCTCGGCCATCACACTATCCGGGGAATTGGTGAGGAAGAAAGAAATGGGGAAGGAAGAAAGCGCTCTGGACCTCTATGTTAAGTACCATCTAGGCATTTGCCTGGTGTGAATAAGAAAAACCTTAGTCGGGATGTCTGGCCTGAAAATGTTTTTACAGTTTTTCGATCGAGTGTTCCCACCGGGAATCTAACCCAAAACCGCTCGCACCAAAGATCGCTACGTGGGCCACTACATTTCCCTTGGATCAACCTATGCAGTGTCGGATTTACGTATAAGCTAAACAAGCTATAGCTTAGGGCCCCGTACCCTTAGGGGGCCCCAAAAATTCAAGGAAAAAATTGGATGTACGCTCAAGTCCAAAATTATTGTCGCATGTCTATAAATATGTTGTTCTAGGAATATAATTTGATAACTAATTCGCCCGGTATTTCTTATAATGTTAGTATGTGTATAATCGGCAAAGACATGTATGTGGCAAATTTCATGTCAAAAGAGCAGTAAATAAGAACAATAAAACGAAAATAAAATTTTATTGTCCATTTAACAACATTTTATTTTAGTCATTATAATTTTCGTATTTATAATTCTTTTCCTATGAAATTTACCACAAATATACATTTCCCGATTATACACATAGTAACAGTATTAAAAGTACCCTGCAAAATAATTATCAAATTATATTCTTACAAGAAGACATTTATAGATATGCGACAATAATTTTGGACATGAGTGTACATTTCCAAAATATAAGAAAAATAAGTAAAATAACATCTTCATATAGTAACATTGCTTCGTTTGTATAGGCCCCAATAATGTAAGTAATGGGGCCCCTTCTGCTAGTCTGCTTCCTAAAATATCATTGGTTTCTTCATTTCTGTATATAGGATCCTACGTTCATCTGGACACATAAAGGGCCCCATTATCTTCAGTAGCTTAGGGCCCCAACAAACCTAAATCCAGCTCTGAACCTATGTATACGTATAATCATTTTTATTGTGTTAGGGCAATATTTGATATATACTTCCTTGAACTTCGTGAGTTTGGAAAACAGCAAGTGGGGATATTATTATTATTATTATTATTATTATTATTATTATTATTATTATTATTATTATTATTATTATTATTATTATTATTATTATTATTATTATTATTATTAAAATACCCTTGGGATCACATTAATATATATAGTAGCTCAACCTACACTACCTAGACCCTATGCAGTGCATCATTCTAATATGACTATGAATCTCCTTTCCACTTTTTCACTATCTATGTAAATCTTCCTTTACAGACACAAGTGAAGAACGTAGGACCCACAAAAGGAGAAAATCGCTATAGACAAACATATAGACGTACAGGAGCGGATCAAGGGCGGGCTTCTGGGGGGGTATACTGCTACTTAGAGCTACTTTTAAGAGCTCCAAACTCTGGGGTGGGTTTTATTTATATCTAGAACAAGAAAATTCTCCTTCTGGAGAGGCGATCGATTGTTTTCACGAGACTTCCCAGTTTGCCTCACGACCCTGGGTGGACACCAAAGCACCGGCCAGGAATCGAACCCGGGACCACGTGGAAATGACTCCAACGCTCTAACCACTAGACTAACCATTAGTGTTCCCTTCCAATTGATATAATTGATGTTATTCATCACCACCAAATCGCCAAAACTAAAATGAGTAGAGCTCCCTCTTGGCTATACGGTTAGTATACCGCCTTGGACGCGGGAGACTCTCGTTCGATTCCTAGTAGGAAATCATGTGGTTTGGATTCCAAGTAAGATCCACGTCTCATATACCATTGGTGCTAACAAAGGAGGTATTACATTTCAAATGAACCAACTAAAATAGGTGAACCTTCCAGAAATCGAACCCAGTACTATTACACTAAACGAAAGATGCTCATCATTTGAATACTTGATAAATAATAAAATTCTATTCGAATCATAATTGCAAAAGAATTTTAAAACTGTAGTAAATATTATTTTTTTTTAAATATATATATAAACTAGAATATCTTCTTCAGACCATTTATTGGGACATTGAGAAAATAAAATCGAGATCAATCGGTCTCTAATGTACGAGTGCTTTATAGCGGTTTTAGCTGTGGTTTGCGAGACTTGGTTTCTTGATGCATCTGGAATTTTCGTAGGCGCAACAAGTACTGGAACCAAGTAAAAATATGTGTTATCCATAAATCATTCATTGGGTGTATGGAAGCCTATGCCAAGCACGTAGGCAGGTTGCTGCAATTGCAGATATGCACTGAAAATTTCGTATGAGAACGGCCTTGGTGCGCTGGTTGGGTGAAGTATGTAGGATGATTTGCTGTTGGGTTTATCGGGTCAGATGGTCACCAGATGGGAGTGGCAAACAGGAGTCTGCGTATCCAACAGATATATTGTCACAAACTTACATGACGTTGTACAAATATTTGATTTTAAGTTCGGAACAAAATTTTGTATTAGGTTGCACTGACAATTTTTTTGTCTTTTAATAATCAGTTACAGTATAGCTGGCTAAGCGTTCGCAACTATATTCTTGAAAAGAGGTTCCAGTTCTAAATTAAAACATATAGCATCTATGGATGAGAATGAAATGCTTTGTGTGCATGAATTCTAGGACCGTACGGATCGTATATTTGCAAAGCCAAAATAGCAAAATTTTCAATTGATTGGAGTCGTAATATTATATGACATGGATCTGAGTATATAATACTGATGCATAAATGTCAGTAAGACGGATCAGAGTATACAATCACGTTTTTGTTGCGTCTTCATGCAACACTCAGATTATGCAGGACGGAATCTGTTCTAAATATGAGCTCTAAAAATAGGCCCGGGGCTTGAATCTGCTACAATTGAAGAGTGTCGTATAGACCATCATTAAGATTATCCGTCACAGCATAGGACGTTCGCCACCACATATCTCGCCTTTAATAGAGATTAATTATAGAATCACGCCATTGACTCCGGCTACACAATGAAGTGATCAATTGATATTACACGAGCGTAGGCTAACGGTTATCATTCTCATTTCGCAGTTGAGAGGTTCCGTGTTCAAACTCCGTGGCTCACAATATTGACTAAGCTCTTCTTGTTGGTCTACTCGCTAGCGCGTACACGCATTTAGTGCACAGAATCCCGGGTTCGATTCCTAGTAGAAAAACCTTCAAGTGTAAACGCATTAAGTTGGCTCGGATTTCACCTCAAACTGTTGCTCAGCGTTACTATAGTCTTGATGCTAAACCGGAACGCTAATTTCAATATATAATACTAATTGAGATTGTTTCAGGTTTCTTCCATCAGTTCCGTCAGACGAACGCCAGATTTCCACTTTTAAGAGTGGGAACTTTTCCTTTCTCTTCAATATTTACTGGTTTTCATTCTAAATGATTCCAGTGCAATTGCCCTTACGAGCTGTATCTAGAAGCGTGTTAATTAAATTAAATTAAATTAAATCTTTAAGTTTTACGTCCCATTGTTTTACGTCCATAGTCTAAAGAAGACAATGATGATGAGAGTAAATGAAATTGTGTAATGATGAAAGTGGGAGGAAACGGGAGAACCACGAGAAAATCCATACACACGGTGTTTGCCCACCAGAAAGCTCACTTGGCGCGAGCTAGGATCGAACCAGGGACCTCACGCACTAAAGATGAACGCTCTGCCACTGAGCTGACGTGTTAAATAAAATTTTACATGTTGTAGCACAATGAAATTGAAATATAGGGTATACGAACATCGACGAAATTTTCATAGTGAAAACTATCAAACTAAATCTAGTGAACCGTACATGCCATTCACTGAGAGTGCATATGCTTCATGTTTTTAATGTTGTTATTTGAAACTTGTGTTTTATGTGAATATTATATGTGAGAAGGTACTAGAAAAACACACATGCCTGGAACTCTTACTGCATTTAAAGAATTACTTTTCTTCTTGTATTTATAAACATACAAAATGGTATCCATTGCTTCTTAGGTTGATGACGCACACTCAAAATTCGCCTGACATGTTCCCCCAAAAATGTATTCGTTACCTGCTTTTAAACTTACTCAATGATTCTATCTTTCAATCCATCGCCACTTCTAGGTAAGTGTTATTACCCTCCCCGCTAGTCTAATAGCTAGTGCGTGTGCCTCCGAGGTTCGATCCCCGGTAGGAGTCCCTAAAAATTTGAATAAATTGTGGTGATTTGGATTTCACCCTATGGTATATTCAGAGTCCGCCAGAAAAATGTATACACTGTTTAAGAAAACAAACTATATATCATATTTCTTAATTACATTTAATTGTTCAAACGTGTGTTACAAATCTTCAAGTAAGCATATGTTTACATTAGATGTAAATGTTGGCCGTACGCGGCCAAACACAACAGAACGACGAGCAGTCACTGAAGCTACAGCAGTCAATGTATCAATGGAGACCGATGTACATGCCTCTGTCATCTTCTGGCGAAGGTTCTCGATTGTGCGTGGCTTACTTCGATACACTTCATCTTTCACAGTTCCCCACAAGAAGTACATGGGGGTAAGATCTGGCGAACGGAAAGGGAACTCAATGGGCCCTCTTCGTCCAATCAAATGTACTCCTGCCATTTTCTTATCTCACGAACCGTGCTGACAGTACCAACATAGGTTGAACGAAAAACCTACTACAGCATGATTTTAACTGAAAACAATTGATAATGCAGACATCTGTTGGATGAAGAAACATACTACAACATTTTTAAATTTCAGAATAATATTGTCAATGCCAGTATCCTGATCCTGGAAACGCAAGTATCCTTCGTTTTCTGGCGGACTCTGTATTATGGGATATAGTATGGTGCATGTATGGTATAATACGGTAATGTAGTACATATTGTAAGTCAAGTCTCAGATAGTCTCGGTGCTAAAAAGGGACGGTAAACTAAAAAAGAAAAGCGCAATTGTAAAAAAAATTACACACTTTTTACACAATCGTTTCAGCACCGAGACTATACTGTAACTATTTCCGGAACCGACTCCGACATCTGCAGTGGTGCCGATTTCTGTAGCTTGGGGGCAGCCGCGTCTCTGGCATGTCATAAAAAAAAGCTATTTAAATGGTACTACCTAACCCAAGCTATGTATTATCTTTGAAATGAAATCTTTAAGTTTTACGTCCCACGGTTATGCCGGTGAGGCTAAAGGAGACGGTGATAATGAGAGATGAATGAAAATGGTGGAATGAAGAAAGTGGGAGGAAACGGGAGAACCCCGAGAAAACCCACGAGCACGGTGTTTGTAGACCACAAAGTTCACTTGGCGGGGGCTGGGATCGAACCCGGGACCCCAAGCACCAGAGATGAACGCTCTACCACTGAGCCACCGCGCCCCCCGTATTATCTTTGATTCAATTTGTTACTTTCACGGACCCCCTGAGACCTCCGAACTCCGTTATAATCGTTTCACAGGCTGAATATTATATTCCAAATACGGTCGTTAGTAAATAAATTAAATTAGAATAAAATATGGAATATTTTGTACTTCAAAATATTGGAGGGGACGCGTCCCCCTCGCCCCCCGCCAGAGACGCCCATGCTTGGGGGGGTTAGGTATTTGTGTTCCGTTGTCAGATACCAAAAGCAAAGATATATAGATCTTGAGGAGACGGCTCCTACAGGATTGGCACCTGCATAGGGATGCACCCACGACGATCTATCAGGTATGGAACCCCCAAAACTTCCCAACTCAACATATTATATTTGTACACTTTCTCAATAAAACTATACCGGTACTTATTTAACAGGGAAATGATTGATGTAGTATGAAAAATTGGATCTTATATCTGTATTCTTTAAACAATCTAGTTCTATATAGGGTCTATATATATTTCTGAAAATAGAGGTTGAAGTACTTTACATTTACTTATTGTCTTTTCGATTGTAGAATAATACTCGTTCAGTACTACATAGATGTAGTGGCTTATAGTACTGGACTCCCCTCCCTAAAGTGTGGAACCTTCCCAACAAAAATTTCTGTGTGCGTGCCTGTATCATATTCCCCTTTCCCCCCTAAAAAAAAAAGAAAATATGTAATGAAATTTCAAACATATTTCTTTGTTGTTACCCATTCTGTTTAAATACGTGAAGAAAATTTCACATTTTTGATCTAGTTTTTAATCTGTTACCGGTACAAGCTACATGACCAAGTTGTTATCGGTTTAATCACTCAGTCGAGGCTACATGAAGTCTGATTTTTCAAGACGCGTTTATGTGGTGGGATAACTCAAAAAGGGGAAATAAAGTAGCTATGGAGCGCTGCGCGAGGAGCGTCGCTTACCAGTACAACAGCATACGTGCCCACCCTAACTCTCTATTTCAACTACATTGTTAAAATTTTACCCAGCTTCAACCACAAATGATTGGAGTCAATATACTCGCTACGTGACTTATTACTTGCAAGACGTTCACTCTCATTTTAAACGTGTATTATTATTATTATTATTATTATTATTATTATTATTATTATTATTATTATTATTATTATTATTATTATTATTATTATTATTATTATTATTATTGGTACTCCTCTATTTATTAGTGTAGAGAATATAAACAAAAAATATCTAAGAATCGATCTATTTAATGTAAATTTTGCTCTACTTAAAAAGCAATATTTAGAATGTATTATCAAGTAAAATATATAAACTCGCCGTTGTTCCGTCTGATATATTGTCTGTGAAATTCCACTTGTCTTTCGTTTGATGTGCCTTTATTTTTATCTGATCATATTCTTTGTTATATATATTCTTATGAAATTTTGTTAATTTTATTAGTGTTCATTATATTTTACTTTGTTGAAATTTTACTTTGTAATCAAAGCCTTAATTAAGTTCATGTATGACATATAATGTTGTACCTGATTGAAATATTTTGGTGTACCATTTCCTTTTAATTTGTTTATTCTGTTTTATTTTGTATTTACTATGATATAACCCTTCATAGTATATTATTTGTATATCTGTGACCATTTATGGCTTAGGCTGTAGTCACTGCTATCAATAAATTCAAATTATTATTATTCACCTTTGACAATTATTTTCGTTTTGCTTATTAAGTTTATTGTTAAATTTTCGTTCACTATGCACGTCTAAGAGCGTTGCGTTCCTAAACGCAGGTCTAGTGGGTATAGTGGTAAATCCATCCCTGACATACGCATATAGTAACGTTAATTTCCATCTATGCACAGTTGCGTTCAAATGATTATTTGTTATACATCTTATATATATTTAAAAAAGAAAACAAAATTTTGTACGCAATCCTCTTGTGCCAGGGAGCATGTTTATTGGATTTATGAGTCCTATGAGCGCCGATCCTGTAAGGCTGAGTGGTACGGCATTTCCGAAGTTTGCATGTGCCCCCTGAATCTGCATGCATTTGTTTGTATCTTTGCTTGAATATATGATAATAAGCACACATACTTGGATGGGCCCCTCAAAGTTATACAGAAATTGGTGCTACTTTATCCTTCCACCCTTTCAATGAGAGAAGAAGGCTGCCAGATTTATTATTAGTCCCACCCCACATTCCAAACGCACTTTTATACTTTACTTCTCAATGAAAAGAAAGAAAGAAAATCTTTATTATAATTACTCTATCTTTCCTTTGCGTGAGTCTCATGTAGGGCTCAGTCACCGAAATACGTATAAGGACTTGTCTTGACTTCCATGCATGTCATGTAGAGGCCTGATTGTATTACTCGCTTTCAAGAAATCTTCCTTTAGGACACCGGAAGCCTCCGGTTGTATGTGAAATTAGTACTTGGTTGTTCACAGACACCATTAAAACTCACAAGAAAATTATCTGATGATAACGAAGATAACAGCTACTTCCTTGTGACGGGTGAAATATGTTGAGTCCTTTTTCTTTTCTTTTTTAAAATAATTTTTACTGTTGTTTTAGTCAAGTGAAGGGGGTTTTACACTTCTTGTAGTGTGAGAATCAGAATTCGCACATTTACTCATGTTACAGAAGGTTTTACACAAGAAATATATAATGTGTATGGATTACAATTCTTTTAATATGATAGTTAACAGCATTGCCAGTATATGACTGTTGTCAAAATTACAAGTATACTAAAGTCCTTGTAAATTTTGTTTCTTGCTAAATTTTATAACAGCTTATAATTAGTAGATTTCCTTCACCACTTACAGGACAGCTTGTGCTCTGTACTGGCATATGTTGTTGAGCATTGAAGGAAATCTGACAATTTTGTCAGTAATAATATCATTTATTAACTTTATGGATTAAGAAATAAAAGGTTCAACTCCGCAGAAACAGAAGACCCTGCCAGGATTGTTATCCACAGACCTTATCTTCTTCTCTGTTTGACCTACCCAAAGGACTTTTTCCTAACAGCTTTCCAAGTTACACTTCATGCAGACGTCGAGTATATTCCCTAAAGGGAGTGGTCTAGTAGGAATTCCTTATCCCTTTCCGGAAGTGTGTATATATATATATATATATATATATATATATATATATATATATATATATATATATATATATATATATAATTTTGTTTTCTTATATTTTTATAGTGTATCGAATATTTCTATATACATCCTTGTTCGAAAAGAAAATGTCCTCATATTTCCTTGAAAAGCTTAATGGAATTGGAACAAGATCAAACTTCTTTCCTTGGCCATTTCAGATTTTTATTCCAAAACATTTATTTATTATATATCGTTACAAGAATATGTTTTTTTTTTTTTTTTAAGTCAGAGGTGAATACTTTTTTTTAACAAGACTGATGAAGGTTTGCGGAATTCTTGAGAAGAAAAAGTAAATTTTATGCTAAATTGTTAACTTAATTTAATAACTTTTACTTCGGGAAGTTTCTTTCTTTCCTCTATATTACTAAACGGAGATAAAATTTACTTCTACTTACGTGTAGATTTACTTTAGATCTGCCACAAGAAAAATCACTATAAATGTGGCGTTTCTGGTGATAAACACTGTGTATTCAACATGCTTTAAGAAGTACATTTGATAATTCATGGAAGCCTACTTTAAGGATGCATAAGGAAAATAATTTCAAGAAAAATAATCTAATTCATAATTTAAGTTTGCTTTATCTATTCTAGCTCAGCTTTGATAAACGTAGCTTAGATTAGATTAGCTTATATTAGGTAAAATTGGCATAAATTCGGTTAGCTTAAAGGTTAACTTTTATTATGTTAGCATCGGTAATTTACCTTAAATGAGAGATTTGCTTGGCTTAGTTTCTGTTTAATTATTTAGGCTTCGATTAAGTAAGTTTAAATAGGATTAACTTTTTAAAAAGAAATATATATTAATTCTTCATATATGTCAAAACATAATCTCCACCTAAAACTAAGCTAAGGAATATAAAGTCACTATTTGGATACGACGTTTTAAGACAGTAGTAATATTTATTTATTAAAAAAAAAAAAAAAAAAAAGTTATTTGGTTCTCTTTCCGTAGAGGTTTTCGTCAACGCAACTCATACCTTGCGTTTTAGTTTGCGATAATTGGTATTGTACTTGCAATTCCTTGCTGTGTTTTTTATGCGTTGCTGCAATCTGCAAATTTTGCAATGACTAATGTGAAATGAGGCCTCTAGTTATTACAATTGTGAACGCATAAAGTAAACTTCTGCGAAGAGAGTAGTAAGTAGGATTTTGTTTCTAGTGTCGTTGGTTATTAATTTGCATTAACACATTTCAACCGTAAAATTATAAATTTTTCACCACCTTTACTTTTACTTTCTAGTGGAATTTTGAATAAATTCAATCATTTAAAACTTTTTTCTAAATCTATTTTATCTGGCGTGCTGAATAAAGTGAATCGCTTTTTCTGACTGGTAGAAAAAGAAACACAACGTTTCCGAAGAAAACAGTTATTAAATTAATTTTGTAATTTACTATAAAGCTTTTTTTGTTCCTTCCTTTCTCAAGATTTCTCGCAATATAAATAATATAAAGATAGCCGACCCGTTTCCAATTTCTAAGTCACATAATACATGTTGAAAACATTGCGAGGCGTCTGAACTTCACTGCCCTCGTTACGTGTCTTATCTATTGGAATCAGCATTGAAAACAAAAACCATCGTCTTTGTATATGTATTATAACAAGAATACTCGTATTATAAAGAAAGCAAGAAAAAATCGTAAACGGCCGGAAACACATGGATTCTTGTGTAATGTCCTTGAGGTACGAATCGTGACTGCGTCTCGTGTAAGTTAACTGTGTAAAAATGAGGGCAGCCTCGTCGTCTCTGGATTATACTTATATAGGAAGCTACTTTCTCAATTACTGTGTGTGTGCGCAATGTTGCTTATTACGTTGTGATAAGTTGTTTTGCGTGTGATATCTATCGTAGTATCTGATATATTGTTTATTGCTACAATTATTTATGTATAGGCTCTCGTAGATTTAAAAAAATGTTCCAAATTCTCTTTTATTCGCACACGTTCCATTATTTGTATAATCTCCTAACCACTGGTGCAAATGCCGGGTGAGAGGGGGATGAGGGGGATGTGTACTCCAATTTTGGAACTAGGGGACTCTCCCAGAATAATCCGATTTTTTTTTCCTGAGTAGAAACATACCAATTATAAATGTGCATGTATTCAGATTTCAGAATGTGTTCACGGCCCAGATTTGTAATATTGATATGTGCCATTACTTCATCTACATCGCCTGATATATAATATACAAGTTCACCTCAGAAATCAGATTCATCTACCGTAATATGAGTCTCATCTCTCTCTTTCAATTTGCTATAATGAAGCTATTTGCAAGATACAAAAATTATAATGCACTGAAAATGTCAGTACTTCTACAAGTATATATTAAAAAAATAAAATACATTAGAAATCTTAGAGGAACAATGACTCTTACTATATCATCTGTGGATGGCAATATATTATTCCATATCTCTTATGCTGTAATTAATTACTGACCTTAACCAACACCATTATGAATTGGTATTAATGTGATAGCAGCTGGTTGGAAACTTCCTGTTTGATTCAAATTTTACGTGTAGAAGGGGACTAATTTAACACTTTACCATAAAAAATACAGGTAATATGGCGTAGGTGAAATATCAGCAAGTTATTCTATAATTATTATCTTCTTTGATTACAATAGGACAATCTTAGTCCATAAGCGGTCATCCAAACAGATACAGTTTTTAAACAAGAATTTTAGGAATTATACAAAAAATGGATCAAAAGATCTTGGTCAATAATTAGTTTTGGATCAGGGGCCACAAAATTTTTGAACGGTTCCTAAATAAAGTTTTCGTATTCTTTTACGGAATAAGCACATCATACTGAGTTAAATAATAGTTTGGGTTTGACTACACTATATGTGATTCTCCATATATAAGGTGTACAAGAAAATTTTTGATCGAAATATAATAGATCATTTGATCCAGAAGTACCGAAACTCTTAGAAATTCGAAGTATTCCTTCTTACGATGTATTATAACATCTTATCACCATACGTGATATCAGGTAACATTCTGAATTTATATCCGATATGCATCAGGAGGTGGATGCTGAATGAGTATTGAAGTTTGAAGAATTAATGGGAGAAAGTGTAAGCAAAGTGGAGATCTCCCGAAAAAGATCTACGAACATTATGTTGTCTACAGTAAGCTTCTATTGGAGGTCTATCACTGAGCCATCTTCCCATACTGAACCAATAATAATAATAATAATAATAATAATAATAATAATAATAATAATAATAATAATAATAATAATAATAATAATAATAATAATAATAATAATAATAATAAGTTGGCATGTACCTGTAAGAATGAACTTTCCATTTTTTCGTCCTTCTGTTCTTAATACCAGTGGCCTAGATATATATATTGCATATCCTTCGTAGGTAGAGTTCGCTACATCCTATAACATTCAAAGCCACTTAGCATCAGTGCAAGAAGTTAGCTTTGCCTGACATCATCGTTCCCAGCAGCTATTTAGTGGACTCATCCAAAAAAGCCGTCTAGGTAATCATGCAAAAGCATCTCTTTTTGAAAAGGTGTGTCACCTACCTACCTACCACCTCTCTGACGCAATCCTTTTTTCACTGCGTGATTCACTACATATTGGGAACAAAAGGAAACATGTTAACTGAACGAACTCTTTTCTTTACAAATGAAGATCACATTAGCTTTAACTACAAGCTTTTTCCTGTGCGATACTTCCGCCAGTTTCTCTTCTGTGATTCTTGACCGTTGTTTGCTTAATGAATTAGGACTTCTTTATCTTGTAGTATGTGTCGTGTTGCTTAATTTGATGTTTCTTTGAGAAATTATTGTATAGTTTAGCCTCAGACAGATCCGTAATGCCTAGTTAAAGAATCATATGCAATTTTCAAGCATGTTACAGGAATGCTGTGTAGGTAGTATTATTATCTGAAATTTCTCAAATAGTACATTCTATTAACAAAAACAAGTTGCAGTGTCACGTGTACAGCACGTAAAGAAGTTTCGTTTGTAAGCCGTTATATTTTCACAATTAATGTCTATTTCTAGATTTATGCCACTTCCGATTTCAGTAAAGTGATTAGAGTGAAGACAGAATATATAACTATTCTTGGACACTGAGTTCAGTGCAGGAAACCTCACTATCTATTACCGTATTTACGCTCTATCGGTCAACGTTAAAACCGGAAGTGATTGATTCATGCAACTTCCGGTTTGAATACAGGGTTAAAAAGAGAAAATGTTATCTATTCTGTATGAACACTAAATTAAATTTTAAAAAAATCGGTTCTCGTTATCAGTTTTTTGTTTTGTGCAGATAATGAAACGGGAAGTTGTAACGGATTTCTATCACTTCTGGTTTTAGTAGAGATGGGGTAAGGATGCAGATTAAATTAATTCAGGAAACAACTTCTTTCTTTCTATTACCATTTTGTAACTTGAAAACACGGCTGGCGCCCGAAATTCGATCTAGCAATCATATCTCGTTTTTGCAAATTAAGTCTGGTCACCTTATACACACTGTCAAATGTCATCTTCCTAGTGTCTTGATTAGGGAATAATACTTTAGGATCAGTTGCATCTTAATACATGACGTAATTTACGTACAACACACTTTAAAAAAAACCGGAGGATTCACTATGCATGAGGGTACTCGTATACCGTCAAATTGACAATTTTGTTGTACCATTGAGATATATTCATTGATATGTGTCTCATCTTCGGACTTTTTTTTAAAAAAGTTTAGTGTCCCACGAGGCTATTACGCATCGAGGCTAAGAGAGACGATGATGATATAGACGATAGGAAATGGGACAACTCCGAGAAAACGCACGCACACGGTATTTGTCCACCACAAAGCCTATTTGGCGGAAGCTGAGATCGAACCATGGACCCCACGCAGCAGAAGTGAGCGCTCTAACACTGAACCACAGCAACTTCTTTTATTCATTAAAAACTAGTAATAGTTTATAATTTATTTATTTCCTGTGTCAGTCTGTGACGCGTTGTTTCAATTATTATTACTTTCTTTTCCTTCCAGAGTTTCTAATCGTTGGGCGTCAATAACACCAGATGGACACGAATACATCAAAAACGAGTAAGTACTTATATATTTCTATACTGTATAATTTGGTGTTTTGTATATACAAACTAAATAAAAGTATTCCTATGTAACATTTTATTTTCTCAGTCAACTTCTACTACACGTGTTTGCTACTTCGCAAAGAAAAAAAAGAAAAAGAAAGAAAGAAAACCTTTCTTAAAAAAATAATTAGTACTTCCATGCCCTGACGTCAGAAAGCGGTAATGTGATCCTTAACCTGTGTAATATATATATAATTGAATACAATAAAGAAAAGGAAGTGGTCCTGTCTGAAAGCCCTCTAGATGCTGGTAAACTATCTTTTTTGTGCCATACTATACTTTACTATTGCACACCTCACTCCAGACACTTCGCGGCTACAAACATTTATAAATAAATTCCCAGAATCAATTAGTCATAGATCAACCGTAACATCTTCACTATATTTCAATTTTTTTATGGTATAAACCTTTGCCAAGTTATCAACCTAACAGTGTCTATATGACCAAACTTGCATCTTGGGGGAAGGATTTTACTCTACCGTTATTCTTCACAGGTTGCAATCCCAAACAACAGGGTTATTTCTACAAGTGGAAGGGGGTTGATTGAGTTGATTTTGAGTTTAACGTCCCGTTCAGCAGCGAGGCTATATGAGACATGGACCTACTGATTAACGTGGAATCCGAACCACATGAGCTCCCGCCGGGAATCGAACCCGGGTCTCCCACGCCAAAGGCGCGTACGCTTTTTGTTGGGAGGAGTGCAATACTACAAAGACATTGTTATATCTGAATAATATTGAACTGATGTTATTCGACAACCGAACTACGAAAATAATTGTTAAGTTCTGCCACCTATGTCCACAGAAAAAATATAGAACTAGATTGTTTTTATAAGAAAAGAAAATAGTATAGATGAAGTGAAAATAAAATCTTTACGATATATCAATCATTTATCTGCATATATATATATAAATTTTGGGAGAAGGATCGGGATTCGGTGGAGCCGAGAAATAAAATACTTGAGCCAGACGTTCACTTATACGTGGAAGTGGGAAGGAATAAATTTTCAGTAGGAGCTCCTTCGTGGCTAAGCAGTTAGCGTACGCGCCTTTGGCGAGGGAGACCTGCGTTCGATTCCAGGCGAGAGCTCATGTGGTTCGGATTCCATGTTAATCAGTAGGTTCCGTCTCATATAGCTTCGTTACTGAAATGCACATTAAACTTAAAATCAACTCAACTCAAATTTTCAGTATTATGACAAAAACAATATCATAACAAAATTTCAGGGGTTCTGGATCCTAGAACTCCCATCATCCCATTCGGTACATCCTTTGAAACCATAGTATGTAAGTTATTTAGTCTTGCTGCTGTCATAACTAAGAGTTTAACGAGTGTATGTTTTCAGTATCGGTTTCACTTTAATAAGTGGTATGGTTACCGTACAGCTTCATTTTTTGGGTTATGGTGTACAAAGGAATTTGTTTTTCTCCATATCGCAAAAACTATACTCATGAGGATTTATACTCACGCAAATCATTCTGTTCAGGTCAATGAGATATATCTATTGGTACATACATGCCTCATCTTTGGACATTTTTCCCGTTAAATTATATATATATATATATATATATATATATATATATATATATATATATATATATATATATATATATATATATATATATATATATATATATATATATATACATATATATATATCCTTTAAGTTTTACGTCCCACAGTTATGCTAGCTAGGCTAAAAGAGATGCGGATGATGAGAAATTAATGAAATGGGGGAAGGGAAAAGTGGGAGGAAAAGGGAGAACCCCCAAGGAAACCCACGCATTCGGTGTTTGTTCACCACAAATCTCACTTGGCGCGAGCTGGGATCGAACCAAGAACCTGATGGAAGAGAGGTGAACAATCTACCACTGAGCCACCGTGGTCTTTCTCTCTCTCTCTCTCTCTCTCTCTCTCTCTTGCTATGTATATTGTCCATGACAGTGACACACACACACACTACTTTGATTCTGTCATTGTATGTATTCTTCCTAGTTCAAGTACTAGTGTGGTTGTAAAATTTTTAGATGTTTATTCAGCATCGTAGGACAACTGGGAAGCTTGAAAAGCTATCTGAATTAGTAGGTAGTGAACTAAGGTCTACAAAGCAGTGTTGGGTAAGTTACTTGTAAAAATGTAACGCGTTACAAGTTACTTTACTTTCTCTTAAAATGTAACGCGTTACTAACGCGTTACTTGCCCCAAAAAAGTAACTGTTACTTTACTTCGAAAGTAACGCGTTACTAACGCGTTACTTTTAGGTCGGAAACTTTGAATATGTGAAAAAATATTATTACTTCAATTTTCCGTACTACTATTACTACCGCTATTTTATTATTATTATCAGTAGTAGTAGTAGTAGTAGTATTAGTATTAGTATTAGTATTATGAGTATTATTGCACGTTCTGAATTGCTTTATGTAAATGCAAGGACAAATTTTTACTTGACAGCTATATGAATGTTTTCTTATAATGTAACATTGACTAAAATGCCATACTGCGTTACTCATAGGGATGGGCTACGGTGATGAGACGTACTGATTTTCGCAGTAGAGTACTGTTTTTAAAAGAGCTGTCCTGCGTGATGCGAAGACGCAGAGAAAGTCGAGAAATATCCTTCTTTTAAATGTTCTGCGAAATGTCCAGAGTTAATTTATTTGCAATATCTTAATCTTTCATTCTTATTTCACATTTTGAATCAAATGCACTCTTTCCCTGAATGATGAACCGCTGTGTTTTTTAACACTCCTCAAAAGACTAGGGATGGAGAATAATCAACAAACCATTTTTTTTACAATACATTCATTGCGTTTACTGAGAAGGGCTTGTTGAGATATCGGTAAGGTAGGAAAAGTTTATTTTTCAACTTATGTTAATGATGATCAAGTTAAGTACCTGTAGAAGTTTCTTTGTGCCGGTCTAAAGTTTCTCTCATTTCTTAAAATAATACCACGCTTCGAAAATCTTTTTATTTTATTTTTTTTTTTAAGCCCTACACGAAGTTTCACTGTATGTTCATAGAAATAAACCATTTTGTCATTCATCAAAGCTGTTGAATTCCTGGAATACTTTAGTTCAGTGCTTCTTTTTTTAAAAAAAACGTTGATTAACTTAAGGTTAACATTAAATGAAATAAGGATATGCGTATTGCCGACGCAGTAAACTACCATATACTAGTATACCTGTGTCCTACTTTTCGTTTGTTAGAATCTGGTCACTCTAGGATGGGCGAGTTTTTTTTAAACTCGATTCGACTAGAAACAGACATCTTTGAGCTCGACTCGAGAACTCGGCTCGAGAAATTTCCTCCAGCTCGACTCAAATTCGGGTCGAGTTTCAAGTGGAATCGAGCCAAATCTGGTGTGTAGTTTCGAGTACTCTCTTCAAGTATCTTGCATAGACAATCTATGTTATTAATGATACAACAACAACAACAACTACTACTACTACTACTACTACTATTATTATTATTATTATTATTATTAATTATAACAATACTGCGTTTAAACATGAAAGATAGGCGGTTAGTAGTTGAATACTAAAAAGCTAGTTGATTGCCAACCTCGGTAGTCGTGAAGTCTAGGAGTCAAGAACATTGTTCACGAGCTTCTGAATTTGGGTTGAGGGTCTAGGTTGAGTATTCGGCCTCGAGTCAAACATTGTTAAAAGTTATAGGGCACTGGCCAAATATCTTCAAAACTGCTCGGCCCAGGTTTAGAATTGTCAACGACTTGAGCAGCCCGGCTCACAGCTCATTCACTATCGACCCGAACCGAGAAGTGAGCCGAGTCAACAGCTCGCTCAACCGAGTCGGCTAGAGCCTTCGACCCAGATGAGCCGAATCGAGCAAATGGCTCATTCCAACCAAGCCAGCTCGAGACGATGGTTCACCCCAAGAGAGCCGGCTCGAGCTATCGGCTCAGTTGAGCCGAGCCGGTCTCGATATTGAGACGAGAAGAGATGCGAGCAGTGTCCCCTCTCGTGAGCAACACTAAAAGTATGCCATATTACTTCTTAGATTACATTTCTCATGGCTTTCGCTTTCCACTGTACTCAGGCCATGATTTCAAAACGAGTTAAAACGAGTGAACCATTTATCAAACTCAACTCAACACGAAACTAGACGCCAAAAATAGTGGTTCGGCTCGGAACTAGACTCGACAATATTACCTTCGACTCAACTCAAAACTCGACTTGAATCTGAGTCGAGTTTTAGCTCGACTCTTGCCCATCAATATGCGATAGAAAAAATGATTGCTTAATATTCTTTTGCTAAACTAATTACCTGTATATAATAATAACAATGTTGTTAGGTAATATTGAAAATACAGAATATTGAGAAACATTACAATACAACTAATAAAATGAGAACACATTAACTGAAGGTGAATCAAAACTTGCCAGTACTAAAATCGATATATGCTTTTTAAAAGTAAAGTGATGCCCCGGCGGGAAATTTTGTCAACAACTAGGGTACCATATTAACGATATAGAGTAAGGGGTTAATGTAAATAAACTCTGTTCTGATGAGCAAGCCTACTTTATTACTAGAAAATAGTTTGTTGATGGTTTGTAATATTAGAGTTCTTTCAGATCAGTTTGCGGATCCTAGAGTCCCGTGGATTATAGAGTTTGGAACAACTAGCTTTAAATTCTATCCACCATCATCTTCAGCTTTTAAGAAGTATCTTTCAAATGTCCGAACGGTAAAATATTTTCGTTCTCCATCTTTATAGAAACAACACCAATCAAAGTAAAATAGACTACCGGTACAATTGCACTCGTAGTTCACTCAGTGAATGGATTGGAGCTGTCAAAATCTATGACAAAACTTTCCAGGTGCTTGCAATCAGTACAAGTGATTTCCCTGAGCCTGTCCTCATCTTCCAAAAACAGCAAGTGGTGCTATGATCTTATCTGATTCTTTGAGTGCCGGTGACTCACTGTCGTCAATGACATCGTTCATGCTCCATTCCTCCATTCCGAGAAATTCACTTACAGGAAATAAACGTTTGTTTCCGAAAAATAATATACATATATTGTAGTTACTCATCCGAAATGTAACGCGAAAAAAGTAACGCAAACTAGGTACGTTACTTAAAAATTTGTAACGCGTTACCGTTACAGTTACTTTGGAAAAAATGTAACGCGTAACTAGCAAACGTTACTGAAAAAGTAACGCGTTACAAGTAACGCGTTACTTGCGTTACGTTACTTCACAACACTGCTACAAAGCCAGAATTAAGAACATTTGGTTCGTTGCGCTGACCATACATTCAATCTGTTGAACCATAACCGTTTGAGAACCGTAGCGGCATGGAATTTGATGTGTCTCATGTGGAAACTACATTTATTTTAGGCGTATTTTAAGTTCTCAATTTTCTGTATTCTTACTTGTATTCATACATGAATAGAGAAAGAGATTTTATTTATCTCCTCCCGAGCACCCCCTCCCCCATACTTCTAAACAAATAAAGCTATTCTCTGTTTTACCGTTATTCATTTAAATAAAATGTGAATAAGAATGCTTTCAGTTAACACTTTTCTGGACCAAACTCAATATACGTATAACAAAAAAAAAAATCAAAATCAACATGAAATAATCAAAAGAAACTTAACCTGCAACTTGAAGAAAGAGAAAGAAGGAAAAAAAATATTAGCACAGTAGTAATGGGGTCACTTTGCCTCACTTTTTGGCCCCTGGGTCCCTGCCTCAGGACCCATGGTCCCTGGCTGGGGTCAATGACCTAGGGTACATAGGACCACCCCCTCTAGGGTCAATGACCTAGGGGTACCTAGGACCACCCCCTCTAAATTTTGGCAGGGGTACCTTGGCCCACCCCCTAAATTTTGGCAGGGGTACATAGGACCACCTCCCTTAAATTTTGGAAATTGCCAAATCTAAAAATTTGGTATGGTAGCCTAGGACCATAGTATGTACCTCTATTAGTATTGAGTGTCTATGTTGTTCCCTTTCATGGGTAAAAAATTGCCAAAAATTCAAATTTCGGAGGTTTTTGACCTAATTTATCCCCTTTGGATGAGGTGTTATTACCCTATATAGTTATATGGGCGTATACAGGGGTCCATTCCCTTTCATAAGACATGGGTATATTAATGCACCCCTTTAAAAATTTGGGAGGGGTACCTTGGCCCACCCCTTAAATTTTGGAAATTGTCCAATTTCAACATTGGGTATTATAGTATAGGACCCTAATATGTATTATGATAAATTTGGATGGTCCACCTCGTTTCCTTTTAGGGGTACCAAATTGCCAAAATATATACGTAAGCAATACGTAGTACCACGTGTTTGGTTTTGACCTAATTTATCCCCTTTGATGAGGTGTTATTATCCTATATAGTTATATGGTCATGTATAGGGGTCCATTACCTTTCATAAGATATGGGTATATTTGTGCACTCCTTTAAAAATTTGGGAGGGGTACTTTGGCCCACCCCTTAAATTTTGGAAATTGACCAATTTAAACATTGGGTATTATAGCACAGGACCCTAATATGTATCTTGATAAATTTGGGCGGTCCACCTCGTTTCCTTCCAGGGCTACAAAATTGCCAAAATATAAACGTAAGCAAAACGTTATACCGTGTGTTTGGTTTTTGGTCGATTTTATCCCCTTTGATGAGGTGTTATTATCCTATATAGTTATATGGTCATGTATAGGGGTCCATTACCTTTCATAAGATATGGGTATATTTGTGCACTCCTTTAAAAATTTGGGAGGGGTACTTTGGCCCACCCCTTAAATTTTGGAAATTGCTCATTTTATATATTTGGTATTATAGTATTGGACCCTAACATGTATTATAATAAATTTGGGTGGTCCACCTCGTTCCCTTCTAGGGCTACAAAATTGCCAAAATATAAACGTAAGCAAAACGTTATACCGTGTGTTTGGTTTTTGGTCGATTTTATCCCCTTTGATGAGGTGTTATTATCCTATTTAGTTATATGGTCATGTATAGGGGTCCATTACCTTTCATAAGATATGGGTATATTTGTGCACTCCTTTAAAAATTTGGGAAGGGTACTTGCCAAAAATTCAAATTTCGGAGGTTTTTGATCTAATTTATCCCCTTTGATGAGGTGTTATTACCCTATATAGTTATATGGGCGTATACAGGGGTCCATTCCCTTTCATAAGACATGGGTATATTAATGCACCCCTTGAAAAATTTGGGAGGGGTACCTTGGCCCACCCCTTCAATTTGGAAATTGCCCAATTTCAACATTGGGTATTATAGTATAGGACCCTAATATGTACTATGATAAATTTGGGTGGTCCACCTTATTCCCTTTTAGGGGTACATAGGACCACCACCCTTAAATTTTGGAAATTGCCAAATCTAAAAATTTGGTGTGGTAGCCTAGGACCATAGTATGTACCTCTATCAGTATTGGGTGTCTATGTCGTTCCCTTTCATGGGTAAAAAATTGCCAAAAATTTAAATTTCGGGGTTTTTTGACCTAATTTATCCCCTTTGATGAGGTATTATTACCCTATATAGTTATATGGACGTATACAGGGGTCCATTACTTTTCATAACATATGGGTATATTAATGCACCCCTTGAAAAATTTGGGAGGGGTACCTTGGCCCACCCCTTAAATTTTGGAAATTGACCAATTTAAACATTGGGTATTATAGTACAGGACCCTAATATGTATCATGATAAATTTGGGCGGTCCACCTCGTTTCCTTCCAGGGGCACAAAATTGCCAAAATATAAACGTAAGCAATACGTTATACCACGTGTTTGATTTTTGGTCGATTTTATCCCCTTTGATGAGATGTTATTACCTTATATGGTTATATGGTCATGTATAGGGGTCCATTCCCTTTCATAAGATATCGGTATATTTGTACACTCCTTTAAAAATTTGGGAGGGGTACTTTGGCCCACCCCTTAAATTTTGGAAATTGCCCAATTTAAACATTTGGTATTATAGTACTGGACCTTAACATGTATTATGATAAATTTGGGTGTTCCACCTCGTTCCCTTTTAGGGGTACAAAATTGTCAAAATATAAACGTAAGCAATACGTTGTACCACGTGTTTGGTCTTTTGGCCCAATTTATCCTCTTGGATGAGGTTCTATTACCTTATATGGTTATATGGTTATGTATAGGGGTCTATTCCCTATCATAAGACATAGGTACATTTGTGCACTTCTTTAAAAATTTGGGAGGGGTACTTTGGCCCACCCCTTAAATTTTGGAAATTGCCCAATTTAAACATTTGGTATTATAGTACCGGACCTTAACATGTATTATTATGATAAATTTGGGTGTTCCACCTCGTTCCCTTGACGCACCCCTTGAAAATTTGGGAGGGGTATTTTGGCTCATCCAGTCGGTTTTAGAAATTGTTTTAATATAAGCATTTGGTATCATAGTACAGGACTTCAATATGTACCACTATAAATTTGGATGGTCCACATCGTTCCCTTTCATGGGTAAAGAACTACCAAAAATCGAATTTCGGAGGTTATTGACACCTATTTAGCACGTTATATGGTTTATTACCTTTATATGTTTATGTTCCCTTTTAAATTTGGGAATTATCAAATAACAAAATTCGGTAAACGTTTTCTAGGACCCATTGGTGTTCCTCTTATGGCCAAATATTCAAAATTTAAATGTTATTGACCGGTTTTATTATTGAATAAGTACAGGATTTATTACTTTTTTTTTCATAAGACACAGGTGTATTTGTGTACCAATCTTAAATTTTGGGAGGGGGTACATTTCTTATTGTCGTATCAATAATTGGTAATTGGATAGTATATCATTCATTGGGTAAATCATTGTCAAATATGAGTATGATCACGTGATCAGTTATTAACCTATGATGGGATTAGGAGTCCAGGACATTGGTACATTAAAACTTTGTAGTATAATTTAAGAATTGTCAAATGAAATTACGTCATTGGTTTTGATTATTCACGCCAAATATAAACGTAAGCAAGACGTTGTATCACGTGATTGTCCTTGATGAGGTAGTGTACAGGGATTCATTTCCTTTGTTGTGGTACTTCTTAAGTTTGAGTACACACACTTCTAGAAAACAGTTGGTTCTACTCAGGTAAACAATTGACGGACATTATTGACCTTATTGAACATATAATAATATGATTAACTCTAAAACTTAGGTATATCAGGAGAAGTATTCTTTAAATTTTAACATAAGGCGCGAAATTAGAAACAATACATTGAACTTTAGTCACAGCTCATAGTCTAAGATCATTGGTGGTGATTGATTTGAAATCTGATAGCTATCCTTATTGAATCTTATGACTCATAGACGAAAGGCAATACATGCTACAACACTGGCAAAGTTATTGTTAATGCAATTTGATTGGTTGATCACTATCTTTCCTGCAATCTGATTGGTTGATCACTATCTTTCGTGCAATCTGATTGGCTGATGATTTTCAAATCTTTGCTGTATTCAGTTTTAAGTTTTGTTTAACATTTAAAAATCTTGGTTTCGTTCAACATTTTGCACTCACTGATAAATATGATCAAAACCGTTTATTTGTTAATCGAATAGTTAAAAACCGGATAAAGTTTGACGGTTAACCGTGAAACGTAAAATTTTTTTGCTTGAAATTTTTTTTGTTTGAAAATTTTTTCGTTTCCAAATTTTTTTGTTTCAAAATTTTGTTTGAGATTTTTTCGTTTGAAATTTTTTGTTTGAAAATTTTTTCGTTTGAAAATTTTGTTTGAAAATTTTTGTTCGAAAATTTTGTTTAAAATTTTGTTTAAAATTTTTCGTTTCCAAATTTTTTGTTTGAAATTTTTTGTTTCAAAATTTTGTTTGAAATTTTTTTCGCTTCAAAAATTTGTTTAAATTTTTTTTGGTTTGAAATTTTTTGTTTGAATTTTTTTTTCGTTTCAAAATTTTGTTTCAAAGATTTTTGTTTGAAATTTTTGTTTCAAAGTTTGAGTTGACATTTTTAAAAGTTTGTGCATCTATTAGTAAAGAACCGGAACTGTTTAGAACAAAAACCTTTGACAACATTGTGGTGCAATAGTACACGTCAGAACCTGGGGTTGTACTTGAAATGAAAAAACACAATTCATTGAAATGGATCATTTTATTACACTCCACATACATCCATACCAGATAGTGGTTCTGGATATTGTCGATACAATGTATTTTGAACTTCTTGCACTAGTTTGTCTTTAGCATATAATTTTAATTCCAGTTGAAGTCTTTTAAGGTCTAATGCAATATCAATTGGTGGAAACTCAATGTCCATTTGATCACAAATAAACTGTTTATCAATACAGGTATGCACTAGCCGGAACTGTTTAGAACAAAAACATCTGGCAACGTTGTTTATCATGGTGCAATAGTACACGTCAGAACATAATAATGCAACGTCATCAGTTTTGCATCATATATAAGTATCGTTCGAGTTAGTATTCATGATAACGTCATCATGGCTACTTGTCTGCAGTTTCTAAACACACGTGATGTGATGAAATCATTTACCAAGGTTACTGATTTACAACAGAATGTACCTTATAGAATCTTAGCTAGCCAAATGATCCCTACAAAGTTTGGATTAAGAATCGTAGTGAAGCTTGAAAATGATAAGAATATAATTTTACCAGCAAGATATTTACCCATGGAACCATCAAAACAAGAAGAACTGCTGCGTTTCTTAAATACTGGATCTGTATCTTTATGTTACAAAGGATTCTTGGGTCGAAGTCATCAACTTGAATTTAGTACACAGCCAGATTCGTCAGCCATTGTGATGAAATCATGAATTCAAACGTCAGCACATTTCTTTCCAATGACGTCAGCTGTAGTTGTATGAATGTGGTTGGTCGGCATGACGTCAGCAACTGTGATGAAATCATGAATTCAAACGTCAGCACATTCCTTACCAATGACGTCAGCAATAATTATAAACCAGCAAATACAGTGTCATCCCACGAAATCATTTGAGCAAGTGCTTTTCAGGAGGAAAGATGTGTACTTCTAACGATAAAGAGTTCATCTTCGCAAGCTATTATCCAATAAATATATTTCAAACAAAACATGTGATGATTGGTATCAGTGCTAGAACATTTGAACCTGTGATTCGATTGGGCAAAGCAGAACAATTTGGTGTACAACTGACCTGTGAAGAATGGCACGAATCGACCAAATGAACGATTATTTTCATGATGAGCTAAATGTGACCATAGTCAAATCATTAGGCTCAAATCATGAAGTGGTGATGCGTACAGTCCTCGAAGAGAAGATGGTGATGTTACGTAAAAAGAGTACATTCCATGTCCCTCGCAACATGGTGTATCTAACACAAACAGAATGGAACAAATTCATCAGCGTATTTCAGTGTGTTAAACATGCAGTGGAAGTGTGCAACAAAACTAGTATATTCCTGAAAAAGTACTATTTTGAAAAAAAAAATTCAAACAAACAATTTCAAACCAAAAAAAAATTCAAACAAAATTTTAAAGCGAAAAAAATTTCAAACAAAAATTTTGAAACAAAAAATTTCAAACAAAATTCTCAAACAAAAAATTCAAACAAAAAATTTGAAAGCAAGAATTTTCAAACAAAAACTTTCAAACAAAAAATTTTCAAACTAAAAAATTTTTACGTTTCACGGTTAACCGTCAAACTTTATCCGGTTTTTAACTATTCGATTAACAAATAAACGGTTTTGATCATATTTATCATTGAGTGCAAAATGTTGAACGAAAACAAGATTTTTAAATGTAAAACAAAACTTAAAAACTGAATACAGCAAAGATTTAAAACTCATCAACCAATCAGATTGCACGAAAGATAGTGATCAACCAATCAGATTGCACGAAAGATAGTGATCAGCCAATGAAATTGCATTAACAATAACTTTGCCAGTGTTGTAGCATGTATTCCCTTAAGACTATGAGTCATAAGATTCAATAAGGTTAGCTATGTATCCCTGTACACTACCTCATCAAGGTCAATCACGTGGTACAACGTCTTGCTTACGTTTATATTTGGCTGTAATAATCAATACCAATGACGCATTCTCAAATTATCCTACAAAGTTTCAATGTACCAATGTCCTGGACTCCTAATCCCATCATAGGTCAATAACTGATCACGAGATCACAATGATTTACCCAAAGAACAATTACCAATTATTGATATGACAATAAGAAATGTACCCCTCCCGAAATTTAAGATTGGTACACAAATACACCTGTGTCTTATGAAAAAGTAATAAATCCTGTACTTATTCAATAATAAAGCCGGTCAATAACCTTTAAATTTTGAATATTTGGCCATAAGAGGAATACCAATGGGTCCTAGAAAACGTTTACCGAATTTTGTTATTTGATAATTCCCAAATTTAAAAGAGAACATAAACATATAGAGGTAATAAACCATATAACGTATTAAATAGGGGTCAATAACATCCGAAATTTGATTTTTGGTAGTTCTTTACCCATGAAAGGGAACGATGTGGACCATCCAAATTTATAGTTGTACATATTGAAGACCTGTACGAAGATACCAAATGCTTATATTAATCAATTTCTAAAACTGAGTGGATGAGTCAAGATACCCCTCCCAAATTTTTTAAAGGGTGCATCAATATACCCATGTCTTATAATAGGGAATGGACCAATATACATAACCATATAATCATATAAGGTAATAGGACCTCATCCAAGGGGTGAACCAAAATACCAAACACGTGGTTGTAGTAAAATTTGGCAATTTTTTTTACGCATGAAAGAGAACAAGGTGAACTACCCAAATTTATCATAATACATGTTAGGGTCCAGTACTATAATACCAAATATATAAAATGAGCAATTTCCAAAATTTAAGGGTGGGCCAAAGTACCCCTCCCAAAAAAATTTAAAGAGTGCACAAATGTACCTATGTCTTATGATAGGTAATGGACCCCTATACATGACCATATAACCATATAAGGTAATAGGACCTCATCCAAGAGGATAAATTGGGCCAAAAGACCAAACAAGTGGTTGTACTAAAATTTGGCAATTTCGTACCCCTAAAAGGGAACGAGGTGGAACACCCAAATTTATCATAATAATACATGTTAAGGTCCGGTACTATAATACCAAATATATAAAATGAGCAATTTCTAAAATTTAAGGGGTGGGCCAAAGTACCCCTCCCGGGGTGCACAAATGTACCTATGTCTTATGATAGGGAATAGACCCCTATACATAACCATATAACCATATAAGGTAATAGAACATCATGCAAGAGGATAAATTGGGCCAAAAGACCAAACACGTGGTACAACGTATTGCTTACGTTTATATTTTGACAATTTTGTACCCCTAAAAGGGAACGAGGTGGAACACCCAAATTTATCATAATAATACATGTTAAGGTCCGGTACTATAATACCAAATGTTTAAATTGGGCAATTTCCAAAATTTAAGGGGTGGGCCAAAGTACCCCTCCCAAATTTTAAAGAAGTGCACAAATGTACCTATGTCTTATGATAGGGAATAGACCCCTATACATAACCATATAACCATATAAGGTAATAGAACCTCATCCAAGAGGATAAATTGGGCCAAAAGACCAAACACGTGGTACAACGTATTGCTTACGTTTATATTTTGACAATTTTGTACCCCTAAAAGGGAACGAGGTGGAACACCCAAATTTATCATAATACATGTTAAGGTCCAGTACTATAATACCAAATGTTTAAATTGGGCAATTTCCAAAATTTAAGGGGTGGGCCAAAGTACCCCTCCCAAATTTTTAAAGGAGTGTACAAATATACCGATATCTTATGAAAGGGAATGGACCCCTATACATGACCATATAACCATATAAGGTAATAACATCTCATCAAAGGGGATAAAATCGACCAAAAATCAAACACGTGGTATAACGTATTGCTTACGTTTATATTTTGGCAATTTTGTGCCCCTGGAAGGAAACGAGGTGGACCGCCCAAATTTATCATGATACATATTAGGGTCCTGTACTATAATACCCAATGTTTAAATTGGTCAATTTCCAAAATTTAAGGGGTGGGCCAAGGTACCCCTCCCAAATTTTTCAAGGGGTGCATTAATATACCCATATGTTATGAAAAGTAATGGACCCCTGTATACGTCCATATAACTATATAGGGTAATAATACCTCATCAAAGGGGATAAATTAGGTCAAAAAACCCCGAAATTTAAATTTTTGGCAATTTTTTACCCATGAAAGGGAACGACATAGACACCCAATACTGATAGAGGTACATACTATGGTCCTAGGCTACCACACCAAATTTTTAGATTTGGCAATTTCCAAAATTTAAGGGTGGTGGTCCTATGTACCCCTAAAAGGGAATAAGGTGGACCACCCAAATTTATCATAGTACATATTAGGGTCCTATACTATAATACCCAATGTTGAAATTGGGCAATTTCCAAATTGAAGGGGTGGGCCAAGGTACCCCTCCCAAAAATTTAAAGGGTTGCATTAATATACCCATGTCTTATGAAAGGGAATGGACCCCTGTATACGCCCATATAACTATATAGGGTAATAACACCTCATCAAAGGGGATAAATTAGATCAAAAACCTCCGAAATTTGAATTTTTGGCAAGTACCCTTCCCAAATTTTTAAAGGAGTGCACAAATATACCCATATCTTATGAAAGGTAATGGACCCCTATACATGACCATATAACTAAATAGGATAATAACACCTCATCAAAGGGGATAAAATCGACCAAAAACCAAACACACGGTATAACGTTTTGCTTACGTTTATATTTTGGCAATTTTGTAGCCCTAGAAGGGAACGAGGTGGACCACCCAAATTTATTATAATACATGTTAGGGTCCAATACTATAATACCAAATATATAAAATGAGCAATTTCCAAAATTTAAGGGGTGGGCCAAAGTACCCCTCCCAAATTTTTAAATGAGTGCACAAATATACCCATATCTTATGAAAGGTAATGGACCCCTATACATGACCATATAACTATATAGGATAATAACACCTCATCAAAGGGGATAAAATCGACCAAAAACCAAACACACGGTATAACGTTTTGCTTACGTTTATATTTTGGCAATTTTGTAGCCCTGGAAGGAAACGAGGTGGACCGCCCAAATTTATCAAGATACATATTAGGGTCCTGTGCTATAATACCCAATGTTTAAATTGGTCAATTTCCAAAATTTAAGGGGTGGGCCAAAGTACCCCTCCCAAATTTTTAAAGGAGTGCACAAATATACCCATATCTTATGAAAGGTAATGGACCCCTATACATGACCATATAACTATATAGGATAATAACACCTCATCAAAGGGGATAAATTAGGTCAAAACCAAACACGTGGTACTACGTATTGCTTACGTATATATTTTGGCAATTTGGTACCCCTAAAAGGAAACGAGGTGGACCATCCAAATTTATCATAATACATATTAGGGTCCTATACTATAATACCCAATGTTGAAATTGGACAATTTCCAAAATTTAAGGGGTGGGCCAAGGTACCCCTCCCAAATTTTTAAAGGGGTGCATTAATATACCCATGTCTTATGAAAGGGAATGGACCCCTGTATACGCCCATATAACTATATAGGGTAATAACACCTCATCCAAAGGGGATAAATTAGGTCAAAAACCTCCGAAATTTGAATTTTTGGCAATTTTTTACCCATGAAAGGGAACAACATAGACACTCAATACTAATAGAGGTACATACTATGGTCCTAGGCTACCATACCAAATTTTTAGATTTGGCAATTTCCAAAATTTAAGGGAGGTGGTCCTATGTACCCCTGCCAAAATTTAGGGGGTGGGCCAAGGTACCCCTGCCAAAATTTAGAGGGGGTGGTCCTAGGTACCCCTAGGTCATTGACCCTAGAGGGGGTGGTCCTATGTACCCTAGGTCATTGACCCCAGCCAGGGACCATGGGTCCTGAGGCAGGGACCCAGGGGCCAAAAAGTGAGGCAAAGTGACCCCATTACTACTAGCAGATGAAAATTTAAGTTACTCTAGATCTAAAATGTCTGGTGGGTAAGTAGAGCTATACATCTGAAACGTGGTCGAGGTCTTTTTTTTTTTCCTTCTTTAAGAAATAAAAAAATAGGAAATCCTTGAACGATAACCATTTGAACACGTACAACTCCAAAAGTATTGCAATCGTTGAATCGGAGATGTTCTTCTGGTATAGGTAGTGCCGAGAAGTGGCATTTCACAACTTATAACGCACCACAAAAAAAAAAAAAAAAAAAAAAAAAAAAAAAAAAAAAAAACGAAAAAAACTATCTCATCAAACCGCAAGTTATTCTTTTTAGACTTGGTGTTAACCAATTGAAATTTCAGGAAAACCAATAACCTACAAACAGAAACATGACGAATAACTTCTTTTTAAGAAGAAAAAGAAAAGAAAATGAAAGAACGAGAAATAGAAAATGAGAGAAAGCCAAAAAGCTGCGTGAGTTCTAGAAAATGATGTTTCTTTCTTCAAACTTTTACTTTAAATTCCAAAGATTTTATTTTGGAATGTAGAACACTTCTGCGTGTGACTTAGGCAAGAAATAATATAGAAGTATATTTTATTTCTATTTTTTTTTTTCTTTCTTTCATGTGTTCCAACGTTAACACACGAAGCAGTTTAGTATGCAAACATCTTGACTTTTTACTACTTTTTTTTTTCATTTTCGTAAAATATTCATGCAGAGTAAATCGTGTTTAACCTGTTAAAACAAATTGTTATCCAAACGTTTTTTTTAAACTTAAAAAAATCCAGCGTGTTCAGAAGGTTCTGTACCGTAGAATCCAATGTTGAGGACAGGAATGCATCAAATGACTAACAAGGTTTTTCTAATATATCGATTTTCTACATTATATTTAGAAAAAAACTTCAAAATCGACACATATACTTTAAAACTTTAGTGCACAACTTAATTATTATTATTGATGGAAGTCCACATACCTATAGTGTATTCCATCCTTAACAGAACCATATAATACATTTCGTTTTCGTTGTATGGTACAGTCCGCAGCAAAAAACCGGCAACATGAGCATGTAAGTTTATTGTGAAACTACGCTTAACAGCGCAGGGAATCAACATAACGTCTAATTGGCACAAATCACATCATGAGAAACTTGGGCGTCCTCCCCTGCACACTTATTTTGGAGCAAAAGACTTCGTCGTTTCACAATAAACTTACATGCTCATGTTGCAGGTTTTTTGCTGCGGACTGTACAAAAATCTCCGATTAAAATGTCGATTACTTTAACATTATTATTAAAAATTCAATAGGTCATAAAATATTTACTTAAAATGTATGTTTCATTGTGTATTCCATATATCAAAAGGTTGGAGTAAGTGTTTAAACTTTCTCGCTTCTCAATCAGAAAGCTCTGGGTTCGAGCCATGCTAACGCCAGTCTGATAGGGTTTGCTGGGCTGATCATATTGTAAAATTTTGCTCTATACAGTTTGTAGGTAAAGCTGGGTTCAATAAATAAGCGTTTCGAATTGACTTCCACTACCGGTACTGATTTTATTAGAAATCTATTAATATTTTACAATAGTATTTACAAATACTTTTTTTTTTTTTAATATAAGATTTTGGGTGAATACGTTTGTTTTTCAACTTAACAGCTTCGGGAAGGAATTCTTAGTAGCATGCTACGTGAGGGGCTGTGAGGACCCCTCTACTCCATTGCATGTAGAGAGGGGTTAAGAATTCCGTTAGACTCCGCTGCAAGCTAGAGGTCAGCACGGACAGGAATTTTTAACCCGGCCCGGTCCGTGAACTTATAATGTGAGACCCGAGTCCGAAATACGTTTTAGCAGTTGGGCCCGAGCTTTTGTGATAATCAAATGAGCCTGTAATAAGTCCGAATTATAGAAATTTTATAATTAACGTATTGTATTTTTTATTTACGGCAATTTGAGGTTTAATTTTGAAGTTGTGTTTTAAAAGTTCTCCAGAAGGAACAGTCCAATAAATATCGTTGTACAATATTTTTACAAAGTTAGGTCCGAAAAGGCCCGAGAAATATGGTTGCATATTTAAAAAATTACGGCCGGAGCCCGGCGCAGGCCCGAAGAGATATATATGCTTTGTAGGCCCGAGTCCGGCCCGCGGGCCGGGTCGGGCTCGGCCCAAGCACGTGCAGACCTCTACTGCAAGCTAGGGCCGGCTTGTGGTAAGATTTTCCCACTGCTCTACTGCAAGCAGCAAACAAAGCAGAAGCTAGAAACTGTTAGCTTCGCTGCAAGCTAAGGCTCGGGAAGGGTAGGTACTTCTTAGACTCGACTGGAAGGTTATAGAGGAGAATCCCCCCCCCCTTCCCCGCCTCAAAAATTGTAAAGATTTACCAGCTATGTTTCATTATATAGGCATTCTGGCGGCAGTGCCACTGCTGCTCCAATGTTACCATGTACTTCATGGGAAAAGCCAGTGATTCCTTGTTTGCTGCTTATAGTAAATGCACATGGTACGTAGTACACTGTTGTAAATCCACGTGGTGGTGTTTACAAACAAAAGCAAAGAATATTGCTTCTATACAGCAACACTTGAAATATTACAAATACTAGTAAATTCACGTTTTCCACGAAAGGAGAAGTAATGTTTTCTCGTCTTGTCTCTTAAATTTTTGTAACAGTCTTGTCTTGTGTCGATCCTCGAAGGATACTTTCTCGTATCGATTCTCCGAAAGTTTTCTCTAGTCTCACCTGGCTTTCTAAGATTATATACAAAATTTATACCTTGATTGTTATCTTTATTTCATCTAAAACTGATCATTAACTCCTCCGCTTTACAATAGGTCCACAAAGGAATATGATATAACAACATTTAAACTCCTATTTATTATTAGAGTATATTATGTAATAACTTGCGTATCTCTAAACGTTCATGAATGCTCTTCAATTTGTTCCTATAATCACTTTATCAATTTAAAGTTTATACCATGAATCATATAACACTAAAAACAGTGTTTGTGATCCAATATTTGAGTGAACTAGTACTATTGTCCAAGAGAATTGAGAAATTTCTCGTCTTGTCCCGAATCTGAAAATGTACTTCTCGTCCCAATTCTCGTCCCGTAAGCAACACTAAACATAAATTTAATAAATTTATTTTCTTAAATATTACAATAATATATCACACAATTTAATTTCCATGGAGTAAGGGACATTTCAATAGATTTTTAGAAGAAATCAATATTTCGTTTTATTTTTAAAAAATCCCCATATAAATCAATAGGCTAAAAAATCCCCATATAAATCAATAGGCTAAAAATCCCTATATAAATCAATTAGCTAAAACTTCTCACATGAATCAATGGGCTAAAAATTCCCATATAAATCAATTGGCTAAAACTTCCCATATAAATCAATGGGCTAAAAAAATCCCCACATAAATCAATGTTCTAAAAACAACAAAGACAGTGCAGGTATTCAACACCGTTAACAAAGAAAGAAAATGTAAAAATTTAGTAAATAGTGCCCTCAGAATTTACAAAACGTATAAGTTAGAATTAGGGTAGTCAAATTTTTGGACAACATTTCTAGCTGCCAGTAATGAGTACGGATTTCTCAGCTGTAAATGTAATGTAACAAAATCTACTTTACATATTTTAGGAATAGTGTTGTAATTATTGGGTAGTATCTCCAAATTTGGAATATTGCCTTTTTTTTATTAAGTTGGTGAGAATGAAGTGCTCAATCGACTTGGGAAACTCATCTTAGCAATACAACATAGGGATGGACTAAGGTAGGGTCGCACTCACGGAGGGTTCATCGGGTCCGGGCCCTCAACTCCCTAAACTTCATAATTCAACATACATTCGTATACTTTCTTAATAAACCTATACCTGTTTAACAGGGAAATGATTAATGCAACATGAAAAGTTGATATTACACTTCATCTGTACTCTCTCTTTTATAAAAACATTATATATATATATATATATATATATATATATATATATATATATATATATATATATATATATATATATATATATATATATATATATATATATATATAAGAGGACCGTACTTTGGTGCTAGTGTTACCAACCATGGTTATTCTGTTTTACATCATTAAGAAAATTGTCATTACAGCTGCACCGAAAAAGACTTGACACGTGAGTGGTGGCAACGCTGTTGCGAGCTGTCAGAGACGTCCTCTTGCTGGCTCCTCAATAGTTCTATCACTTTTTTCTGAAAATATCGGTGAAAGTATTTTATAATTACTTATCGTCTTTACAGGTGGACAATAATACCCGTTCAATAGTACATAGATGTAGGGGCTTGTCGAATCGGAGCCCTACCCCCTAAAACTTGGGCCCCTCAAACAAAAATTTCTGGGTGCGCAATGCGTCTTATGTCTCAAACTCTGTACACGTCCAGCAAACACTTAGACAGTCAGAAGACAGTGCATTGTTGAACAAAGTGGTATGAAAGTGTATTATGATAAACGTACAACTAGGAATGAGTTTTCGTTCGAGCTATCGTGCCGATTAACGGACGGACGTACTAACTAACATTACAATCCTAAAATCCCATTTAGCGTGATTATAATAATAGAAGAGGTGTTGTCATGCAAAAAGAAGAAGAAGAGAAGAAAATGTACTGTTTTCAGATGATCGAGGATACAGGAACCTTTCTTTATTAACTTAAATGGAATATCCTTTAGGTGCAGACCTAGGTCCAGTTAGTCGCCTATATCACTGAGCTATGTTATTAGTAATTGTTTCGAAATACAATAATTTTAAAGTAAAAATTTATGAAAATGATGAAAGATGTCTTTACAGGCAGTCAAACACCTAGTTATAAGGTAAGAATCAAGAATCAATCTGGATATAGAAATCGAAGTAATTGTGATTAATACGTTACATAAATCTGATACATTGAAAGGAAATAATACAATATCTTAAATCTAGATTACAAACCAGGATTGTGTGTTAATTTAAAAAGTAAATGTTCCATTTTTGGAGAATTTATTTTTTTGTATTTATAATCACATATGTATATATGTTTGTTTCATTAACCTTAATACATGAGTATATACGTATACTGACTTTCTTTAAAAAAAAAAAAAAAAAAAAAAAAAAAAAACTCATTGGTGTGTTTACGTATATTTTGCGAGACTAATGCATTAAGGTAATACCTTTAACATTTCTAGAGAAATAACTAAGAAAAACAACAACAGGTTAATAAATAAAATATGAACAGGGCAGATTGTTCCCATCTCTTAAAAGAATTGTTGCAAATGAATTCAGATACTCGTAATTGAATATCAACGAACATTTAATTATTAACCTACCTAGTTCGTTCCTGATACCATAGTTACTTAGAAATAAAAATGAGTGTGGGGTATTGGGTTCGATCCCAGCTCGCGCCAAGTGAACTTTGTGGTGGACAAACACCATGCGTGTGGGTTTTCTCAGGGTACTTCCGTTTCCTCCCACTATTTATCTTACTATTCCATTAAATTCTCATCACCGTCACCTTTAGCCCAGCCGGCGTAAACTCAAAACTTTCATTTCTTTCTTTCTTTTCTTTTCTTTTCTTTTAGGGGGCGAAAGATGTGAATGGTTAATTAAAGTGAAAGATTGTGAAAGAATTGTTTGAATGAGAATACGGAAGAGAATAGGAGAAACTCGAGAAAATCTACCGATAAATGATGTTGTCCCACAAACTCACAAACAATGAGATCGAACTAGGGACCTCATTGATCCATCGAGCCTCCCAGTAGTTACTTGGGTACTACATATTTACTTTAAAAAATACCATGTACATCTTTTTAAAATTATTTTCTATCAGGAGTAAATCAGGAAGACAGGCAAATTTGTATTCCTTTTACTTTTAGACACAGACAAATTATAAATATACAGGGTGTTTCAAAACAACACCGACAACGTTTGGGAGGTGATTCCTGAAACCAAGACAAGACAAAAAGTATAGGTCAACCTGGCTGCACAAATGCTTCCTTTCGAAGTTATAGGCTGCCGAAAACATGAAAATAATGAACTTTAAAGGTCCATAGCTCCAAAAATATGGGACTTACCGTAGTCGGGTCAAGACTTCACTTAGGATCCAATATGTGAGCTATCCAAAAATAAATCTTTCAGAATCCTAAGGTAATTTTTATAGAGGTAATTTGGCTACGGGCATATAATTTGAAGTACTCACCAACTACCTTCATAAATATTGGTGCAGAAGTACCACCGTAGGATTCTGAAACTTGGATATTTGGTTAGGACACATACTACTTCCTAAGTAAACTCTTGATCCGACTGCGGTACGGCCCATAGTTTTGGAGCTATGAACTTTTAAATTTCTTTCTTTTTTTTATGTTTTCGGCAGCCTATAACTCCGAAAGGAAGCATTTGTGCGCCCAGGTTTGTCTATACTTTTTGTCTTATCTTCGTGTCAGGAATCACCTTCCAAACTTTGTCGGTGTTTGCTTTGAAACATCCTGTATAGGCTATTTTGAAGGGAAGTTGATCATCCGTTTTCCATAATAACGTTATTCTTTTATTTTCTTTTTTCTTAGCTACTTATTCTTTCTCTCCCTTATTCTATCTCCATCTTAGCATAAATCCTGTCTTAATTCACTTGAAGGTCACAGTGAAATTGGAAAAAAGGAAGCATAATAAGATTCAAAAAAATTGGTTGATTCGTTTATTACCAAGGAAGAAAAAAAAAGAAAAATAACTTTTCAATCAATATTACTTTTCCCAGTGATTGGTAATCGCCCTTGACTTAGTTTCTCACCAAAAAAATTAGGTCTGGTTCTCTTTATTTTATCCAATGTCTCAAAAACAAATCCTTCACATTCAGTTTTTTTTTTTTTTTTTAATAATAATATCTAATTCTTTCTCCATCTCTATTCTACTATGTTGCTGTCACTTCATTCAAGTTTGTCTTTTCTATAAAATCAAAACTTCAATATGTATCTGTCCTGCTTGTCCGTGTGTCCGTCTGTTTGGGATACAAAATATCTCACGAACTATTTGATGGATCACCATCAGTTTTGACCAGGATGTAAAAGATCAAAACTTATGAATCACGTTCGTTGATAGAGGTGATTCTGGAAACAGTGAAAATCTACCATTTCCAGCTTTAACGTTAACCATTATAGAACAGAAAGGGAAAATAGATTATGCATCTCGAGAACACATGTCATCTACATCCGTAACTTTTTAGTAAACAGGATGTAAAAGATCAAAACTTATGAATCAAGTTCGTTGATAGAGGTGATTCTGGAAGCAGTGAAAATCTACCATTTCCAGCTTTAACGTTGACCATTATAGAACAGAAAGGGAAAAATAGAAGCGATTTTCTTCAATCGATTATGCATCCCGAGAACACATGTCATCTACATCCGTAACTTTTTACTAAACAGGATGTAAAAGATCAAAACTTACGAATCAAGTTCGTTGATAGAGGTGATTCTGGAAACGGTGGAAATCTACCATTTCCAGCTTTAACGTTAACCATTATAGAACAGAAAGGGAAAATAGATTATGCATCTCGAGAACACATGTCATCTACATCCGTAACTTTTTACTAAACAGGATGTAAAAGATCAAAACTTATGAATCAAGTTCGTTGATAGAGGTGATTCTGGAAACAGTGGAAATCTACCATTTCCAGCTTTAACGTTAACCATTATAGAACAGAAAGAGAAAATATAAACGATTTTCTTCAATCGAGTATGCATCCTGAGAACACATGTCATCTACATCCGTAACTTTTTACTAAAAATAAGAAGTGATAGAAATCTACCACAACTTCCAATTTCCTTGGGGCCGCGGTGGCTCAGTGGTAGAGTGTTCACCTCTGTTGCATCATGGGATTTTTGGTTCGATCCCAGCTCGCGCCAAGTGAACTTTGTGATGGACAAACACCGTGTGCGTGGGTTTTCTCGGGGTTCTCCCGCTTTCTTCATTCCACCATTTAATTCGTTTCTCATCATCACCCTCCTTTTTAGCTTAGCCGGCATAATCGTGGAACGTAAAACTTGAAGATTTTATTTCATTTTTTTTTTCAATTTTATTATTGTCTTCATTGAACAAAAACGATAAGAGAGAGCAAGAAGAGATTTTTTAAGCGATTAAGCGTTCTAAGAATAGGTACCATCTCCTCTTTTAACCCTTTATCCAAACTGGAAGTGGCAGAAATCAATCACTTCCGGTTTTAACGATGATTGCCATAGAGTAAATTCGGTAATATAGTATACGTAGACAGAGAGAAGCTGTTTTCTAACAATCTAATTAAGCGTCCCAACAATATGTTCCCCGTCTTCAGTCTAATCTGTCTACTAAAACCGGAAGTGTTAGAAATCTTCCGCCGCTTCCGGTTTCAATATTAATTGAGAAAATATCACGCCATACAAACCATTCCGCCACGTGTTGTACAAGTGACACTGCTAATTATTTTTCACAATGTGATAACTCGTAGGATTTGATTTAATTTCGGTTCATATTTTTCCAAAACCTATGTTGATTTCCTTCAATTTTACAATGTTATCATAATAAAGTTTGGTATATGGTGGTTTATTTGCGAAAAGTTAAACTTCTAAAGTTGTAGTAAGTGTCATATGTTAATTTTTCTTTCAGTAAGTAAAGTTTAGTGGGGTTCATTTGCAAGAAATCATTACTAACTTCGTTTTGACGTAAGAATTTTCGGCTACAACATCACTATTAGTTGGATTCCCTTCTTTCTTTATCCTTTTACAGTTATCAACGAAATAAGTTACATAAATTCTACTTTGTTTAGTCAATAAAGTCGGAAGGAGTCGATCAACTTTAATTTGGTTTTCTTTAATGTAGAAAAACGTAATTATCTTTGCTTTGCTGCTTAGCTAAACTAAGTTATTACACTTAGCAGTGCTAATCTTATCACGCCTGAGCTAAGATAACCTAAACTAAGCTAATCGAAGCTACACTAGGATAATGTTTAAAAAATCGTTTATGCTAACCGGGACTGGTGACCTGATCCTACAATCCAGTCATCTTGGAGGCGATATATAGTTTTAGGAAACGGCCCATATTCTGCAGATTTATCTTGGATGATGGTCCGCGAACTGTATCAGGTTCAAGCTGCACTCTTGGTTCAGAACCCACAATAATAATAGGTTTTGTCCTTCATAACCTATGGGCGTACTAAATCGAAAGCTAATTTAAATTTAACTAATGTAAAAAAAAAAAAAAATGTAATCATTGTATGTGGGACAAACTCCAGTCAGCACATAAATCATCTTTAGTTGTGAAAATTCTGGTGCGCTCAGATTTTAAAAATATTTGCTGCCATTTTATTTCTCAGGTCAATTTTTTGTCAGAATTGCTCATTAGATACCAGAGTTATCGTTTCATTTATTCATGACAACCAATAGCACTTATACTCAAAATATGATATACATAACTACCAACACAGTTGCAATTATGTTAAAAAGAACTACTTTTAGAATAAACCAGGTAACAACTGTAAATAATCGAACAAAATCTAGCCCTAAAATACTCATTTTGTGTGGAATATTTGCAATACTTGGTTTAAAAATACGTTTGAGACTTGTGACTTCAGAGATTTAATTTTTTGCAATATTGGATTTTGCTTTCTGGTACATATACGTGGTTGGTATATATTATTCATTTTTTTGAAAAGGCTATAGTTTCAAAAGTATTACACGTGCATACATGAAAAATATATGAAAAGAACCACAAACCCACGAAGTTTGTACTGTGTAGAGTTTGGCATCCCTTTAATTGGCACATCCAAGTTATTCATCTCTTCTTTGTACAGTTTTCATTCGATTTATTTTCTAATTCTGTCTCTACTAATGAAAACCGTCTGACTTGCTTAATCTGGCTTTTCATCTTATGCATGGGAGTCCTAATTCGATCTCAGCTTGCGCCAAGTGAACTTTGTGGTGGACAAACATCATGTGCATGGGTTTCCTCGGGGTTTCTTCCCATTTTCATAATTTCACCATTTTCATTCATTTCTCATTATCACTGTCCCCTTTAGCCTACCCGGGATATCCGTGGGACTTAAAACCCAGATTTCATTTTTAACCTGTCTTTCTAGGTAGTATCTTTATTATAAACACAAAACATCTTCGTCTGACAGTCACGCTCCTAATAGTTCAGTCAGGTTAATAATTGTCACTAGTTGCGCTGCTCCCTACCTGACGCCAAGAGACATCGCAGGGAATTTGCGGACGAAGCTTCGTAGAACATTCGGCTTTTTTGAAGAAGAAGCAGAATGCCTTTAACAACTTACTACCTAAGTACGGTATATTGCATGAAATTGAGAATGAAACAGAAAAAAAAAAATTGCAAGAAAGTCGACCAGTAATAATAATGATTTAAAGGCTCTACCATTCCAACATTTGTTTGTTGGAATTAATATTTTTGGAAAGTTAAATCAGGGAGCCGCTAGATTCAACCCCGAGATCTCTCGATTACGAAACAAGAACTCAGTAGTTCAACTTTACCCGCTCTGTTAACTAATAACTTCTGCATAGTCGTCCTTTGAGTTTTATTTTACATAATCACAAAGTTAGTAATAGTACATAATTTTCATTGATGTGAAAATGACCCTTTCACCTGCAATAAAATTGTGAAGAATGATATTCACAACGAATTGAAAGTTAAATTCTATACAGCAAGTCTCTTCGTCATAAGAGTCTTCACCGGCATTTCGAGATAGCATGTCAACAAATTGATTTCTCGATCGGCTGTTGACCAGGGTGCAAATTACTGGGGGAATTGAGGGGAATTTCATTCCTCAATCACATTTTGATTCCTCTCAAATAAACAAACTGAAGCATCCCTGCCGGAGATGCTCGGTTCCCACCACCTAAGCCAAACCATGTTGCATGATATATGTTTGAGTATGCTGTTAAATTTTACTTATTTTAGTTCTTTAATATAATTTTAATCTGTTAACTGTATTCCGAAATGAAAGATATAAACCAGGAGACCTGGGTCCAGGTTCCTGCAAATTTCCTAACTACTAACTTATTGTAGACTTTCTTAACAGAACAGAGGAATGATTGATGTAGGCATAAGTTTTGATTTTACGCCACTTTCTTTTGTTATGATAATAGTCAAGTTTTATCATTTTAAAAAATAATATAACAGGCAGTAATTAACAATTATTTATCATATTTCGGGTGCAGAATAAGACAGGTTCAATAGCACACAGACGTATTAGTCCCCCTTATCTTACAATCCCAGCAAGCATTTCCTTGTGCGCATCTAAGGTAAACTACTCAATTTTAACTTTTTTCTAATTCGATGCTCATACCTTCCATTATATAAAAATTATTTAACCTGACTTTCATCATCGCACAGTTTAGAAGACGAGGCCTATGGTCCGCTCATCTTCGGTTAGGAATGAAATTTGTATGTACATTAAAAAGAGCACAATTTAATTATTTCACAGTTTAATTACACAGTTTAAGAGCACAGTTTAATTATGGGCCTAGCAGAAAAGTAGCCCTATGCAGGAATTTATGTCGGGAGGAGTCTAAAGCTTTTTTTTGGGAGGTTTAAGTTCAATATGAGGATAAATTATACTGAAATTTATAAAACCAGACTAAAATTAAATTAATTTTAGAGAAAAGTCTGGATTTCGGGAGGTTTTGATCCCCAAGACCCATACTCAAACACATTCAGAGAGGTTAAGTACGGTCATCTCAGACAAGTACTCGCAGTTATTGTTGCTAAGTTTATTGATTCAATATATATATTTTTTAATTACTGTTGTCAGATAATCATATGTGAATGTGAGTTGGTGGAGGGGGAGGGGAGAATGAGGGCTTCAGTGTCTCATTTTGAATTACGGCAGCACCGTATGATTGTAGCAAATCCTCCGTTTTTGACAAATTAGGTAATCATTGTATAAATCATTCGTGATTTGTTGATCAGCAATCTGGTTTGGAGGTGATGTACCACTGTCCCATTTGATGAAATGGCCTTTTGAGTTTAGGTCTTGAATTACCATAGATCAGTATAAATTTTGTCTGCAATTTTTGCCTCTTGAAAGAGAGATGTCGGCCCCTAAATTTATGTTGAAGGCACACAGTGATTGAAGCTTTATCTCTTCATGCAATAACAAAAATTCAGTTTCCTCTGGGTCTCGTCGCATTATTTCTTGATGTAATAATGGATGTATGATGGAATAATAATAATCTGTAAAACAAGGCCATGAGTCCAAATTAAGGGTGGCCTGACGAAGGCTGAAGCTAATGCAACCAAGGCTATTGTTGTGCATATTCAATGGAATTGATTTACGAGGGTAGTGCGAAAAGTAACATCCAGTTGAATGTAAATAGGAAACCCGCATAGATACAAAATATTTTTAGTAGTATGGAAAGTACAGCTGTTATCTATTTTTGAATATAGTCTACCATGTAAATTCAATGACTTGTCGTAAGGTTTCATCAATTTATAAATCCCTTCCGCCGCCTGGGAATTCAACCAACCTGTCACAGCATTTTGAAGATCCTTGTCGTTAGTGAAGGTTGTGTCCAAGCCATTTCTTAATATTAGTGAGCAAATGGAATCAGAAGGAGCCAAATCCAGGCTGTACGAGGGATAATCGAACACGTCCCATTTGAATTGGCGCAAAAGCTCTTGTTTTCGCCGAGAACAAGAAAGTCTACCACTGCTTAGTTCATCACAAATGTTTATTATTATTATTATTATTATTATTATTATTATTATTATTATTATTATTATTATTATTATTATTATTATTATTATTATTATTATTATTATTCGTTTTTTGAAAGATCTGATCCACTGATGCACAACACCTTCACTCATATTTTTTTGACTCGTATACAGCATACAATTTACGATGAATATCTGCAGCTGACATTTTTTTTAAAAATAAATCCTCTTACTCCGCGTACCTCGTATTTTGTGGGATTTTGTAGACAGCACACATTTTGTGACATTATAACCAGCACATGCGTGACAGTACGCTGTTCTCACTAGCACAGCTGGAAACTTAGTGAATCATAGATTGCGCCACTCTGCTCAGTACTACTAGCGCCACTCCACAAGGACTATTATTTTTCGAATTACCCTCGTAGACCTTTGTGCATGACTTAGAAATCAAATTGCTACACATCATAATATATCACAAGCTTGTACAGCATGTCAATGCTTACCGTCATAACAGTTTAGATCCCGAACGGATTAATTCGGTTGAGCTTGTATGATATAGCAATAGTATCCTTATCATTGATATTTAAAAAGAAAAAAATCAGAAGGACGATAAAGGCCAACAGTAGTTCGTTGATTGTTTAATTGAAGTTAAGCGTCCCTTTTCAGCGCTGGGACTATGGAACCATGACTATGGCTTATATTCAGAGCAAGCACCCTTGCCAGGAATCGAACCCGAGACCATACGTAGAGGAGACCGGGGCTGGTTGTGACAGGGGTAGGTTGTGACAGTTATGTTTCTAGGAAAAGTACAAACAATACACATGATCTGGTGATGCTGATTGATGACTACAGTCACGAGTTCACAGGCTATTGTTTCCCATCAGTGTGAGTAGCGCCAAGCCAGAGCAAAGAAGAAAGTTGGTTTTGTGAGGTCTTGATCTATTTTTCAAGGTAAATTTGATTTCTGTTTTCTTCAATATAAAATAGTTGGAAATATTAATGGTATTTTCTAAAAACTAAAGCAACTATAATACGCATGTAAACGGTTTTGTTTCTTGGTAAAGTAAAACTGAAATACTGAATTGCCAATAAAAGCAAAAAATACCCATTGGGGCTAGTTGTGACAAACTGATAGGGGTAAATTGTGACAAATGTCACAACTGACCCCGTAGGAAACCAGATAATGGAAGTTTATTGTCTAATTAATTTTATTAATTTTACATAAGCGATATTATTAATGTTTTGTTAGGAAGTGGACACGTTAATAGTATTGGGAAGAAATTTCCGATTTCTAACGCATAAAATCATTAGCACGCTATTGATTGTATATGCATCAATGTTTGCAGATTTAGACTGGTTTCTTTTGCATATGTCTCTTGTGGATGAGTGTACTTAAGGGATCCCGGGTTCGATTCTCGGTGGAGACACAAATGGTTCGGATCCCACCTTAGTTGTAGGTCCCCCCTTTGGACGTCATCACCATCCCATGGCAAAGAAAGACAAACTGCCATGGGTTAACATTGAACAGAGACTTTGAATCAAAGACTGGCCTTTCGACAGAACACCACATCATCATTAACAACAATAACAACAACATCCTTTTGCATGTAGTTTGCAGCAATTTGAATTTGTATTTTAATGTTTGCTTCAATCTTTCTCGTTTCAGATGGTACGAACATATAAGAGAAAGAGAAAGGCCAGATACCAATTAAAGTGCACATAGATGTAGCACGAGCATACCACGAAAACAAGGGATCTTTAAGACAAGTTGCAGCACAATATGAGGTTAATATACAGTCACTGTACAGATTCTACAAGAAGCAGTTTGTTGCAGGTAATTAGAACCTAGGATTCAGCTCAATTTGCATGGAGAAGAGATTCGACCGACGTCGATTTCATGATAAAGGTCCTACTGGAAGTATTGCAGGAAGTAATCCATCAGGTTGGATGACAGGAGACCTGTTTGTGCAATTCATGGAGCATTTTGTCAAACATTCAGGCAGTTCTCTTCAACGGTGTGTTCTTTTGTTGCTTGATAACCATGAATCTCATATCTCCGTGCAGGTAATCAATGATGCCAAGAAAAACGGTGTTATTCTCCTGTCATTCCCACCTCACACGTGCCATAAGCTGCAATCCCTGGACAGAGGAATATATTCTTCATTTAAAAAGTTAGTTGCAAATGGAATGGATGCATGGATGGAAAACATCCTGGGTCTGCATTTAGTATCCATGACATTCCGACTATTGTGAAAACGGCATTTCCTCTTAGTGTAAATCCATCTTATATTCCTAATGCATTCATAATAACTGGTATATATCCCTTTAATAGAGACGTTTTTACAGATGACGAATTTTTGCCATCGCAGGTAACTGATCGTTACATTGAAGATGATGACCACACTATAAAGTTAGCACTAGGACGTACTTCGCTAACACATCACTCAACTTTAACAGCATCCTCATCCTCAACGAACTTTACAGATTATAATGAAGAACAAGGACCAACTATTTATAACATTACACAAGAAGTGAATTCAGAACTCCCAGATTTACCTGTGAAGGAAACAAGCCAGCCTTATCCAGCAACAAACCGTAAAGAATCTGAAACCTTATCGACTGTTGACAATAGACCTTCTACAGGTAAATAAAAACCCCAACTGTCGTCTATGCAAAATATGCCTCAAGACGAAATGTCTAGAAATAACAGTAATCCTCATCATGTTAGTCCTAGCGCCCTTCGTCCGTTACCAAAAGCTAGACTCAGAGAAACTAAAGGAGGAAGAAAGAAGCGAGTATGCGCTGTACTCACTGATACTCCAGTTAAAGAAACATTAGAAGCAGAAGCAGGAGCAAGACATAAAAAATCTCTGAAGAAGAGTATAAGCCGTAATATTCTGAACAGCTCTATGAAAAAAGGAAGTGAAAATTTCAAAACATAAAAATGATAGTGAAGATGATTGTTTTTGTCTTGTGTGTCTAGAACCATGTTCTAATTTCAAACCCAGAGAATCGTGGGTTCAATGTGTTCACTGTAACCAGTGGTCACACGAAGCGTGCACAGAAGGTAATCCTATTTATGTATGTCACAACTGCAACTCAGACGATGATAGGGGTCTACGTAGTCTAGGTTTGCATCATAAGTCATTTCTGAAAGGAATTGTGATTCTATTATAAAACTATTATGAAGGAAGTATTGTTGGCGCATTTAACTGTGTACGATAACGATAATTTAGAAAGAGTATTCAAATGAAAAATTGAAAGTAGTTTCTTTATGTATGCAAAATATTTTTCTTAAGAAACATTACCTTTATGTTATGTTTAGAACAATTTATATTAAAATTACATTAGCGAAATCGGGCACATTTCTTTCTGTCACAACTTACCCGATCAAAGTCACAACCTACCCCAGCAAGGGGCATGTTATGACAAAACATTTGTGTTTGTTTTTTCTATTGTATTGTTCTTGTAATGAAAAATACAGATGCAGAAAAAAATATGGAAGTGGTCTAATGTCCAAACTTTATTATAAGACAAAATTTTCTGACATTTAACAAAAATAAGATCCTAGAAAAAATAAAAACTGATTTTTGTCACAACAAGCCCCGGTCTCATCTAGAGAAGGAACACGTATTTGCCATTTGGACACGAAAGAACACATAACGGCAATTTGATGTTCCGACCGAGACGGTTATTCCTACCCTGTACTAATCAAATTCTAATCAGGTTCGAAGCAACAAGTAATAGGACGAAAACCAACACAATTAGTTTATTATTATTATTATTATTATTATTATTATTATTATTATTATTATTATTATTATTATTATTATTATTATTATTATTATTATTATTATTTCAAACTATGCATAAGTGTCGGGAGTCTTATAGAACGGCTTTTTGTAGTAACTTGTCCTAAAATAATGTGAATAAGTCTAGTATATGAGTTTAAATGTAAATTAACACAATTTGTTTTCCAGGAACTATTTATAGAAACGAAAGGACGCGCTGTTTCTTTCTTTCTTTTTTTTTTTATTTAAGTATAGTTAATTTACTGGTTGAAAAAATCTGGCTGCACATCACAGGCGGAAAACTGCAGTTTCATTGTATGTAAATGCAGCCTCCTTGTTGACAGTGCATGCATCAAGCGAGAGACTTTTTTTTTTTTTTTTAATCTTTACCTAGTGGAAATCCTTAAAAGAAATGAGTTAAGAAATAAACAAGGATGTGTCCTTCTCGCTGTTTTATTATCTTCCGAAGACGAAATGATACGCGCTTAAGGTGCTTAGAAAGTGAAAGATGCACCCAGTCTTCAAGAAAGGAAGGTGCTTTCAAGAAATGAAGAGAAATTTGAGTGAGTATTCGGGCTGGAAATGTTTAGTTGTCTGATGTCCTTTTGTACACGTCAGTGTATGCAAGGAACACAAACCATTTTTCTTTCCTCCTTTTTAAATCCTCAATGCTGTTTTAGATATGACGTGCGTACCTTGTAAAAATGAGAGAGTTTCCTGAGGTGTATTCTAGGAATATCCTTGTGCTTTCTCTCCAAAAGTATAAACACGTTTAAAACATTCCTTTCAGACTAACTTACAAACATTTGCTCTTCAAATTACTTTTTATTTGCGCCATTCCCAATGTTTCTCTTGTTTTAAAGATGACTAGTTTTCCTACCGTAATCTGGTGTTTTGTTATTAACGACTCTTTTTCAGTACCGAGGTTTTGAGACGAGGATCTACAATTTAAAGTAAAATCTGGGTTACTGTAAAGCATTCAAATTTCAATGCTTTTCCAACGGGAATCGAACCTGATACCACGTGAACCAAAAGTGAACTCTTGGTTTGTCATTTGTTCTTTGTATCTTGCATACGTAGACCCGTCTCGTTCTCTTCTACCTTCTGGGCACGGTGGCTCAGTGGTAGAATGCTTACCTCTGGTGTGCGTGATCCCTGATTCGATCCCCGGCCAAAGTAAATTTGTGATGAGCAACATCGTGTCCATGGGTTTCCTCGGGATACTCCCGTTTTCTCCCGCTTTCTCAATCTACCAATTCTTCCATCTTCATTCACTTGCTTTAATCATCCTCTCCCTTAACCGAAAAGGCATAATCGTGTTCAGTTAAACTAAAGATTTTTTTTTTTTTTTTTTTGCGCTTCTGTCACTGCCAAATTTCTTTACTTGATCTCATCTCATCCCTCGACTCTCAAATGGCTCTTTCAACGCTTAAATTTGACGTTTTTCTTGTATCGAGAGATAACAGTGCGGGGGAACGCAGGGGGACGTCGTCCCCCACTTCCAAAACATATATGTGGCGTCCCCCCGCTTTTTAAAAAAGTTACAATGGACAAACAAAGGTACGGGGGACGGCTTAACGTCATGCGTCCCCCTAACTTTTCAGATACACTTTTATCCTTGCTTGTATTATTTTGTAGCATTCAAGTTGTATAATTTTTTGAATGAATTTCATTCATTAAAAAATCGGGCAAAATTTGGGGTACACCTTCCCTTCACTTCTTCACTCGCATGTGGTTATTTCTTTTCTCTAGCCAGTAATGTACCGACCAGCAGTATTATTTCACAATATTCAGCAGTGGCGCACACAGAAGTTCGTCAAGGAGGTTCAAGTTATCAAGTTCATTGGTGTTTGTACACATATCTTAATATGGTGAACGTTTATTTTTGAATATTTTAAGGGGGTGGGGGAGTTACAACCAAAAAACCCCGCCCTTGCGTATCACTGATGTTTAGATATTTGGAATATATTTATATATATATATATATATATATATATATATATATATATATATATATATATATATATATATATATATTAATGGTCACCTTCAAAGGGAGTGAATAAGGATGCCATAGAATCCAACCAACGCAGAATAAACTAATAAACGATAATAACCAAGAACAGCAGTGGCGCCCGAAGAAAATTTTCTATTGGGCATCTCCATGGTTGCTATATTACGTATACATTTCGTGAACCAGGGAGGCCCTGCGCCCCCCTTCGGGCGCCCATGAACAACAGCAACAAAAATTGTTATTTTTCGTTCATCTCAAATATAATATCTAAAACATATAACTTTTTCTTAAATCTAAATCATTATTTTTATCGACCATTGAGTGTTGCTTCGTTTCATTCGAAGATTAAGAAATAGTAGCTACATTTTCTTAAAATTTAGTTTATTATTTTTTATGGTTTTAAATGTAACTAAGAAGTTTACCGTTATATTTTTATTCTTACTTTGGGGAAACAGACACGTCATTAATAGCAAAAGCCACTAGGGGAAACTTCATGAAGGGCAAAAAGCACGCAATGTGAATTCGTTCTATTGGTTCATTAAATGCTTACTTTGGTAAGATAAGGACAAATATGTGGTAAAAATTCATCAAGGATCTAATGAATAAAGAATTAGAGAAATAACTATGAGTTCTTTCTAATATAACATTATCGGGTTGTAGACCTCTGTATCCAAAGAAGTGACAACATTGACTTCAGAAGAAATGTATGGAAGGTTGTTGCAACAGCGCTTTTCGACCTGCAAGAAAGGCTGCTGCTATTGCCGTACAATTTCGACCCGGACGAACAGGTCTCAGGCTACATGACGTCACCTTCATCTCCGCTACTTCTTGCTATCTCGCATTCCAATAGAACACTTCTTCACATTCCATCATCATTCAACACTTGATAAGTAGCGAGTAATATTCCCATATGTGCTTCATTCCAAAAAAGGAGAAAACAAAAAAAAAAAAAAAAATGTATACTGTGTAGGGAGAATCAGTGGGTTTCATAACGATTACCTCAATCTTTTTCCGATGTGTATTGATAATTTTTTTTCACGGTAACATACGCTCCGGAAAATCGGGTTTTTATTATTTATTTTCTCTGTCTTGTCGTTCTAATGTGCTGCACTAGCGAAGCTATAGGAGGGCCTATATGCGAGGACATAGCCCCCCAGTGGCCCCCTTTATCAGTAGTTGTCTTGTTGCTACTATCTGAAATATTGAAAGGCATATAATACTGGTCGATAAATATTTTGTGTTATCGAACATTCTGTTTAAATATATGTACAGTTATGTCCAAAATTATTGTCGCATATCTATAATTGTCTTCTTGTAAGAATATAATTTGATAATGATTTTGCAGGGTACTTTTAATACTGATACTATGTGTATAATCGGGAAATGTATATTTGTGTTAAATTTCATAGCAAAAGAATTATAAATACGAAAATTACAATGAGTAAAATAAAATGTTGCTAAATGGACAAGAAAATTTTATTTTTGTTTTATTGTTCTTATTTACTGCTCTTTTGACATGAAATTTGCCATATACCTGTCTTTGCCGATCATACACATACTAACATTATAAGAAATACCCGGCGAATTCGTTATCAAATTATATTCCTAGAAAAATATATTTATAGACATGCGACAATAATTTTGGACATGAGTGTACATTTAAATTGAAATTTGTAAAATGTGAAATTTGAATATAGAATCATGTCACTACCTTACTTGGAAATCCTGGGAAAACATCAGTTCGAGATAAGATGAGAATTTTCTCGCCCCGTAAATAATACTAATTGTGGCTATATGGTTCACATACGCATCTACGGCACGGGAAACCAGGCTTTGATTCCCGGTGAGAGCTTATGTTATTCAGATTCCACATTAAGCTGCAGGTTCATGTTGGCCTCGGTGCTGAATGGGACGAACTCCAAATCAACCAGCTCATCAAAATTTTTACTGCATATTTTACCAATCAAGGATAATGTGTGGCAGTCCAAATTAGAAAAAATAAATAATTTTACAAGTAACCTTGATATCCTGGTACAGAAGATGGATGGTATTCTAACCCATTTCAATAGAAGAAAACAATAAAATAATATCAAAGCTAAAGTGGTAGTGAAGGTAAAAATATAGTTACTCTCGAAAAGGATTTATTAATCTGCTAATATAATAATTCTGCTGATTACTAGTTATTCATACGTGTTGACTTGTCGTATTATGTTTATAAGTATAATGAACTTATATCTTTTTGGTGCAACGAAACCCGGGACCCTGTACAAATCTTGAAGTAGAGTAAAGATAGGGTCTTATTTTTTTATAAAAAGGGACGTATGAATATTGAATGTACCTTTTTGCGTAGTGGGAGAAAAATTATACGTCAGTCAACTATGACTAGTATACGCAGTGAAGATATGTCCGTAATTTGTAACTCAGAAGAATCTATGTCTGAAATAATAAATACTAAGCAGATCTTAGATATGATTCAACAATTAAGTCAATCCATGCAATCGAGGGATGATAACTTGAGACAACAAATATCTAACGATATTGCATTGAAAGTTGATGAAATTAAACAAAATACAAATCAACAAATACAGCAAATTTCTCAGGAAATTGATGAGAAATTAGATGAAAAATTTCAACAGTTTGCTGATAAATCGTCACAAGATATCAATACTTTGAAAAGATCTATAGAAGTTTTGGAATCCGCTATAACTCAACAAGCATCACAAATGAAAGACACGACTTCTAAAATTAATAATCATAGTCTACAAATAGAAGTTTTGGAGTCTGTTACTACACAACAAGCGACTCAAATAAAGGATAATATATCTAAAATTCACAACCATAGTTGTTTGATACAGGATATGCAGGAGGAAATCAGATCGATGCAACAAAGGCTAAGTAACAGGAGTAATGCCTCAGTTCCTTCTAATAATGAGGAGACGCTTCATCAACGAGAAATCCCAATTATTGAGTGTGATTCTACATCTCCTTCAGTTTATTCGTCTGAAGATAACATAGTACAAGATGCTAATGAAACGGCCGGAGTAAGATCACGAATGCCAGCAGATGAAAGGAGACAGGATCCACGAATGCCAGCAGTACGGTATGTTAAACGGCAACGGAAACGGGATATTGGAGAGTCTAAGGTTTGTTTTAAAGTAAGTGAAATCAAGGCGATGACCAAATTCAGTGGGAAATGTAATGAAATGACGGCCAGCTCTTTCTTAAAACGTTTTGAAGATGAGTGTAATCTAATGGGAATCGATCAATCTAAGTACCTGAAATTATTGCCCCATGTTCTACTTCCACCGTGTTACACTTGGTACGAAGCCGTACGTAATAGAATAAGTAATTATGCAGATTTCAAAAGAGCTTTACTCGCAAATTATGAGAATGATTTTATGCTCGCAAATAGAGACGCGGTGATTAGAAATCGACCTTATAACTCCCGAATTGATAGATCCGTAACAGACTTTGTAGTGAATACATATAACGAGTTGAAAAATATAAATCCGTTACAGCCAGAATCCAGAATTATAGCTTCTATACGTATTTTACTACCGTTCAAGTTACAGCAGGTTTTATTATCAACTCAATGCGTTAGTTTCAACCATTTGATCATGCTAGTCCAACATTTTGAGAACCAATTTCAGGTACTGAATTGTAATAGTAATAATAATAACAATCGTGGACCAGGAAACTACAATCGTAACCAAAGTAATCCAAATCAGCTAACAATCAGAAATGTAAATATGAGAAATGAAAAGACAGATGGTGCTCGATTTAACAGGAGATCTAATAGCATCAATGGAACTCAAACTCAGTCTAGAAACAGTGGTACTCGATTTTATAATAATAGACGAAATTTTATGGCCAGGCAAAATCGTTGGAATAGTGCAAATAATAATAGTAATGTAGGCAATAGATCTAATTTCTTTTGTAATAGAAATAGCTTTGGTGCCAGAGAGAATAGAAATGATTGGGGTGGTGATAGTGTAGAACATACACCTACGCAATATTGATGAATTGAAAGTATGGCATCCTTCTGAAATCACTAAGTACAAATGGTTAAGTCTTGTAAAATCCCTAATTACTCCTGAAATTCTTGCTAATTTGAATTTAAATTATGTTCCTTAATCCATCTTTATATGTACGCGTTTAAAGCAATGCTTGAACTTAATACCGTATGAAATGATTGTATAGTATATATGTTGTCTTAATTATTTTTTTGTTGTTAATTTATTTTCCCATTGTAATAACTTTCAATGTTATGTTTATCTTCATTTATTTTATATGCTCAAGAGAGGGCAGATTGTATTCCGTTAAAATTCCTGATATCGATCGTGAATTGAAGTTCCTTTAATTTACTGCGTTATTTGCAAACTTTAGATAATTTAATTCTATTTTCCTAACCTCAATTACTAATGCGCTAAATGGTGATCGCTAGTATGTTTGCATGCTATATTGCCTTCTGATTTTGTTAACCTTTAATATGATAATGATCTTTATTTGTAAACAATATCGATTGTACATGGATGTTTTCGCATATTGCAGGAAGGAATAGTTAACTAGTAAATTTGCAGAACCCTATTGAATAGATCCATCGACTTTTTAATATATGGATATATGAATAATTGTAAATATAAAAGAATATAATAATGTAATATGGTATATATATATAGAAATGGAGAAGTAAATATACGTGTCAATGTAACGTTATTTAATACGAGGTCTATTCCAAAAGTGAATGTTCTGTAATGATTAATCCAGGGTTCTTTCCTTCGTAGTAAAGCTACTGCGGAATTCCCGTCCATGGCGACATATACAACGGTTTATCGTTGTACTGTCATTGTCTGTACGCCCCTGTCATTGTCAATCTGTACCTGTTTTCATGAAAACAGGTACAGATTGACAATGACAGGGGCGTACAGACAATGACAGTACAACGATAAACCGTTGTAATATATATATATATATATATATATATATATATATATATATATTTAAAAAGCATACAGTCATCAGATTCCTGTCATACCTATTGTATATCAAACAGGCAGGCGATGTTAAAATGTTACTGTCCATGCTTTAAAATGGCTTATTTAATCATTTAAGAAGCGTTCATTCTCTTGGAGCCATATTATTGAATAATACGTGCATGTTAGGGAAACAACCCCATCAGGATTCTGCCGCCTACAGTCGGACAATTTGTCCATGCCGACCAGATGCCGCGGTCGAATTGCCGGGCGCCGGCGTCTTTCAGCGGGATTTTCTACCGCGACGAATAATGCCTTGCCGAGCAGTCGGCAAACAGCCGGAAATGAACATTAAATGCGCCGGCGCCGCCGTCGAAAAGTTGTCTTGCCGAGCAGTTGGCAAACAGCCGTAAAGGTGCAGTAAATGCGCCGCTGCCGAGGTCGAAAATAGGCCGGCATAAGGAGTCGGCAGAGGGTCGGAAAGTAGCCTTTCCGACTGTTTTGCCGACTCTGAGTCGGCAAAGAGTCTGCAAAGGGCATTTTATTTTACGATTTTCGACCGCTTGCCGCCTCGGCAAAAGATCGGCAACTTTGAACAAGTAGATCGTCGTGCCACCGCGGAGGGGTGCCGGCTCTCTTCGGCGGCCCCCTACCGTCGACGGCGGCAATCCTCTTTCCGCCCGCGACTTCCTGATGGGGAAGATAGTCTCGTCGTTTCTCTATAATTGGTAATTGGTTCTGAATCTTTTGTACATAATAATAATAATAATAATAATAAATTATTATTATTATTACTATTATTATTATATGGTATATTCCTGTTGCTCTGAACACCCACTGGATAAGATGTCACTTGTTTCCACTTTTTGTATTTTTGCAATGGATAAAATGGCATAAACATATCTTACTTCCTCCCCTGGACCAAATGTTGGATCTACGCCTATGTACATATAGAAGCAAACAAGTAGCACTGTCGCGTGCACACCATTTAAAGGAGTTTGGTTTGTATAGCGTGATAGTTTCTCAATTAATATTAAAACCGAAAATGATAGTAGATTTTTACCTCTTCCGGTTTTGCTAGAGAAATTAGAGTGTAGACAAAAATTATTCGTGGGACTCTTAATTGTTTATAAAAAACACACTTCTCATTTTCTGCAGGTATTAACCTTTTTTTACTCTATATGAATCAAGGTTAAAACCGGAAGTGATTTATTTAGTCCATTTCCGGTTTGAATAGAGGTTTAAGAAAGAAGATCTACCTATTGTTAGAAACGATAAATCGATTCTAAAGAAAAAACTCTTCTGTCTATCTCTTATTGTTTGTCGTTTATATTGTTGAATATTATTAAAACCGGAAGCTGTAGTGAATTTCTGATCACTTCCAGCTTTAGTAGAGAGTTAAGATAGAATTGAAATATATTTTTGAAACGATTAATCGATTACAAGAGACTGCTTCTCCCTATACATTACAATTTTGTTTCTATAGTAATCAACTTAAAAGGTGGAAATTGTTATTTCAATCACTTCCGGTTTATAATAAAACCTGCATCAGTAAACTCAATTCATAACTCTTGACCCTTTACATCCTAGTCAAAATTGATGGTAATCCATAAAGTTGGTCTTGTGATCTTTTGTCTCCCGAACGGACAGACAGACAGAGACAAGGTAAATATATATATATATATATATATATATATATATAAACCAAACCTCTTAAAAATTAATCCTGTAAGACAATCATTCAACCATTAAGATGGAACTCATACTGGTGTACCCTTTACCAAACTTCTCATTATGACATCAGCAAAGACAACAGGTACACACTGAATGGTTAATGAAGTATAGCCCAAAATTATGATTAACTCTTAAATTTTCATTTTTATACGGTTAAGGAAATATAGCCCAAAATTATGATTAACTCTTAAATTTTCATTTTTATACGGTTAAGGAAATATAGCCCAAAATTATGATTAACTCTTAAATTTAATTTTATAGGGTTAATAAAATATAGCTCAATATTATGATTAATTCTTAAATTTTAATCATAGCTAATGAGTATAGCCCAAAATCATGATTGTCTTAAATTTTAATTTGTTATATGGGTGATGAGTAGACTTCGGATAGATATGCACTAAAAAACGGCAAAATATGCATGCAAATATGCGCTAAAAATCACGAAAATATGCACTGAAAATATGCAAATATGCACTAAAAATTGTAAATATGCACCAATCAAAAGCTAAAGTTAAATGAGGAATTTTATCTTTAGATAAAAGAAAAACCTATATTACTTGAACTACATATATTTGTGTATAACTATGATGCATTCATGCTACAATATACGACTATGTAGTTTTCGGTGTTTTCTGCTGAAAACTTGCATTTATCAGTTTAAATATTACTGTACTTCGAAAATGTTCCTTCCGTATCACGGGTTGTTAAGGGATAGTATTTCAAAGAAGGAATGTTACTTGCTGTGAAATCTGAAGTTCGTGCGGCATTGTTCTCAGGAACACTTTATTCACATTAGACAAGAATTTAATGCCAGGATTTTTCGCGTCTATTGAATGTGCGTTTCGAAGAAATGCTTGTCCGATTGGTCTTAGGGCTTCTGCTTCGTTATTGAATCAAACAGTTCAAATGCACTGCAAAGAGTCCTAATCATCGCTCTCCTAATCTCGTTATGAACTGAAATGAGTATTGATAAACGCAAGGTAGCTTTTAATGTTTTCAGCTCCGCAAGCGTCCAAGGCTTCTTAAATAAGTTTGGTTTCTTCGGGTCCAAACAGTTCACAGTCAGTATGTGAAATTAAAATACATCTACTTATATATATATATATATATATATATATAGGCGGGCCCTCCTTGACGCTCAGGTATAAACGGGATAAATGTATTTCAATCCTGCTTTACACTGGATAAAGCTGCAAACTATGGTTTAGCCCCTCCCTTGATCATATCCCGGATCCGCCATTGTTTTACAAATAATGCGCCAAGTATCTGTGAATAAAGAATAAATATACTAAGAAAAGTAAATAAACCTTTCTGGCATAAGCACATAATAAAACCTGCCTAGAGAAATTGAACAGGACTCGCAAATATTTCCGTTAAAGGTTTCAAAGTTAGCCAAGATAGCTCTATGCTTACAAAAATAAATAAGGTACATACATATAATGGACATAGTAAGATAAAATAAAATGTTGTATATAGGCCTAACATACTCAAATATATTATTTGTTTATGCTACGAATTAATACACATAAAACTTACAGTAAACAAACAAACAAACAAAAAACTACATACGGTTTCAAATGCCAAGACAAGAAGTAGATGCTATGCCTTTTTCAGCGCTCCTCCCTCTACTTTTGGCTCCCTTTTGATCTATTGTGTATATTATGCTCTTGTGCCTGTCTCTAGAGAACGCGTTATTGGTATTTGCAGATAACTATGTAAATTGCACTTCGTTCAAAAATCCACACGGTATCTAGGGCCTTACATTGTGGTGGACTAAAGCGTAAATGTGTAGGGTAACAAGTAAACGAAGACCTTTACAGAGAACGTAGTTCATATACCTATCCTCTCACAGAATGTCTAAAAAATTTTTAAACACTGAATTACGGAACTTGAAAATTTCTGTTAAAAAGTGTATTTTAATATCCGTTGTTCGCAACACAGGTTCCGCATAATCAAAAGAATTTAACACATTTTACCTTTAAATTCATTGGATCGTGAAATATTTCCGTTTAAAATAAATTTTCGTTTAATAAGGGGTTTGTTGAAGGCAATTTTTACTGTATTAAAAGTCTATATTAAAAACCCTTATATTATTGTCTAAAAGAAAATAAATCCACTTGAAATTATTTTTTGTATCCAATTTTCTTCTACCGTAACATTGTCCTCTTAAACGGCAATAATTTACAATGTAGACTATAATATTGATACTTTAAATGGAATAAAGTTATTTGAACAAGAAATAAATGGGAAGAAGGGAAAGTTATCGAAAACATAACTGAAGACTTACGAGGGAACCTATCCAAGTTTAACTCTGACTTCGAGTCGAGACTATAGCCGTTAGATACCTTGTCCCAAAAGAACATATCACGAAAACGGATACATCCTCGATTGCAACCGTTGCGGAGTTATAAGCGTGAAAAGTTTGAAATTGAGCTCCATACTATACATTACAAAGTCAGATTCCGGGCCAGACTTTTCGGAATCGGTCGGATAAGGAAACTCAGCGAATACATATCAAATTAGTGTGGGAAGCCCAGCATCTTTTGAATGAAAAATTTGTGTCCCCGGGGCACTCGCAGGGTCCCAGGCGGGGTCCAACTCAAAATTTGCAAATGGAACCTGGGGTCAAGTAGCATACTGTATGAAAGCTATTGTTATAGAAGATAGAACAAATCTCAACTCTCTACGATAACCCTGTGCAAACGGGCAACTGGTCAAAATGTCAATACAATCTACATCAGAATATCTATGGCCACGCTTTTAAATCCGTTAAGTTGTGACAATATCTTCGCAACGGTTGCGATCGAGTCTGTATCCCTTTTTGTGTTATGTTCTTTTGGGACAAGGTATCCAACGGCCATAGTCTCGACTCGATCAGAGTCAGGGGCGGATCCAGAGGGGGGCGATCGGGGCGATCGCCCCCCCCCCCCACAAGAGGAAACTTTCTTATTTTATATATAAATAAACCCATCCATAACAAGTTTGGAGCTCTTAAAAGTAGCAGTATTACCGCCGACCGCCCCCCCCCCCAGAAGTCCATCCTGGATCCGCCCCTGATCAGAGTTACACTTGGATAGGTTCCCTCGTTAGTAGGGAATTTACGTTTCGAGACAGGGTGTATGAAAGCAACACAAGCTTATATTTAAATACTCTCATATTTAGAGCTCATTTTTAAAAAGGTTGTTCATTTCTTCCCGAAATACATTTTTCAACGGTTTCTTTGGAATGAACTCTGTCAAGTATGCAAAAAGAAAGCTACATCCAGGCTGTTTCATAGTTGCATAAACTTCTTATCAGACTTGAAACTGCTATGAAAATATAAGAAGGCAAAAAAAAAAAAAAAAAAAAAGCGTTGCGGAAGTTTGAGCTTTTGCTGTCGAACAAAATAGAAATGTCCTTTTCTGAAAACAAACTTACTTACTTTGAAAGTATTACTTGTTTAGCATACACTTTGCAAAATATATTTTCATCTTGAATTTTTAACGTCTCTCAACTTCAATCTATTGCTTCAGAAGGTAACTTCTAGAAGATTTTTCGGGCCCATTTAGTTGTAGTGCGACACCTATGTTCAATTTTTGTCCACCCAAGGAAAAAATTATACCATTCAAATTATTAAATAGGGCCATTTACAAATTTCAACCACTTCGATCACTTGTACTCCGACATCATCAAATTTAAATTTTAACTAGCTCAGGAATTTTGTCCACCGAAGAAAACAATTGTACCATTTAAATTAACAAAAGAAGGCCATTTAAAAGTTTCGACCACTTCGATCACCTGTAGTGAGACATTTTCAGAATTGAATTTTAACTAGCTAGCAAGGAAGGGACATGAACGTGTCATCCGGACATCCGAGTCAAACTTAGTCTATTCGATAAACATAAAGATATGTTCATGCACAAAACATTAGGTGCCATGGAAACGGAGTAAGTCCCTGTGGTCCATTAACTCTGTTGGTATAAAGAAAATCGCAGTGATATAGCTATCGCATCAACACTGTTCATTGGAAAACCATAATTTATAGTTCATTCTCTTCAGCATGAAACAAGCTTTCCAGAGGTGCTATGTATTGGGGCCCATAATGCATTTGAACAGGTGAAAGAATTGGTAAATTCCTTCCAAAAATCCCTCCCATCAACTTTGGATCCATCTGGAGTGGCCTCGGGTAGAAGTAGACAATCTAAATGTATCTCGAAAAATAGTATAGGGGATAAGAAATGTTTGTACCAAGTTTTGTATTGATAGACAGAATAGGTATGAAGGAGAATTGTGTATTGTTATACCTGTATACTTTTATTACTTCGATCACATGTAGTGCGACATTTTGAAATTTGAATTTACCTGGCTCAGAATTTTGTCCATTTTTGTCCACCCAAGAAAAAAATATACCATTCATATAATCGAGGGAGGGCCATTTAAATTTTCGGCCACTTCGATCACCTGTAGTGCGACATTTTCAAATTTTAATTTTAATTAGCTCAGAATTTTGCCCAATTTCCTTACATTTTTGTCCCATAAAAAAATGTACCATTCAAATTAACAAAAGAGGGCCATTTCAAAACTTTGGCCACTTCAATCACCAGTAGTGTGACATCTTTAAATCCGAATTCTAACTAGTTTAGAATTGTCCCTATTTTTTGGAGATTTTTGTACCATCAAGATAGCTAAAATTCGAATTTGAAAATGTCTCAGTACAGGTAATTTCAGTGGCCAAATTTTAAATGACCATCCCTGGTTTATTTCAATGGTACAGAATTTATTCTTGGTGGTACAAAAATGTTTAAAAATTCGACACAATTCTGAGCTAATTAAAATTCAAATTTTAAGATGTCGCACTACAGGTTATTGAAGTGGCCGAAATTTTGAAATGGTCTTCCCTCGTTTATTTGAATGGTACAATTTTTTTTCTTGGGTGGACAGAAAAGGACAAAAAAAAATTGAACAAAATTCTGAGGTAGTTAAAATTCAAGTTTTAAGACGCCGCACTACAGGTGATCGATGAGAACAAATTTTGAAATGGCCCTCCCTCGTTTATTTGAATGGTACAAATTTCTTTCTTGGGTGGACAAAAATTGGACAAAATTCTGAGCTAGTTAAAATTCGAGCTTGAAGATGTCTCACTACAACTAAATGGACCCAGATTTTTCTTTTGGCATTCTTATACTGCCACAAGACCACACAATTTCAAATCCACACACACACACAACAGTAGCAACTTTAACTTCTGAGATGGATGACGTGGAAATTTTGTTGTGGGTGATTTGACACCGTTATTTATATCTTCTTCCAAAAAAATGATAGTGACGCATCATTGTCGGGAGGATGAATCACTCACCCTTTTGTTATTCTCCTTTCACATGACCTTGGAAGATATTGTAAACCGACAACAATCAAGCATTTTAAGATCTTGAGTCTAATTTATATTAGAAACTTGAAATTCCATTTATGAGGAAAGTTGTTGGACATTAAAAACTATCAATTTGGTCGTTCCTTTAGATATGCATTTACATGCAGTAACGAGATAAACATGCACTAGCCTCCGAAATATGCAAATATATGCACTATAAAACTCTACTATTTTACCCCAAAACACCTGAAACGAATTTCTGTTTAAAGAGCATATCAATATCACATCAGGAAAAAAACATGCAAATATGCAAAAATCCGAAGTCTAGTGATGAGATATAGTTCAAAATATGATGAACTCTTAAATTTTAATTTGTTATATGGTTGATTAAATATAGCCCAAAATTATGATAAACTCTTAAATTTTAATTTGCTGTATGGTTAATTAGATATAGCCCAAACTTATTATAAACTCTTAAATTTTAATTTGCTATATGGCTGATTAGATATAGCCCAAAATTGTGATAAAGTCTTAAATTTTAAGTTTTCATATGGCTAATGAGATATAGACCAAAATTACGATTAACTCTTACATTTTAGGTTTTTATATGGTTAATTAAGATATAGCCCAAAATTATGGTTAACTCTTAAATTTTAATTTTTATATGGTTAATGAGATATAGCCCAAAATTATGATTAACTCTGAATTTTTTTTATAACTATAATGTTTTACTCAGATGACACATATAAGCCTATGATATATATTAATCGATAGATTAAATCGAGCTAAACCAAGTGACGCGTTTGAGGGTAGATTCTTATGCGTAGTTTTCGAGAAAACCAAAAACAATTATTTTTATGACGTTAAAAAGTATGTCGTTCGTGGCCAATAATAATGGATAGTTTTCTTTATTCTGTCCATAACAATTTGTTTACTTATTCATGTACTGTATTTATATAAGTAAACAAAAACTAATTGTTAAGTAGAAGATTATATCTAGTGTTGTTTATAATACTTGTTACTTGTAAATTTAAGCTCTTGCATTTTATTATTTTTTCTTCTTCTTTTCAAAAATTAATATTGATTGAAAAATTCTCATATATATATATATATATATATATATATATATATATATATATATATATATATATATATATATATATATATATATATATATATATATCTTTTCCGTTACTCATGTCGACAATTAAAAACAATGTCTCAGCAGCAGACTCATGTTGCAAGACTAAAGACGATTGAGGACCGGGCCAATGGCCTCATATAAGGTTGCACAAGATAAATGCCTCTCTCCCGTCTCTCCAAACCCTTCTTGCATGGTTTGGCTATCATCATCAGTCTACAATTGACTTTGAAAGCCAACTCCAGAGAAAGAAAAGAAAAGAGAAGAAAAGGGGCAAGGAAGAAGAGGGCATGTATCTATCTACGTGTTCTAAAGAAGTATATATCGTTTTTATCTTCTTTCTTTTTCATCATTTAGTGAGTACCCTAGACTGTACTGCTCCATAGTATACTGTTACACTATCTCTTTCAATTGACTGGTTCTTCTGAGCTTTTTACTTCTCCCGAAAGATGATACGATTCATTCACCAGTATTGCCATCCCACCGACTTCAAATTTTAACTCTCCAACCGGGAATGATGGATCTAGAGGGTAAAAACTGGGAAGGCCAACCAGAACCCAGACTATGACTAGATGTATCATGAGTTTAGTATAAGCTTTCAAAAATAGAGATTTATTTTTGCCACTCTAAAAATTGGAGGACTAGTCCCCCCGGCCCCGGGCTAGATCCGCCACTGGAACCCAATCCGGAACCACGTGCACCAAAGGTACACACACCAAGGTGACCAGAATTTTCACTTGCGAAAACGGGACGCATACGAATCGGCTACGGGGGGGATATCTGAGTTGGGACTCAGCAGTGTTCTCAATTTACAAAATACACAAGTAAAAGTGATAACACATCGTTTCTAACTTTACGTATACCACACAACAAATAATGGTTCCCGATTGCAAGTTCTGCCCACCAATTCTTTTAACAAGTTGAACACTCAGAATTCCCACTCAATTCCCACTTGAACCACGAGCACTCAATTTCCATTTAAAAATTCAGAAGTACTAGACACGGCTGAACCTTGGCAACGAGTGTTGGTACGGAAGAGAGTAGAATTTGCAATGACGATTTATATTTTGAATAATAATTACAGGATAACTAGGTCATTTTTACTTAAAAACGGGACATTTAGCCGTCCCGTTCGAGAATCAGAAAAAAAACGGGACAACGGTTGGAAAAAAGGGACTGTCCCGGCTAAAACGGGACGTCTGGTCACCTTGACACACACACACACACACACACTAGCCACTAGACCAGCGAGAGGGGCTTGGTCATGTTAAACCACTCTCAAATGTTTTAGTGCACGAAAGGGCTTGTAGTTGGTGTGTTGTAGGCACATCGTCTACCGCTACCATTATTTCTGGCCTTCTGGGCCATGGTTAGCTACTTCTTAATTCAAGTAAATCGCTAGTTGCCTCACGACTGTCAAAATACCATAAAAATATTTATGTCCTCACTGGAAATCGGATCCAGGACCACGAACACCAAAAGCACTTATTCTAACCATTTGATTCCACATCATATTTTAATAAGTTCTTATCGTCCTCGCGGTTTATCTAGCGAATAGTATGCGCACCTTTGTTGTACGGGGTCCCTAATTCGACTTCCGATGGGAGAGCATTGAATGTATTATAGTGCTTCATATTTCATTTTAAACTATAGGTCCATGTCTCATATAGCCTCAGCGGTACTGAAAAGGAACACTAAACTCTAATACGTAAGCTACGAAGAATACTTGATCTGAAAGAACATTTTTTGTTTTACAGTTTGTAGGAACCATTTCGTATAACTAGGGGAGACTGGAGCTATTTGAGTAGAGTAAGAAAAATAAATATCGAATTTTCGGAAAACTAAGGAAACAGACGAAGCTTCGAAATATTATCAAATTATTATAGTACAATATATCAAAGAACTAAAGTTCTACTGTAAAATCATAAGTAGGAAAGAGATATTAAGCTAAAAATTACAGAAAATGAATCTTACGGGGGGTATGTTTATATATATGTGTATATGTATATATATATATATATATATATATATATATATATATATATATATATATATATATATATATATATATATATATATATATATATATAACAGGGTTATTTGGGACTCCGAAGGGACTGTTTGAGTCGTTACTGTGCTTTTGTTAATAATTATAATAAGAAGAAGAAGAAGACGAATTTTAAGCGGCATAGTAACTTATTGAATAAAAACTTAATGAAACCAAATGTTTTAGAAAAAGGTTTGAAAATAAACACCTCTTTAAGCGGGCGGTAAAAACTCTTTCAAGGTACCAAGTAAGTTGAAATGTAGGTGTTACTTCTGCTTGAAAGACGGACTTGTACGTATAAAATGAGCTGTCCTTACTTTGCCTATACCAGCTTTGTCAATACAATGGTGGGAAAAATTTTTATCTTAAGAAATTGCATTAGTCTTGAAAGGGGGTCTAAATTTGACCCAGAAACCAAATAGCCTTGGTCTTTTTACTTATTTAGGCCCATTTTGCTAATAAGTAAGTGGTACTTGCAGTCGTGACGGAAACAAACGCCAAAATGGCGTCTTCAATATGCAGACATTATGTCTTTACACACACATATGAAGGCTTCAGTAAAAATATGCAATCACTGCAACTACTGAATAAACTAAAAATTACAAAACATCAACCTTTTACATAAATAACAAACTCATAACTGAGCAGAGGTTTATGACTCTGATGTTTACAGTAAATGCGCAGTGATTTTTTTTTTAATTTTGACTCAAATAACCTCTTGGCTCGAATAGCCCCGATCTCCCCTATAGGTCAACATAATTGTCGAATTCCACGAAGTATGTTTCATGAAAATTTTGTTCCAATCCTGCCAATCGTTCTAGGCTAGACTGAAGTGCCCTAACCATATAACTTGTCCAGTAGCGTTACTTCAGGTTTTGGTGGGATTCAAGACCCTCCATCGACATTAGCATCTTACTCTACTACTGATGAGAATATATACGTATCTCAAACTCAGAGACCCTTTCCCCACCCCCCCTAAATTATGTCCCTGTTTTTCCCTGACCCTATTGATCTGAAATTCGTACCGTTTGTGACAACAATCATAGTCTCACTAAAATCTGACACCTCAAGACATTGTCCCCAGTCTACCTGTTCGTAAAGTAGACTTTGGTGGTTGTGCTGAGGCTTCCGACAACAATAGTGTGTTTTAGAATGGAGCAAACAGCTCTGTCTTTTGCGGGGGAAATGGTTCATATTATTATTGTCACTGGTGTATCTCTGTTAAAACCGGTTATAGCTTAATCTAACAGCTGTTTCTGGCAAGTGCAGGAAGAGTTCTCCAAAGAGCTTTCTGACCATATGACAGGTGTTTAGAATTACTGATTTTTTAATGTATATTTGAAGATGTTTTGCGTTTATCTGTTTCAGTTGCGTCACAGTACTTTTAGGGACAATAGCTGTAGCTGAGATAAGATTGATCAATTCGTATTAAACGTTGTACATATGTTGTCTCAATGGCTTTTTGCTTCAATATGTATTTACAGTAGTTTTCGGTTAGCTTGGTATCACTCGGTCCTGGATACTCATCATAAATCTTACTGTTACGGAAAAAAGAAGAAAGAGAACAAATTGTTTTCTTGAGCCAGACATTTGATTCGTGTTTATCTGTATTACTCTCCTCCAGGTGATTCTAAAAGGTTCCGTGAAGTCCTTTTGCTCTCATTTGCTATGTTTTTTTATCCATAGTTTGTGGTGAACTCTCTGTCATAGCTAGATAAAGTAGTGTAGCCTTTTGTGAATGCATCCCATATTACATGAAATAGATGGTTGGTTTCATTTCTGTTGTTGGAACATTGACGAAGGTCTTCAATCTATTCTTGATGGAATTTTGGTATATCTGGAATAGCAATGTCTGCTTCTATATAGAGTTTCACTCGCTCTGTTGCAGGTTTTAGGTGTTTCAATCTGAATTCTGTCATTAAAATCCGGATCATTCGTCCATTTGATTATAATAATAATTATTACAGGGTGTCTATTAGTCACGAAAGTCACGAAAGTCACGAGAAAGTCACGAAATCAGAAAACGGTAATGAAAGTCAAGAAATAGTCACGCAATTTAGCTTTTGGGTCACGATTTTTTTTATCTGTATAAATATAAGTACAGACTGGAAAATTTTGTTATATAAAACGTCCAAATTTTCCGCCAGAAGTGCAACTGTAGACGCTACCAAATCGCAAGCAAAGCATGCTTCTATAGCATTCATGAAAATTCGGCCTAATTTGCACCCAAATTAGCTCTTGAGAATGTTACAATTTTTTTTTTTTTTTTAAAAAAAAAGGAAAGGTCACGAAAATTAATTTTGAGATTTTAGTAGACACCCTGTATTATTACTAGTTTGACGTCCCACGATTATGTACCGAGGCTAAGGGAGACGGTGATGCGGAGAAGGATGATAGTAATGAAATGAAGAAAGTGGGAGGAAGTGGCAGAATGCATTGAAAACCCACCCACACTGTGTTTGCCCACCATAAAGCCCTCTTCGCAGGAGCTAGGATCGAACTTGAGACTCCATACGCCAGAGGTGAGAGCTGTACCACTGAACCACCGTGACCGCCTCCCCGCTCAAATTTAATTTCAAATATTTATGTTATAGACTTTTCAGCAATAATAATAATAATAATAATAATAATAATAATAATAATAATAATAATAATAATAATAATAATAATAATAATAATAATAATAATAGTAATAATAATAATAAAACTACATCTATCGATTGTATATGAGGATGGTAAAATATGCTTACTATATCACTTTCTGGCCACTTTATGTATTTCGTTCTGGTTGTTTGTCACACTGCGATTTATATGCTGTAAATTGAATTGAAAGTATTTTAATTTTAATTTACAAGGTCAAAATTTGCTTGCCTATACAGATTATGTTTTGCCATGCTTGGATAGGATTAAAACGTTAACCTATAGTTATTTTTAGCTTGATCACGTTATTATTTGTTTTCCTTTTATGTTATTGCTTCTCATATCACGGTATCATATTTTAAATATAAAGTTACAAGGAAGCTGTTCAATCCTTGTTCAATCAGGAGATTTGTTCAATAAATATATTTATTAGAAACGCATAGGTATTCTGTTTTGAAAGGAAATTTAGCAAGGTGATTTGTATGTCAACATTTGTTAGTTTTATATTGAGTGGTTGAGAACGTGCAAAAATGTTATAAAAGCTAGGATTCTCTGAAGCAATAAGGGTCATCGAAACGAGAAGGAATGAAACTATAGTTTTAAAAAATGTTCATGGGCTGTTGAATGTATCGATACGTTTCAAATTTTCAAATGCTAAGAAATACCGGTGTTTCTTTTGTTTTATCTTTTCATCGTAAGCATTTTGGAATAACTGTAAGATAACTTTTTGCACATTGGAAAAATTACATACAGCGATGTATTCTCTGTTGACTTCTTCGTTTTGACCAAAACATTTTCTTTTTTATGATGTCTGTCATCTATAAATTTCTTCTTCTTCCATTTTCACTAAATCTTCTAGCATAACTCTAAAAAGATGTTTTTTTTTTTCTCAATGTCCTAGCTAGTTTCTTTCTTTTCAGAGCCGCGGTGGCTCAGTGGTAGAGCGTTCACCTCTGGTGCGTGGTGTCCTTCGTTCGGTCCCAGCTGGCGCCAAGTGAGTTTTGTGGTGGACAAACACCATGTGCGTGGGTTTCCTAGAAGTTATCCCGTTTCCTCACATGCTTTTCATTCCACAATTTCATTCATTTCATAACCATGGGACGTAAAACTTGAATATTACATTTCATTTCTTTACTTTCTTTCCATGTAACAATTTCCAGTGTTGTTCGTTTCTTCTCAGCCTTTGCTAATACATACCTTGTAATATTTTATTACCTGCAAATACATGGCTTCTCGGTTTCTCTATTCTTCTCCATACTCAATAGCTCATTTCGAACGCTTCTAGGCACCCTTCATCGCTCTTTGATAATGTTCACCTATCTGCTTTACACAGTGCAATGCTTATTTTCATATTTTCACTTTAACGTCCCATCTATGCCCTTCAGGCTAAAGAAGACAGATGAATAATGAAAACTAGCAAACCCCCACGTCCTGCGCAAGCGTAAGACACTATTGTTGTCTGAATGATTGAATATGATACAAAATTTAAAATATTTATGGCTAGCAAAGTAGTTTTAATAACACAATAATAATATCTTTAATTAAGAATTTCTCGAAAATTACTCGTATTTAAGACGTCCTCGAATCTAAGTGTAAGACGCACCCCGATTTCGCTGGGTTAAATTAAGAAAAAATAGTAATATGTTATGTTTTTACTATTACTAAAGCGTTCTTTGTTATTGGTCATTTTCGATGATTTTTGTATATCCCCCTCCCCTCCCCATGTTGCGGGGCACGGTGGGATAAAAATTATCCCAGGCCCGAATGTCATGTATGTAGGAAATTTGATCGAGATCGGTTGAGTGGTTCGAGTTAAGTTATATTTATTTTTATATATTAATCTCCCCTCCCCCTTTTTAAGTGAATAACTCAATAACTAGGCCTAATAAAAAGCAAAGATCAAGCACTCACATTTGACACTCAAAATTCAAACTTAAATATACGTATAGAGTTAATAAAAAAAATGTTGAACTATAGACTTTCTGTTATCATACCGAAATAATAGTAAAGAAAACAAGAAATAAATTCTAATTCATGCTTAATGATGCTGAGTAGGTACCATTTACTATATTTTTTTTTCAATCGAAAATACTGCAAATTCTGCATTATCTTAATCCTCAAAGAAATTTGCTCTTTCTCTGATTCATATTGTACGTCGAATTCCATCATAAACATCTTCATCGAATCATTAGCAAACACTAACTGTCTCAACCTCCTTATGTCTACCGTCTCCTTTAACGTAGCCGGCATAATCGTGGGACGTAAAACTGAAATATTTCGTTTCATTTCATAGTTATGTCTTGCAGGAATTCACATTTTATTCGCGGATTTTGAATTTAATCGCCTAAATTTGGCGGAGTAAATGTTATCTAGTCGATTTACTGGGAATAGGCTAATAGCACCAAGAAACACAACTGTAAATTGAATATAAAATCCGTGCTAAGTGCCAAAAATAGAAAAGTTCGGTTTAATGTAAAAATGTGGCCTATGTGCCTAACACTACTCACTAAAGTATTGGCTATCTAGTATTCACTGTGGAAGTAGTTCAAATAATCCCCAGAAGAACGCGCGTGCCTATATGTTCCATCAGTTTTGAAATAACATCTCGGCTGTTTACTCAATATTTTCGTTTTGGCACTTATATTCAGTCTACAGCTGAGTCCTATCCCTGATTAAGTAGCTGTTTACTCCAGAGTAACAGCTTAATCTAGTTTGAAGAAATTCGTCCTATGGGTATTAAATTTCACTCTACTATTGTAATATTAAATCTTGGAGTAGATTTTAGAAGAATTATTACTTTGTATTATATTCCCCTTCTTTTCTCTTCTTTCAGCTTTTCTTTTAATTTCTTTCCACTTTTGTCCTTGACCAAAATTTCGGGGGGGGGGCATTTCCTTCGTTCCCCCTTGACTATGTTCCTGCATCCCCAGATCACCGTCTAAAATCATCAGCGATTGCAAAGCCTCGTTGGAAATTCGAGAAAGGACAAACTTTAAAACTTGGACAAATGTAATAGATAAAATACAATCCAGTAAGTCACAGTCTGTCGTCGAAAACCGTGTTCAAACCTACTGGAAATAATACGAGGTGTGGCAATTAAATAACGAGATTGTCCACCTCCTGTCGCGCAGGATCGTGGGGGAAGGTAGCTAATGATGTGTTGTGATATCTTGAACCTTCATGAGCAGCCACTGTTTGTTTGATGATTCTGAAAGCTTTTCTTTTCTTTGCAGACTTGCATGAAGAGAACAGTGTTCTGTAGTAGTGCCGGAATCATGGTGAACAGTAAAGTTGAGCAGCGCATTAACATTAAATTTCTGGTGAAATTAAACAAAACACCGGCGAAATGTTGTGCAATGTTAAAAGAGGTGTATGGTGATAATGCTATGTCACGTGCGCGAGTTTTCGAATGGAACAAACGATTTTCAGAAGGTAGGGAGGAGATTGAAGATGATGAACGACCCGGCCGCCCTTTGAGTTCAACAACGGACGAAAATGTTCAAAAAATGAATTAACTTGTGAGGAAAGACAAACGTCTGAGCATTCGGATGATCGCAGACATGACGAACATTAACAAAGAGACAGTAAGACAAATTTTGCGTGACAATTTAAACATGACAAAAGTTTGTGCAAAAATTGTCCCGAAAAACCTCTCTCAGGAACAAAAAGACATTCAAAAGACCATTTGCTGTGATGTCATGGAACGACTCAAAGAAGAACCAGACTTGCTAACACGTGTCATCACATGTGATGAAACATGGATTTTCCAGTATGACCCCGAGACTAAGCGTCAATCCATGTACTGTAAGAATCCCACATCGCCAAGAATGAAAAAAACACGAATGAGCAAGTCGAAAGTGAAGGCAACGCTCATCATCTTTTTCGATATCAGGGGCATCATCATGACTGAATGGGTGCCTCAGGGTCAAACGGTGAATCAGACCTACTACAAAGAAGTCCTAATCAAACTTAGGGAAAGAATAAGGAAGAAGAGACGGGATTTGTGGAAGAACGATGCATGGATCCTCCACCAAGACAATGCGTCTGCACATAATGCCCTTTCTGTGAAGCAGTTTTTAGCAGCCAAACGCATTCCTGTGCTCGACCATCTTCCGTATTTCCCAGACCTGGCTCCCTGTGACTTTTATCTATTCCCAAAAGTGAAAAGAGCATTGAAGGGAACACATTTTCAATCTGTGGAAGAGGTGAAACGAAAAATGGCAGAGTTGTTGAACAGGGTGACATCTGATGACCTACAGCATTACTTTGAACAATGGAAGGCACGTATACAGCGGTGTATAGACAGGGGAGGAGAGTATATTGAAGGGGATAACAGTCAATCGTAACTTTCTTTGCAATACATCACATTTATGACACCAGTCTCGTTATTTAATTGCCACACCTCGTACACGTGTCAATGTTTAATAATTTAGAACAAGTAGGACTAGAGCGATTAATTTAACTCTGCTTGCAACCCTGGCTAAAAAACCTGATCATCATCTTGTGTTCCACGGCTTCTGCAACTTCGCCTATCTTCCTGGGAGAGTCACTGACCTGCAAGCAGCCTCCAAAATGATGACGTCACGATTTTGTGAACTATCTCCGCCTCTGGGAAAGCCACAGGTGCGAATGTATATATTCTTAGGCAATGTTTTGTTATTGAAACCTTCATATTCTACAGGTAACCCGCCCTTCAAAGGTTTTTGTCTCCATGTTTTTTATTTCCTCATAAAATGGGCGGGGAAGCCCGTTTTTTGAAAGAAAAAAAAAAGATTCTAAGTAAGAATCGTAAGCAGGGTTTATGTAACTCGTTTAATGTTAATGAGACTGGGTCTGCAACCTTCAAGGACGTATCTAGCGGTGTCACTTGTTGATAGAGAAGGGTCAATTCTTTCCCTCCCTCTCCCTCTTCAAGAATATTGTTAAAATTCCATGATATTTCTGTCTTCATAGTCTTTTAACAGCTAGGAAACGCCAATGAAGAATGCTGTAAGTTACTCGAAGAATCTAGTAAATTTACAAAGGAACATGGTATTCCTGTATAAGAAAAAGAAAGAAAGAAAAGTAATTCTCATATTCGCTGTCGCTGTTATCTCATTATATACTAGCAGCGTTCACCCCGCTTCGCTGCGGTCACCCCGGAACGCAATAAACTTTGTTACTTAGATAATTTTTACTTTTTCGCTTTCAAGTGATATGATAAAAACCATAGAAGATTGCAGTAAATGTTAACATTATATCGCCTGTCATTTATGTTAACCCGCCCCGCTTCGCTGCGGTCACCCCCGAACGCAATAAACTTTGTTACTTAGATAATTTTTACTTTTTCGCTTTCAAGTGATATGATAAAAACCATTATAACGCCTGTCATTTATGTTAACCCGCCGAGTGACACGGTCATGCGGGTTGCATATACATACGTTTATTTTTATACCTATGATGAATAATAACAAAGGATTTGTACGTAATGGACACCTGAATGGTCAATTATCTCAAGACACTGGTAATTGAAAATTAAAGTGATATGATAAAAACCATCTAGGGTCCAAATCCTAATAACCCCCCAAAAATAAAAGAAATTGGTTCAGCCGTATTAGCGTGATGAGCGGACAAAGGATTTGTACGTTCTCTTTTATATATATAGATAAAAATACTTTTCATAATCTATCGCCTATAATCAATACTCTTTTTTTTTTTTTTTTAAAGTGCCGGTACTCACTATGAGAACGTAATAATTTGCAAAGAAAAGCGTCGAAATCAGATAGGTGGGAGAAATTAGTACTACTGCTATATATTGATAATGTTACTTTTTAGTCGCATATAAACAGTGATGGATCCAGGATATGATCAAGGGAGGGGCTAAACCATACTTTGGAGCTTTGTCCAGTGTAAAGCAGGATTAAAACCCATTTTATCCGGTGTATACCTGAGCGTTAAGGAGGGGCTCTAGCCCCTATAGCCCCCATTGGATCCGCACCTGCATATAAATATACTATTGTTACTACGCGCAGTGTAATCCTCAAATCGATATAAATTGAAATGTTTATTTCCTAAATGCAATAATAATAAAAGGTTAGAGAAATTCCATTTAAAAACAAGAATTTTAGGAATGATAAAAAAAATGAATCAAAAGATAGCGATCTTGGCCAATAATTAGTTTTTGGATCAGGGGCCACAAAATTTTTAAACGACCCCTAAATCGTTTTTTTTTTTTTTTTTTTTTCGGAATTAGCACATTACACATTATACTGAGTTAAGTGATAGTTTGGGATTGGCTGCACTGTATGTAGTTATCCAGTAATAAGACCTACATGAAAATTTTTGATTGCAATATATTGGATCTTTTGATACAAAAAAAAAATCAGAGAAAAAACGTGTTACGTATCGTTGCGTACCTTTAAAAAAAAACTGCTTACAACTAGGTTAATCTGCAGTAAATTAATTCAGTCCGTTTCCCATAAACAAAAGAATTTTGTGAAATGACGTTATCCGTCGCTTTAAGATGCATGAAAACCCACCTTTCTGGATCAACCTATTATAAACTTATCCTCTGTTACTAATCATTTCTTGTTAGTCATTGTTATCGGTAAATTAATTATTCCAGTTATTAATAATTTAGTCAGACTATAAGCAACATCCGTCGACAATTACACGTATACGTTTATCGTACTATCTTCTTTTGATATTACCGGTATGAAGTTCTTTGGTTTGATTTTAGATTTGGTTTGAGTTTTGCATCCATTCCATCTCGTGGTCAACACTAACAAAAATAAATGTAACAAATCTGTTAAACCTTAATTTGATCCGGAAAGAATAAATAATGAGATGGTTATAAGTGCAGTATACAATTATGATAAGGATTTGTTAGAATCAATGAATAGATAATGTTTTCCGCATTAGAGAAACTTATCAGTATTCTTTATTGTCTATAAGTTATTCATTTAAGATTTTAAAAATTGATAAGCGTTCGGCTCTTGCTTACAGTATGTATTGTTGTTTCATCATTCATTTCTCATCATATCCTTCCATCTGATCCAAAACATTATTTCTTTCTAAGAGCTAGAATTAAATACCCTACCCGCTAATCTAGTTGCGTTTGAACAAGGTCCCGCGTTCAATTCCCGGTAAGAGAGCATTTGAAAAACTGAACCCATTATATTGGTTCGGATTCCACGTTAAATTGTAGATCCACGCCTGATATAGGCTCAGTATTGAAAAGAGACGCTAAACTTCGAAGAATAAACAAACATTTAACATTCGTACGTAGATTGTAGTGATAAAAAATATGCTTTGATAGACATTTACCTTTAATTTCCTACTTAGAATAATATGAACACCCTAATATATATAGGGTGTTTCAAAACAACACCGACAACATTTCGGAGGTGATTTCTGACATAAAGATAAGATAGCTAAATAGTATAGACCAACCTGGGTGCAGAAATCTGTCATTTTGGAGTTATAGGTTGCCGAAACATGAACAAATGAACTTTAAAAATCCATAATTCCACTACTATAGGACCTACCGTAGTCGGGTCAAGACTTGTGGTCACTCGGTCGAAGAAGTGTAACACGCTTTTTCAGGCCAGCCATCCTGAATGAGGTTTTCCTGGATTTTCCTCATTCGCACCAGGCAAATACCGAGGTGGTACCTAACTTATAGGTCCCAGACCGCTTCCTTCCTTCCCTTTCCCCGGATTGTGTGCTCGCCGAGGGACGTCATCCCTCAAATCGTGACGGGCTAAATGGCCTTAGATGCTGAAAGCCCACAAATCTAAATCCTAAATCGGGTCAAGACTTCACTGACAAACTAGTATATGCCCTATCTAAATATCCATGTCTCAGAATCCTGCTGCACTTCTGAAACAATTTTTATAGAAGTAGTTGCTGAGTACATATATGCCCGTATACAAACTCTCTCTATAAAAATTGTTGTGAGTACCGCAAGATTCTGAAACTTGTATTTTTGAATAGGGCACATGTTAGTTTCTAAGTGAAGTCTTGATCCGACTATGGTAGGTCCCATACCCTAACAGCACAATTACATAGCAGGCTTATGCCTATCATGTTCCCTCAATGTGCCTAATGTGTGCCTTATGTACCTATGAGAGAGAAATCAATGGATGGCAAGTGATAGTCACAGTCTATATCCGCCCCTAGGCACATGCTTGACATGTACCTTGGAATGTGTCTATTATGTTCTAGGTATGTCCTTGGCAGAAGCGAATAGCGTCCACAGCAATTTAGGTACATTCCAGTCCCGTGTAAAGCATTGTTTGGGCTGTTTAGTACATCATATCCATGTACCGGGCATGTACCTTATGTACCTCAAGTACCTGAAAGGATTGTACCCGGCACTTGTCCAATGTACCCTGTAGAAGTGGAGCTATGGACCTCCAAAGTTCATTTTTTGATATTTTCGGCAGCATATAAGTCCGAAATGACGGATTTCTGCACCCAGGTTGATGTATATGTTTGTCTTATCTTGGTGTTAAACGTTATCGGTGTTGTTTTAAAATACAAAAGCAACTCAAAATTTCCTATGCACGCTTTACACGTCACGTTACGTCAAAATTAAATGTTCAGGTTTTTCTTCCTTTGTTATGTATCCATTTTAATTTAAAGCTGAATTGTGTGAGAGAGAGGAAACTCAAGGAAAGAAGAAATGAATTAACCCGAATTATTGTATGAACGCATAGTATCATTATAACTGTGATCAGAGCAATCGTGAACCTAACGTTATTCTTAATTACAATGACTGGCAACCGGGTTGTTTCAGCAAGAAACCGATCAATCACCTTTACCATTTATAATCAAATCTTGTTTGTTAAAAACAAAAAAGAATAAAATCAATTCTTTTCAATGACGTAGTTAACTGTTTCCGTATGGGATGGGTCCATTTACGATTTTTCGTTAGTGTATGGTGTGTCCCGTTTACTGAGTATGTTCGGCTTTCTGTATGTATTCTACTCACAGCACTCGGAGTCAAAGAGAGAAAAAGAACGGTAAAAAGAATTAATTCAAATCAAACAGCGTGACCAACTGTGGTGTATTTTTTTTTCTTTCTTTTTGTTTGTGGTATATCAAGGATTCGCAGTGATCCGTTTCAAAAATCTCCAACTACCATCTCTCGAGTTCTCACAGGAAGTATGCTGTTTGTGGAGGGAATCTAGGAGAAGAGGAGAAATTCAAGATTTTTTTTCAACATCTCTTTTATTATTACTATTGTTATCTATATTTTGTTTAAAGCTGTGCATTCTTTTTATTTTTTTTCTCCCTCAAATCTTAAGTTTCTCCGTAACCTGAAATCTGAACGCCCTACAGTTAAGCTTCGTTGCATTTTGGTGTCCAGTTACCGACAATTTTTTTTTTCGTCCAGCGGTCATCGAGGTAATATTCACATATATACAATACATAAAGCAATCTGTGTTGTTTTTTACCATCTTGTAGCTGAAATTACTTTCTCATGTTGTGGTCGTCGCGATAGTACATTTGCAGTAACATAGCAACGTATTGAGTGTCATTCTGCTCAAGATATGGAGTCTAATGTATGATGTTCAGACGTTGTGACCATTTCTAGTAATACTTTGGATTTTAACATCACAGTCGTAGGCATAAAGAGCAATTGCTATTCTAGCTTTTCATTTGAGGTTGAGGTTTCAAACACAAATCTCACTCCCAGGAAAGAGACTGGTTGAGGCATTGGGTAAGAAGAAATTGTATCATGAAGGACGTGCTAGAGGGTATGGTGGCAGGAAAGAGAAGGAGGGGGCGAAGGAAATTACAATTAATGAAAGGTATCAAAACAGAAAAGTCGTAGAGGTTAGCGGAAAACAGTGGAGCATGGAGTTTCTTAGCTGCAGGAAGTGATCTACCAATAATGGCAGAATACCTATGATGATGATGATAAGATATCCTGCCTGAGATTTCACGTTACATCAGGCTAATGCATGGACAGTGCCTCTAAATATAAGCCATGGCCAACTTCATCCTAAAATTTCTTCCTAATTTTTTATTGTTGATTGTCTTAATATAACTCCTAAGTTCAATTTGAAACTTCATTTTGAAGTTTGGTGTCATATTGTGATATACTGATTGTGAGGGGTGGAGATTTGGGGGGAAATGATGTTGAGTCTGTATTAAGTGTTTAATAGCTAAAATTATCAACATTTTTTACTTAAAAACCGTTTTCTGTAACATTTAATTAGATAACAATTTCATGGAATATTTAATTAGTTAAATGTTTTGGGTAACCCTTTAATTACATAAATTTTTATGGAACATTTAATTAGATGATCATTTTAGAGAACATTTAATTAACTAAACGTTTGGGGATCATTTAATTAGCTAAACGTTTTAAGTAACCTTTAATTAACTATATATTTTATGAAATATTAATTATCTAACCATTTTCGGAAACTCTTAATTAGCTAAATGGTTAACGAAATATTTAATAAGCTAAAGGTTTTGGGGAATGAACGAACAACATTGTTGGTACTGTTTTGTCTCGAAAATATATCGTAAAAGAGCTGCTACCTCGTCTCGAAAAGTGTATATGTTTCTATATTGGACGAGTTCTGTCTCGTCTCGTATTTCGACAAGAATTTATGAGCAATATTTCGGAATACGAACACACACACGTCGGGTTCCGACATCTCCACACTCCTATAATAATCGCATGGAGTCGTGAAGCTTGACCTAGATCTATCAATTTTAGCACTCAATAGAACGAGAAAGTGTGTCCCGGTCGTCTACCCCCATCCATGAAATTTTCACTGTGTCCTCTATTGCGCTATACGGAGAACATCTCCTGAGGGTACAGTGTTATCGGATTGCCGCTAAGTTTCATTTTGTTGTTATAGTTGTTGTTGTAGATTTACATTTTTCCTATTATTATTGTTACCGTGTAATGCGAATTGTTAGAGTTTGTATTATAATTCTTTAAGTGCTGTCTTTTGTCGCTCACTCACCATGTATTCTAAGTTTGGAAACTTCCTATTGTTTCACGTTTTCTCAAGTGTCTATTCGGAAGGCAGCTTCATGAATCGTGCCGAATTCTTACGATGCATCATACGTGGAATAAAGCAGTTCTATGAGCTTCACGAGTCCTCACAGTCACTATAGAAGTACTTTCCGGCTTTTGCCGTAGACGTCATCTCTCAGAATTCCGTATTCAAAAACTAGCTTTTATTCCCTTATTTTATTTTTTTACTGCACTTTTCTATGCTTCATGCTTTTAGTCTCATACTGTTTTTTTTAATTCTTTGTGTTCTTCATCACAAAAAAAAAAACACTAAAAAATGTTTTTAAAAAGTACATACAGTACAATGTTTCTGTGTCTAGAATAAATTAATGGTAGTCTTTTACATTAATTTAAATCGGAAAAACAATTGCGTTTGACGAACAACGTTACGGAACGGATTATGTTCGTAACCCGTGGGTTCCACTGCATATTATACGTATATTTCTCTCCCTGAGTGGAAGGTGTATATTCATACTTTTCGTTTCGTTTCTACTCTACCATCACCTTAGAACTCTCTCGTAGCTAATCGGTTAGCGTACGCGCCGCGCCTTTGGCGTAAGAGACCCGTGTTCTATTCCCGACGGGAGTTCATGTTCGGATTCCATGTTAAGCTGTAAGTCCACGTCTAATATAGCCTCGCTGCTGAAAGGGACGCTAAACTGAAGATCAAATCTACAATCATTTTAAATTCACAGGATTACAAATTATCATTAATATCTTTCAAATTACAAGATCGTAAATATCAAAAGTGAAGTAAATTCAGAAGACCGAGTCATAAAGACAAGGAATCTGAGTGCTCCAACGAGCAATCACACGTTTTCTCCCCTTCAGTTGAATTAGTTGTCTTTGTATGTTTGTTAAAGTTATAAGTAACCAACTCATGTGTAAAACGCAACAGTATGGAACGTTGTGCATTATGTTCATTGCCCAATTTTCATAACTTTCAATTTTTTTTAACTCTTTCCTTACATCACTCATCCTATGTCTTCTTCATTGAATTACGTATTGTTCTGCTTCGATTAAGCTTGTTTACATATGATATCACTCACGTGGAAGGATAAAATAAGTAAAAATGTAGAATCTATAATAACACTATAATATGAATGTAATACAAGATAAAATGTTTTTTATTGAAGTCATAAAATTTTTCACATCTTTATTACTGAATAAGTGTAGCTGAGAGGTCAGTATAACAATGTTGTTTTTGTTTTCAACGTAAACTCATATGTTTACACACAGGTTTTTGGAAAAGTAGTTACTGTAACCATCAGTATTCAGAAGAAACGCATTCCAAGGAACTAATTCTTATAGATCGTTCACTATAAGGAAACGAAACCAAAGGAACACGTTCCTTTGTGATAGAACGAAATAGAAATTTCATTCTTCTTTTCAGAGAAAAGAAAAAAAAATAGGCTAGTTCTTTTTGCAAGAAGGTGTGTCTCTGAAATACCAGTGAGTACTGTTTTGTGTATTCATGTGGTCATATGTTTTTCTTTTAAATGGCTACCCAATCTCTGAAAAGCGTGAAACTTGCTCATTAGTGGTGATACACAAAATAGTTTCATTTAATCATCATTAGAAGCCTAAAATTAAATATATAATATCGACTGTTAAAAAATAATATATGTATTTTTGTTCACTTCTGTACACGATGAAATTGTTATTAAAATTCCAGAGACATCCTTCACTGTCACAAATTATTTTCTAAAGTAGATTAAATGTTACTTGCACGAGAATGAACAATATACACGAGAGATTGAACCTAAATTTCTTAACTGAGTAGGATGGAAAAATGTCATAAAAGTTAATTCTATTTTAGTTGTGTGTGTCATTAACTACATTTAAATTTGTCTTTTCATACTGTCGAATAGTCTTTTCATGTTGAAATCTGATTTCACAGCTGGTGTGTATACCAATACTGGGAGAAAGAAAAGCGGTATACGTGCGAGAGAACCGCTATCGGCAATATTGGTCAGTTTTTGAGAATATTCTTAACCACTGCATTCTCCTAAGCACAAAATTAAAATATGGAATTATTTGATATTTTGATAGTTCCTGTACTCTACTCATACTGAACACAGGATTATCCTAGAAAAATGCCGTTATACACAATTCAGAAAAGGTGAGTCTGAGTGAGTCCCCCAAGCAACCAGGGGCCCGCGTTCATTGCAAACCTTGTTGGTCCTAATGTTACACTGCTGTGTGGAGTCAGAAATGTGGACACTTCAAAAACAAGAATGTTGAAGATGTAGTGCTGGAGAAGAATGCTGAGAAAGCAAAAGAAAGAAAGAAAAAGTGAAACTGTCAATGTTGATCATCCACTTCTGATTAAGAGAGAGAGAGAGAGAGAGAGTTAAAGGTTGTTTCCAGAGTATTATCATCGGAAAGTTGTGTGTATGCCTAAAGTTTTTTACTTGTTCTGATAAACTTATTAAAAATTGGAATATGTTGTTAGATCTTTGCAACTTAAGGAAGAGAATTGTTATGATTAGCAAAGGAACCCAAAACTGAGTTTGAGTTAGTTTTGATCCAATTTGAAAACTTGAAGTTTAAATACTGTGCATGTAGAATGACTTTCCAAATCGTAATTCTTTACACATTAAAAATATCTCCCAATCCCTTGTGTTGTACTCTGTAATAACGTTTACGTGACTCGCTATTTAAAGTGATAAATTGATCGTTACTCTCATGCTTGTAAGTACGAGGCAAAACAATTAAAAATCCATATTCACAGTGTAATAATAGACCTCCTTGAGACAGGAAATTGATCATTACTTAACCTAGCTCAAATCGCTGCTTATATGCGCAAGCTACGTACTAAGGAAGGAAATTGGAATGTAAAGGCGGAAGTTGGCCATTTCATGTGTAAGCGATATATCAGATGTATTTTGCTTGATGGCTGACTGTAAGAACCATTTGTTGGTAGTCTTTATTAATATGGGGGGGGGGGAGGAGGACTTTCCTTCCTCCCTTCAGGTAAATAGGAGTTCTTGAGAGACATTCACTCCTACGATTTCCATTCTTTCTCTCTCTCTCTCTCTCTCTCTCTCTCTCCCTTTGTGTATATGTGGTTAGAATTATGAAAGAGAAAGTAAGAGTTAGTGGTATAATGAGGAAGTGCGTTTGCATTTTTTTTTTTTTTTTTCTGATTCCAAACCTTTCGGAATCTTAAGAAATACCTTCGTCTTCTTTTGTCGGTTTGCTTGTCCTTTGTTTTTTGTGTTTATCTTCATGTTGCTCTGACAATAAGTGTACAGTTGAGGAGGAACAGACCAAAATTGAATATGCTCATTGAGAATTTTGTTAACCAGAAAATTCGTGTGTGTATACTTACACAGACAATTTCTATCCCTCACCAGTGTTTGTAGATTTCTTTAAGAAAATTTCGCTCGACTGACACAAAATTTTCCCTTTTCTTATCAAAATTTCCCTAGTTTGTTGAGTGTCCAATACCTATGACAGAAGTTTAACGTGATAAGATTAATTTAGCTATATTAAAGGAACTACCAACCACATTTGTTTTACTCATTTGCTTTTTGTTTCTATTATTTTCGTTTACTTTTCATTCACTTTTTTAAAACAAAAGTATACACACAAAAACACCCAGCGAACAAAATAAAATGGAATGAAATTTTTCAGTTTAAGAGACTGCCTTACCCAAAATAATACAAAACTTACCATTTTTCTTTTGCTTGTTTTTCATAAATGAATAGAAATGAAATCAAATGAAATTTTGAGTTTTACGTCCCACGGTTATGCCGGTTAAGCTAAAGGAGACGGTGATGATGAGAGATGAGTGAAATGGTGGAATGAAGAAAGTGGGAGGAAACGGGAGAATCCCGAGAAAACCCACGCACACGGTATAAATGAATAGAGATAATGAAACGGAACTTACCACAATCATAGATAACGTTATTCTACAATAGAAAATATGAACGCGAAGAATTTTCAGTGTTGCTATCCATAGAAATTATAGTGTTGTCAGAATAACAACGCCCCTAAAATCTAAGTTAAGACAGCGACTAGAAGAACGATCTCAACTGCATTTGATTACATATCATGTTGTTTTGGTTTCCTTTGAACTACTTTTTAAATAATATTTGTATTTAGTTTGTAATATACAAAATAGTTTTAACATACAGTTATTAAAACTAAATAATAACGTTATTTAAAAAGTAGTTCACAAGAAACCAAAACAATATGATACGTAACCAAAAGCAGTTGAATTCGTTCCTCTAGTCGCTGCCTTAACTTAAATTTTAGGGGCGTTTGTTATTTTGGCAACACTGTAATTTCTATGGATGGCAACATTGAAATTCTTCAGGTTCATATTTTCTGTTGTAGAATAACATTATTTATGATTGTGGTAAGTTGCACTTCATTATCTCCTTTCACTTATGAACAAACAAGCAAAAGAAAAATGATAAATTTTGTATTATTTTTAGTAAGGCAGGCTCTTATTGTGCCACGATTATATTTTTAGGCTAAGGGAGACGATGATTAAAGCAAGTGAATGATGATAGAAGAATGAGAAATGGTGGGAAACGGGAGGAAATGGGACACAATATTGTTTATCAGTTATTGGCTGGGGATCGAACCAGGGATCCCATGCACCAGAGGTAAGCGCTCTACCACTGAGCCACCGTGTCTCCCATCCAGCCAACAATGGTACTTTGAACACACACAAACATACACAAACTATTGCTATTATATTGGTTTATTTCTGAAGAACAAAGAAAAATTTAAGCATTGATATTAGTCAATAACTTGGCTTGAGAATTTCCCCGGAATTTTCACGTTTTATCGAAAAATTCCCTTTTTCCCTTTTTGTTAAATTTACCGATGAAATTTCACTAGATTAGGGAAATTTACCTATGAAATTTCCCTAGATTAAGGAAATTTCTCTCAAGCTACAACACTGTCTATCACAACTCGCAGTGACATTGCCACTACTCGCGTGTCAAGGTTTTTTTCGGTGCAACTGTAGTGGCAATTTAATTAATGGTATAAGACAGAGTGATCGTGGTTGGTAACACTGGTATCAAAGTAGGGGCTGCAATGTCCCACCGCATGTGGTAAGAAACGTCAGAGACCATCTCTTGTTGGCCGTGCTATAGCTCTTACTCAGTGGCGGCTCATGACGGAACTTATATGGGTAAAACTTACGCTTTCATTGCTTCAAACTAAAGAGAGAAAACTGATCTAAATGTTCTTATTTTTGTGTATAAGAATTAGTTCATTAGTTAAGATTTCTTCTCATGGTTTCGAGCGATAAAAAAAGTTAATTTTTACTGGTATGGCTTCTCTTGAGAACATCCACTGCTCTGACTTCTAATATTTCCTTGCCTATGTAAACACACTAATACAAATGTGTTTATCTTGTACAGATTACACATATTACACACATATTTAGTTCTTTAATGATTTAAATGACTCATTATGATTACTGATACCTTTCATGTAAGTACTAGAATGCAGATGTCTAAAAAATTTAGTCTACTGTACTCTATAAAGTTAGATAATTTTACCTGAATTTAGAATCTGTGCATATTCTCAAGAGTTGACTTTCAGGTTTCTGCACTTCAGCACCAGTGACACAGAATGAATTTGAGGATTTCTGGATGTTATTATTATTATTATTGTTATTTTTTAAATAATACTTTGCAAAATAAGACTTGAGCAGTACAGGATGTGAGGGTCGATATAGTTTAACAATTTCGGCACGTCTTCCACCTGCCCCTTAATTCCTTTTCGATCCTCTAAAATTTTAGACACGCAATTTGTGTGAGTTCTTCACCTGCTTGCGAACAACCCAGACATATTTCTGAATATTAAAACCTCTATACTAGACTTTTTAGCAATTTCGGGAGTCCTTGATGACAGTGGCGTAACTACACTGGAGCGAGTGGAGCAGTTGTTCCAGGGCACACAGTAAAAGGGTGCTAGGGCGAAGAAAAAGAATACAGATAACTGTTCCTTGCGCAAAGAACGTTTGAAAACATTTCAAAAGGTCAACTATGACTATTAGCACTTAATTGGCAACAGTCGATACTGAGGGCAGATCCAGGAATTTTTGAGGGGGGCGCAGGTCTGAAAAATAAACTTGAGACATTTTTCGATATTTGGTTCGCTAATTAAATATGTGAACTGCAGTGCTTCATAATACGTATTTTTTCTCCGCCCTTCTGGGGGTGGCATTGAGGAAACCCATGTTGTTCAACACGAGAGAATTCAGGATTGCCATGAAAAAAAAGTTTTTATTACCATCTCTTTTATTATTGTATTATTTTATTTTATTATTATCGTTATTTTTTTTTATTCAATTGGATTAATACAGTAAACCATTTTTAATTTCCTATGAAATAATTCATATTAAGTACATAGCGATAACTTAGGAAAAAGGTAAGTAAGAACTTTAGGTTTCTTAATAAAAATAACTTTGTATACTGTTAGTATATATATATATATATATATATATATATATATATATATATATATATATATATATATATATATATATATATAACGCAGCAGTTGAAACGCGTGGGGCAGGGGGCAAGTATGAGTAAATCAATGATCGAACGATCCAGGGCGCAGTTAAACTAGTTACGCCACTGCTTGATGATAAGACTCTGACACGTTTTCTTTTAACTAGAAATAAATTGCAAATAAGGTAATTTTTTTTTGCCTTTTCTTTTTCTTTTTTAAAAAAAAATCGAATATTGTGTCATCTTACAGATGCTACTTCTCAATAAGTCCAAGAATAAATTCTTTCCTCTTCGTTTGCCTTCCAAGTGAGAGAAAACTATTAACAAGCTTTATTTGTATGGTTCAGAAAACTCACACATAGAGAGAAAAACATCCCTTCCTCCTTAAGAAAAAAAGAAGAAGAAGAAGAAGAAGAAACATCTTAGGAAATTGCTGTTGTGTACAACGTTATCAGTTTGGTAAACAGATTTAATATATATACTGTACATATAAAGACAAAATAAAAGAAACACGGTACCTAACGTTCTTAATGTTAAAACAGGTTTTTTGCCTATTGTAATATTCCTTTGATCAACAACAGTGGTTATTACCATGCCGAAGTATTTTGTACGGAAGAATACTACCATCTTGAACATCTTGTCCTACATTTTTTTGTATTGTACGTAATATCACATACGAGTGAAACATCTTGTTAACCACTGTGTGCATGTCTGGCAAATTATTAAACCTTGAATTACTATTTGAAAAATTTTTCAATTTTTACTTGTGTACTATGTATATAATTAACATTTCTCACGTTGCTATTCGTAATCTACTTTTTTTTTAAATGTTAGTCTTATTTTGGTGGGTTTTTGAAAAAAAAATATTAAAATCTACAATTGTCAGCACAGTACTCTAATAATGTCATTTCACATGTAATTTTTATAAGCAGCAAATTGTGCATGTTAAAGAAGAAAATGTGTACAACTAGAAAATAAACTACGTGATTTATGTGTAATGTAGGGCACAATGCGACATAAGCCTATGTTTATCTTCATACTGTTCCGTTAGCTTTACTAAAAATTGATGACGATTTTTTCAGAATACACTAGTAGTAGTAATATGTTTAAAAAATGTTCTCAATAAGATAAACAAGATTGCCAGGTTGTAAAACTTTGTGCACCGGAAATATACCTTTTTTAAAAAACTCAACCAAATTTTGAACTTTTTAAACTATTTTTATTTAAATAATTATTATGTTGTCTCTTAACGACCGTATAATTTCTCGTACGTAAATAAAGGTGTTTATATATTAAGATACAACGATTTGTCCTCAGGTCGTTTATTTACTCTAGTAGTAATGGGTTTCTTTTGCTTCCGGGGAAAAGGGAATGACACAAAAAAAAAAAGTTGAAAAATGAACAAACAAGAAAAAAAGATGTGTTCGGTTCACTGTGCTCTGTGGTTGACCAATATTCTCCTCTTCTTTTAAAATATAGTTTTTATGTTAAAAGAAGCTCATTATATTGTTCTCATTTTTTGATATGAATGAGTTGGCGACAATGATGCAACTTTTTGTATATGTACTAGCTGAACCTACGCTATTTACATAGAGCACAGTTCTAACATGACCGTGAATCTCCTTCCCACTTCTCACTATATCTGTGCAAGTTCCTTTACGAACACAAGTAAAAGACATGAAGACTCCCAAAGGGAGTGAATTGCTATAGACAAGCATATATATGTTGTGTTTTAATATATAGAAGTTGGGGGGAGTTTGTGGCAAACTTGGATAAGTGATAGATGATACCAAATGCAAATATGTTTTTCTTATAATTCCATCCACACCCGAGTACCCGAAAAAATGAAATGAAATCTTAAGATTTACGTCCCACGGTTATGCCGGTTAGGCTAAAGGAGACCGTGATGAGAAATGAATGAAATGGTGGAATGAAGAAAGCGAGAGGAAATAGGAGAACCCCGAGAAAACCCATGAGCACGGTGTTTGTCCACCATAAAGCCGAGTACCCGAATACGCCTCATTCTGGGCCTACAAGCCTTCGAAGTTGCCAGCTTGCAATAGGTTTTGTAATTCAGATTAAAGCCAAGCGTTTGAAATGTCCATCGCATCAAGCCGCTATATATATGGCTGCTCTACTGATTGCCTTTCACAACGATATCAATCTTAACGTCCTAGTGGCAATATTAAACTAATAGGGTCAAAACCATGCCTAAAATGTGGAATTTAAAAATAAAGACACGTGTTTTGAAAATTTGATGACAACTGGCAAATCTACACAAAGTTTGGAATCCACCAGCGAAAACGGCTTGTTTCTAGTTTGGGTTTTCGAGATCTCACTGTCGAAAGGATTGGCCACAAACATATAAACTTTTCTTGAACACAAACATATAAACCTGGCATTTTAATACATAGATAGAATAGATAGATATATAAATAACATTTTGTTTTAACTATTAACTCAGTAACTCTTACAAAAATTGCACGTAGTCAAAATAGCGTTCCATCGGATACATGTGCATATGATTTTCAATCAATAGGAAGGAAATTTTGGAAATGAAACCTTTAACTTAGTGTCTCACATTTATGCCCTTTAGGCTAAAGGTGGCGATAATTAATGAAAGTGAATGATTATGAAAGGAATTTATGGAAGAAGACAGGGAACTTCAAGACAAGCCACAGACACAATGTCGTCCACCACAAACTTATTTGATCTGGGATCGAACCAGAGATTCTTAGCACCAGATGCGAATTTTCTAATTGCTGATAGCTAATTCTACAATTAATTCTAAGTATAATAATAATAATAATAATAATAATAATAATAATAATAATAATAATAATAATAATAATAATAATAATAATAATAATAATAATAAATGACTTGTTACTTTAAAAATTTTGATGATCCTTTTGGCTCCTAGTAAAGAGTTGCCATGTAAGAGCACTGTCAGTAAACTTTCAGAAAAAAAATGTTTAATATTTCTATATAAGTGACCGTCATAGAACTGTAACCAAATTCGAAAATCCAGAGAGGGAGGGGTGGGGGGGATAATTGCGATAAATTCTAATAGACCCTATGTACGTTTCGATATTTCTCTTTGAACATACAGAGAGTGTCAATCGTAAATTATACCCTAACTAGTACTATAAAATACTACTTAAATTCTCTGGAGCTTGGGGTCCCTGGTTTCAATCCCAGCTCACACCAAGTGGAATCTGTGGTGGACAAGCACCATGTGTGTAGGATTTCGTGAGGCTCTCTCTTTTTTCCACTTTCCTTACTACACCATTTGTCATCCATATCATTACTGTCTCCCTTAGTCTCGGTGCATAATCGTGGGACGTTAAACTCAATAATAATAATAATAATAATAATAATAATAATAATAATAATAATAATAATAATAATAATAATAATAATAATAATAATAATAATAATAATAATAATAAAGCACTTGTAATACAAAGTAATATATGACAAACAAGGGCGCCGATTCTGGGGAGCCGGGGTGCCCGGGCTTCCATGTATTTTTATGAATATTTATTTTTATTGTTATCTGTATGAATTTTTATGAATATACAATATTTACCATAATCGAAGTCAATTTGTCTTAAAATCCTCAAATATGTCTTCTTAGACCCTTGTCTGCAACCAAACACACATCTGAGTGATCCCCCCAAAGTTACAGAGAAATCGGCGCCCTTGATGACAATATTTAAATCTTCATTAATACTTCTTTCACCAATAGTTACATCACCATGTGTAGTATCGTGAACATAGAAGTAAGCGATTATTTATTTATTTTTAAAGTTGTGAGCAGTTTTGACGTATCAGTTTTACGAGTTAGAAATTTAAGAAATTAGTAGTCCTAAGTTAAAAAAAAAAAAAAAAGTTATAAAATTTCAGTATGCGCAAAATTCTAGATTAATATTGAGGTGAGGTTATTGCTGATTAATTGGAACCCCTATCAGTGGAAATGATTGGCCAAATTCGAAAGGAATATACGCCATACTTGATCAAAATTCCATTTATTATTAGGCCTATTATAACGAAAGTTTTATGAACAACAAACGTACAAAGTATAAACTTAAGGACTAATCTTTGAGTGAGATTCTACCAACATAAAATAATTACAAACTCTTTCAGCTCCCCCCCCCTGCTCAGAGGAAGATCTAGAAGGGAAAAACTGGGGGGGGGGGGCAGCCAGAACCCCTGCTATGATAGGTATATCATGAGTTTACTATAAACTTTCAAAAATATATAAATAATTGCTTAAATTATTCATGTCACTCAAAAAACTGGGGGGACTAGCACCCCCAGCTCCAGGCTAGATCCGCCACTGTCCCTGGTTAGTCATTAATTTGATACAATTGTTAATAGTATGCTTGGCATTATACGCTAGTGTGTGCTAAAATTACTTTACACTAATCTTTTATGTTGTACTGTCAACTTTTTGGTACGTGATAAATACAGTGCAGTACGAAACATCAAGTAAACAGCCTTCTTAATATTTTACACCCTTAGTTATGGAAATCAGGGAGCACACTTACAGGAGTGTCCACCGGGTCCGTACTCTTCAAACCTTGGTAACTTCTTTTAATGCTTATGCTTTGTCTTCACGAGAGGCGCACCTACGAGAGTCCACTTGGCCAAGTACCCGTTTAATCATAGTTTAACTTGACAGGCATTTATTTGTATATACACTGCTTTAGCAGAGAAATGATTGATTTGGCCTAAATGTTTAATCTTACACTACATTTGTATTCTTTCTTTTTTATATTAAAAAAAATAGATCTGCCATTTTTCTGAGTTAATAAGTGGAAGTACTTAAAAATTACTTAGAGTTTTCTCGGCTGTAGAATAACATTAGTTCAATACTAGATAGGCGTAGTATCCTGTCTTATTGAAGCCCTTCCCCCCAAAAAAAAAAGTGCTCCCCTGAAGAAAAAAAAAGAATTAAAGAAGTAGTCACTGATCTCAAAATCTCTTATTGACGGTGATGTCCTTTTGAAAGTTCTATTAAGTAATTGTTATTTTAATTTATTTTTTTATTTGATCAATTCACTTTTGGATGTCGGCACAGATTTTTATTGCGAAACCATCTCCAGCACTTGAAAGAAGTTGGAAATAATCATTAGTCCGTTATTCAATCTTAGGTTCAACCCAGCAAGACTAGCGGTGCGGATCATATAAGAAAAACAACTTTAAATAACGAAGCATTTTTTTTTCCTGCTTGGTTTTTATTCTTTTTGTGATGATCAAATTTCGTAAGAAAATGAAATCTGTGCATCCTTTCGAAACCCTAAATTGTTAGTGGATGATTGATGAGTATTTTCCATGTGGAAACGAACGTTCTAATAACGGACAATATCCGGCACTGAAAGTTTGATCCTCATACGGTGTTTTTTTTTTTCGTGTCCTCCTTTCCAAAAATCTAAAAGTAAACAAGTTTGATAAAAAAAATTTCAGAAGATTTCATTGCTATGTTATATTTGATAGACCTTAACAGACCGAAATATTGTTTACATTTCCTTGTTCGGTATTTGAGAGAATGATTTCTTTATTTTGATAATAGTGGTCACAGATAAAGTCAGTGAAAGGATTTTCATTAGTTTGCATATGGGTAACTCAGGGAATAGTAAGTGACTTTCGAGTAAACTGGAAAAGATCGTTCAATATTCCCGTGCCATGTAATGGCAAAGACAGCAGTAAGTCACTTTTTTTTTTTTTTTTAACTTTCGAATAAACTGGAAAAGTTGTTAAATATTCCCATGGAATGCATTGCAATGGCACATAACCAAACAAGCTTCTCCGGCCATCTGAAATTAAATTACCTGCATACTGTTCTGTGCTCCAATCCCAACCCATTCCACTTAATAACTCAATTTAACTAGAAGTGGCGCTTACTATTGTTTTCGTCCGAGTCCTTCATATATGAGAAAATGATTATAATAGTGCAAAAGCTTTAAAAAAAATAGCGATCAAGAGTATCTGAGCCATCTTGCTTTTTAGCCCATTGATTTTTATGGAGAAATTTTAGTTTGTTTTCTTTGAAATGAATAGGGATTGTAATGGTTAGATTTTACTGATTTCTTCTGTAGGCCTTGCTTTATCAAAATGCGTTGAGTTGATTTTAGTTTAGCGTCCCGTTCAGCAGCGAGGCTATATGAGACGTGGACCTACTGATTAACGTGGAATCCGAACCACATGAGCTCCCGCCGGGAATCGAACCCGGGTCTCCCACGCCAAAGGCGCGTACGCTAACCGCTTAGCCATTTATCAAAATGCATCTGCATTATACTCGTATATATATTTTATATTACTAAAGTTTGGTTATTAAATATATTAAATATATATAATTTTCAGGAATTAAAGAGAAAATGAATAAAATCAAACAATGAAAATGCCAGCTCATTTGAAAAAAAAAATAGCATATAACTTTTATCAATGGGTTGAAAATTGAAGATGGCGTAGGAACTACGGTTGCCACCTGTACCGAATTAGATGAAACATACCGATTTTTTAAAAAATCAACGTCCCGAATTACGTTTCAAAAGGGACGCATTATATAGCGAGATGCCAAATTATCTTTTAAAAAATAATAAAAACACACAATACGTCAGAAATTTTGAACAACATTTGTAAATTTCGACCCATGATTTGTATCTGTGACTACGAACATGATTCTGTTGCAAAAACTTTTCGTATTGACAGTGTGAAAATCACTGTCAGTAATTCTATTCTTTGACCAGTTCAATGATTCGTAACCTCTTTTCACCTAACCACTAATTTAGCTGAAGCTATGAGTTTTCTGTTCCGTGTATTCTTTGTATTCTTAATAAATTTAAATAAATTGTTTTACTGGATAGAAGGAACCAGCAAACTGCACATGTTCAATAAGTATGTCCCAATTTGGGCTTACCAAAAGATAGCAACCGTACTTTACACACACAGAATGTTGATACTATGCAGTTAACGATATTAATTCGTTAACTGTTGCATATTAAATGCTTCATATATATATAGTGGCGGCGAAACCGGCTCTGTCGCCCCTTCAGCAGAAATAATAATAATAATAATAATAATAATAATAATAATAATAATAATAATAATAATAATAATAATAATAATAATAATAATAATAATAATAATAATAATCCCTATGCTAACAGAGTTTTATAACTTAAGGGAAGCCTTAAAATTCGTTTTCCCTCAGAACCGCGGGGTCTGAAGGGCTCTTATCTCTGCCACTGCACAAATATTGGTGAATGATTATCATTATTTGACATCCTAGTTATAAATGAATTAACTTCTTTCTATTGAGAGAAACAGAAAAAAATAGTAAGGATCCATATTCCTTCCACTTCTAGTTTTTTGTTCAGTTACGGGTATTCTCACTATCGGGAGTGCAACTTACATACTCCCATTTACATACAAATTATGCTTATACAAGTTGAGTGAAGTATTTTTACTTTTTTTTTTTAATAAAAGCAATTTCATATTGGAAATTTAAAAGTGCAGATAGACTTATGCCAGATATAAGAAATAGAGCGAATCTAACAATGTAAGGAGAAACTGAATACATATCTTGATTTGATAGTCATCTCAAACTCAGTTGGAAATCAGCATAAGAAAATAGCAAGAAAAATTACCGGAAGGCAAATCAAAGCGATAATATTGATGATTTTCCAATGATAATGATGCTGATAATTAATCTTCCTATTCTTTCAGAATACTTTAGCAGAAAGGCCCTCTCTTTCTATTCATTGTATCGCTTTTGTCCTACTGAACTTAGGCGTTTGTAGTGGGTATACAGAGTATTTAATTCCACCAGGAAGTGATTTCTTGCATGGCAGATCCTGTTACAATAGTGATGGATAGGAGGGAATATCAAAGCAGGATTCCATCTACTGCCACTTCAAAAGCCAAACAATGTGCCATGTTTTAAGAGTTGGAAAGTGTTTCTCCATTTTGGAACTCCTCCTGTCTCTCTCTCTCTATACTTGAAAGAGCATTCAGTCAGCCGTGCAAGGATACTTGACTTTTCGTTCTTCTCAAACCACTGCACTCAGAAGAATCTTGCGCTGTTGCGTCAGGGACTGCATGTACAACGATGTGTATATTCTCTGTTTACAGGATGTTGTTCCAAGGATATTGCATCAATATTGCGTGTGGAACTTGCTATCATATGTCTTATTTAACTTCCAAAGAAAACACTGGGCAAAAATCACGTAAACAGAGGTTGAAATTTAATAAAGCTAAGCTTTCCTGACATTTCAAAGGAATAGGGAGGTTAAATAGTTGGTAGAAAACGGTGGCTATATAAAATGTATCAACGTGATAGTTTATATCTTTATTATTTAAAATTTAAATATAAAGTGAACGTATACAAGCTATAGTATTTGAAAGATATTAAAAATGTATGAATATCAAACAAAATGTATTCCAACAGTTATCCTCAACATAGCTTTATTTGTCTGAGTGTTTTACCTAAAGGCCAAGTACTCTCACCTCCCCTAACGTAGCTAGACAGGACCACTCAGCCAGTTAGGCAGGTGTAGCAGTGGCGGCTAATGTTAGTGTTGCAGCGTTGCGCAACAACCAAAGTATTTCAAGAAAAAAATATTATCAATAGTAGTAAAGAACTGAAAAAATACTTTTTAATATTCGCATATATACACTTTAAATAACATTTTTTTTTTACTTTTGTAACTGTCCGTTCCGTCAATCCGTTTTAAAAAGCGAAAAATAACCGGTCACAGAGTCTCTAATTTATATTGTGTTGCAGGGAGCATACAACGACCAGATTCCTTCAGCGCGGCAATAGGAGCAAATGTTAAGTCTCCTTTCCCCTATCTCAGAAGTTAAAGGGACTGGTCGTTGCAGTGCTTCTGCAACACAGCACGGTTTCCAGTGAACGAGAAGGTTTTTCGAGCTAAATAAGTTTGCTAAATTTTATTTCACTAGCAATTAGCAATTGGAACTTGTTTTTATGCATTCATGTTTTTAAATTACGGGGCCGCACTGAAGCAAATCAATATAATGACAATTAAAAAAGTGATTGCAGAATTACAAAATAAGAAAGAAAATATCTAGTAGAGGAGAAAACAAATGAAAGTAGACCCGCATTTACAAGTTAATTCTTAGCTTATATTGATAATGAAGGCTTCTTCTACAGTAATTTGTGAATCAAATATTAATATGTCGGTATGTAGAATCGCTCCCCTCCCCCTCTGTGGATAGTATTTTAGTATAAACATATTTCTTTTATAAAACAAGTATGTTTTATTATCTTGATAATTTCCACATAAAACTGTATGATGGGGAACGACACATTGAATTTGGGACTAGTTAGCAATGCTCAGGGGCGTAGCCACGAGGGGGGTCCACCGGGTCCGGACCTCCCAAAAATTTCGAAACTTTACTAACATTTGTAGACTTTCTTAACGAACTATACTTGTTTAACAGAGAAACGATTGATGTAGGCTAAATGTTTTATTTTACGCCTCATCATGTACTCTTCTTTTCTTATAAAAATAATCGTTCTATAATTTTTTGTAAAAATATAGGTGATAGTAAGTAAGAATTACTTATCGTCTTTTCGGGTGCAGTATAAGACAAGTTCCATATTATGTAGATATATTGGACCTCCCTCAAATACTTTGGACCCCTCTCAGTTAACATTTCTGGGTGTAGAACTGACAGTGCTGTTTGTTTTGAAGTTCCTTGATTTTTAGCTTCTGTTACATGCTGATCCTTCATCTGCCGGGTTTCAAGGTTTCCTTTCCAGAACATATCACATTGGTAAGCATTGTTTCGCCTCATGTGGAAGTATATTGTGTTCATCGTGCATTGCGTAACAACCAAGACGGATGATTTGGAATGTAGTTTTTTTTTACGCACATGTGTGTGTGTTGATGTATGAATATGTGACATTCGGAATTCATATACCAGTACCTCTTTTGTATCAGCTGGTTTGGTTTTTAATTATTAGGTTTAATTTTATTGTATGTGCTTTTATTCTGTAAATAACCCTCAAATTCTGAATTAATTGTATACCATGATTTCTGTAAATAACTTACAAAAAACATTATCCAGCCTTCAACTGAGGAAAAATTTGCAATTAAGGCTTAGACAAAACAAGCAAAGGGCAATTCAGGACAGTGTTCGAAAAAAAATCCAGTTTAAATTTACAGGATATCTTATGGCAGTAATGTTGTTTGCACTAGATACATTTCCTCAATCTATTTTAAATTTTCCTGGATAAACTGTGAATAAAGTGTGTTCAATGTACATTTTTATAACACTAATCTCTGCTACGAATTCTCTTCAGTCAACGCTGAAGAGGAATTCGGATCACTGTCAAGGACTGAGTTTCTAGAATGAATCGTTCTCAATAATCTAGAAAAAATATTTAGTGAATCTACAAAGCTTCTGAAATTAATATTAACTGTACCTATGGCGTCAGGAAAAGAGGAAAAGTTTTTTTCCACATGAGAAAAAATTGACACTTTCAAGGAATTGAATGTCCCAAGAAAGGTTATCGCCATTGGTTATGCTTTCCATCTAAAAAGACCTGACAATAAGAATACCAAAGTTCAACCAGCATGTATTAGACAGATTTGCTCCAATCAAAGAGTGGAGAATGAACTTACTAATTAAATAAAGTGATTAATCGGATAAAGTGTTCTGCATTTTTTTATTTTTTTAAAAACAGAATTTTATTTAATTTCACATGTCACATAGCATTTGCATATAAAGTTATGCTGATTAGTCAATGAGTCAACTTTATATCTTCTGTCTCTTATCGTTCGTACTGCAACACCCGAAACCGCAATCCACCGGCCGCCACTGAGGTGTAGGGTGGCCAAATTCTTTCCCCGCGGTCCTAAAAGGCAGTGGCGGATCTAGAAAGTAGAAACTGTGGGGGAGGGCACCCAGAATCCAAACTATGAGAGATACATTATGAGTTTATTATTAACTTTCAAAAATATATAAATAACAGCTTTAATTATTTTTTTGCCACTCAAAAAACTGTGGGCTATGTCCCTTGGCTTCGGGCTCGATCCACCACTGCTAAAAGGGAAATGGAAAACTGATAATTACGAGCCAGAGTAGAGGGAATATTGCGACTTAGAACTAGGATCCACGAATGCAAAAAAAAAAAATGTGTAATTATGGCTTAGCTACGTAGGTAACTACTTGTATAATTGTGTCAATTAATATTTTTCTGATATAAAGCACTCTGACTCCTTACAACATCATTGTCACTTTATCAACTTGTAGTTTTTTATACGTATGTAAATCATGTAACATTAAAATAGTGTTTGATATTATAAGACTTGGGTGGACTAGTATTGCTCACGAGATTCGAGAAATTTCTCATATCGTCACGATTTTAAAAAGATTACTTCTCGTCTTGCGGGAAACACTATACTCTGAGAGCTGTAGTGACATAGTCTGCAAGGCATCTATGTATAAATTAGACGGCTCGAGGTCCATCACCGGTAGAGATGGGATTTATTTCTCGCCACCCACCCTCTGTAAAATGGGTACCTGGGAAACTTGGAAGATAAATGAGATCGGACGGTGGTCCTGACTATATGTCACCTCCTGCACTTGCAGAAGGCAAGAAAGTGTGGAATTTTACTTACCTCCACACAGGACCACCATAAGGAGACGACCCCGACAAATTTCGGTGCGGGGGGAGGGCATCATAAAAACTTTTTAAAACTATTCCTTCATTTAATTGTGATTTGATAAAGTTTGTGAGCCCTAACAGAAAATTTGTCTGGGGCCTCATGAAATCTACGGACGGCTCGGCTCTGCCTTCATGTCGCTCATGGGTATCCCTGAGGTGTCCCGAAAGGAAAAGGGGGCGTACCTATACCTTTCAACTCAAAATATATATTACTAGGCTAATAATGAATGATGTATGAGCATTGTTCCATTCAGTTACTATAGGAGGACAATGAGTTAAAGGAACTGAAAGAAGAAAAAATAATTGAAGTGTTCAATAGGCGTCCTCTCAATTACGAATTTTATTTATGTATAATATCAATTTAGAGGAAAATAGTAAAGGTTGAGTCTAAACGGAATACAAGAAGTGCTAGCAGTAAATTAAATTTGTATATCAACAAGAGCAAAACAAAAGGGATAAAAATGAAAATCATTTGATGGAAGAGATGGAGGAATTATATATTATATGATATGGAGTGTTCTCTTGTATGAATGACAAGAATGGACTTCATAAAAGAGGAAAAATAGAGAATGGAAACCTTCGAAATGTGGTGTTGTAGAAGGATGTTAAAAATTAGATGGATGCAAAGGTACCAGATGGAAGTATTGGAAATAATAAGAGAAAAAGCAGTATACTGGAGATTATCTCGAAAAGAATATATAAGGTGGTTGGATACATTGTGGAAACAGAGGAATCACGCTATTAGCTCTGGATGAAGTGACAGAAAAAGAAAGATACCTAGAGGAAGACCACAATTGAAATATATGAACCAAATAATACAAGATTTAGGAAAGAAAAAGTACATGAAAGTGAAAAAAATCGGGCTCAGGATATGAAAGAGTGGAAAGTTGCGTCTAAGCAATCGAAAGATTCCTGATCTATGAAGAAGGTGTACATAGCGTTTTAGCAAGAACAGAAGTGCAAAATACTCATATTTTGCAAATGTTGTTGAGAAGTCTCAATTACACTGACTTGTTAAAAATCTTGAAATGTAGCAAAGAATATGGATTGTTACGAAGTCCGAACATTGTGGAAAGGGAGATTAAGCTATTTTTGCTTTTTTAAAAAGGAATATTACTTGACACTGCTATCAGTTCCGTCCAGCTAAATGATTAATACGCATTTCTTCAGAGCTTGTAGTTTCCTTCGATTTCTGGTGGAGGCAATTGGGAAGCTACCAGCATTAATAAAAAGGTAGAAGGCCAGAAATAATAGTAATGTGACTCGACGTCTGTCTATATATTAAATAATTAAAAGATGTCAGATCATTATCTGCAACAGTAACACCTCAAAGAAAGTACTGTCACTTAAGTTACAAAGTGTGAACGAGAAAAGTGGAAGCAGTGGTACGAATGATGGAAGAAACATTCTGGAAGATAAAAGGCAAATTTCGTGAGTCTTTGAACAAGGAGTTAAGGAAACATCATTGAAGTCCAAGTGCTAAGTATTGTATTGAGCGAGACAGAAAAAATTGAAACTTCGAAAGACAACGAGAAACCTCAAAATGTGAGTTATATGGAGTTGAGTTGATTTTGAGTTTAACGTCCCGTTCAGCAGCGAGGCTATATGAGACGTGGACCTACTGATTAACATGGAATCCAAACCACATCAGCTCACGCCGGGTGGGTTATATGGAGGAGGATAACCTGGTTGTAAGAGGGGGGAAGGTGACAAAGAGAATAGCAGTGCTGCAACTACAATAACTGGTTTTTAAAAAAAAAAACTATTTGAAACAGCTTAAGAAAATAAAAAAAATGTATTCTTAGGGATTTGATACAAAATGTTGTTGGAGAGATACAAGAATGTAATTCATGTATGGTATGAAAGAAGGTGATTCTTGTTTGCAGACAAGAGATTAGAGGGAACCAAATTGCTTCGAAACTTCCCTATTTGCAACAAATAAATACCTCAATGTTGGCACATTCTTGATAATTAATACTGCAAAAAGGAAAGTGTTGAGCAAACTATTAATTATAATCTATGCTATCTCCCATCACTCTACGTGGTATCGGAGATATGTATAATTCTCGGATGTTCATTTGAATATTTTGTTTCTTTATCTTACGTGTCATTCACTTTTATGACAGTTTGGTATTTTCTTATCGCACTCTCTTCTTTGGCAGCTTCAGTATTATACTGTAGTATATACGTGCTATAAATACCAAGTATCTTATCTTCACAAAATATTTGATTGAGAGAGAGAAAAAAAAGCGACGGTTGGAAGATTATCAAGTAGGTTAAATATGAATAATGAAGTTGCAGTGAACGATGACTTTGGGTTTTATAAACATGTCGCCAACGGTTTTTTTTTTTTCTGTTCAATAACATGATCTGTTGTTGCAATACCACCCGTCTTTCACTTGTTTATCACCACAATAAACAGTCATGACCTTCCTATGGATACTCGACATGAATGAAACTCGTTGTTCTATGCTCTTAGTTATTTTGAATTCAGAAGGATAGTATTTCATAAATACATAAACAACACATAAAATACAGCAATGCTTGTAACAAAAAGTGTTCTTTAATGAACGTACACTCATTTCCTGTTTAATTTTAACAACATGTAGGTAGCCTAGCATGTTTTCAAAGAACATCTTATATCATATTCCTTATTTCATTTTTTATTTCCTTCTTATACCTATATTACATGCAGAAAAAACTGGTGGTATCTCTCACAGTCTGTGCAAAAAAAAAAAAAAAAAAAGTTGGTTGTAAATTGTAGCTATCCTACGGATCCAAACAAATTTCTTTCATTTTTTTTTATTTAAATAATGATTAATTTACACAAAAATGGATCTCGACAGTTGATCTTTTTTTTTTTAACAAAAATGTTAACGATTTTGTTCATATTATTTTTTCCAAAAATTAAATTAATGTTAATTAATCCACCTTTTAAGATGTTATTCAATCAATTTAACCATATCTTTCTCTTGGATCTATAATTTCTCGAGGAGATGCAGTAGTTAATGGTAGAGCGCTTGTCTCTGGTGTGTGAGGTCTCTGGTTCAACCTCAACTCGCCGCAGGTTACATTTCATTTCAATAATCTTGTGAATACCTTATATATCTGAGTATGAGACGAGGCTTTTTCCCCCTAATTCGTCATTCGAAAACTATGAGGTCGTCTTACATTCGCAGATTAAGGTTTAGTTGTTGAGGTCAAGGTTTTTACATTGTGTAATACCTTAGGTGTTAAGTACACTTAAAAAAATAAATAAATAAAATAAAATAAACTGCGAAAGTAAAATTGCCATATATCGTAAACTACCGTATTTGTTTCAATTTACAATATCATATTTTACCGGTATTTGTTCTTTTATCATTAGAGTCTATAATTGAGGCAATCAATAATTGTCATCTGTTTATAATAGGTAATGTTAACATTTTTGTATGTAGCTATCTTAAGATATTTTTATATCCATACAACAATTTGTAACTTTGATTATGCAGAATTTATTAACCCTTTAACTGGCAAGTATTGATAACATTACTATTAAAATATTTAGTTTGTTCTTATGGTTGAACCATGTCTTTCTGATCATAATTTCGTAATTTTTAAAGTATTTTTGTACTTTGGCTACAAAATACAGGATGTTTATTTCAAAGCAACATTGTCATAAAATAAAGTCTTATGTGTTGCTACTGAGCAGAATTGCCCTATTATGGTCAAATATCAAAAGAATATTTTCAGTAATTAGCAACAGTTTCGTTGAAATATCTTCCTACAGAGCAAGAAACTAGAAATAATAATATTAAAAAAGAAGAAGAAGAACTTTCGCATAATGTAGGAGATAAAGCTTCTACAATACTAAATTTGACTGTCCTCTGTTGACGAAGATTAGAAGTATCTAAACAAGTGACTCGTAAACCATGTATATGAATATTGTATTTGAAAGCAATAAAGCAAATTAAATTATCACTAAAGTTATAATTCGTGCGGATAACGCGATAGAATGCGATGTTGCTTGTAAGCAACACTGTCAAATAAACGGTTAAAAACAAAAATATAGAAAAGAAATCTCGAGAAGCCTCTTCAAAGCCTATAGAGCCAATAGAAGCCTATAGAGTCTGTTTATCACCGGATCCAGTTTGGGGGTCGTCGGATAAATGCATTAATCTAGTATAAATAATCTAGCGAAGTATTATGGTATGCACATTTGATTACTAAGATATGTACAAAATTAAAATCAAATGAAGAGCTTCTCTTTACGACTATACATAAGATTTACTGTTCCTTCTGTCATTTCCTGCATTTTATGATACCTTCATGTCTCATAAAATGTCAAACAGATACCCAAATAGTTAGTATGCTTGCCTTTCATCCGAGTGAAATTTAGTTCAAAACTTGGTGAGGTTCGTCATAACATTTCTTGTCTTCTTCCAGCTCCATTTCGCAATTGGAATTAAGAGTAAGCTCCAATCCAAAATGCCAGATAAAATGGCACTAGGAGTTGATACGCTAAACTCATATTGCCAGATAAAATTAGTAGTACCTGGTCAAAGGTGTAGCACAAGATGGATTAGTTTAGATGTATACTGATCTTAACAGTCTATGTTATTCCAAAGTTCCATCTTTTTATAAATATAACTGTAAGATGATTTTGTCATCCTGCAAGAAAATTCCCGATGAAAAATAAAGAAAAGAGAATAAATAAAATTTAAACTAATCGTCAGAAATCCGTCTCAAAACTAATCAACACCAACTTTTACGCTAATACTAAAGCCAATGATGAATTTAGAGGGTGATCCGAGAGAGGAATTTTTTTTCCGGAACCATAATTATGTTGAGCAAGTCCTCCCATCCCCCATAGGAAATCTGAAATCAGCACTGATTGTAGCATTAGACACTCATCTTCCTAAGTTTTGTTCGAAAAATTACAGTCTAAAGAAAGAATTAGTACCAAGACAATATATCCATTATGAAAATAACTATGTAAATAAAGAAGTAAATAATAAATAATAACTTGGGTTTCCAATTGTCCCGGGTCGGGCAGGCTTAACCAGGAATTTTACGTCTTGTCCTGGAGGACTTTTGTTTCAGTTAAAATTCCGGACTTCAGTCTTCCATATCTTGCATAATGAATATACGCTGCATTGGTTACAAAAATAAATAAATAAAATGCAACTTTCACAATCGCATAATGAATATACGCTGCATTGGTTACAAAAATAAATAAATAAAATGCAACTTTCACAATCGCAAAATCTTCCAAGAAACATACCGATGTAAAAATTCAGCTGAGATAACAACGACTGGTCAGCCTCCAGGAACAGCGGTAATAAGAAAAACAATTGGTGTTTTTATCTTTTCCGTGTGTGCCCATAGAGTTTCTCGTCTTTTTTGCAGTGAGAATCCTTTAGAAACAAGACATTCTTTTATATATATGAAACAAGACATTCTTTTATATATAATACTTTTAGCAGGACTAATTTTTTTTTTAGTCTCTAACCCACTAGGTACGACCCTAATTTTTTAAAAGTGAAACATGCCAATATATTTAGTTCGTTTGTTCAACCCAAGTGCAGTTCGTATATAAAGAATGCCGCCTTCTAAGTGCGGTGGTTCCTGCGATAAATAAGTCATCGTCCGAGGGATCTTGCGGAAAACTAAATGGCCAACCAGAGCCCCCATTTCAAACAATTGACATCCGCTTGTCAACTCCACGTAGAGTCTAGTTATCACAGTTCCAAATGCTGTTCTTTAAGTTAGTGCTCGATTCCCTGTTCCCAAGATCAGCTTCCTTGTTCTTACATTGGTATTAAGAGGTTGCAACACAGCAAGTGCGGTCAAAATAAGAGTGGAGGGAAGAAGAGGTGCTATTGTAAAAATCAGCATGGGAACTTGAAAGACATTTACTAAACTGCACTTCTGTTGAGTAAACCCGCTATATGTATGTAAGAGTGTTTGTGATAATGATGATGATACTTCTATGAAATTTAATTTTTCATGCAATAATGTGTCTCATGTAGTTATAATAATAATAATAATAATAATAATAATAATAATAATAATAATAATAATAATAATAATAATAAAACTAGTGTAATTAATAATGTTTAGAAGTCTAATTTAGGTTGTAATACGTGGTATAAAGTTCTTTTTGACAAATCTTTCTCGTAACAGATTTATTTGTTAAGAACCGAGGCTATGTTCTTCAGTTTTAAACATAAATGATCGTGTACAAACTCAAATGTTTGTCCCGGAATTGGCCAACTAATAGTTGGGAACCCTAATGTCTTCTTAAGGTGTAATACGTATTGTTTAACTGTATTTAAATTTTAGACTTTTTTTTTCGAATTAAAACTCGTTGGTTTAGTTTCATCTTATTATTTTTTCTTCTTTCTTAACTTCTACTTGTGACTAAAAGTTACATGATGTTGCAATGTTCGAGCCGGTGTCTGATTGAAACGCCCCGTCTCGGTTATGCAGAAGTAATCACTAAGAACGGAAATTGTATGCAACAAGATTTTGCATGTTTCGAAAGCTCTTTAGTTCTATTTGTGAACGCCTACCAACGAGTGGTATCAACTTCAATTTTTTGATATGCACCTTGTAGAACGGAAATGGTGCACTGCTCATTTATTTATAATAATAAACATTGGCGTCAACCTTGAAGGTCCTAAGGGAAATTATATCAACTGTATTAATGTGTTATTCAACTTAAAGAGCATATTTTAAAGTTATGAAAGGTAGGATATATTAGTTCAGTATAAATAAGAGTTCTACTCATATCGTCTGCCAGTTTTTTACTGCTGTTCTTGAGATATTAATCTGAATCAGTGGAACACGGTGGCACAATCGTATAGCGTTTACCACATGCATGGGGTCCGTGCATCTCCCGTTTCCTCCCACATTATTATTCAACGAATTATTTCATCATCATTAACTTGCGCTAATCATCGTCTCCCTTAATCTACAGGTCATAATCGTGGGACATTAAACTAAAATATTTCATTTCATTTCATTACTAGACTAATACTACCTAAGACTAAAAACCCATTAGGCGCCTTGTAGGGCTAGATTGCGCTTGCTTAACTGTACATTGTGTAGTCAACATATTGATTGTGAAGATTATTACTTAGCCTTCTAGAGATGAGTTTGCGTTTTATTTCATATAGTTCTGTACCACCGGAAGTTCTACTTTCACCGAGAAACGCGTTAACTATTCATATGCATTAACATAGTATGGAAACTTATACTAAGCATCTATTAGAATAGGTGGCCAATCTCTGGATCATAAAACAATCCAGGTGTTGTAAACACTTATTGTTATTTTAGTTTTTTGAGAGAAGAAGGCTCTTCCTATCATGCAAGAATGAAGTTATGACCTATGCCCAGGGCTGGATCAATTTATCTTTAATCTATCAGGAGACCCGGAGCTGAATATATATATGCAGTGGCGTATTTAGGGGGGGATTCCGGGCTTAAGCCCCCCGAAATCTTACTTACTATAGTAAAGTATATGAAATATCTTGCAGAATTTTTACATTTTCAGGCAAAGCCCCCCCCTCGAAAGTTAGCAAAGCCCCTCCCGAAACAAAATCGTAAATACGCCACTGTATATATGGCCCCTGTTGACTTCACCTAATACTTTCTGTGAAAGTACGGTAGGAAAGTAAGGAAAATGTTTCATATTATTGGTCATATTTTATTTTATGATGATGATTGTATCTTCACGATTCTTTTTTTAGATAGCTAGTTGAGATTTTGATCAGAGTGGAAGACCCTGTCTACCTGGAGGCCCGGGGCTATAGCCCCCCCCCTTAATCCGGCCCTGCCTGCCTATATCCACTTTTAAACGTTTTAGCAACGCCTCTCCTACGTTAGTGGCTAGATGCAACACAACCATGGCTCTTTAACAGACTTAATAACTTTTTTCGCTTGTGTGTATGGAATTCAGTTCAGTGCACCCGTGAGCTACATGTGATTCCAATGGCTTCAGGCTTATGGTACTAATTTGCCTTTAGAAACCATACCAAAGAATGCTGAAACCTGTGAAAAGATCTTATAATACATCTATATACATATTATATTGTGCATGTTCTTGTCCTGCAAGAATTCCTAGTAAATCCTTTTATGCAGCTTTATTCAATATTCAGATGTCTACAAAACTGTCATGTAAATTGGAACATTGGCATTTTTTCTGTCGTCGACAAACAGACTTTTAAGTTTTTAAATTATATATATATATATATATATATATATATATATATATATATATATATATATATATATATATATATATATATACAGTAAGCAAATTGACATATGAACATTGACTTTTGGTAGACAAGGCAGGTTTCAGGCAACAGGTTATCAACAAGCACGCTAATCTTTATTCGAGAATCTTCGAGGGTTGTTTGCCCTCTTCATTGTTTTGAACTTGGAACCAGAGATTTATTTCGGGGAGGGACTTCAAAGCATTTCGGAGAGGTCCAAATTCAATATGAGACAAAAATTATTAAAATTTATAAAATTACCCCGAAAATTAGAATAAATTTACAGAAAAGTAGGGATTTCGGGGTAGGATACAGATGCCCCAGGACCCACCCCCTACGTAAGTTCTGCGTGGGACTATGTCTGTGAATTTCTTATTCAGAAGACAAAATCAAACTGGTAGTCTATGTAAAATTAAATACATATCATGAACCAACTTTGTTCTCTCGTTCCCCTTCCCCACATATTCAAATCCTTTATTCCTATGCACCTGATCATCACATTTAATGTTTATGAATTAGATCTAGTTCTAATGAAATCCAATTCTAAATTCATACATCAAGTTTATTTCTTTAAGCTAATGAGAATATATTGAATGCTGTAAAAGTGAATACCAAATGTTGAAATTGCAATTGATAGCACTGGTACATCAACAGTGCCGGATTTACGTATAAGCTAAACAAGCTATAGCTTAGAGCTGCACTCTCTTGGGAAACCCAAAAGTTAAAGAAAAAACTTAATGTATATTTCCAAAATATAAGAAAAACAATAAATAAAATGAAATATACGTATAGCAACAGCGCTTCATGAAACAAAATGAATTTTTTTAGTTTTATGTCCCACAGTTATGCCGGCTAGGCTAAACGAGAAGGTGATGATGAGCAATGAATGAAATGGTGGAATGAAGAAAGTGGGAGGAAACGGGAGAACCCCGAGGAAACCCACGCACACGATGTTTGTCCACCACAAAGTTCACTTGGCGGGAGCATTGTTTGAACCCGGGACCCCATGCATAGAGGTGAACGCTTTACCACTGAGCCACCGCGGCCCCCACAACAGCGCTTCGTGTTGTGTTGGTTCCTATGGTGTAAGTAATGGGACCCTTTCTCCTAACCTGCTTCCTAAAACATCACTAGTTTCTTCATTTCTCTATGTAGGGTGCTTACGTTCGTCTGGACACATAAAGGAACCCATTATCTTTATTCTAAATCCTGCTCTGTACATCAATAGATATGAAGTCTAATTGTAATTGAAACATTACCACCAACAAAAAATAAAATCATTACTGTGGAGATAAATCATTCCAGAATTACGAAGAATTCTGCGATAACATGCTTTGTAGGGGAACAAAATGCCAAGACTGGCGGTTTCGGCGTTCTCGGATGGTGATGTCGATCATACTGCGGGTGAAACACCCTACTTTAATATGCTGATAAATGTCAGCAACAATTATTATTATTATTATTATTATTATTATTATTATTATTATTATTATTATTATTATTATTATTATTATTATTATTATTATTATTATTATTATTATTAGACAGGTAATTGTTACGTTCACTTCTACCACGTTAAAAGTGATGCGTTACTTTATTACATACGGATGTTTCGCACAAAGTACGATCTACGCCAGGGATAAAAATAGGAGTGGTTCATCGACGTGGGCGAGTTTTTAATATCACTATTATTTATTTAAAAGGTAAGTGAATGATTGCTATTGTGGCATGTGGGCTAGTAAAATTTTTTGCTTATTTGCATCCCTGTCTACACCATTGTACGAGAACGCCGAATCCAGTTTTGGCAGGGTGTTCCTACCGCAAATATATTGTCCCAGAGTTCCCCGTAAATCTAGAACAAAATGGATGATAATTAGAAGAAGGGCCGGACTTAGGGGGGGGGGTGCAAAGGTACACACGTGCATCCCCCTTCGTTGTAAATATACACTACCTAAAGTGAGAAGCTGGCAGTGAATTTTGCAAAAATCAATAGTTTCAGTCAGTTTTCTGAAGGTTGATGGAAAAGGATTCATCGAGAGCAGATATTTAGTGTTTCCAGGGCAGTTCCTCATTCACACCACAGATGTCTAAAGGCACTTAAAAAACGCAAATTAATTAAAATGTACTGCCAGTTATTTGGTGCACCCCCTCAGAAAATCCTGGATCCGGCCCTGATTAGAAGTAAACTATATTAGAAGAATTGTTGAAATACAGAGAGCGAGAGTTAAGGGGAACCCACGAACATGTTGTCTTTCATAAACTCCCTTGGCTTGATATCGAGCCAGCCCCCCTCCCACACACACACCAGAGGTGAGTGCTCTACCACTAAGCCACCGTGCCCCCAATAAAATGCCTTATACCATAGGATACTTTAAATATACTACAAAACCTTCAGTAAACTTGCAGACTTCCAGAATCTAGTTACTCTACGTTACTTTGAAAGAGGTTGTATTAGTGATGTGACCTAGTGCTTGCTGTACCTACAGCAAACGGAAAAACGTCCTCAACTCTTTTTGATTCATACGTCATAGCAGTTAGAATGTTCATTTTCTCACGAACGAAGATTAATTACGTGTTGAAGTTATTCTTAAAAGGAAGAAGATTTACATCTCTTAACAACACGCAATGCGAAACAGGAATCGTGTTTTGCTGTTAATGGTAATTGGTATCCATGTGTGGCGTGTCAATTTCCCTTCTCTAGATGTAAATACATATTGGTAAATAAACCGGATGCCATGCAAAACCTTGGAAAGAAGACGTATACTATTTCATTTATTCTTTTTTAGTGTAAAATATATAGAAAAAATATAGAAAAAAAACTTGTCATTTATACTAGTCAATCTTTGACGTCAAGGAAGACGATCGAGTTAGTTCCGGATTCAAATGGTTGTTAATTTAATTATAACGTAGATCAAAGAAATTATAAAAATACAGTTCTTTCCATCATTTATGTTGATAGTATTTAGATATTTCAATTCTATCTGCGAACATATACCACTTAAATGCTTTCCAGTAAGGTAAATCTTTGTAATATGGGGGCCGCGTTTGCTTATTCGTAGGGCGTTCACCTCTGATACATGGGGTCCTCTGTTGGATTCCAGCTCGCACCAAGTGAATTTTGTGGTCGGCAAACACCGTGTGTGAGGGTTTTCTCGTTTCCTCCCGCTTTCTTTATTCCGCCATTTGATCCATTTCTCATCATCACCGTCCATTTTAGCCTAGCCGGCATAATCGTGGGACATAAAGCTTAAAGATTTAATTTCATTTCATTTTCTTTGTAATTTGGTAGTTATGTGTTTGAGGCGTCCTAATCATACATGCATCCAAATATTTACACAGATTGAAAGCTAAGTTTCAAAATATAGAGGAATGACGGAACTAAGGGGGACCAAAACAAGTAACATAGAAGTTTTATTAGTTGACGTCTGCATCTTCGGCACAGGAGGTCCGAGTTCGATTCCTGGTAGGAGCTCAATGGTTCGGATCCCACGTTAAACTGTAGATTCACGTCTTGTATAGCCTCGGTGCTGAAACGGGCGCTAAACTACAGTCCAACAAATCAATATAGCATTTCATATTACAAACTGACGCCGGGTTGAGTACAAAATGATGCTGGGGAAGAGCATGGTGGCTCAATTGTACAGTGTCCACCTCTAGGACGAGGGGTCCCTGTTTCCATCTCAGGTCATGAGAGTTTGTAGTGGATAACAGGGTGTCCATGTGTTCTTCCGTTTCCATTCTCATTCCACTAATTCTTTCATACTCATTAGTTATCTGTCTCCTTTATCTTACAAGTTACAATGTGGGACGTAACAATATACTGAAACGTTAAGAGGAGTTACTAAACTTTACGGAAGCTTGGCCTTCTAATTCCATCTCCTTTGCTAGGCTTGATACTTACAGTCAAGGATGTTATAAAATAGAGGATCTGTCCATACAACAAAATCCTGAAGCCATACGTCACAGCTTCGCCACACCTACTCTGCCCACTCCGCGCCACTAAGATCGCAATGTTTCGAGCCAACAATCATGGCGGAAGCGAGAATAGCCAATCAGACGTGCTGGTTGAGACGATGGTGCCGGTTGTTTTTTGGCTTCACTAAGTTCATAGGATAAAGATACATATGGACAGATCTGCCACTATCCATGTATTTTTATCCGAATTTTCATGCTTTCAAATCTGATACAAAACACTCTATATATTGGCCTTGATGTTGTATGATTTGGTCTAGATAAATGGCTAATACTATTACGTAAACTATGAGTCACCAATATACTACGTACTAGTTGAAAGTGCAAAGTCCATTGGCTTTGATCAACCAGAAAGAAGTAAGTTATTGAATGGCTTTCTAAGTGAGCTACAATTGTCATTGGTTTGTGTTTACTATCCCTGGCAAGACTCCTAGCTTAAATTATTTACTTGTTAATACGCGAAATTCTAAGTATAGTCCACTTTTAGTTTCAAGTATCGTTTTCACCTTGAGAAAAGAGAAAAGTGACTTTACACTGGCATTTTGTTGTTGACTGTCTATTGACAGGGAGATGAAATCAGTTCGAATTTTGCTCCGATTGATTGATTTTTTTTTCTTCACACAAGATTGTTGAACAGAGGCAAAACAATAATCATAAGAACGCTGAGAAAACTAGTATGGGGGGAGGGGGCGGTAGCTTATCTTTAGAGCGAGTGGTCGCAGATTCCAGGTCCTGTTAGTTTGTGAAATGAAAATGAAATGAAATCTTTAGTTTTACGTCCCACTGTTATGCCGGTTAGGTTAAAGGAGACGGTGATGATGAGTATTGAATGAAGTGGTGAAATGAAGAAAATGGGAGGAAACGGGAGAACCCCGAGAAAACCCACGCACACGGTGTCCTGTTAGTTTGTGCTAGACAACATCACGTCCATGAGTTTTCTGTGACATATATTTCTCCCGCATTCTCATTCCACCAACCGTTTCACCACCATTCGCTTTCATTAATCATCCGTTTCCTTTAACCTAAAGAACATAACCGTGATACGTAAATCTAAAACAAAACAAAACAAAACAAAACAAAACAAAAAAAAAAAACGTTATTTATACGCACCAGAAAAAAAAATGCCAACAATCAACGATATAGCTGGCTTTCCTAGGAAGATGAAAGAGATGCTAGTGTGTCCTTGTGGATGAACGGGTCGGGTTTTTCCTTTGATACGACAAGTGGGTCTCAGCTTGTGCCCTAGATTAAGATACTAATTCCTTAGTCTATGACTATACTGGAGGTCCACATCCCTTATCCGCATATAGCTTGGCTTTCTTGCTGAAAACAAGTCTGAATAATAATAATAATAATAATAATAATAATAATAATAATAATAATAATAATAATAATAATAATAATAATAATAATAATAATAATAATAATAATATAGAGCCCCTCCGTGGCTAAGCGGTTAGCGTACGCGCCTTTGGCGCGGGAATCCCGGGTTCGATTCCCGGCGGGAGCTCATGTGGTTCGGATTCCACGTTAATCAGTAGGTCCACGTCTCATATAGCCTCGCTGCTGAACGGGACGTTAAACTCAAAATCAACTCAACTCAATAATAATAATAATAATACAAATCCTATCAGGCTTGAAGCCTATTTTTTTACTTCGAAATCGATGCTGACTGTTCGAATATCAGAGGACGTCGTATGTTTAAATGTCATGTATGCTAGCCTTACTTTTGCTTCTACAACCCCTCCCACTACCATAATAATAATAGTAACGGTAATGTATTCTAGAACTTTCTTGTAGTTATATGGCCAGCATACGCGCTTTTGACACAACAGATCCGGTTCAATCCACTTTGAGAACTTGATTCGGATTTCTTATGTGAATACAGTATGTGATTTGGATTTGTTGAGTCCATATTTCATATAGCCTCGGTGCTGAAAGGTAATATTAAGCTCCAAGTCAACCAATAACGCGTTCTCCCATCACTGACCAGGCACTACAGTCTCCTTCTTTTCCCTTTAGCTTTTATCATATCTTATCTTATATTCATTATAACACAATGCTGTCTCAAATACTCTCCTAAACCGTTTAACTTAATTTTTTAAAACTATTTTGACGATTGCTCTTATTCCCCAAACGTTTGCTAACACTTTTTTCTTTCTTTTTTTTTTCCCCTCCATCTAGCTAATTTTCTCTATTTTTCGCGGTATCGGGCCGCGATGGCTCAGTGGTAGTGTTCACTTCTGGTGAGTGGGGCCCTTGGTTCGATCCCAGCTCACGCCAAGTGAACTTTGTGGTGGACAAACATCGTTTGCGTGGGTTTTCTAGGCGTTCTACCATTTCCTCCCACTTTCTTCCTTCCACCATTTCCTTCATTTTTCATCATCACCGTCTCCTTTAGCCTAGCCGTCATTATCGTGGGATGTAAAACATTTTTTCCCTTCGCTGTGTCACCGATTCACCATAAAAGAATCGGTGAGATACTGCAATTATGGTGATTCAACTAAGCCCAAGATTGATTTCCAAAGCCAACCTAAAAAAAAAAAAAAAGAAAAAAAAACAGATTTCTAAGTTTCGGCACTAGTTTTAACACGAGGAATATCTTAGTTCTCCTAATGCTGATTTATTTTTCGTCTACCTTATTTTATTTTTTAAGGGCGCACAACAATAACCATTTCGCTTCGAAACCGTGAATACTTATTACCGTACCAAATTTCGTTGGTTGGATTGAAGGTTAGCACTCTCTTCAGCACCGAGGCTAATATGACTTGACTTGATTTTGAGTTTAACGTCCCGTTCAGCAGCGAGGCTATATGAGACGTGGACCTACTGATTAACTTGGAATCCGAACCACATGAGATCCCGTCAGGAATCGAACCCGGGCTTCCCACGCCAAAGGCGCGTACGCTATCCGCTTAGCCACGGAGGAGCTCCGAGGCAAATATGAGACGTAAGTCTACATCTTAACGTGAGATCCGAATCACATATACTCCCACCGAGAATCGCACCTCAGCCTCCTGTGCTAAAGGTGCTTATGCTAGCTAACCATACAACCACAAGGGAGTTCTGCACGTTTAGTATTTGTATCTCTAACAGTCTTGGAGAAAATTGCTAAGGAAAAAACATGTGGATGCGTAAAAAATTGGCTCCACTCAGCTCAATATCATACCCAGTGGCGGCTATAATGACTCCGTACTGTGAAACCATCGCCGAACTTTAGAGCATCCCTTAAGTTATGAAACTCGATTGGCCGTAGGGCTTTGTTTTTAGTAGCTTTGATAATGGAAAAACAATAATTAAATAGAAATGAAATGAAATCATTTCAGTTTAATGTCGCACGATTATGCCCTTTAGGCTGAGAGAGATAATGATAAAAGTGAATGACAGTGAAGAATTGGCGGAATGATAAAGTGGGAGGAAACGAGAGTGTACCGAGAAAATTCACGTTGTCCACCACAAACTTACTTCGCCGGAGATCGAACCAGGGACCCTATGCACCAGAAGTAAGCGCTCTATCACTGAGCCACCGTGCTCTCAAAACATTATTTAAAAAGCAAGGCATTGCTACATAGAAGAGTCAGTGTTTTTTTCTTAAATCTATTAACTCAATATAAGTTTAAGAAAAAAATTGAGTTGATTTTGAATTTAGCGTCCCTTTCAGCAGCTAGGCTACATGGGACGTGGACCTACTAATTAACGTGGAATCCGAACCACATGAGCTCCTACCGGGAAATCGAACCCGGGTATCCTACGCCAAAGACGTGAACACTAACCGCTTAGCCACGAGGTATTAAAAAAAATAACAGTGAAGAACATTTATGTATGATATAAATCAAGATCAAACCGTACTTACATTTGTACTAAACAGATATCGTTTATAAATTTCATTTTTCAACCATACGGTATAATAAAATCTTGTTTTACGTTGTCTTAAAACCAACAATGTCGCGAAAGAGTATTTTCTTTTCCTTCTTACTATAACCACATAAAAAAAAAATACTTATGTTTTTGGCTGATAAGTACGTATTTCATGTATCTACTGTATTCGTATATACACGAGTGTGATGGATCGTGAATGTAGAAAAGCTGGCAACGCAGGCAAAAAAGTCGTCTCACCTGGTTGACGTTTGCGCACGCGTTCTCTGCGCATCCACAGTACCACAGCTGTAGCCTGTTGCATGCGAGAGAGTGTGTTGTCTGTCTCATGGCGCGATAGTTTTGGTTGGCTGGGTCGTTTTGTGTTGTGTGGCGACCGTTGACTGTGGCAATGTATTCATAGTGCGCGCAAGGTTTTTCTGTTTTGTTTATTTTTGAAAAAAACAGAAAGGATTGACCATTATTCAATATGTGATAGAAGGTTATATTTGTAAATAATCTTTTTCTGTATATTATTGTCTTCTTGGTGTTAGTTCAGCGGGGAGTGTGATAGCATATACAACGAACTTTTTTTGTTCTATATTTTGTTTTGGTGCGAGAGATATAAAGGATTAAATTTAACGTTCCTAAGTTCGTTATTCAGAAAGGTGCTTCCAGTTTTGTTTTCGGTGAACATAACATGTGAGTTTTGTGTGCTTTGTACGTACAAGAAAAAAAAAAAAATTGCATTTTGCAGTGAAAGGTTTCTTTCGTTGATTCTTCAAATAACTTATCCGTCTTGTTTTTATTAGCAAGAGTGGAAAAAGATAGCAAAGAAGAATTACTGAAAAAAGGATTTAAGGACGTTCCTTTGAGGTAAGTCATTTTCCCAACCGTATTTCCTTCCTTCGTGTATAATATTAGACAGTTATCTTTAGGGAAAGTGAAGTGCAAGATGCATGTTTCCTGTTTATTTTTCTTGACATACAAGGATTTTCTCGAGTTCATTGGTTATCTACAATTACAAGAACTTACCTTGATTATTTTTTTTTAAATAACCCTGTTTTATATGCAAGTTTAGCATTCGTGACTTTTTTCCTTCCTTTTTGGCAGGTGAAGTAAGCAATATCCGTTAGGTTACATTCAAATAGGAACCTTGGGCACTTGTCACAGTGTTGCATTGCGCAAGTAACTTTACAATCATACTTGGATTAGTTTAATGGCACATTTTCAGAGTTAACAGATGCTAATAATTAATTATGTATCTTTTAATACCTTTCATAATGTGAAATTTCGAGTGTATGCTGCATTAATGGCTTTTTACTTTTCCATAATATTTTAGGCGTACATGAAATAGGAAAATCGACGAAAAATGGGTGGCTATTTCGGAAATCGAACTACTTTGATTATTAATAGGGGTGAAGTGGTAATGCCACTGTTGTGTGTGCTGTTCTGAACAATGATCTGCAGAAGATTTCTATAAGCAGCGCCTGATTTCTACCCCATAGTTTGCACTGTGACGCAGTTGTAGAGCACTTACCTCTGGTGAGTGGGATCCACGGTTCCGATTCCTTGACACAGGTGCGTCAATTAGGGGGGCAGGGAGAGCAATTGATCACTGAGTTTGATTTATATAGATTTTATCAATAGAATGGTAGTAAATCAGTGAAAAACGCGAAAATTTACTTATAGCAAGGGGTCTGCCCCCCCCTCCAAAGCAAAATCTGAAATGACGCTCCTACCTTGGCAACTCATTACCAAAACTCAGTCGAGGGTACCTGGTTGGTGTCCCACGCTTGGTTCATGTTTAGGAATGTCCTGATAGGAGGGCCAATGTGAGACTGCTGCTTACCGATGGATGCCAGCATATTATTCATAGCAAAAGTTCATCACGAAATTAAAAATATCAGGCTGAAAATTAGAAACACTGAAAATGTGTTACTCGTGCAGCTGTGCGTTATAGTATTCGTGAAGTGTGTTGAAATGTTTACAGTACGGATGTTATTAATTTTGACAGGTGTTGTCCATGAGACCCCGAGGCAGCTTTTTCAATAGAAGACGCACACTTTTCGAGAAGAGAAAGGAGTTTGCACACCTTTTCGAGACGGGACGATTCAATTTTGTCTCGCGGGCAATACTAATTTTGACTGTGCCAGTAACTGTTCCGTTTGATATATGTATTTCTGTTTTAAAGGTAGGAGACACGTGGCACCTAATACTCTTTTGATTCAATTTTGGCAAAAGTGTACTTTGAGTAGAACATCTATAGGAACCGATTCACAATAAATAGAAATACCGGTAATCACACTTTCAACAAAAATGGGTCTGACCTTCCTAACCCTAAGCTAACCTGAACCTAGCCTACTTATCCTACCTTACCTTACGAGAGTGCACTCTTACCTAAATTTGTATTTGCTTCCACCATGCAAATGTCGGGATGGTGTCATATTATTAAATAGATTAACACTAGTCTGGTTGGTTCCCATTATGAATCTTTCTTCACGTCCTACTAGGGAAGGTCCTAGAACACAGGTCCCCCCCCCCCATATAGGTTAGTAGCTGGGCTGGTTCGTTTCTGTACCAAAGTTCAATATTTAATTCATACAGTATTGCCGAGCGAGTGAAGGCGGGAAAGAACCCCACAGGGCAAGTTGTTCTCTGTCTTGATTACAGCTAAATAGGAAGGGGGACCTATGTTCTAGAATCTTGCCGTCCTACTAAAGTTTCGATTGTGAAATGTCCTTTTGATCTTACTTAAAACTTAATCAAAATAAGTAAATGAAAGCACATGTGTCAAGGGCAGATAGGTATATTTACCGGCTAGTTAGTAGCACAAAGGTATTTTTTATTATTAATATAGTTTTTTTTCGGGATTGTATGCTCACGAATCTTTGCCCTTCTTAAAAGTTACAAAAAGATACAAAATTAACTAAAAATTAAAAATTACCTCAATAATAGAATAAAGACTTGCAAAACAAATGGGGGAATTGCCAAATATATCTAGGCCAGAGTCGCGTGCATATTATGGATGAGCTATTAAAGACACTTAGTTCCTTATTTTATGCTAGAAGCGTTTGAAATACGCTCTAAGGGTGCATGCTGGAGAACTCCAGTGAGGATCGAAAATTGGAAAGGAATAGGGGGAGGATTGACAATAAGAAGGGCATTATTTGAGAAAAGGTATGTGAAAAAGTAAATGGAGAAGGGGAACTTACTGTTGATGGATTGCATTCGCAACTGATGGCCTGTCTGTCGATAGCGGTGAATTAACTATGATGATCCTATCAGAGAGTGTTCTGAGACGAACTGTTTTCCGGAGAATTTTTGTTAGCTTTATCAAGTTTTACAGGCCATGATGGCTCAGTGGTAGAGCCTTACTTCTGGTGCGTGGGGTCCCTGGTTCGAGCCCCGCCAATATCGTGTCCGTGGGTTTCCTTCCACATTCTCACTCCACCAGTTCCTCCATCATTCACTTACCGTATTCATTCGTTTCCCGTAGCCCAACAGGTATAATCGTGGAACGTTAAACTTGCCTCAGCATTATTAGGGTTGCCAACTGGCCGGTTTTTCACCGGCCTGGCCGGAAATATTGCTGTTGTTCTGATTCAACCCGGTAACCGGTACAAACTTCTTACCAGCCCCTTTACGATTTTTTTTTTTTTTCAAATTTGTATCTAGTTCGGAGTATAGATTTAAAATTTAACTTTCACTCTGTAAATCCAAAACTATCACCTTTCACACTCTATCAAAGATTAATATATTTTGTTCATCTGGTTGGATAAAAGAGATGACAGGGAATGTATCAGGGAAATTTTAAAATTTACTTGTAAGGAATTTTACACATTTATTGAAAGTGAAAAAGGACTTAGCATTTTCCTGTTGTTGAAGTATAACTTTAAAGAATACATCTCATTTTCCAAATCCAAAATTGTCACGTAAGAATTAATGTACTTTTTATTTATTTATTTTTATAAATCTGTTTCGACAATTTCAAAGGATTGACAGTTACTGGTGAATACAATAAGATAATCCATGTCGATTTCAGTTTCTCAATGTATCTATTAAGCTTATTAGTAACTTTACTAAAGATACGCAGAATACATGTGCTAATGCACTTTTGTTGACAATAGTACATTTCCTTCCTATGAATGGGTCCGAAAAGAGATACTACAAACTTAGACCTATATGATAGGGAATTTTGAGGGGTGTAGTTTTTTTCCCCGAGTTGGCAACCCTAGGCATTATCATTGATGATAGATTAAACTTGAGCAACTACATTAAGTATGTCAAATAGAAATTCTTTAGAATTATTCAACTACTACTTCTTGTTCACCTCAACCATAGGTTGGTAGGCGACATGGAAATTTTGAAACTTTTTCTCTCCCTTGGGAGAGCTGTTTGTTTTGATAAGGTCTCTTCTTCGTAACTGCATGTAGATGCTCTATCCTTGGTCTTCCTCTTCCTGGTTTTCCTTCTGCCTCTCAGCAAGACGACCAAGCATGCTGTTTCTTCTTTTCCCTATTATCTTCATTAGCTTCCTTTAGTACATCTTTATTCCTTTTGCTTTCAGTCCATGATATGTGCAGCATTCTGCGCCAACACTACATTTCAACTGCATCCAGCTTGGATATTTATGCTTTTCTCGATGTCCACGTGTCACATCTGTAAAGGGTCTTAATGAATAGCTTTCGAAAGTCTAACAACACATTTCTTGATGTTAGCAGCCCTCTTTCCCAATTCAACTACTAGCTAAGACAATGGGAAATTCACTTCCCAAAGATGACATAAAAAATGATATTTAGAAAATGAATCAGTCTTACATATAAATCATTATTATTATTATTTATTAATAATAATAATATTTAGTCTTAAAACTATCGAACAAATGAGAAAAAAATAAAACACACTAACTATGGGTTTAGGATTACAAACTGAAGAAATACTATTAATACTATTAAACGTGTGCTAGCAAAACTAAGTGATCACTATGATGGAATTTATTTGAAACATAAGAAATTTGCAGCTATTCAGTGTCATGAACATTCTATCAGAAACATTGTAATTAAGAAGACACATTTGATGTATACTTCAAAAAATAAAAAAGTAATCATTAATTAATAAATAATAATAATAATAATTAATAATATTAGTAATAATAATAAAAGTGTAACATTATTTTATTTTTAAAAGTGCATTCTAAGAACAGTGGCTTCGTATGATCACCGCAGGTATATTCCCCCAAAAACAAGTAACTTGTTTTCTTGGATGAGGAAAAGTTAGAATTATTAATTGAAATAAGTATAACATGAATTGCGGACTTCTAATCTTTGTTCACATACAGAATACTTACATAAGTCAGTATTAATCTATCCTTCCAGTTCTCTTAAGGACTTGGACTAAAAATAAAACTACTACACTATGTGTGAAGTGGCCTATACCGGCTAGACGTCCTTTCTTTCTCGAAGAATAAATCGACATGCTTGTGTGTTGCATTAGTTTTGGTGCATCTTTCGCCTTCTCAGTTGTAACATTACTATTGTTATCTTGCATGGGGCTCAACATTACATGCCATTGATAGTCACTCTACTCTGTCAGTAGTCCAATACTTTTTGTGGTTATTGGTAGTATATGTATCTATAGTATAGTAAGCTTATCATAAGATTATCAGGGATTAGAAGTTGGGTTCGCTGTTGCTGGTTTCATGCTTAGACCGCACGTCGTCTTGATCATATTGTGTGGAGAATAAAGTTTTCGGTATTAGGTTTTGATTAAAGTAATGTAAGTGCACATGGTGGCAACTGTTACTTTATAAAATAAAATGATACTACTTTCTTTAAGGATATTGGGCTAGTGTTGGTACATAAAATAATAATTATCTTAAACTATCTGGAATTGTACTATACATCAAACTAATGTGTTCACTCTTATGTATAACCAGAACTCTTTATTGTACCTTTTAATCGTAACCTTGCTATTAAATCTTTTCACATGAATATCTTTTGAATCCAACTGATTCCAATACTTATATAATCTTTATACTCTATGTCCTTACTACATATATCTTCATACATCTTGTTTCTTGCTCATCTTGTTTATCTTAACAACTTTCGACTATTTGACATTAACCTTAGGCACATCGGCATGTGCAAACTTTTGTTACATTTTCTGCCAACACTCTCCCCCCTTTACATTTTTTTTAAAGTTCAACATTTAGATAAGAATCCCTTTGATTCTAATCCTTTCTCTTAGGTCTATCTTCTGAGCACCACTTTCCCAAACATTTCCTCACTTTAAGCATTAATGAAATCTTGTTCTTCGAAGGTTTACCACTGGCAAGCCTGGTATGTGTATCACTGGCAATCCTGGAAACTACGCATTCATCATTCTCCTCGATATTGTTTTTCGTAGTTCTTCTACTTGCAACACTGGAAACTCCGCCTTCACTGGCAACCCTGGAAACTATGCCTTCCATATTCTCCTTCTCCTGTACTCTTGTCCAGTTAAAGTTATTATCCGCACTTGACTTGCCTAATCTAATCTTCCCCCTAGCAATCTTCGCTTCAAGTTTTTCACACCTCTGCTCAACTTCCTGTGGTTTCTCCTCCATTTTCTTCTCCGTTTCTGCCATTTTGTCGTTTCCAAAATTTACGGATGGCAACATACCATTGACATTCGAAGATTTTTGTCTAAAGTGTACTTTGGCTTCTGGCTGCACCACCTGATAGCTGATTTGATCTAACCTTGTAATTTTTGCCGGTAACTCGATTACATTAACATGAGGTTTTTCCTGGGCAACTTCTGTGTTTTTGTTTGTATGTTTCCTCTCAAACTTAGGGTTCAATCTCTTTGCGTAACATGCCCTTGCGTAGTGACCAACAAAAAGACATCTAAAACATCGTTTAGATTTAGCTGGACAATACTTATTTTTGTGCATTCGATTACATCTTGAGCACGACTTACACACTTCACTAGTGCTTGACAATGTAGTTAGATGGTCATTGTGTTTGTGTTCAATCGTATTTCCCTGCTTGAACTTCAGTTCACGTTTCAACAAACTTATTTCTTCTTTTAAGAAAGTTATCTCCTGATCTCGGCGTTGTAATTCCTGTGCAATCCATCTTTTAACTTTTATGTCAACCATCTTCTGTATCTGTTCCCACCAACTTGAGAGCATAGAATTCTTAGGATTCGACTGCGCCATTTGTTACTTTATAAAATAAAATGATACTACTTTCTTTAAGGATATTGGGCTAGTGTTGGTACATAAAATAATAATTATCTTAAACTATCTGGAATTGTACTATACATCAAACTAATGTGTTCACTCTTATGTATAACCAGAACTCTTTATTGTACCTTTTAATCGTAACCTTGCTATTAAATCTTTTCACATGAATATCTTTTGAATCCAACTGATTCCAATACTTATATAATCTTTATACTCTATGTCCTTACTACATATATCTTCATACATCTTGTTTCTTGCTCATCTTGTTTATCTTAACAACTTTCGACTATTTGACATTAACCTTAGGCACATCGGCATGTGCAAACTTTTGTTACATTTTCTGCCAACAGCAACGTAAACAGTACCGGCTTAACGAGGCAGAACGATAATTAGCAAGGTGCGCTGTAATTAAACGTAATGCTTACATATCTAATTTCACACACACAATCGCTAAAATTATTCTAATGAAAACATTGTTGCAGTAAGTTTTCAGTCTGTGATGTTTATTATCCAAAATTTGAATGAACAAGACTTAGAATTATTAAACAGAGTGTTTGAATATAACTGGTTAAGACTACTGAACATACCTTAAGGATAATAAGATGAGTAAATAATGACATTGATTCGTATTGACTGGAACAAAATTTAATATTTAGATGAAATGACATCTTAAGTGGGCAGACTACTAAAAATGTTACAAAAGCTGATCATTTTTCTTTTACCTGTTTTTCGTAAGTGAAGAGAGATAATGAAATGTAACTTACCACAGAAATAGATAATGTTCTACACCCAAAGATACGAATAAATTTTTTTCAGTGTTGTCATCCATAGAAGTTGCATTGTGGCCAGAATGTGAATTGCCCCAAGATCTAGATTGTCAGTGGCTAGAGAAATGAATTCAACGGTAATTGATGACTTATTATTATTATTATGTATGTTGTCTTGGTTCCTTGTTAACTACTTTTTAAATAATATTTGTATTTATTTTGTACTGTTTATTACAAACTTATTTAATTTGTTCTGTTTATACAAAATAAATATAAATATTATTTAAAAAGTAGTTAACAAGGAACCAAGACAACATAATAAATCATCAATTACCGTTGAATTCATTTGTCTGGTCGCTACCTTAATCCAGATTTTTGGGTAGTTGTTATTCTGGTCACACTGTAATTTCTGTGGATGGCAAAGCTGAAAATTCTTCCAATTCGTATTTTCGGGTGTAGAATAACATCTATTATTGTGTTCTGTTACATTTCATTATCTCCTTTCCCTTACGAAAAGCGAGTAAAAGAAAAATGGTTAACTTTTGTATCATTTTTGGGAGTCTGAGCTCTTAAATAGACGACGAGGTAACAAACTACTCCGTTGAAAGCGGAGAGCGAACTACGTAAGGAATTCCTTATGTTTACGGAGGTTGAATGACTTTAAGGGCATTTTCCCTTCTCTAAGGTGTATCTTGCAGTTAGAAGCTAATTTAAAAATAAGTTGAGTGATTGATGATACGTCTGGTGACATGAAGACAGTGCTTGGTGATAGAAGGACACCGATAAGAACCAATAGTCAATATTTTCCTTCATGACTTGCGATTGAACCAGAGACTCTTTGCACTAGAAGTTAGCTATCGACTGATGGGTTAGCCGACCAAAATTCAGATACTAATTCAATGTGCATGCTTCACTCTTCAATTAACCGACGTGGTAAATGCTGTATTATTATTATTTACAAGGTGTTCTCTCTGTCATATGTATAGTCAACTACGCAGAGGCGATAGTCCTACTGTTCACGCTTGATAATACATTGTATGCGGAGTGTGCATGGAATCTTGGATATCCTTCCATATGGGTTCATATAGGGATAGCTTTGCGTGAAGGAATCTCTCTAGAGGCAGGATTAAAGAAGTCCTGACTGATTGCTCAATGCCCATGCCAGACGCTGAAGCCAGGAATTTCGATAGGGCTGTGTTAGGCTTTGTGATGTAAGGTACCACTAAAACGAGAATTTTTGGAAATTCGACACGCAAGAGGAGGATAGAGGTGGCAGTTACAATGTTAAAATGTGAATATCTGAAAATTTCACACGAAATTTGGAATATGGGCGTCATTCAAAATATTTTTTTCTTCATATTTGACATTTCAAGGAAAGAGAAGATGTGGAAAATTAGTGTATTGCACTTGTAATCTAAAATAATTAACGTGGAGGTGCTTCCTTAAAGTATCTATGCGAGACTATATATATATGGATATCACACAGGTAAGAAGATGTGCGATGCGACAATAAATAATTTTGCGAGACCGTAAATGCAGACGAATTCTGTATAAAATGTGTAAAAGGAAATACGCAAAATATTACTTATACTACGTAACACGTGGAAGCATTGCTAGTTTTTGATAATTTGGAAGTTAATCATGTGTATTGGGTTTGCCCATGTCCCGATTTTGTGAATTTAATCTAAGATTTAGCCTACCCGTCTTTTGTCGATACATAGAAGAAATACATTAATCGGGGGCGTGGCTGATGTCTTCAGCATCTGGATTCCTATCCTTTGCTGTTTAAAGCTTTATTGTTATTATTATTATTTTTTCAGTTAGCCTTGAAAAGTGATATTGGAGCTTCCTCGTGTCTAAGCGGTTAACGTACGCTCATTTAGCGTGGGAGACCCGTATTCAATTCCCGGCGGGAGCTCATGTGGTTCGAATCCTACGTTACTACGTTGTAGGTCCACGTCTCATATAACCCCACTGCTGAGCGGGAGACTAACTAAAAATCAAGTAAAAGAAAGGATATTTGTATTAACGAACTCGTGGAGTTGCCATTTTTTTCCCGTAGTATATCTATAGGTGGAAACAAACTGTGTAACTAATGTATGTTCTATTTCTGATCTCCCTGGAGTGAACAAGCAGATAGTAGGATTTCTTTTAGAAATCTCTTTTGATGTCGAATCTGTTTAAAATGGTGGAATTTATATTGTCGTTTTTGATTAGCATCATTATAGTTGACAACAAAGTGGTTGGGTGAAAGAAACAGACTTGATACGACTTCGTTGGAAGCAAAACAGATTTTGAAAACATCTTTCAGATTAAGTTGGTTTGAGAATTTTATGTTTTGTGTGACATCGATAAGAATGTTGCATCAGTAAGGAGTGAAAGCAGTATAATTTAAATCTAAAGTAATTGGGTAAATAAGATACAATGGCATTTTTTGTACTGTATGCATATGTTTCTTTCTTTCCTTCTTTTTTTCTTTTTTTAATTCACGTATCGTGCCCCGACTGTTTACTCTGAAATGTTCGCAACACTGTCTGGAATTGAGTAAGCTAGGTCTGCTGTGTACATATTTTTTCCATACTTTTGTATTTGAACAAATGGGCTTTTGTACTTTGTTTGTTTGTGTGAAGCATTGGATAATTTATTTCGTGACGTGTAGATAGATGGAACCTACGGAAACCGTATCTTGGAAGGCAACCGGGAAAGAAGGAATTTTGAATTTCTCAATTGTTGCGTGATGCTCATTCAAACGTTTTTAGTCTTTAGTTGGATGTCTACGAGTAAGCCAAAAATGGGAGGGAGTTCCTATGACCTAAATTCCCCAAAGTGCTTGCATATGTTAAAAGTAATAATTGTGATTTGATGGAGTGGTCGTTGGTTGCGCTTACTGAGGGGGAAATTGACCCCAGTTGACTGTTCATCAATGTATGAGTCATGGGGCACTTGTTTGAATTTAAATTAACGTCTACGTCTTGTTCGTCCTAGCAGCGATTAGCATATGCTGTTTCCAGTTGATTTTTTTTTTTTTTAAAGTCTCACTCTGTGAGTAGCCCTGCATGTAAGGTGAAGTATATTTTACATGTAAAATTAGAAGTGATCGCAAATACTATTTATTTTCAGTGTAACGAGGACATTTCTGAGAATTGTTTATGGCAGTTGATTTCTATATCGGAAACCAGAAATAAGCAGTGGCCGGGGGCCTAGTCCTCCAGTTTTTTCAGTGAGAAAAATAATTTAAGTTATTATTTATATATTTTCGGAAGTTTTTAGTAAACTTATGATGTACCTATCATAGTCTGGATACCCCCCCACCGCAGTTTTTACCTTCTGGATCCGCCACTGAAAATAAGAGTGAAGTTTGTTCCAGTCTTGCTAATATTGCACGATTTATCCTTCATACATAGAAAATACACGCACATGTTAATAACAACTTTGATGTTTTGCTTACTTTGTGAAAATGTGTTATTTCTTGCTCATGTCAGACAACGTGTGTTATACACAATGGATATCTTTATCCTTGTCACCCATTTTTATGTAATTTACGTCAACATAAGAAGGGCATGCAACATGTGTAAATTCTCTTGAATTATATGATTGAGGTCGTATAGAGTGACTGGGATGGGAAGTGTTGTGACCTGAGAGATTCTTAGCAGTTATATGCATCAATATTGTCCTTCTCTGTATAGCTATGTTGTCGGCATGCACGTAAAGGAGGCCACAAGTCTGTGTAAAACTATGAAAAAATGTTTGTTATTCATTAGTACATGGCTGTCAAGATTTGTTAAGAGAATTGACCCCTTCTTTCTCTAAAAGGGTTAGTTATTACCTTTCATTTTGTTTAAGACTTCATAATTGGCAATTTTTTTTTTCTCAAGTTGTTCTGCTGCGCCTGTTTTTCTCCGATTTTTCCCTTTTAACATTTTATTAAATGTTCGTTGCAGTGGCGTAAGAAAAAGGCGAAGAGAACTGATTGTGTGGGTTGCTATGGCATTTCATCCTTGCTAAGAAGTAATGATACATAAATTCATTGTCTTGTAACAATGAAAAGTAGAAGTTTGTGGATGATTAGAAACTGGATGGAAGCTTTGAAATATTTTGAAGTTTTTCTTCCTTCAGAATTTGTTTCCCGAGGAAAATTCTTTTTGTTCCCTTTTATGAGGTTGATTCATTTTGACCACGATGGAGCAAAGGAGATATTGTACGGTGGCATTTAATTCGGTATTCAAATGGATAGACACCTAAGAACGCGGAGTATCTTCAACAATGACAAAGAGAAGTTATAACTAAGCAAAAAGCTCTTTTAGCTAGGAGCGCTATTGAGGTTTAAAACTGTCTATTTACACAACCTATGCTGAGGCATCTCGAAGCTTAAAATCTGAGTCCCATTCTAAGTGTCAGCTACCTTTCCAATTTAAAATTAATCGGATCGGAGGGGGGTTGCATTTCGAGAATTAACTAATTTCCGATATTCGACATTAGACTTCTCTTGACCTCTAGTAGAGATTTAGATTTTTTTTTTTTTTTTTTTTAACGTGACTGCAATTTAATCTTGCACGATGCATTTTATAATTGTATTTATGTTCTTAGTTGGAGATTTTAGGTGGCATTTTGTTTAAAGAGAGCATTTCTCAGACTGACCTAATGCACTGACATAAATTAATTTGCTGCTTCACAAAAGGTAGCTTGCGTAATGATGAAAGCATTTTTTTCTGGGTCATTGTGCTTTTTAATTCCGTGTTTTATTATGTATTTGCAACTATGAATCATGTCGAAATGACATTGTGGTACTAGCGTTCCATGGTAGTATTGTAATTCTTTGGTTAGCGTTCCATAATAGTAATGCTGCCGTCATTGCGAAAAATGAGTAGAGACCGAGTATATTATCCTTTACTTCAATGCAAGCTGTATTATCGGTGTGGATTTGGTAGGATTTCTTTTGGTTTTTACACGAATTTCTGGGGCAATTTCTATCTTAGCTTACCAAGACACTTGTAGTTTGTCTGACGTAGCTGCAGGTTCGTAGGTCTAGGGGGTTTAGGGGGGACGCCTCCTAAATTTTTACTGGCCCCCTCTAAAATTTTCACGGTAGGCTTGCAAATGAACTATAATATGGGATGAACTAATATTTTTGGATCGGACTCCCCTAACTTCCACCGCTCCCCCCCCCCTACATTTTTGGGCTGGCTACGGACCTGCGTAGCTGTCTGTACAGGCAGACTTCGGTTTATGGTGTTAGCTTTTTGTAGTTCCTACTGCGATTTACCGTATTTCTACATCAGTCGTTCGGTCATTCATAAGTTTTAATTTCTCAGGGATACCTTGATCGATTAGGAATACATTTCGCGTGATGGTGATTGCTTAAGTGGCCTGTCGCTTTGGGTTGGGCTATATTTATTCGAGGTCTGAAACCGATGTAACTTTTGTTTCTCAGGGGCAGATTTTCCGAATTAGTTCGTAGTTGGCATATAGCCTGTTTTTTAATCCCAAGAGTAAGATGTAATTCCACATACATCTAGTCCATTAGTTTCTTATTGGGGGGAAGGGCACAGCAGTTAAACATGAAAAACAAATATGTCAATTGGGCTTTACCAATAGTAGCTTCATGGGCACATTAAATTTGTAATTTATAACACTTGTTAGTAATCGAAATTTTCGTAAGGAAGTACAGTAGAGCGTCGATTATCCGAACGTCGGTCAACCGAACGACCGCTTAACCGAACTGTGTACTCGCTCGCACCTGCTACTCTCCCACCCTACCGTCCATCATCCCCCTCCCTCCCAAACCAAGTTTCCCACAGTAGTCGTCGCACTGAGCCACCGCTGGCGGAACATTGCTTCTAATGGGGCCTTCATAAGGCGCTGCTGACCGGCCAAGCCGCCAGTCGCTGTGTTTCAACAATCAGCACACTTCTTTTTATGAATAAATTTACTGTACAGTACTTCTTTTTGGCAAATAAACATGTACAGTTCGATTATCCGAACAAACCAGTTTTCCGAACACCCATGTCCCCCAATTACTTCGGATAATCGACGCTCTACTGTAAATAAAAGTAACTGTAACAGTGTTTGCTGGTTAACTCCTAGACTACTGCACAGACTTTGAGGATTTTTGGTATTTAACTTAGGTTTATAGCGTATTTTCGACAAGGGGGTGAGAGGTGTGGTATGTGAAAATTAATAAACGACTGGTAGTGCCTTTTGGGGTCGCTACATTCAATAGTGACAGTCCTGATGTCCTTTAAATTCAGGTTCATACTCCCATCGTCATTGGAATGAGAGGATGGAGGTAAAAAGAGGGTAAAAGGTTGCTGACATGAATAGTGACACTTCCAGTGCCGTTTTAAGTATAAATGCGTCCTCCATGTGTATCCTAAGGGAGAGGGGGAGGGGTTCAAATGGTTTCCATAAATCTATTCTCTCCGTGCAAAGAACGGGCATTTCAGCTAGTTAGTGTAATAAATTATAAAGTTAATATGCCTCTGAAACTTCCGTTCGTACAGCTAACTTAACGTTCCTGTCGTTTGTATTTTTCAGTTGTGCCTTTTATAATAAATAAATAAATAAATAAGTAAAGCAAGCATACAGTATAGAGAAAAGTTAAGCCTTGTTAACTCGAAGCTTGTATCCACTCCTTAATTCGGGTTTATATATTTCGTAATGATAAATAAATAACCATGGTAAGTCAGACAGAAGCACGTACTGTAAGTTGTTAGTTGTATTTGGCTTTTGGTATCTGTATTCTTTTTCCCACGTTTTTCCGGTTCGTAGAAGAAACGTAATATATTGTCTGTGTTGTGCAGATGTTCGCAATGATCCTTGGGAGATTCGCGTTTCTGAGTTGTAGATCAAGTCAAGTCAAGACTATTATAATCGCTGCGGTGACCTTTAGCAAAAATGCAGCCTTGAACGCGGTGCGGTGGATCCATACACCTCAGCAATTTTGTTCAGCGGCGATTGTTCAAAAGGCAAAGAACCGGTTCCAAGATTCTCCAATTGCGGTTAAAGGATAGACGATCTTCTTGCCTGCGGCGCTTTTTGGAGAGCGGAAATACCTTCCTTCTGTTATGGGAGCCGGATTTGATGTAAGTGATGTGATGACCAAAAATTGTTAAGAGGAAATACGTAAACATAGGTGCACGTCATCTCTACTGTGTATTTTATTGGTAAACTCTAATGCTAAAGGTTGGGTTTCGTAGAGCAAAGCTTTGAGTCTTGGTGTCTTAATTAGCTACATCCTCAATTCTGTTCGAGGTAGTTGGTACTTCCCAAGACCTTAGGCTCTTGTCTTCGAAGGCATGGATTTTAGGGAAGTTAATTTCGTTTCTTTATTGATTTATTTACTCATATATTTCAGTGGCATAAGCAAGATCCGAAAGATGACTATAAGGCTTTAAAAAAATTGCTTAAATGCTCCTATTATAGGTGTAGGCACGTAGAGGATGTGATGTACCTTGGGTTGAAGGAAATTTTGATACCGTACCTCTCTTTGGAAGACTTTTCAAGTTTTAGTTTGGGAGTTATCTGGATTATTGAATTTACTCTGTGGCATGTGTCTCAGTTTTTCTTGTAGATAATTGAGATGCCATTTGTATAAGATTTCGTAGATAGACGTGCGGTCAGTTTACAGTGAATTCATGGTAGACACGAGATATTTTGAATCTTACGTTACCGTGTTATGAGAATTTTTCTTGAACAGTTATAAATCCGATAGTTTTTATCCTAGGATGCATGATGGGTCACAGATTAGTTACGATTATCTGTTTATCAGCAAAAGCTTTTCCCATCTCGACTCCAGAGAAATTGTTTAACGAAACTTGGTGTCGAAGATAGTAATGGTAATTGCCACTAGCAAATACCACTACTATATATGTTTTTCATATTGAATTCCTTTGTTAGTTTCCCAATAAGGAGCAGACCGGTAGCCAGCCTAAAAATGTACGGGGGAAGGGTAGAAGTTATGGGGGCCTGATCCAACCGTATTACAGTTTATTTGCAAGCCTACCGTGAAAATTTTCGTGGGTCCGGCCCCCTAGACCCCCTTGGATATGGACCTGATGAGGAGCTATTCGATTTTTGGGATGGCTGTTCGTACATTCGAGACATATATTTTTAACATTGATTTCTTATAATGGTATAGAAAAATCACACTGATAACGTTTGTGAAGTTTTTTTTAGGGGGGAGGAAATTAATGCAATGGAAGATATATACGTGTGGTCTAAACTTATGTACGGTCTGCAGCAAAAAAAAAAAAAAAAAAAAAAAACTGCAACATGAGCATGTAAATTTATTGTAAAACTGCGCCTAACAGCCCAGAGAATCAACATAACGTCTCAGTGGCACGAATCACGCCAGGGAAAACATCGGCGTTCTCCCCTGCACACGTATTTTGGAGCAAAATACTTTGTCGTTTCACAATAAACTTACATTCTGATGTTGCAGGTTTTTTGCTGCGCACTGTACATGCTAATATTTCAGAATGTTTTTCAACGTCTAACGTTTATTTTGAACAACTAACACCAAGTGATATAATCTTCTGAAATCTTTTTCCAGTTGTCTGGGGTCTAGTTTACGGGATAGCTGACCTCCATCTTGTCATATCCACTGAGACACCACGCTGCGCAACATTTTCCTTCACACAATCATTCCATGAACTTCATACTCCGAAGATGGTCTTCTTGCATGCCTAAACCATCGAAGTCTGCTTTCTTGCAGTTTTTTCCACTACTGGTCTTGCCTTTACTTTTCCTAGGATAATTTCGTTCCTAATTTTGTTTTCCCGCGTCACTCGACACATCCATGACAGCATCTGCATCTCAGTGACATGTAACTTCTGTTTATTTCTCCTCGTCGTCCAATAATCCGCTCCGTGTAATTTCGCAGGTCGGTCTACTGTTTCACATTTTTTTAAATATTGGTACCCCACGGGCACATAAGTCCCCTGCTACTTCTCTTCATTTTGACCAAACGTTGTTAACTCTATCGTTTGCATCTTCCTCTATTAGCTTGCTTTTCCTGTAATGTTGATCCCAAATACTTGAATTTCTTCGTATTGTCGTATTCTTTATTTCCGATTTCATCTTTTGCTAAATGCCATTGTACAGATTTTGTCTTAGTTTTACTTATTCTAAGCCTTTTGCTCTCCAATGCTTTTCTCCAGGTATCTAATTTCTTTTGCAGTACTGCCTTGGTGTACGATATCGTCCACAAATAACATAGGCTGTTCCAAGGTGCTAACTTTTGGACATTCTTTGTAAAGTCATTCATCACTACTGAAAAAAAAAGTATAGGCTCAGACTGGAAGTCCCACTTCAACTTAACTTGAACAGATGCATGTGTTCAGAGCACATTTTATTTTCAGTAAAATACATATTAAAATTCTTGAAGGGCTGATTTTATTGTTTCGAAGTTTCATGATAATGACATATGCTGAATGTAGCAATAATAATAATAATAATAATAATAATAATAATAATAATAATAATAATAATGTAGTGGTTGAACTTTATGCACGGTTATCTTTAATATTGGAAAACATTCTTCAAAAGAAAAACATAAGTGCGGTATTTTGTATGGGGTACGAAAAGTATTATTATTATTATTATTATATTATTATTATTATTATTATTATTATTATTATTATTATTATTATTGATGTAAGAAAAGAACCGAAATTTTCTTGAAGGCTGTGGGGAACATTGTGTTTTACGCATCCATTTTATATATATAATATAAATCAGCTTGTTACCTCTCAGCATAGATTTAACTCCAGGAATGGATAGCATAGCTCCAGGGAGACACTTCTGTATTAAATGCAATTGGGTATGGCTAGCCTTTGAACAGTAAGAAACTAATGAACTGTAGAGAGAAAAGTATATATATTATTTGCTTGGGCCTGTCACTAACCTAAGAATTCGTTCGTTGGCCATATTGTTGTTTTGAGTCATTGGCCAAGACTTGGTGGGTGCATTTGTAGTTCTCGCCCGAAGGTATGGAAACTGTTAGTTGGTTGGCATGTGTAAGGAGCACGCAATTCGTTTTAGAGATACAGGTGTTTTTTTTTTCTCTTTTATTTCGTTCGCTTCAACGGTTTTCGTCTTCATCCTTCACTCTTTTTTTCTTTTCTTTCAAGCAAGAGATTACTTTCTAAGATCTCGTGATCTGTTGGTGGAATTGTGATGTCACGACGATGTGGACTTGAGCACGAATGGGGGATTTGAATTCATTGCATGTTATATATATATATATATATATATATATATATATATATAATAATTCCCCCCTCCTCGCAAAACATTTTTGTTTCATTTAAAATAGTTACGGCATGTGGCCTAACAAACATGACCGCATGCATTTAAGAAAAAAAGACCAGTTGCAGACAAACGTAAGGAAAGGAAAAAAGAAAACTCAAGCAAATGAAATGAAAATGTTTGTTTTATATTTTAATTAATGGATGACAATACTTTTTATTATTTTCCTTTTTTTTCTGACAGTTAACGTATTTCCGTTTCCGTGCTTTTTTAAAAATAATTATTTCGCAATGTCTTTGCATGAAATTAAACAGGAAGTTTAAGCATTATTGAAGACGGACTCTTGCGATTATTATTATTATTATTATTATTATTATTATTATTATTATTATTATTATTATTATTATTATTATTATTATTATTATTATTATTATTATTATTATTATTAATGCTGTTCGGTAACAAACAACCATGGGCTGGAAGAGAAATTATTGTATCAAATGTACGTATGATGTAGTGAGTTGAGTTGAGTTGAGTTTAGCGTCCCTTTCAGCAGCGAGACTATGTGAGACGTGGACCTACTGATTAACATGGAATCCGAACCACATGAGCTCCCGCCGGGAATCGAACCCAGGTCTCCCACGCCAAAGGTGCGTAGTATGATGTAGTGAGGTAATGGCTAATTGGAAGTATAAGTTGTTAAATATTTTTTTTTGTATACTCGTTTTTCTACTTCTGTTCTCTCTCACTTCATCATTTTTTTTTTCTTTCTTCAAGAGTTTGCCCCGCAGCTTCATTTCACAATTTGCTTGTGGAAGAAGTTTACCGACATAAGTATAATTTTGCGGTTTTCGTTAATATATTATTATACCGTTGATTGAGTGAATGTACCTATCAAACTCAGTGGACAATTGCTCTCTGTCCTCCCCCAGTTGATTTCCCTGGTTTGACCCCAAAGTTGTAGTGAATTCAATTCTCACAAGTAATACACTTTTAAATCATGGAGGAAAAAAAAAAAACTGCCGGGGTCTTATTTTTAGGCGTTTATATATACAGTATACGATGTAAATCTAAGGATTCGACGCTTCTTAACCATTTTGGGTAGTTTTTCTTCACCCCTTCTCATCTACCATATCGATGGACCTGAACGTAAACAGTATCGATAGTGTCAGTGTTTATCGTAACGATTCCGATCCCATCCTGGCATGGGCGGAGTTATTGGGGGGGCATTGCCCCCGACTTTTTGACAAAAAATAAAAATGCCACCTACCAAGACCTCCGAGACCGACCAAAAGTTCTGCCGCCCAGCAGAGACAATTCCTAGCTCCGCCTATACATCCTGGGATGCTAGGGATCTTACCCTCGCTGGGAGCTGAACTTGGACTTAACGGCGTTGGGATTATTCGACATTATCTGTTGTTTTCGAATACTTTTACGTCACCCTATCTACGCCCACTCCTTGTAGGATTATTAATGTCTTTTTAATCCACAGCAATTTTTCTCATTGTAAATCATGAACCACATTGGGTTGGAGAAACTACATGTGTTTGAATTACGTTGGAACATACGTAGACACACACACACATACAAAATATATATATATATATATATATATATATATATATATATATATATATATATATATATATATATATATATATATATATATATATATAATATACGTAGTCATGTCCAAAATTATTGTCGCATATCTATAAATATATTGTTGTAGGAATATAATTTGATAACTATTTCGCTCGGTATTCTTTATAATGTTAGTATGTATATAATCGGCAGACATGTATATGGTAAATTTCATGTCAAAAGAGCAGTAAATAAGAACAATATAACGAAAAAAAGTTTCTTGTCCATTTAGCAACATTTTGTTTTACTCATTCTAATTTTCGTATCTATAATTCTTTTCCTATGGAATTTACCACAAATCTACATTTCCTCATTATACACATAGAGTACCGGTACCGTGCAGAATCATTATCAAATTATATTCCTACAACAAGAGTTATAGATATGCGACAATCATTTTGGACATGACTGTACATCTTTATTCATACACAAATGTATGGGCATGAGCAATCCTTGTCACAAAATAAGGAACTGAGAATATAAAACAAGAAACAACGCCTTTGGCGTTGCTCCTATCACCAAATGAAATGCCAAATAGAATAAATAACTACATATAACGCCTTGGGCGTTACTGCTGTAAATTTCCGAACTAGCTTACGTTGGTGCCCAACAGCTAAGCAACCCCCAAAACACAGTAATTGACGATGGTTGTTGATAAAATCGCCAGCAATCTGGTCATTTTAGACATTTTATTTTCAACCCTCCCTATAGATTGCGAGTGAATTTGGTGGTTAACGGTATTGGAAATGCGGGTATTCATCTCGGCGACCCGGAAAACTATGAATTTGACTAAGGATGGCCAAAATTTTCCGGAATCTGAAATTTCACTTTCTGTATTTCGGAAAAAAGAATCCGGATTTTTTCCGAAATTGGAATTTTGTAAATTCGGAATTTTTCCGATTTTACTTTCCGGGTACTAAAAATTCCGGAATTGGCCATACCTTGATTTGACACTAATATCGGCCGTTTTTGGTTATTTCTTCATGCTCGCCCGTCCCATACACCCTGGAGGACGCTGAAGTGTCTTATCCACACTGGCAACTAAACTTGAACTGTATCGGGGAAACCAACTCCCGGAAACGATTGATTCGACATTATCTTTTTTTCGAATATTTTGGATGTCTTCCCTCCAAGCATGTTGCAGGAATGTGAACTTAGACTTAAGCGGCGTACACTTAATTGAATTAGCTTTCCTGTTGCCAAATAACTGTAGTTGGGAACTGTAGTAAGTACAATCGAGTGTGACAATACAAGTTAACACATTACTCAAGAAATTTATGTTGTTTGCTTTTTATAGTGACGTATAAGTCCTACAATATGCACTGTGAACTTACGGGGACTAGAAAAATCGTTGTTTTACGTCTCACGATTATGCCGGCTAGGCTAGAAGACAATGATGATGAGAAATGAATGAAATGGTGGAATGAAGAAAGTGGGAGGAAACTGGAGAACCGCGAGAAAACCCACGAACACTGTGTTTGTCCATCACAAAGTCCACTTGGCATGAGGTGGGATCGAACCAAGGACCCCGTTTATGGTGACTAGATACTCATAGCAATAACAGAAGACAACCTGGTAATTTTATGTATTTTGCATTCTCGCAGATTTGCAAGAGAATCCTGCTCTCCAAATGGAAAAATCTCATCTGTTCCATAAGTTTGTCTTGTAAATTACGATATGTGATTGGTTGAGGCCCAAATAATGACCGGACAAAGTTCGTAGAAATTCTTGTTTTATACGGAGTTTGAACAAGGTCAGACTAGGATGGGAAAAGAAATCTGTAGGTATATTTGATTGGGATAAGGTGTACACCTTCCACACAGATCTAAGGTTACTTTTAGAGAAAAGGAGAAATAAGTCTGTCGAATTTGCGTCATGCATCCCTGACTTCACTCAATTTTTTGATAAGTTTTAAAATCTTGGTAAGTTTTGAAACCTTAGGTATGTTGTGAATATTGGGATCTAGTCATCTATAGAAATGGATAACAGCTGGAATGGCTGTTCTAGATTCTCAGTTGTAGAGAACATTGGCGCAAATCTGGGGGGATGAAGGGGACATGTCCCCTCCAATCTTGGAAATGAGGGATAATCCGATTTGAAATTTTTTTTGGTAGAAATGTGATTTGTCCGATTGCCACAAAGTAAAGTTAGATGAAATTGATATTCCCCCAGAATAAGCCTGAGATCTGCCCGGATTCCAATGTTGAAGACAACTCAGCTCCTCTCCTCCACAGCATAACTTCGTAACTTCACTTTAAAAAAAAAAAAAAAAAAAAAATGGAACGATCTTACCCGTTCTCCCCAATGTTGAAGACAGATCTGGGCCGCTGCACAGTGGTTCAGGATGAGCAAAAACCTGGTCAAAACCTATAATTGGTTATAAAAATTTGCAAAATGCTTCCAAAGTTCCAAATATGTGAGAATTGTATATTTATAGTACTACGAAGTAACGAATACGTTCATCGTTCAGTTGCACTAGTCTTATCTGCAGGAAAAATTAGTAGGAAATGTTTGTAAACACTAATAGAGTACTGCGTATTCGTATGCAATACGTGAGTACACTCACACATACTAATCTGCACTACATTCATACATACAAGTCTTCATTACACTCACACACACAAATGAAAACCCAGAATTGATTTTGTCAACCACATCTGTACGTCAATCATCACTGTCACTGTCAATATCATTGAATGCAAATCTGATGTCTTTATTATTTTGGCTGTTGGACGCGGCGTTGGCTCTTTCTCCTCCACGCTCCCACATCTTCAACAGTAGTCGTCCTTTGTATGTCAAACAATGTCTTTTCTTCCCGGTAACCACGTGCCTAACACTCGAAAGAAAGGGATCAGAAGTAATCAGAAGCATATGCAACATATCCTGATTCGTAATAGTGCGAGAGAATTTGCGTGAGTGATCTTCACGAAATGTTTGTAAGTCTTTATTAGTAAAATTACATTCTTTATCACAGCCAATCCATGAACAAGTATTTTGTGGACACTAGCAAGCATATAGAACTAACTGTAAAGGTGAACAAAGAGTTTGGCTGTCTCAAGTGTATAACTGTCAAAAGTTTTGGGATCAATATCAAGTCCAGAGTGATTACAGATAGTATAACCGATAAATGTGTAATGAAGTGTTCAGAAATCCCGTTATTTGCGCAGATTGGTATGGGTCCGCAAAGAACTAGTAATGTTCCCATCATTGCTTCTTCCACTGCCTCCTGCTTTGTGTCTATCGACGGTAAGGCCTCCTTTTTCTCTAAACTGCTTCTCAATCTCATGTATCCGCGAGTAATTGGTGATAACTTGGATAAATATCTGAGTAGCATGCTTTGGCACCAACACATATACAGTTGTATTGACTTTTGGTTAACTTAGCATAGAGAAATAATGCAAGCACCTCTCCTTTGGTGTACGGTTTGGATGAAATGCTTTGGTCCTTTGCTCTCACAAATGCTTGCCTCATCTTACAAGCTCTAGACGGAATCGTTTCTGTCACTTTACAAAGTATTTTTGCTGCATCCTTTTGTCCTGATGCCCGACGACTCATTTTGGCAATAAGTGCCAGTTCCGATGTACTTGCAGATGCGCGTAAGTCTTCCGTTTTCCTCCGTTTTGTTCTGTCACTAGATTCTCTGAAATCCTTCGATGGACGACCTCCAGGATTTGATCGAAGTTCCATCTGTCTCTGGACTGTAAACGACAGTTCTCCTCCTTCAAGCCATCCTGTATGTGTCTGTCATGATTTCTGCCACTCTTATACAGTTTTTGGTACACTTGCTGCAAAACCTGGAAACATTCTTCGAATGTCTTCACTAACGTGAGCTGGGCGATCACCAAGGTCAAATTGCGTCAAAACCCAGGTCTGGACATGCCGTGTTTGCTCCCTCTGACAATGTCCTTTCATTTCTTTCATTTTCTCATAGAGCTGGATGTATCTCAGCTTTATGATAAAATACAGACGTTCTGCAAGTAAAAACTAAGAATTATTAATTTCGTTGTACTGCCACCACACACAATCACAAAGAAACGTATATTTCACCAACTCGCACATATTCGCACCTAAACTCCATGAAAAACAATTCATCATGGATTATTCTTTCGGACCATTTCAACAACTCCGCTGGGGAACGCTGGGCACTAAACTAAATCCCTGTAGTTTTCTAGACCATCAGTTATCACAAGTAATATTTTGTCACATTAACATATTTTGTTCGAGAAAACGTACAGTGACTCACAAAATTGATCGTACACTTGGCGCTTTGAGACAAATGAATAGAAATAACCTCTTTTACATAGTTTATATTACAAGAAACTGAAATATATTATGTGAAAGGATCTTATAAACAAATATATATTTATTTCATTCCTTTACACAAAATCAGACCTTGAACGTAGAAACAAAACACTTTCATATACAAACTTAAGAGTCACAAAATTATTCGTACACCTTGTCCATTTACAAATTTGGAACGTTCAGTAGCGAGCTGCGAGCCCATTTCTTCTTATTACCTCGGTTAGTCTGTTTGGCATTGATTGTACCAACTTCTTTGTGATACTAGGTATAATCTTGAGCCACTCGTCTTTCAGGAACGTCTTCACTTCTGTCACGTTATTTGGTCGGCGCTGCTGCACATTCTTCTGTAATTCCCACTATAGATTTTCTATGAGATTGAGATCTGGTGATTGAGGAGGGGTTGCAAGAGTCTTTGATGTGTTGTACAATAGCCATGAGCGCACAATATGAGTGGTATACTTGGGGTCGTTGTTCTGCTGAAATCTGTAGAACTGTCCAAGTCCTAAGTTTTCTACACTAGACTTCAAGTTCGTCTTCAATATGTTGAGATATGCAAATTTATCCATTGTTCCATCAATAAAGTGTAGATTTCCTACGCCAGAAGCTGCCATGCAACACCAAACCATGACTAATCCTCCTCCATGTTTTACTGTTGGTCTAGTGTGTTCCTTCTTAAATTCTGTATTAGGTTTCGTCAAATAATTTTGTGTCCATCGGATCCATATAGGTTAAATTTGCTCTCATCACTAAATATTAAGCTATTCCAAAAGTATTCGGAGCATTGCTTATGTTCCAGAGCAAATTGAAGCCTTTTGCGTTTATTCGTCTTGTTAATATAAGGCTTCTTCCTAGCAACTTGGCCATTGAACCCAGCTTTTCTTAAACTTCTTCTTACTGTTTCTATGGAAAGGGGTCTCCCAATGGACAATACCACTTCTGTTGTCAGTTTGGGTACACCTTTACGAGGATTCTTTTCATTTTTAAAATGATTCTTCGTCTCTTTCACTCAGTATAGATTTTCTTCCTCAACCAACTTTATTTCTTATCCTGCCCTCGTACTTGAATCTGTTGACAACTGCCTGGATGGTTGAATGTGTTCTTCCCGTTACTTTTGCTATAGTTCTTAAAGATTTGCCCTCCATGGCTAGTTTAATAATTAATTTACGTTTAGAATGTGTAGTTTCACTTTTTGGTGCCATTGTACTACACTTCCTTCGTGTTGCACTCACCTCAAATGTGTAGAAGGACGTGGATAACCTACTAGTACAGTGACTCACTCCTTCAGCTTTGTTTGTTTCCACCCCTTCCCCTTCAACACGAGCTAAATGTAAAGTGTACGATCAATTTTGTGACTGTCTTTTGTACATGAATCTGGATAATCCACCTACAACTGTAGACACGGAGGACAAGAAGGTACAATACTCATACAAATGGGTCTTATAAACACCAGTTCCATCTCAGTAACTGCAATCATGTAGACTTTATGACAAGTAATTAATTTACGCGTTCATTTTTAGAAATTAGTAGGGTGTACGATCAATTTTGTGAGCCACTGTACATATCTCAGATACTGCATAGCCACTTTGGATAGTTGCAGTGCTTGAGAGGTATATTCGTGCCATATATAACAAATGTTTCTTCTAACCACATATTCATATGTATCACGACATGAACTTGAATGTCAAATACTCTATTGGCAACTATTTCAGAGACATTTTTACAATGGTTAACTTCCACCCTTTGTAACTCACCCATTACATGTATGTTACTCGTGTTCATTGTTTGTATATAGCAAACTTTGAATATTTCTTAACCCATACACTAAACCAGTATCCTTCTAACGCAGTTTTCAAAAATTGGGTTTTGGCCAGCTTTTTGTTCATTCTGAACCACTGTGCGCTGGTAGAGAATTCAAATAAACATATTGAGGTGTTTGACGAAGTGTGAATGTGAATGGTGGAACTATGGGTCACACCTGAAGAGAGAACTACTATAACGGCTGCTGAGGATCCTTAGATGTTAACGAGAATTCAAAGAAACGCGTTAAGAGCGTTTAAGGAAGTGTAATGAAAATAGTAGCAGACATGTGTAAATGTGGTGTTTTCCACGAGAACAATAGTTTCATTCCTAAGTTCATTCCAAACTTCTATTGATTTCTTTGTATTACCTGTAAAATATAATATAAGAATATATACCTTTAAATTTTGTTGAAAGTGCTGCTGGTTGAAAGAACAAAATTTTTCTTAGCATTTTACGTAGGTAAATAGCATATTTTTTCTTGTCAGTTTCTTTTCTCTTTTCTTTTTTTTAACTTTGCCCTTGAAGTCAATTCAGATGACATTCCACTTTTACTGCAGATAATTTGAGATTAGATTTTTTTTACTGGCGTATCGAAGACAATGAGACCCATGCAGATGTAAATCCATCAAATGTGAACATTAAATCATTTATAGCTTGATAACAGACGAAAACATTTCAGTTCAGAACTAGATTATGCTGAAGGAATTTCTTCGTGTCATATTAAAAATACAAGCTATAATGGTCGACGATTAATGTTGGTTTGTAAACAAGATATGACTCACTATTGATTGTATGAACCATTTTTGAAATTATTATTATTATTATTACAAGCTGAAATGCCGGTTCTTCGCGCAGAGAGAATTGATTTATAGAAGATATTCGAGTCCCTTGTAAGGGGTGTCTCCTGGTTCGTATTTAGTAATCCTCAAAATAATTCAAACGTTTTAACACTTTCTTAGCTGGTTTTTAATACTTAACCATGAGAAGCGTACATAATCAACTTTCTGCATATACAACAAGATGTCTACACCTTTATACACACATTTATTTTCTCAACAAGATGTCTACGTACATGTATATTTATTTACGATGTTGCTATAGCAACAACTCTCTTTTTTTTAGTTAACGATTACAAAATAGTGTCTCGAAATCTCTGTGTCTTTCTTTTCTTTATACATAATATTGCTCAAATAATTCGCCTCTGATCCCTTTTTATAAATTGGCACAGATTGCTAATATTATACAACGTTATCGTTGTACCCTAGTGTGGTTTAACAGATATAAGAACGTGTTGAATCCTCCAGGACACCACGTACGAGAGTACGAAACGTAGATAAGCCGTAGATATCTAGGAACTGTGGCCACTTATTGAGATTGATAATGGGACCAACATGTAGGGTATTAAGCGGAATATTCAACTCTTTTTGCGGGAAACTATTCGTTCAATACCTCCACCAGCTTAAGAAAATGTATAAGGTAGGATAAGTAAACAATGCAAGCTAAATTTCCTCTATCTTCGTTGTCTCATCAGGAGAAGGGTCTGTTTCTGGACAGTGTTGACGTGCTTCAAGAAGGCAGTTCTTTACGCACTGGTTAAAATCACACGAATCCACTTCCAAACACACAAGAAAGTGTTAATACAGTAGTTCTCAAGGTGGAGTTCGCGGACCCCTGGGGGTCCGCGATGCCGAAAAATTGAAATGTATTGTAATAAAATGGAACTCTCAGCTGTTACGCAAGAAGTATTTTTTTTTTTAGTTACTAAAAAGAAAGCAATTAGAAATTATACGTACGTTTGTAAATTTAAATGTTTCCTACTTTACTAAGTTTCTGCCCTGAAGTTGGTCAACCGTTATATAGGACTACTTCAAGTACGAGAAATTTCTTCTTTGTTAGAACACTTTTTCAATAACAGTTGTATAACCGTACGACGACTCGGAATATCGTGGATTTCATCTTCAAGTGTCGGAAAGTTTCCACCACTTCCACCAATTTCAGGTATATATATATTTTTAAAGTTAATGTTAGTCATTCCTGTGCTTATAAACATCAAGACTCCCCCAATTCTGGGATTTCTAAAAAAATAACGACGAGAAACCCCTCCCAAAATATGTTTCTAGATCCGCCGCTGCGAGTAACTCGTGACTCAAATTGGTTTCCGTGTGCACTGTGAGTACGAAGAGTAGTCTAGAAAGGCATTGCAACATTTGATGCCTTTCTTTACCACTTACTTATGTGAGCTGACTTATTCTGCTCGTAGCAGTGTATTCAAGCCTTAAAGCGAAATAGTCTTAATGTGAAATCGGATCTAAGATTGATGGTTACAAACTTGTCAGTCATAATTCTAATTAGTATATTTTTTAATACCATGCGAAATTTCAGATAGTATTGCAAGAGGGTCCGCAGATCGCTTCCTGAATGAACAGGGGGTCCGCGTTATTGGAAACTTTGAGAACCACTGTGTTAATAGATTGCTTGTAGAATCGTACGTATGGAACTGCTGTACTCGGTCAGACCATAAATTGAGCTGTGTACGTGTGCATGAAACCTTGAAAACTGTGAAGCCACAAGTATTCGGTAAGATCACACCTAACACTATTATCCGACTTGGCAAACTGTAACATCCCTCATATATGTCGGGCATTGCACCTCGTATCGTTTGTTCCTTACAACGGTTCCTAGCCCTCGAGGTGGTGACCCACGTACTGAACGACTGGTGTTTACGTCCGGCTGTTTTGCTACTGTCGATTTTATATTCTGTCCGAAGATTAGAGAAATATTATTAGTGTTGTTGGGGATTATTTCTGTTTTCAGGTTCACCTTTCTCTTTGTAAGGTTAAGATTCAACAACTTTTTTACTTTTTGGGTACCTGATAGTTTTTAGTGTCTATGGTTTTATATAATCTAAATTTCACCCTGGGAGTGAACGTGTTATTGCTGTTTATTCCATTCCCTTTATTTTAACAACGTATTTGATTTTTAACCTGCACATGTGTTAGGTAGCGTGTATGAGTACGCTAATAATTTTTCTAAACAAAACGTAGTGTGTTTCACTTGACTGAAATTAAAACCAATATGAACATCAATTAGTTCGTCCCGAATTGATATGGTTAACAGCAGCATACTGTATTTTCTGTACTAGAAACACAAACTATTAGAATAAAGGCAGTGCAGTGAGTACTGTGCACTTGTTTACATATAAATTACGTAAAATACTTGCATGTGAGTCATTCAAAGTATCCAGAATAAGCGAATTCAGTATATTTAAGTTCTGGCTGCTATATTCTTGTTCGCAATGTGTGTTTATTTTGACATTGTTGAAAAGTTAATGTATAAATATTTAAATATGGCATGAGCTTTTTTTTTTGAGTTACGTACGCTTTTCAGGTTATGAACAAAGGCCGGAGTAGAAGTTACTCAAGTGAGAACTCGACGAGTGCTGCTTTTGTTTGGATGGCCGTTCTCAGAAATTTTCTAATGGACAATATTGCTAGAACGTCATGGTTTAATATGCAGCAGCCATATCTAACTAGCGTGTCATTTGCTATTTATGAAAGAATTTAGAACTAGAAGGTAACGGACGGAGTACATTGAAATTGACATAAATATTTTTCTCTTTCTTTTACGTTTAGATTTAAATTAAAATCCAGCACGGTATAGTATAATATCTGTAACCTTGTGTGACGTCATTGTCGATTGAGGCCGGACGAGTAAGAGAGGGAACAAGGTCGCTCCACCCCTATTGCAAACAGACTTTTCTTCCCATCAACAATTGAAGAGACATTGACCGTAACGAACAGCTGAAAACGTATTTGTTAGCGGTTTTGCTTCTCTTCGCTTTACACTTCTCACATTGCATTCACAGTACGAGAGGTTATTCTACTGTTCGTGGCAGGTATTCATTCTGTACTGCGGTCTGTGGGATAAAATTCTTCTCAGGTTGGATTGTTTTCTACTTCGTTGAATTCGAAAGAATACAGTCTGATGACACAGGACAAAATGGTATGCAGAGGTCCAATTCGATGAAGATAAACCACTAAATTTGTCTTCAGCAGTCTGCTACGGAGATATTTTACTTGAAGGATCTCTATTTCAAATACAATTCCAGAAAACATTTCATCATTAATCATTGTTGAAGTTACCAATTTTATATACAGTATGTAGGCTATTGAAGACTTGAGAAAGTTTTTTTTTTGTTTGTTTGTTTGGAGTAACAATTCTTTTTTTAAAAAATAATACTGCAATGTATTTAGTTTGATATATTTTTTTTTAGTTTGACAGTTTTTTTAATGTATATTACTGACTTGTTAGCATCAAAAGATGAATAGATTACTTAAAACGAATGTCAATACATCAGTAGGCGATGAACCATTTTCTGTGCTATTCAGTACTAGGACAGTTCGAATCCGGAACCAGGCTTCAACTTTTCTTTTGGGACTCTTTCCCTTAGGTAACCGCTACTTCAAGATGCGAAGAACGTTAGACAGATTTTCAGGGATTATGTTGATTTAACCTTGGTTTACTGGAACTAAAGCGCTTCAAATTGAAGACGTGGGTCTTAATAACGCTACTGTAACCCATTATTTGAGTTTGTATATTTCTTTTTGCTGTACTCAGGAGGGATATTCATAAGGTGGATTCAGTCATTAATTTTTATGGAGGACAAGAGAAAGAGTTGAATTATTTAAATCAACTAGAAAAACGTACAAAATTGTGTAATTCAGACACAAAAATATGTATTGATTCTCCCTGCTTGTCTATTGATTAGCGCTCCGGTTTGGTGTGTGTGATCCTGGATATGATTCTTCCTGGGCAGTAGCGTAACGCAAAAACGTCGGGCCCACCCGCAGGAGTATTTTTGGGCCCCCCTTCCCATGCCTATTAACTTCCTACTATATTATGTCCCTGTAGAAGACATTGGTTAATAAATCCATGAAATATAATAAAATTACAATTAAAATTAATACCCATCGAAAAAGGCAAAAATTATTTTCACTTAGTGGTAAGGTGATTTTTTAAACTGGTGTTTCTAGCATTGATGAATTTTCACCCAGAGCATATTTTTCTTTTCTAAAGTAAATAATGTTGTTCAGGGATATGGATATTCCGTATTCAGCTCACTTTTTGCAGCCTATAGTTCTTGGCATTTGCTTCGCGGTGGACCCCCAAACCCGTCGCACCCCTCAGTTGCGCCACTGTTGGTGGGGGCCCATTGAATGCATTACAATAGCGCAAGTTCTTTCGATTGTAGGTTCATGTCTCATTTAGCCTTGGTTCTAAAAAGGAATCCATCTTCAGTAAACAAAGAAAAAAAGGTATTGTTTTTTCTTGAGAGGGTGACAATGACAAGAGTAATAAGTTGTTCGAAAACTTACGGGTCTTCACTACAGCGAAATTAAACTACCGCTTATTTTAGAGTTTTTCTGTAATATCTTCAAAACAAATAAAAATATTCGAAAAGTAGAAATGTAGCGAACTAGACAATACGATTTTGCATGTAATACCTTTACCACAATTCATCTATCTGCTTTTGGTATGCCGCTATTTACAGAATCCGCAAAAAATGCTAAATTTATTTACAGTTTCAAATCGAAAGCAGATAGATGAGTTGTGATGGAAGCAGACAGTGGCGTATGGATCATAGCGGAGAGATATCACTGATACACAGTCCATAGATTTTCTACAGTATTACCTAATAATTTTGACTGGCCCTTGTAGTAAAATGTGATCTAAAATTTTATATAATTCCCGTGTACAGCAACGTGGCTGGGAAATATTCCAAACCTTGAATTTTGTTTTCTATAATTGTAACATACCACTGCCAATATTGCCATTTATCGGGTTTGAGTGGTAACTGATTGACTCTTCTTGCTGGATTGTTATATTCCTGCACTGTAAATACAGGACGCGCATTCTAAAAATAGTAATAACAAATAAAATAACACTGAAAGCAGATTTCTAAAGGTAGTACAATCAATACGATAAGTTATTTTGGCATTTAAAATATATTATATTTTTTAAGCAGTACAATTAATTACTTGAACATTCTGATTATATGTACTTCATGATTAGAATAAGGCGCTTTCTAATACCATTTTATATTTAACGAAAGTCTTCATTAGTGTATTAATGCAAAAAAAAAAAAAAAAAAAAAAGACACATGAGCGTCTTATATAACTTCCATACAAGAGGAGCGGGAGACGCAGATTCGATTTCCGGCGGGAGCTCATGTTATTGTTCGAATCTCAGGTTAAGCTATAGATCGACGTCTCGAGTCTCATGTAACCTTGTTGCTTATTGGCTTAAAGGGGCGCTAAACTCAACAGCCACAACTTCATACAAGATAGGGAAATGCATTGTGAAATACGGGACAATCCTGTAAAATATTTGTATGTAAATATATGTAAATACAAAAGGAAGTTTTTGTGTGTAATAGAGCAGTAGGCTATATGTTCTGCACATTTCTTATTTTATGGTATTCCGCATATCCTGTGAGTAGTATTTCGTGTTGTGAAATGTAAGAAATTTAACATCCTCTACTTTTTCACTTCGTTCAAATATTGTAGAGCTCAGTGTGATTATTTTTCTGTGTAATTTGTGGAAGGTACAAAATCCGGCGTGGTTAAAAAAAAAAAAAAAAATAAAAAATAAAAATAAAGTTTTGACACGTTCTTTATTGTTGCTCAGTTCGGCGCCATAATTGATTTGAAGACTTATTCTTTGACAATAGGAAACATATTGACAACACAAACTACGTATTACATGAAATACAATTTTCTAAGTGATGAATATGGTTCGCTGAGGAATTTACGAGTAATATTAGATTTAAAAATTATTTTCAAATATATATATAAGTAGTGAACGAGACTGGCGGAATACAGCCGTAAAGATTCTTGGTGTCCATTAGTTTTCTTTCAGATACAAAAATATGAAGGTCTATCGTTAGGAATTAGGAACAAGGAAGGGAAGACTTGTTTCCAAAAACAAGAACCGTTAGTATTTTTATGGGCCTGGAATGCATCTACTTTCAAAAAGGGTGACTTTTTCAAGGCCGGACAGGTGATTGACCTTCTAAATGTTGTCTCGTGGTACCTTGGTTCCGTTTTCGAAATAAAAGATCCTCTTTTGCCGATACAGTTATACTGAGGTGTGAGAATGGAAGGTTTATCAATATTGGTTGGACGTTCTCTCTGTTCATTTCTGTCACAGATCTTTTAAGGTACAGTTAATAGAAAAAGCTTCAACAAATCTAGACTGAGTCATCGTTTGAAAAATAAAATTTCTTCCTTTACGTTCCATGATAATATCTGTTAGGCTAAAGAAAATGGATTGATTCATGAAAATGATTATCAAACACTTAGTGGAGAAAAAACGTGGAAGAAAACTAGAGAACTCCGAGAAAACCTACGGACACGATGTTTGTCCACCACAAACTCACTTGGTCTAGGTTCGAACCAGGGACCGATTCCCTTTCTCTTGCCTAGAGCTTCTTCGTGGCTAAGTGGTTAGCGTACGCGCCTGTGGCGTGGAAGACGGGTTCGATTCCCGGTGGGAGCTCATGTGGTTCTGATTGTACGTTAATCAGTAGGTCCACGTCTCAGCCTTGCTACTGACGGGACGTTAAACTCAAAAATCAATTAACCCTTCATCTTGCTTTGAACCCCTCCGAACAGAGGTGAGCGCTGTACCATTGAGCCGCCGTCCTGTGCCCCTGTCATGATTTGAACACGGTTTGCTGTGCTTCTAAAAAAAACTTCTTCTCTTCACAGAAATTGCACCGAAACAATTGTCTTCATTTCCAGCGTTTTGAAAATACAAGAAATGTGTAGCTTTTGAGTTAGCAGAGCAATGATGAACATTTTCCCGTAGCTAATATGTCAAAAACAACGTTCCTGCTGGGCCGTCTTAATGATTATTTTAATATTAAATTTTACAGAACTTATCTTCATGGCAGAACACTAGACTTAGGTTTCATGCCTTTTTCAAGATGAAAGTACTTGTAAGAGTATTACCTGATTTCGTTCCCTTCGAGCCAGTGACGTACACAGAATTTCATCAAGGGAAGGTTCAAGCATTTAAGCTCATCATTTCAGGTCATGAAATTTTTGTATACATATGTTTAGGGGAATTAAATTCCGAAAATCCTTCCTTTGTGATTCCAACAATTAATGTTTTCTGTATAATATCTCGCGAGAAAGTGCATGGGACATCTTCCTTTACTGAAGCAAATGTGATGGGCCTCTATTTACGGACAAGTTGGAAATTGGTCATACCCCAACTAAGCACCAAATTTACGGTCTTCCATTCATGCGGAAATTGTAACTCGAGTACTGGATACCAGTGTTGAATTCAGACATTTTCACCCGGGGGGGAATGTCAACTCCTCGGGGGGGAGAGTTGTTTTTCTGTATTTTTGCAAGAAAGCCGCATATTTAATATTTCCATTCACATGCACACGTTACCTAATATTAAGACTAATTGCTGATAAATATTCAATGTGAGATTATAATATGTGAGATAGACCAGCCGCGAAAGATGGGAAAATTTTAAAAAGTAAACCCTGCTTTTCCTTGATTTTGAGCACTTTTCATTACTTTTTTCCTTTCATTTTATATATGTGCACATGTGTTTCATTCCTCTGTTTTTCTTTCCTTCTTTTCTTTTTCCCTCCCGAATTTTTCGCCCCTTACTTCGGCGCCCGGAGCCGTCGCCCCGCTTGCCCCTCCCCCATAGCACGGCACTGAGCAGGATCTTCATCACCTTCAATAGCAATCTTTCACCTATATACTATTATCATATTGATAAATTCTATATAAATATCTAACCCAGAAGGAATAACTGTTCCTCCCTGATCCCTCTAAATGAGGCCCTCTGAATCCAGGGGTGGACTGGTCATAATCAAGTACCGGCCCGATGGCCGCTGCGCCCTCCTCACATCAATGCCTTTGCGCCCTTCTCGGGAGGGGCTAACACCCGTCTTAGCCTCGGGAAGGCGCACAGTTTCCCCTCTGAATACATTAAAAAAAAAAAAAAACAAAGCTACATAATTATTTTTTAAATTCGCTAGCCTTTGGCCAGCTTGGGCTCAACCCCAGACTCCGGTATTTGCTGCGGCCTCGCTCTTTCTGTTTTCGGCGTGGGAATGCTATTAATGACATTAGATTTACCCCTAAATATATAGATTTGACTCTAATATCGGTCATTTTGGACGATTTTTACATAACACCCTTACCAACCCCACGCTCCGCCCCAAATCCCAGTATTTGCTCGGCCTGCGGCCTCGCTCTTTCTGTTTTTGGCTTTGGGAATGTAATTATAATGATCTTAGGGACCCTGAAATTTATAATTTGACTCTAATATCGGAAATTTTGGATGAGACTCTAATCTCGGTCATTTTGTATCATTGTTACGTCTCTCACTCCCACTCCCGCCGTTAGAGGTGCTAGTGGCGTTACATAAAAACAAGACTCCGTTTAAGACTTACAGATGAACATCTGGAATCATTGTTCTTGATAAACTCAGAAAGAGACATTCTGACCAAAATAGACAACAATCTTATTATTGACAAAATGTGTGAGAAAAGCAAGGAGATGCGAAGGCTCCTTCAAGCATGAAGCAGTGACTTTACTTTCATTTTCCAGTTTTGTTTTTGAATTTCTTTTTTCGCTAGGTAGGTATATAATTCTAAATTTACTTTTGTTAATTTGTAGTAAATGTTTCGTGTATACTTTTTATTAACGGTTTTAAAAATAGATGAAAAATAAGTTAATGTTATGATGAACGTAGCTTTAAAAGAACAGAAGTATGAAAAATAGCATAAGCCCCAAACTTAACTCAAATCTTCAGTTATAATTAGGCTGTAAACAAATGTAGCCGAAGAATTTAAACAACTGGTGTGATTTTAGTAGTCTCAGTTAAAGTGTGCAGATTTATACGAGGCGTGTTTTTTAAGTAAGGCCGTTTGAACATAAGTACACAACGAAAGGTTATTTCAAAAAAGTAAATGTATTTTCAGAAAGTACATACTTTACTCTATTTTTTCGATATAGTTGCCAAGTTTGTTCAAATACTTATCATACCTCTCGACCAATTTCAAAATACCCTCTTCATAAAAACTTGCCGCCTGCTCTGATAACCAAGAGTTCACTGCCGTTTTCACATCGTCGTCATCATTGTAATGGTTGCCCCTGAGGTGTTGTTTGAGGTGGAGAAACAGATGGTAGTCGCTCGGCGCAAGATCAGGACCGTAGGGTGGGTGGTCTAAAACTTCCCAGCCAAAACTGTCCAACAAATCGCGGGTCTGACCTGCAGCGTGAGGTCTTGCATTGTCATGGAGAAGAACAATGTCCTTTGTCAGCATGCCGCGTCGTTTGTTTTGAATCGCTCTGCGTTGCTTTCACAGGGTTTGGCAGTGTGCTTCTGCATTGATAGTGGTTCCTCGTTGCATGAATTCGACCAACAAAACACCATGCCTATTCCAAAACGCCGACGCCATAATTTTGCGCTGAGACAAAGTCTGTTTGGCCTTCACCTTTACAGGCGAGTGTGTGTGTCTCCATTCCATGCTCTGTTGCTTCGATTCGGGCGTGATATGCGAAACCCATGTTTCGTCTCCAGTTACGATCTGACTCAAGAAGCCGTCACCTTCTTCGTGATAACGAGTCAAGAACTTTATGGCACACTCAAATCTTTGGTTTTTGTGGTCCTCTTTAGGAGTTTCGGGACCCAACGGGAGCACAGTTTCCTAAACTTTAGGTGTTCAGAAACAATTTTGTAAAGCACTGATCTCGACACGTCAGGAAATTCGTTTGAGAGACCTGTTATTGTGAAGTGCCTGTTCTCACGAACCTTCGCTTCAACTGAAGCCACCAAATCGTCTGTAATGGAAGAAGGGCGACCGGAGCGGTCCTCATCATGGACGTTGTCACTGCCATTTTTGAATTCTCGTACGTACTTACGCAGTTTGCTTGCGCTCATAACAGTATCACCGTACACTTCGCAAATCTGTCGATGAATTTCTGCAGCAAACAGGTTACTTGCTGACAAAAACCGTATCACTGAGCGAACCTCACACGCGGCGGGCAACTTGATAGTCTTAAACATGAAAGCACAGAACACAACCGTACAGGTCAGCTACAGAGTTGAAACTGAGCACAGTTGTTCCCGAGGCATGCCGGTACACGACGCACACGCTAGTTGCGGTATGCGCGCGAACTACTAGTGTCTACAACAAAACGGACCTTACTTTAAAAATACGCCTTGTATTTAGTACTCAAAGTCTCTTTGTTTGTTTATGAAAATATTGAATTTGTATAATTCTATCGTGATTAACTGCAATAGCTACTTAATCTTTTGTTGTTTTTTGTGTACTAATTTTCCGAGGGAAGCCCCCCGGCACTTTCTTTTATTAGGAGGGGGTATTCCATACAAGCGAAAGCCTCAGATGGACGGCGCCCTCCCAGAGTATGTGACCGCGCCCTTTTTACATAGCCAGTCCACCCCTGTCTGAATCTCACCCTTTAACTGACTTATTTTTAATTAAAGACAGGTGTGTTTACTTTAGCAATCGTAAATCACATTTACGTCTGTTACTTCCGATGCGAGAAATAGAGTTTATGTGTTCTATTTCAAATAATGCAAGAACTGTACATTTTCAAGAATTGAAGTCTGCTGACATCAGAGATCATATGGAATGATCGAAAGATCTTCTTTATCTTTCCTTTCCTATCTCAACCTGTGCTAGTGCTACCTACTAATATATAATATAGGGCGAGAGTATACTACCTACTAAAATACAAACGTTTCTTTAACAGTTAACAATTTCATGTTCTGCCAAACTCGGTCATATCGTTAAGAAATACAAGTTTTATTGACTATTTGGTATTCTATCTTAGATGTTACATGTTTAATATTTATATAGAATGGGTCTGCGTCATTTATATGTATATTGAGAGATCGGATTTCGTCTGCACGTGCACGGAAAGAAAAGCAAATAATTGGTTGAAGTAATTTCCACATTTTGTGACTGAAATTTTTTGTTTCTCCGGGGGGCAATGAATTTTCTTCGGGGGGGGGACATTCCCCCCGGGCAACCCCCTGAATTCAACCCTGCTGGATACTACTAATAGGGCCGAAGATCAGGTTCAGGACAGTCACGTGTTGAGCCCTTCTTCTATTGTTAATTCTCTTAATTTTTCTTCAGTTTTTTCTTGTCGATTGAGATAATTACAACCCAAATCGCTATCTTCAGTCTTTCTCATCGAACAAGCTTGATCTATTTCTAAGTATTGTGCCCAAAGATATAGTTCATTTACTTAACTAAGTAGGGCCAGTCAGCAAAAAAATCAGCGATAGAGTGGGCAAAAGATATGTGAAAGTTGGAGCTGGAGTGAAGGTGTAGATAGGGTAGATGGTGAATTAGGTTGACTTCATTGCACAGGTATTCTTTTGCTCACGCCGAATTATATTCCATCTATATACTGTACTGTACATATAAGACATACTCATCGGGAAACAGTTATTGATAAATGTGGTAAAGTGTGGAGACGAACTTAAATCTGATACGAAAATAGGCATACTAGGGATGACCAAAATTATCCGTGTCGGAAATTTCACTTTCCGGATTTTGGAAAATTTAGGAATTCGAAAGAAATCCAGAATTTGGAAAACTGGAACTTTTCCAAAATCCGAATTTTTTCGATTTTACTTTCCGGATTCCGGAAAGTAAAAGTTCCGGAATTGGCAAACCCTAGAACATACCTTGTGTGTGAACTGGGCTGGGTGGGTGGGCAACTTTTTCAAAATCTAGGTGTGCTCCAAACGAAAGACAGAAAATTCATTACACAACCACGACTGTTTCATACCTAACCATTGTAACAGCAAGACGGACGATATTTTAATGGATTGGCGACCCGTTCTGCTTTTTAAGACTGAACTATATTAATGTAAAATGATTTCGTATTTTAGCTAGAAATAATACTATTGCTTTGTTCATCTCCCCTTTTTCTTAATAAAAAAAAAAAAAAAAAGAATTGAACCGTGATATATCATTTCGTAGCAAGAATTCCAGTCTTTTCAAATATATGCTCTTTCTTCTTACAATGGTTCTTCTTTGTACTACACACACACACACACACACACACACACACACAAAAGATGGAAAGAAAGATCATAAGTAGAAAAATACTGGCGTTACTGATTCGAAGTCGATGTTACCAGCAGCGGTTAATGTTCTTCACTTGAACGTGTGCTGTGAATTAGATTTTTTCTCTCCTTTTTCTTCTTAGCATGCATCTATCTGTACATGCACATCCGTGACGGCACTTCACGCATTAATGACGTCAGTTCCGGTCTTAGAATGGCGCTACCAGTGTCTGTGTGACGTCATTTAAGTTGAGTGACCGAAGTATTAGCAGATACTTATTTTTACTAAAATTAATCTTATTCATGGAGGTCAGTTTCCTTTTGTAATTATGCTGAGATGTAGCTGAACGAAAGATATTTCAGGTGTTAGAAATCCCCAACTGTATTAAAACGAGGTGGGCATAGCAATATTTCGCCGTACACATTCTGATACTGCGAAACTATACAATTGGTTTACGAATTGCTTGTAAGTGAATCTCGGTTGTTACTGTAGTGATAAATGTAATAAATTTGCCGGAAGAATGATATAGTATTCTTTAAAATAATTTCTTAGTTGTAATTACCGCTCTTTTACCCTTCTACCTTCTATCATATATCTCTTTATTGAAATACTCAATCGAAGTAGTCTATTCTGCTTGAAGTGCTATTTCAGCTGTCTTTTTGCTTTTTCTTTTCTTTTCTTTTCTTTTTTTTTTCATATGTTACGGTTATGCTTCGAGGTCCAATAATATACAGTGGCAGTGATTACTGTCCCGCGGTGTGTGTTGGGGGGAGAAAGGGCAAAGTTATAGATACCTCATGTAATAAAACTTTACTTGCGTAGAGTTTGCTTTTAGCTCTACGAGAAGGAGGTGCTCTAGTGCAAATGCACTCCCTGAAAGTTTTGTTGGGAGGGGTCGAAGCTTGGGGGGGGGGGTAATACCATAAGTTACTACGTCTATGTAGTATTGAACGTTTGTTATTCTGCACCCGAAAAGACGATAAATAATTGTAAAATGTTTCCACTATATTTTCAGAAAAAATGATAGAAGTAGATTGTTTTTATAAGAGAAGGAAAACAAATATAAGATGAAATTTTCATACTACATGAATCATTTCCCTGTTAGACAAATACAGTTTTATTGAGAAAGTGTACAAGTGTATATTAGGAATTTTTTTTGGGGGGGAGGGGAAGTCCGGACCCTGTCTCTCCCGTAGGTGCGCCCCTGCTGTGGTGATACGATCTGATTTCGCTGTCCTGACTGCTTAGAACATCATCGAGTGACAGTGGCAATTGTTAGTTTTCCGGATGTTCAACATTACTCGAGAACTAAGTTTTCCACGTAAATATTGACACTCATTACTGTCTTAATTAAACAGTAAAGAGAAATTTCTTGAACTGACAAGTATACGATACTAATTTTTAATAAGTAACATCTTACATTAATACTGAACATATGAAATCCGAGGATGTTAAGTTTTGTCTCAGTTTTTCTGTCAAACTTGCGTTGATATTAAAAAATAAATAAAATAAATAAATAAATAAATAAACCACCTCAATATGTAGACTATTGTATTCTGTGGGCTCAAAACTATCAAGAGAACTTCGAAATGAGGGTGTCAAGAAGAAGAGAAAATTAGCTGGGTCAAGCTGAGAACGAGTGAGTTAGAGATAGTAGGGGAGAAAAGAAAAAAAAAAGATGTAACTCAAAAAGAAGAGAAACAGGTTGGGCCATAGGCTGAGAAGGAACTGTAACACAAGAGATGTGTTTAAAGGTACGGCGGAAGGTAAAAGAACGATGGGGCAAAAGAGGCTGTTATAAAAGTTGATGGACGTTATTAGAACAGAAAACTCCTGAATGCTGTTCATTCTGTCTGCGGAACTACACAATATTTTAATAAAGCCTGACCAAAGCAAACTGTTATTACTAATCTCGTAATAATAACTTGTTTGACGAAGGTAATTACATGTTGCCGAAACTGTAACCTAGATTAAGAAGTCTAATATTAAGTATTTGCTTGGGTCAGATATTCTGATAATTCCTACGATAAGACGAAGGTGTTATATATAAAGACCGTGGTGCATGGAAGCATATCAGTTTCATATTTTCACATATACCGAGATCATATTTTCACATACACCTACAGTCATGTTCGTATCGTATCTTGTAAAGTAAGAAAGTTCTTTTTTTGGGGGGGGGGATCTTTAAATGGGTCCCCACGAACGAAGGAAAGTTTAGGTGGACAGGAATCTGCCCTCTCACAAGTTATGGCACTGTTAAAAGCACTGTACCGAAGTTTTCTATTAGAAATATATTGGCACGATACAAAGAAAATAATAATAATAATAATAATAATAATAATAATAATAATAATAATAATAATAATAAACACTATCAATAATAAACTTTTACAACCGTTAAACTATCATACCCCAAATGACCGTTTATGTCTTTCATTTTGTAAACTGAATTTATATTAGATTTTAATAGAATAGCTGAAGCTCACAACAAAGTGATTTCCCGAAAGGAAAACTAGATGTAAGCGAAATTTTATACCAAGGCAAAACTGGGTTTATATCTGTTTCTTGGTTTATGATACTTTTTCTTCTCTGCCACTTGAATTGAGGCAACCTGTACAACACATGACAAAATACGTGTCTCAGGTACACTTATGTCCAAAATTATTGTTGCATGTCTATAAATATGTTGTTGTTTGAATATAATTTGATAACGAATTCGCCCGATATTTCTTATAATGTTAGCATGTGTACAATCGGCAAAGCTCTGTATGTCTCAAATTTCATGTCAAAAGAGCAGTAACTAAGAACAATAAAATGAAAATAAAACTTTTGTGTCCATTTAGCAGCATTTAGTTTAACTCATTCTAATTTTCGGATTTATAATTATGTTCCTATGAAATTTACCACAAATATACATTTCCCGATTATACACATAGTATCAGTATTAAAAGTACCCTGCAAAATCATCAAATTATATTCTTACAAGACGACAGAGATATGCGACAATCATTTTGGACAGGAGTGTACATGATATGGTGGTTAGGCAACCATCATGACTGTTGTGGTATGTTGGGTTGCGTAACTTGTGGCACTGGTGAAATGCCAGTTCGGAAACTAGTAAGGATAGCCAATTAAAAGGCACTTGTTTAGTTAAGAAAATAATTTTAAAAATTAAAAGCTAAAATTTAATTGTTTTCTTAAACTTTTATCCCAAAAGAGTGTTTTTTCTTTTTTCTTTTTCTTTTTTTTTTTCTTTTTGACATTTCTAAAGCCTAGTGTGCTGCTATGAAATGTGTATAATTATGCCAGCGTTCCATTAACTAGCATCGAACTATCTAGCAGAATTCTGAAGTAACTAGCAGAGTTTCTAGCAGAATTCTGAAGTAACTAGCACAGTTTCTTGAAATCTTCTATTTCTAATTTTTCCTGGAAGTTTCTGTTATGGAGAAACTCAAGAAACCTATTAATGTGTCCGAAGATGTTTGTGAAACCAGTTTTCATCGTTAATTATATTATTTTTCCTCAGAAGAATACGAAAGTTAGAAATTAGTCGTGCATTGTTAATAATAGTTAAGGAAAAAAGAAAATCAGTCAGAGGTTAGTTCACCATAATCGACTAATGATTACATTTCTACTTAAAATCATTCAGTGCTGCTGTTAGTAGTGTGTGTATATGTATATAATTAATGCATTTAATTATTTTTTAAATTTTATATAATATGATTATGTGCTGAGAGTACATAATGTGAGCTAAATGCGAATTTGTTTTCATTGGATATACTCAGAATTATGTCAAGTAATTCAGTGATTTTTCAAACTATCCTGTTTATAAATATTCTTGTTAGAAAGTCGTGAGTGATGAAATAAAATAATGTGGGAAATTTACTTTGAAGTGGGGGTAGTGTGCAAGGTAGTAATGTTGCTTATAGATATTTTACTTTTATTTTCGTCAGGTTTTTAATCGTGACTATAACAGTTTTCTCAGAGTATAGGTGTTACTGCTTCTGAAACGTAACTGAGGCATGCGACGATCGTGAATATAAGGGGGGGAAAAAATGGACAGACATTTCTAAACATAACCATCTTCTGGTATAGCATTGGCTTCTACTTTTTATATCTCTGTGCAGAATTTTAATGTTTCTTGTGAGTTTCTACTTCTGCACGATTTTCCTTAGCAACCGTATTCCAGATTTTTTTTTTTTTCATAGGTATCAATCGAGAAATTTGCGACGCATGAATGGTTTTCTTTGGTAGCGAAGTTCGCTATAGCATGCAGTCAATGTGATTTAGTGTATACATTCTTCTTTTCTCAATAAAAGCGTTTGATTGAAGCTGGTATAGTTTTGCCATTTGAAGAATGGTATAACCTGATGCTTCTTCTGGTCATCAACCTTCAAAGGTATGTGAAATGGATTAAGGAAGTGACGGTACTATAATATGGCTTCTCTTTCTTTCTTAATGCATGTTCTGTGATGTTTGTACTTTTCACGCAGAATTAGGAGGAAAGAAAGAATAAGAAAAGGAAAAATGAAGAAAGTATGGCAAATTGGGAATTCTTTTTACAGCTTCATGGACATTGTGTGTGCAACTCCAAGGATCATAAAAACAGAAATACACACTACAGAGATACAGATACAGAACCGTTTACTGCCTACAGTTTGTCCAGACGAGAGAAAGTTTGATTGTATGCGTGGAAAATTTCTACTGAGAGATAGACTGACTTGAGTGTATGGTATGTTCAGAGTTTAAAATGTTTTTTTCTCTCAGTAAACACCGTAAATAAAACGACAAACACATTGCACGCACGTTAGGTGTGAACGTGAAAGGTGCACAGTCGACTTGTGACTTACGTTGACTAAATTGGAAAAAGTTCGAATGAAATTGCGAATACCTTTACTATTTGGTAGCAATGCGTTAGTATTTCTTACAAGTTACAGCAGAATTTGTAATTTTGATTTTTTTTTTAAAAAAAAAGAAAGAAGTATTATTAATAAAAAAAATATAAAAGTAAATCGTACCTGTTTTTGACAATGTAAAGCAGTGGTCCAAACCGCTCTGGCGCGACACACTAGTAACACAAACAGTCCCTAAGGTGAATCGCGAAATAGTTTGGAAATAGATCTAATATGACAAGGGAATGAAATTAAGAGTACGTGGCCATTATGGAAGCAACGATGGAGCCTTCGTGTGTAGTTTGGAATTGGACAAAGTGAAGAATTAGTTATCCAGCTATTGAAAAGAATAACATCATCATTCAGTCGCGACATAAATTTGCGACTAACAATTAGAAATATGCTTTGTTCTTCATAGCAATTAATCTGGAAGAAGGTTTCAAGAGTCTTGTCACTAAATTCTATTTGTTTGGTTTACTTAATTCATAATGGCTGTATAACGTTGTTATTTATATTCTTTCGGTTACATATATTTAACCCACAGTTCGAATCACTGAAATAAATACAATTGAGTACCTTAAATTTTACCTGCAATTGCAATATTAAATAATTGTGTCTCTTGGAAGTCAGACACACACATCAAATATACCATAATTAACTTTTTATTCCCTTTTTAAACTCAATGTCTATATTATTTTTGTTACCATAGCAACTACTGACAAATATCTATCTTCTTTCCAATAGCTATACTACATTCTCCTTCTTAACAATTTGTGTGCTTCTAAGCACCGTTGCTCAAAATCAAGATATAAAAATGGAAGTAATTCGCAAAACAGGTACATAATATCGTTGTAGCTGTTGCAACAATTACCAGCAAATTCAAAATGTTGATATACTAGTCTTAACTCAAGGTCCGACCGTCTCTTTCCTACGAGCAAAATTACGTGTAGAATTTAGTCGTAGAGATTCCAACACATGGTTTGCTAAGGATCCATAATACTGTTAAAACTAGGGTTCATATATTTGAAAACATGCATCGCGCTTTCTGTTTAAATAATACGAAATATTTTTCCATCACAATTACATGGCATAATAAAGGAGTATTTAATCCTTAGATTTTCTGAGAACAAAGTCTCTTCGACGTTTTGAAGCCATATGAAAAGAAAAAAGAAAAGAAAAAGAAAGACAGAAAACGAATAATTTACATTCATAGCAGATCAGTGTCGTACCAAATAAATCTTTCTTAGTTATTCTCGTGTCGTTCGTGGCACTATTTTCGCAACAAACCGTATTACCAGTTAGTAAGATATTTTTATGATGATAGTTATCGATTTCTTGTCGATTACATGTTTTAAATTTAAGAATGAGAACACTAAACGGATTGACAAATTACAGGACAAGATTTTTTTTTGGGAAGGGGATGCCTGGACATTATCTCGTAATTAGGAGCAATTCCGTAAAATACAGGACTATATGAACTCTAGTTAAGGCGACACTGTATTAAATAAGATATAAACAAGTAGTTTACATTTTAATGCCTAAAAATTTACATTTGTATTCATCATCCATCTTTTGTAGCGTCTAAGACAAACATAGCTTAATAAACTGTAGATTTCGTTTAATTTTGACAAACAGTAACAAAATATGGCTAGATACAAGAAAAAACTGTTCGGTCACTTTTGCTCTCGCCTTTCTCCTATGAAGCGTGAGTCCGAACTTCTCAATAGAAATAAGTAAGTAGATGATATGCTTGCTAAGATACAAGTAACTAATAACAGCACACCCACACATACGTTGTTGTATGTTTAACAAACTTGCAACTTGGAAATAACCTGCTGCTGACCTTCAAGGCATATCATGTTTACCGCTATTAAGGGGGAAAACCAGGTAAAAGTTACTTAACGTAACTTCGGGATTGTACACTGTTTTTAACTTTCAGCATTCACAATAATTTTGGTTGGCAGGACGGTAGAATCTTAGATGTTGCGAAAGAAGTGAAATCATACTGAACGTGTTCGAAATATTATTGCAGAAAAAAATGGAGGGGGGAAGGTTAATGAAGACACTAGCGTCAGTGGAAAAATAGAGGAAACGAGGCTGATAAAACAAAAACAGTCATATTCTTAGATATTCGTACCTGTGATATAGGTCTTGTTATCGCTAGCCTTAAACTACTGGAATCATATAGCCTCGGTCAACCCACTATACATCACGGATCTGTAACAAGGATCATGATGAGCTATTATTGATCTCTCACAATCATTTTAAAGCTTTTGAATAGATGTAGATATCTGATATCTCCACTCTAACCAAAGTTTACAATACGAGGCAGTTAATTGATTTGAAAGAGACTCGTAACAAATTTCTTTCTTGCATTTCTGTACGTGAAATAAATATTAATACCTGTGCGGAAGGACTTAATCAAGTTTTGATTGTTATACAAAACATTCAAGCACAGCCAGCCAGGAAGTATTCCATCCATAATACAGTCACGAAAATACTCTTGAGTTTTGCATGGTAAAATAATTACTTAATCATGGATGATCTTCTAAGTGGTTTATATAAGAAAGAAAGAAAGAATCTTTATGTTCAAAGAGAAAGTTTTCTAATTTAATTAATACTTGTGAAAGCTTTTTCAAACAGATATCAGAAACACTTAATTTATTTCCAATTTAGTTATGCAAATTTTGTTAGCTGTTAATATCTTTACCTTGTTAAGTTTTCGGTGATACATATGATAAAGAAAGACTTTAGATGTAGTATTAATAATACAGATTATAATAATTCATGTGCTTGTTTATCTAATCAGAGTAAATATTCCGGCCCTGGAACATTAATATATATATAGTTAAATATTTATCTATAACTATTCTATCAGGCCTTGTTTCCATTTTGTACTAAAACTGAGTACAAAACGGAGTATATAAGAGGTGACCAACTCCCAAACAGCCAGGAGGAGTGGATGTCTGATGAAGACATAGTTATTGTGTCGAAACTGTTACGTGATTGTGTGTGTTTTGTTACATATTATCACATAGCCTTGCTCAGTGTATTATTGTGTTTTAGTACAAAATATGTATCGTAGGGAATTTTTGAAGTTCGTACCTTTTTTGTTTATTGCATACTTATGTGATCTAATAGTAAATTACAAAATCGTATAATTAATAAAGAGTGCTTATATATTGAAATAAAATAGTAAAGCGTGCTTAAAGTAATTGAGCAAAAGCATTCAAATGGTTTCCCCAAGGCTAAATTGTTAGTTCTTGTCTTGGGTAGTTTCGACGAAAGTACATCTGGTTCAGATTACATGTTAAACTGTAGGTTCAAATGTTATATACCCTCGGTGTTGCAGAAAAAGTTACACTAACTGAAAAAGGAAGATTAATTCAGAGTTGAATATTAATTCCACGATAACCTTATCGTAAAGGTTTCACCAGTGCGGAGTTACTAAGTGAACATACTAAGGCTGACAATTAAATTTCATTCTATTATTACTTCTATATATCATTCTATCATGGGATTTACTTACTTGCTTGGGCGAGTTCACATACCGGAATTGAAATATCTGGAAAAAAAAAAAAAAGGTGTAGAATTTAATTATAAGGAATCAAAAAGTAACTTATTCTAGTTGAATGCATTACTTTTCATTCAATTAACTTTTGGGTTCAAAATGCTACTAAGCTGTATTATTAGTGCAGTCCAATGTCTCATATTTTCAGCATTTATTTCGGAGGACAGGTTCGCGTGTTCAAACTTTCAGATCGCAATGGTGTAAGACGTACTAAGGACAAATATAATGCACGATACAGATGCATTTTCTCAGGGTAGTTTGGTTTTTTTCCATAAGCTTACCCGCATTGCTTTAAATTGAATGTATAATACACATTCATTTATTTTGCGTGATGTAATTCCATAATTAGAGTTTGTAATATGTATATTCCACAAAAGAGAGCTATCACAATTTTGTTTCTCAATTTTTCGAAGAAAATCTACGACCTGTGAAATAATTGAAAGTCGTTCAGTAGTCTGTGCTGGCTTCTTTAACGTACTAGTGAAATAATAAAATTAACATTCAGCAGTTGTAGTTATTTTTCACGAGCACACATTTCGGTAGCGGGTATACATCGCAGTTATCCAGCTCAAACTTTCACTACCAGTTTTTCACATAACATTGAGTACAAGTCATAATTTTGCAAGAATAGGTTGGAATGGTGCAGAGCCACAAATCTTAGTAACCTGTATTGTTATTACTGTTACGTATTACGTAATATTTTGTGGTTTTTAAAGAACATTGGTTCAACTACTCCTTTTTTCTCCTAAGGTTTCCCGTTGACTTCTGATGATTGTTACACGGATCAATCTACTACTTGTCTTGCATTCCAAGATGTTGAGTAACTTACTTGAGTTGACTACAGTATATGGCTAACAACAAATTAATATAAAAAGTCAGTTGCTATTCCAGTACGCTACTGGTTGCAGTGTAAACGGCCAGCTATGAGAATTCCAGTTTGTACGAGTACTGTACTTGCAATTAGATTATTATTTGAATCGCATGCCGTCATGTCGATATTCAAGGAATGTTTCCTCCAAGTTCATGAGCGAGATTTTTCACGGTAAAGTTCAAGGAACATCGAAATAAGGCGCTTTTAACATTGGGATTACGTTTCAACATTATTCAGGGTCTGGCATTAACAATTGGAACTCATCATTGGCACGACCCATCAGGGAGAGGCTTTCACGTCCCCGGGAAAAATAACGTTAACTCTCATTTCGTTCCGAACCGAACGATACAAGTCATCCAACCTTTCACTTGCTGAATTGGCCATTCATGACTTGGCATCCTTCGATGTACAAGGAAAAGCTAGTGAGGGAGGGCGAATCGAAAGCTTATGCATTTTAGTTTTCTTTCTTTTTTTCGAAAGTCATTTTGAATGAAGCGAAGACAATACGTAATTTTATTGCATATTGTCCATCTGCTTTAAATGTTTTAAATTGAAAGAAGATATTAATCTCGATTTGCTATGGTAAAGTAGGAAAATCAAGCATTGTTAATAAAAGTACGTACTTAGACAAAGTAGGGAAGTAATTACTTTAAATTAGGATAGGTAAGATAATTAAAATTACTTTAGGGTAGGATACAGTAAGATAAATCAATGACATGCGCACTGTGCAAGCATTTATGTCCAAATGGGAGAGGAGCACTCGCTCCCCCTTTCACTACAAAGCAGAAAAATGAAAAAGTATAATAATTAAGGGTTATATCTCTTTATATATAAAATCTGCATTGATTTGGACCATCTTAATCCCAGGGCATGGAAAAACATCGTGCGTTTTTACCTTTAGTATTTTTACATTCATGTAGGTCTATACAATACAGGGCAAGTCAAAATGATGGACCCGATTTCAGAAATGTATTCTGTGAAATCTAATCAACATGTTATTGTGAAACATGTGGTAAGAAAGATATAAATTGTCAAACATATCACAAGTGTTGTAGGAGAGCACCTCGCGTAACACGACACACATCGAGTCGATAATCTATCTCCTGCCAAATCTTATAAGGTCAAGATTTTATCTGAAGTTTATTAAGTAATAACTGGAACATGAAGAGATTTAATTCTTCATTTACCGTCCCTCAATGTCTTAAACTTACCGGAGAAGTATTATAATTCCAAGTAAATGGCAGTGCAATAGATGATGAAATGAAACAGTAAGGAGATATCCTTAATGAAACATGTGGGCTGTATTGACTACAATAATTTCTCATGAACTGGGATCGAGCTAGGGGTCCGTTGTAGTAGAGATGAACGGTTCAATACAAAGGTAGCTTGCTCCCAAAATTTACGTGGAGAGAATAAAGTTCTTGCAGCAATTTTGACGTATTTGTTAGTTACTTAATCTGGCACAGAAGTAGGTCGTATGATGATCTAAAAACCAGTAATAAGCAGATAATGAAGACCACCATGACAAGCGGTACTTATTGTAACTAAATAACCTGACATATGTTCTTTTTTTTTCTATATCGTTGTTGTCCTTGCTGCTTACTGGTATCATCTTAATTACTTTAAAAAAAGTAAACGACTGAAGGCTTCACTTTCACATATGGTTTTCCCCTCCTGCGTGTTGCAATCTTCTAAAATGCTTTCTTTTTCATTACAATCCACACACGCAGAAGTAACGAGCAAGAATTCTGTTTTCAAAATCTACAAGAATAATTTTGGAGTGATGCTCATTGCCATTCGCAGAAAGTGTTAGTCATTGCCAAGCAACATAGAAACGACTATCATATATTTTACTTAGTTAAATAAAATCAACAGCTAATGTTTTGTATGCATTTTCTTTCCAATAATTTGAAGTATATTTAGCTGATCTCAAATTATGTCAGTCACTACAAAAGTGTGAAAAGGGAAGAAAATACAGTTTCTCGTAGACTAATTTTCATTGATTCTCACGTTTATCTTAGCTTGTTTCTTGTGAGTGGGAGAAAACAGGAGAGTCGTAATTTAATTTTTTTCCTGCACAAGAAAAACTTCCAGAATATTCTTTCTTTAAAATAAAGTTGAATGTTTGTCTACATAGCTTTTCCTGTATTGTATTATACTTGAGACATAAATGCATGTGTGTTCAAGGGCACCTATCACCTACTCGTGTATTTAAAGGATTTCTTTTACCTTAATAACGCTACGTGAGGAGCATCCTATGAAGGTTGATAATGTTGACCTCTTTTTAAGACGACAGAACATAGAATATTATGTTGCAACTTTTTTTTTTTTTTAATGGTAGGAGGTGACTATGGTCTGGCCTAGTTTTCAACATTTTTCTTTTCGAAAAGAGCTAAAGAGGAAAGTTGAAAACTCTTTGGTCAAGGCCAAATAAGATTTGAACATGGAATAAAATGTATTCTTGGACTTGGTGACAATTATTTGTGTAGTGCTTAAGTGCTGGTCGAAAGTAACTCGTCCGGTATGCAGGGTGACGACCTCAGTGTCCTTCTATTATTTTTTTTATTTTATTTTATAGGATTTTCTGTGTAAGGATACAATGAGAATAAAATGTCAACACTGGACGTTTCCTTGTAATTTTCTCGATTTTACAAAGATAACCCACAAACTAAAGATCGGAATTAAACTTTTTTTTTTTTTTAGTTCAGCCTGTGTTGTACAGTCCGCAGCAAAAAACCTGCAACATGAGCTTTTAAGTTTGTGGAATCAACATAACTTCTAAATGGCACGAATCACGCCAGGAGAAACCTCGTCGTCCTTCCCTGTACACTTATTTTGGAGCAAAAGACTTCGTCGTTTCACAATAAACGTACATGCTCATGTTGCAGTTTTTTTCTTTTTTCTTTTTTGCTGCGGACTGTACAATGACTTAGGACACAGAGATATTAAAACTACTATTTCAAAATTATGGAAACAACCGCAGTATGATGATTAAACAATAACCTTGAACTTACGTAAGCACTCCTTATTATTTACTTTTACGTTTGGCAATCAAGAGAGTATACAACAGGGAATAATTTTTAATATTCTGTCATTTCGGAAATGCTAGCCCAGGTAAGTATTTAGATTATACGCACAGTTAAGTTCGTCCTTATCCCCGATTTTTGTAACCAAAGATGTAAGAAGAGACTACACATTGTGTGATATTTAAGTTCACCAAACCTTCAGGTGGCCTTTGAAGTAACTTTAGTGCTGTTTCTTTCAACAGAGTTTTGTAATGTTTTTTTCTAGTCCACCTATTTATGTGAAATTCTCTAATTAACGGATGAAGATGGCAGCAATCGTTGAAAGGTATGGGAATAAGTTAAAAATAGGGGAGCTAAAGTGAGTTCAGTGTTTGTATTTTTATTATAAATTTGGATTCTATCAGTTCGTTAAGTAACCACAGTATAATTTTGAGTTTCTTCGTGGCTAAGCGGTTAGCGTACACGCCTTTGGCGTGGAAGACCCGGGTTCACTCCTAGTGGGAGCTCACATGTTTTGGATTCCACGTTAATCAGTAGGTCCACGTTTCATACAGCCTCATTGCTGAAAGGGACGTTAAACTTAAAATCAACTCAACTCACAGTATAATTTTACAACTTAGCTTTCTTGTGAAAATACGGTTTACCCAAGTCCCACTTTGGAAAGCAATATTAGAACTTTTAGTTGAACTAGGAGCTTTCGGTTTACTTTCTTTTAATTTCTGCCAGTATTTCTTTTGAAAGGGAAAACTGCTGGCTGCCATATATTCAACAGGAAAACTAAGGCCAAATTTAACGTACGAATTATACTATTATAGGAAGCGCTATAGGTTCGTGCACTTACGAAAAATATACTAAAAACCATTTCCTGTTTTTCATACACATTAAGATTAACCTTATGATCGTGATGTCCTGTTTAAATCTCTCATGGCTCAAAAAAGATTTTGCAACATATTTGCAATAATCACTTCATTAGGAACGTATATTACACGAGTAATAATTGGGTAGTTCGTGATCTATTAACAAGATATGGCATCCATTCATTAAGTCGCCCGCCTTGTCAAACACTTAACTAACTTTTCCTTCTCCTTCCTTTTCAATAAGCGCTTTAGGAAGAAATGGGCGCAGATTATCCAGTATGCATCTTTTCTGAAGGTTTATTGTTTTGGCGAAACCAATTTCTACGTCACGAACATACATCTGTGATGGGGGTCATTTGGTGCTACTTCACCATTCAGGCCTGCATTCTCAGCCTCCAGCAGTGAGAAGCGTGACTAGAATTGTGCAGGTGAAATTTTAAAGATTGGAAAATCAACTTCGTGTTGATGGTCGTCTGTCTTTTGCTTGCGGAGGAGTGGGAAAAGCAAGATTTCTCTCAAATGGGTTTTTTTTAAAGTCTGTTTTTATTCCATTGATCATTCCTTTTGAAGAAAATGGACATATGATAAACCTACATTGATGGTCGTTGTATAGAAGCTGTTTCGTGTTTATTATGTTGGGAATTAGGCTTTCGTTTATCCATTTTCTACTTCACGAAAATATATATCGTACCTAACAAGGAAATGTGTTTGTAGAAGATTTATTATATATAGGTGTAGCGTACAACATATCATCTGTTTTTCAAAGGGCGTGCTACAGCACTGCATTATGCCCTAAAAGATGATATGCAATCAACAAGTGAAATCCACGCACGAACTATTGGCGCTAGTATGAACTTCCCTTATAGCATCAGTTCATTGAATGGCAATGGCAAATCAGTGATATAAAGATGAAAGGAAATACATCGACTACTGCAGAGGCTTCACCGACGTTGATACACGAATGAAAAATAATAAATTTTCAGCATGATGTATATGTATTTTTTTTCATCAAATGACACAAGTCTACTTTCGTAGAACAAGGAAGAAAAAGAAAAAACCGAAATATTTAACTTCTACGTCCCATGGTTGTTATTCAGGCTAAAGAGACTGATTATTAATGAAAGTAAACAATTATGAAAGAAATTGATGCGATGAAAATGTGACGAAAAAAACTAGAAAACTCCTCGGACACGATGTTGCCATCTACAAACTCGCATTGACGTGGGATCGTAGATGAACACTCTACTAATAACACCATCGTGCTTCCTCGTAGAGCAAGAAAATTAATGGGACTTTTCATCTCCTGTCTTTGCAGTCAAGTCATTTCTATGAAGAAAATTTGGGTGCTGGCACAAAATTAAGGAAATCATCTTAATGTGCAGCAAAGTTAGGCTGTTAGGCTCTTGTGAAATGCAGAACCACAGTCCTTAATTTCAAAAAAACATACATACATACATACAAATCATTGTCGTAGGCTTTAGATCAAAGTGTTAGAATAGACTCTTGATATTTCCCTTCATTTTACAGCAATTTCTCTCATCACTGTCTGTTTGTTATATTTTTTCAAGATCTGAATTCATTTTTTAAAATCCTGAATAGAAATAACCGGAATAATGAATTTGGACCCAACACTAATAAGCTGTATTCGTAACTGTAAAACATGATAGAAGGTTTATGGTGGAAGGGGGAAGCTAAAAAGGAAAAATAATTGCAATTTATGAGACTATTAAAATACATAATCTACTTGAAAATATAGAATTAAGATTACCAGAGTACTATAGTATATAGAAATCCAATTGAATATAAGTGACTGGCAGTGTAACATTTCGATATTATAGCAGTATCTTCATCAGAGATAAGTATGCGTCTCCATACACAAGAAAGGTACTCTTGCGTCTGATGAAGATGCTAGTATATCGAGTAACGTTACAGTATTTTTTGTTTAAGTATATACACCTTGCTCACAATTATGTCTACGTAACTAAAAATATTCGAGTTCTGACTACAGTGATTGTTCATATTGTATGCCATACGTTTCTAGTATAGTGATATCTTATTCGTAAGTTTTTTTTCTTTCGTTCTTTCTTAGAAATATATGGTGTTCTGCGCACAGCACGAATAATATATATAATTGCATAAAAACAACACAACATACATTAAGGAACCTTTATAAAGGAAGACATTAGTTGTGGAGCTATTGTTGACACGAAACTTCGAAATCAGAAGTAGTGAATGTCAGACCATCTCAGTGAGAAGGAAAAAAAAATTCAATTGCATTAGTGTGCCGTACATGCTCATTTGACCCAGATAAAATGGTTTAAAACGATGTTAAAGCTTGTAAAGTGAAGCTGTGGCGGGTCATTGCTCCTTCATGAAATCCATCCATTGCAATGCTTGTCTTTGAAGAAGAAACCAGCCGCGTCATGAGGAATATTCTTCAAGCGTTGACAAGACTCACTATCAGGGGAAAGTCACTCAGTATATTGCCTTTGTGAATGACTTTGCTAGCTCCTAAAATGATAGTTCGGTCTTTCTCTTAGGAAAAGGTACCATAATAAATGTTACCAGATCTTTTTTTTTTCTTTCTTTTTCTGCGATGGCTAAATAGCATCGAATTTTTATATTTAAAAAAGAAGGAAAAATCTGTCTTGATGAAGTGTGTTATGGATTGAAGAGAATTCTTTGACATCTTTTAAGTGAATGCATATCTTAAAAAAAAAAAAAAAATGAACAGCTAAGTACATTGACCCATTTGGTTAAAAAAAAAAAATCACTAAAAACGAAAGGTGGGAAATATTGTTACTTACAGATGACTGGTTTCAGTGAGAGGTCTTCGTTCTCAACAGTAACTGGAAATTCGGTGGACGATATATAATATGCAGTTAGTCATCTTCTTGGACAATCACGAAGTCACTTTTCTTTTGTTACTGGGAGAAAATAAAAGAAATATACAGTAACAACTGTTTGTATGCTAAGCATTAACGAAATCTTCAAAACTTAGCGAAGGGGAAACTGTTCTAAATGGCATGTTTTAACAGTTTGCGAAAAAGAATGGAAACAGGTCATTTTTATTTTTTCTCTCTAAGATGGAATGTCACTTTTGATAAATACTATAAAAGGTACTGTCATGATGAAAGAAATACAAGGAAAATATTTAATGTACTAAGAACGACACAACGAGTAAAGTATATTTGGCTGAGAACGTAGTTCTTGCACGGTAATAAATTGTAACACCATTTGCTTAATGTTTAGTTCAATTAAAGTTGACAAGTCGTTACTCTAGAAATAGTCTGTTTTAAACCTGATCTTCGAGTGGAAGCATTCTTTCTTCTCAGTGTAGTTCTCTAAACATCTGGAAAAGATATTTGAACTAAATTGAATTTAGGTATCAGATCAAGGAATGACGAAACCACTAAAATGTTTAAAAAACAAAATTTGCGTGCTGTTTTGGGATTTTCATTTGAAAACAGCTGGTCACAAAATCTGTCACATCAGTAATCGTTGTTACACACTATATTAATAAAACGTTGAAGTATTTCTCTAGTAATAATGATATGACAGTCATTAATAATAAAATCAATCTAATCAATGCTATGAAACAATTCTATTAGCAGTTGGCACTCATGGTTTGTAAACGCCTAAACGTGATGTCGTAAGTTCGAATCACGAGACTGGTTGCCCTAACTTAAATTTTCCATTTTTTTCCCTGTCTCCTGAATACTGAGACGCTATTTTCATATGTTAAACTCTATTTTCACCAAGTTCTTTTCATCATGTTTCACTGTTTTCAGTGTTTGCTTCATTTAAGTAGATACTGGTAGATATGATACCTCTAGAATAACTACGCCGTATGCACCATTTCCATTTTTATTTCTTTGTCAGCATACTCTCTTTCTATAGTCAATGCGAATATTGCGGATACGAGTGAAATTTGTTTATAGTAAAGCGATAGTGGGAATTATGTACTCATCAAGTCTTCGTATGGGAAAATAGACAATTGATATATACAACGTTGCTATTCAAGAAACCTCATGTGAGGTTTGACTTCGTTTGAATAAATCATCTGAATGAGTAGATTATATATATATATATATATATATATATATATATATATATATATATATATATATATCGATGGTTGAGCGCCAAAAAGGCGTAACTGCAATTTTATTAGTTTAGAGGCTTAAGTGATATGTGCCTCTCTGGCACAGAACCAAATAACTAAGTTATACCTTTATATCTCCTTTATATACCTTTAGGCTAATAACTCAGTTATACCTTTATATCATTTTCGAATAACGTTCCAAGGATAGAGATTTTCATTAAGGCGTCTTGGCACAAGAACATTGAATCCATTATACATGTCCTCATAGCATTACCTCCAAATTTTAAAATTCGACAGTTACGCCTTTTTGGCGCTCAACCATCGATATATATATATATATATATATATATATATATATATATATATAAACGTGCATGTATATGTATAGCTCAAAGCCCTCAAATTAGGCAACCCACACTACTCTGCTTACAAGTTGCCTACTGTTCTTGCAAAGAATGGATAATTCTGCTAGTATTGAATAATGAGTAGACACCATATCACTGATAGGTTGATTAAAAAAGAAAATTATTTTTATGTATATTGTAATGTCGCACGTGGTGCTGTGTATAAACAGCTCTTCACGCTAATGTTTACAAACACCACCACATGGTTTAGCAGGAGGATTCTACACACCAGATAGATCCACTGTCACCTACAGACGACGGACTACTGGCTTGTCCCACGGAGCAGACGATGACAGCGGAGCAGCAGCGCCACCGCCATCCGAGGACCCCTATAAATTTGGTGGACGACAGCAAATAGGTACAAGTTTTCTGGTGTCCCTCTTACGGTTTGCCACGGAACATTAGGAGTAACCTAACCCCAGGCCTCTAGTCTGCTACGGGGCTCTGTAGAGATCCTGTCGGCGACCTTACGGTCAAAGACTACCTGTAACTAACCTGCAAACTTAGAGAAATTATCTGTATAGCATTTTTGTAAAAGACTGTTTTATAATAAATGCCGGTAGTGGGAGTAGTTTCCGGACGCTTTTTATTAACGCTCTACCTACAACCTATATGGGACAGAGTTTTACAAGGTGGAGGCGCCGGGTACCAAATTAAGATTTCCATATGAGAGATTTTTCTTACAAAAAAAAATCAGTTTATAGTAATGGTTCTTCCTTGACAACAGACAAACATATCAAATAACTATGAATCAAACAGGAAAAAAATGTAGAACTCATTCGTGTGGACACTCTACAGTTAGATTTAAGATGTTTTAAAGTTGCTGATACTAATTCCGTACAGTGTTTCTTTCAGAAACAATGTTCGGGCGGGGGGGGGAGCACTGCTGACACTTTCCTATTAATTATTATATTATAGACGCATTAGTTTGGTCTTCTCCAGGGGGCCACTCTGAGCAGCACCCCCCAAAATCACGTCTGGAAGAAACACTGGTTCCGTAGTACTAGTGACTAATGCCTTAACTTTGTTGAAATGTTTTCAATTACATGGAATGTTTTACTTTTATTTCTAATATCTTGATAAAATATGTACACCAGACTGTTGCTAATTCATTCGAAATCTTGCCTAAGTAAAATGAAGTTGATACCTAGAGTAATAATAAAGCTGTTACCTTTTGTGTGAAACTTATCATTCGATTATGATCAGTTATTAACATGTAAGACTCTAGTTGCCATCGTGGTTAACAACTTATTATAGATTTTTTCTTCTTCTCTGAAGTGCGCTGAATGAGAAGTAAACCAAATGTGGTTTGACACACCCAAGGCCGTTGTGAGAAAGAAGTTTTGCCGGTGTATATTTGAGAAAGTGGGCCATTCGTTGCATTATTGCAAGCTTGTTCGTTCACTTGGCATACTATCTGTGAGCAAGAACTTAAAAAAGAAAAAGATACACAATAAAAACCAATAGTGCCTCTATACATACGCAGTGTATCTGAAAGTAGTCAGGCTACTATATTAATTTATCAACAGTAAAGGTCATCTGTATATACAGTATTCTGGTCATCAAGTAACAAGACTAGGGGCGTTTGTGATGAGGTCTTCAATGTATTTAGTATGTCGGATTTGCTGTAGATTTGCAACGAAGCAGGGATTTAGAAAGTCTTGCAGTACTACATGTTTTTTTCCTGTCTTCATAAAGAGGAATATTTCTTCCTCCAATCATAAGCTCTTCAGGCACTAAAGATGGGTCATCTGGTCATCAGTCTCAGTCTCCAATTAAAAGATATTCATTCTTATATTTTCCTTATTGTCAAAATACTGTGGTGGTTCATGTTTTTCTTTATGCTAGGTATACGAATATTATTTCTACAAAATTATTAGAATATGAAAAGTTTAAGCATAGAGACATACACCAACCGATGGAACTGAACAGAGTAGTATGATATGGGTAAGTGTAAATCCTTATGTATAGTTTCCGAGAGACTTAAAAAAAAAAAAAAAAAAAAAAAAAAAAAAAAAAAAAAAAAAAAAAAAAAAAAAACCTACAACAATCACGCCACTTAGATATTCTCCCTTCTAGTTTAACGTTCCTCGTTTACGTTCCTTGGCGTGGGAGGCCCGGGTTCGATTCCTGGCGGGAGCTCATGTGGTTTGGATTTCACGTTAATCTGTAGGTTCACGTCTCATTTAGCCTCGCTGCTGAAAAGGGACGTTAAACTCAAAATCAACTCGTTTACGTTCCAAGGCTAATGGTGATAATAATGAAGGAATCTCAAGAAAGTAGGAGAACATAAAGAAAACCTACTCACACGGTGTTCGTCAATCGCAAAGCGCACTTGGCACGAGGTAGGGTCGAACCCGGGAATCTATGCATCAGAGGTGAGGAATCTACCACTGAGCTACCGCGGTCCCTACTTAAGTTTTGGATAAAACTTACCATGAACTAACCTAATCAGACTTTTCACTATGAAAAATAGCAAGACGACAGTGCACAGTATGGTTCATGAGCTATTAACCAAAATGAGTTTAACTCGACAGAGATGAAACACATCTGAATCTAACTGAACAAAATTATATGAGTGAGGGTAAATTCTCATGCGAAATTTTCGAGTAAATCCATAAAAAAATAAGGCGCTTAAAATCTGTTTTGTTGCCAATAGTGATTTGTTTTATTCTTTTGCAATTGATTACTTTTGTGCTGTAAATTAAAAAAAAAAAAAAACATTTAAATAGCAGAATATATTGAATATATATATTGAATCGAACTGGTTTGTTCTTTTGTTTTCCTAACTGACACACACATTTCAAACACAATAGTCATTCCAATAAGTAGATGTTTCAGACAAGTCAGTTGCGTTTAAACTACAGTATATGCCTTTTGTTCCCTCAAGCGTATTGAACAAAAATTGCGGTTTATTGTAATAGATTAATTTGTTCATTATTGTTATACTAACTCATATCGATAGCATATAAATCTGGAATTCTCTGAACCTTTTAATTGTATAGCCCCCACAAAATGGTTTCGTGACATGTCCCGCTTTACAGAGGATAAACTCGAATTTTCTCCATCGTTTCCCCGTTCTCGTAGGAATCGTTCAGGGCTCTAAATGTCCCGATTTCCTCTTAACGTGAATCACCACCCGGAAGTCAGTACATATTTTAGTTTATTTCCTTAACTACTGCGCAATGGAACGTTACATATTATAAATATTGTACTATAAGATAGTTATATTTCAGCTACAACATAGGACACTGATTTATTTGATTGTGTCTTCTGATATCGAAAAAGGTAACAAATTAAAGAAAATATCAGTTTCGTTTTACAATGAGCACACAAGATGGCATTGCTGTTAGATCTTACTAGAAGTGCTCATTTTTATGAAATGTTTAAGTATTTGTATATGTAAAGTACGTTAAAGTAACAATCTTATTATGAAATAGATATATTGTTTGACCTTTTCTCGAGTTATGTTTCACATTTTTTTTTAAATATTAATTTACATTTAAGGAAATAGATTTTGAGAAGTAACTTGCGCAGAACGCCATAATGCGTTGTTGCCAAATTTGTACGTTTAATTCCTGGATGCTAGCGTTCCAGTTCGAGAAGCGAAACTTAGCTGTGAATTCCAGTTAGGGTCTTAAATTAATTTCTCCAGTAAGTATCCAAGCAGAATTCCATGATACCTTGAGCTCCTCCGTGGCTAAGCGGTTAGCGTACGCGCCTTTGGCGTGGGAGACCCGGGTTCGATTCCCGGCGGGAGCTCATGTGGTTCGGATTCCACGTTAATCAGTAGGTCCACGTCTCATATAGCCTCGCTGCTGAAAGGGACGCTAAACTAAAAGTCAAGTCCATGATACCTTCCTTTATGATCTGGCATAAGTAAACACTGGACACTATCTGGCAACGCCACACTATACAAACATCATTTAGCATACCACCCAGAACACTTTGGTGATCCACCTTAAAACATATTTATTTTTAAAATTACGCCCAAATGATAATCTCGCTTTTATTAGCCATTGATACTTAACTGATAGGAATAATCCATTCTCTGGCACTCACGGTCAGTTTTGGTGAATGTTAACATTAATTAATTCTGATTTCAGCAAGGAGCAAGTGCGCGATTATGAATATTTTTTTCTATACCTTAAATTTTCATACGGTGATCGTCCTTTTTAGTCTAGAAATATGGAGCCTTCAACATGTGGCTTCTGTGCTTTAACAAGATGGTCCATAGCGTCCTCCATACTAAAGTTTGCTTAATGCTACCTAGTTATATAAATTCTCAGTGTCATATTTGAGATAGTGACGGCGCCATTGGCTAATCCTTTATTGTTGTATCAAGCAGTTTAGGTTCAGTGTGGAAATTAAATAATAATAATAATAATAATAATAATAATAATAATAAAAACTATTACAAACTTGTTCACAAACACAGATCTGGAAAAACATACAGTATTAACCTTGCGATTGGATAAAACGAACTTCGGTCACAAATATCTGAATTTAAGAAGCCCTCTTCGGGAATCACCAGGACCAAGGAATGAGAACCAGACAGTTTCTCTTTTTCTTCCATAGAGAAAATGTCTTATTTTATATATTTAGATGATCGATCTATTCAGGTGCCTTCAACACATGATTCGCGGGCTACTTGTGACCCGCAGAGCTCTTTGCCATGGCTCACTGGCCCATGTGCTTTCCAAAAATTAAGTTCTCAACACAGCAGTATAATTTAGTGTCCCGAGAGTGTCATTAAAATTGTTAGTGTCCCACACTGTGCGACGTGTTAAAGACTTCTGGTCTGATTTTTTTTTTTTTTAATAATAATTGTTGTCCTGCTGTAATGTTATACCTGTCTGCAGTAAATCAAATTTCCCTCAAAATTTTGTCCTCTGTACTGAAGAAATAGTAGGGGAAAAAATTGAGCTGGTTAATCTTGAACTTTTCCAGTTTTAGGACATTTGTAATATAGAATCAAGTCATAATTTTAACACATTTTTATATTCCAAGTTGTGTATTGCTTCAAGTATAAATTTATGGTATAGCCTTAGTGTTGTAAGGAATTTAAAAGATATTGAAAAAGCTTAAAAATCCAAACAGATGCTGAATGTGTAAGTCACGTTACGTTCAACCTTGGAACAACTTCGAAAATGCGTCATTATTCCTATTGATGATGAACCACCACGGCTGTTTCTATTTGCGTTGTCAAAAGACAGAATTGTAAGTGTGTACATAAAAGAACTGTGAAGTATATGTTGTCATCCTCTAGTTTGAGTGATGTTGACTTACAGTAAGTGCATTGAAAACTAGTCACTGTTGTCTCGTAAAATAAGCATCTGAAGACTATGATGAGCCTTTGTGGTTGCTTCTACATAATGTTTGCTTTTTAGAGTTGCATGGACATGGCTGACCTTCGGCATGTTGTGGAGGTCGAATCTAATGCATTATGTTGTTTAGTTGACATGTTTCATTTACATTCAGCAGTGACTGTGAATGAGTTAAGTCATTTTTTACTCAATTTATATGCAGAAGCTTCAAAATACATAAAAGCAAATAATTATACCAACATCTGTGCGATATATCTGTACATTTCTCATTGGCTCGGATTCATTCCATATAATCAATGATCACACGCACTTACAAAAGGTGTTTAAATGACAGGTAAACTCTTAAAACAAATACTACCTTTTTTTAAATATACGGAACATGATAATTCTCATTCTACAGCTTTCGTGTGTTAGTATGGCTACACAAGATCACTCATTTCTTTCGTGTTACGGCTATTTTATTCTCATGGCATCTGGTATCATCTTGTTCACCGGATCAAAATTAAAGTAAATAAAATTCTTAAACTTCTTAAAAATAGTTTTGCATCTGAGTTGCAATAATAAAACGGGTCCAGCTACTTAAGTCTATATAGTATTTAGAAAATTTTCAATTAATGAGATGGAGATAGGTGATATTTCCTTTATGGAGTACCGAAATTAAACAGATCAAATCTCATATTATCCGAAATTAAAAATATGAGTCGGATTCAGTTGTCTTTTCCTTCTGTATGTGCTAGAAATGTTTTGAGTTAATAAGACTTATGTTATTCTGTTCTCAGATGGTTCAAAAAAGGACAACTGTGAAACGCATCACGCTCCAAACGTACTGTTTGCACAAGTTTTTTTTTTTTTTTTTTCTGTTTCCCATCAAGTCATGAGTAAGGCGGCTTTTGCATTCGATGGACTGTTATTTGTCAAAAAAAAAAAAAAAAAAAAAAAATCTTTTACGACACAACCCTATGGAGCAGTAGGCACGTTTAGCAGCGCTCCAGTTGGTTCACGATGTGCAACAAATATTGAAAATTCTCTACTCGAGCAGTCAAATTCGTGCGTGCACATAAGATGCGGTTGCCTATGGAGACAAATTAAGGCTGCCTCATCGTGTTGAAAAGTTGACGCAAAAGTGGTGGTTCGTCTCTGAAGGGCAAATATGTTTCTATTAGAAGAGTTCTGTAATCATATCACAAAGATTCTGTCCCTTCTCGTGAAGAACCCTAACTGAACGTACTCGCTACCCAGTTGTCTATACTGGCAGCAGAAATTCTTGTTGAGCACCTTGCTTTAACTTCTGAAAACGTGTTTTTGTTTTTAGAGGTAATATTGTAATTTTAAGAGAGACAAAGCTCACGTCTATTCTCTTGTACTTTTTGTCCATATTAGTCAAAATTTTCATAGCAAAACAATCCCAATCCCGCGTGCCTTTGCATGGTAGAAAATGTTTAGATGAAAAATAACTGATTTCTTAAAAGAAAAAAAAAGTGTAAACAGCTTCACGAGCACATTGGAAAGATTACTGTGTCAGTGGATGTCATGGAATCGTATTTGTGAGCAGAAACACATCTTATCAATATAATTAAGTTTTTGTTGTGAAGTATGTATTTAACGCCTCTTGTGATGATGAAGGAAAGAGAAATATACTGTAAAACATTCATTTAACGAAAACTGTAATCAGTCTTTAGTTTCCCTTCGGCGTATCCATTTACAGAGCCATATTAAAAATAAGCTTGGAATAAGTGTAAATTTATGTACACTCATGTCCAAAATTGTCGCGTGTCTATACGTTGTTGTAGGAATATAATTTGATAACAAATTCGCCCGGTATTTCTTATAATGTTATAGTGCGTCCAGTAAGAGAACGTCTCTGACAGCTCGCAGTGACATTGCCACTACGCGCGTGTCAAGGTTTTTTTTCGGTGCAACTGTAGTGGCAATTTAATTAATGGTATACGACAGAGAGATCGTGGTTGCTAACACTGGTATCAAAGTAAGGGCTGCAATATCCCACCGCATGTGGTAAGAAACGTCAGAGACCATCTCTTGTTGGCCGTGCGATTATAGTATGTGTATAATCGGCAAGTCAAAAGACCAGTAAATAAGAACAATAAAACGAAAATAAAAAAAACTTTCTTGTCCATTTAGCAACATTTTGTTTTACTCATTCTAATTTTCGTATTTATAATTCTTTTCCTTTGAAATTTACCACAAATATACATTTCCCGATCATACACATAGTATCAGTATTAAAAGTACCCTGTAAAATCATTGTCAAACTACATTCTTACAGGAGGACAGTTATAGATATGCGACAATAATTTTGGACTTGAGAGTACAATACAATGGGAATAGAACGTGGTATCTTGTGTTTCTGTTAAGGGCAGTTTTTTTTTTTTGTATATTTAAAAAATCGTTCATATACGTGAGGATTTTTTTTTTAAGTAAATTCCCAGATTCATAATACATAATAGAATTTTTACATAGACCCTAGGTTGTACGTACAACTTATGAGTGAGATTCATAGCTGGAAGGTGTGATGTTTATATACAGTGGCGGATCCAAGATATAATCAAGGGAGGGGCTAAACCACAGTTTGCAGCTTTATCCAGTGTAAAGCAGGATTGAAGCTCATTTTATCCAGTGTATACTTCAGCGTCAGGGGGCTATAGCCCCCTTTGGATCCGTGCCTGCACACACACACACACACACACACACACATATATATATATATATATATATATATATATATATATATATATATATATATATATATATATATATATATATATATATATATATATATATAATATATAAAATACACAATAATGCAAGCCATCTATATTTTGTTACATCAATAATTCAAGCTAGATCGTATGCTAAAGTTCATGAAATGAACGAAAGAGAAAAAAATAGTGCCTTAAGAAATCGTCAACAACATAACTGGTGTTCGGTTGGAAAGGTGCTGCTGATATGTAGCTGGAGGGACCAGTTGGCAGTTCTCCCAGACACCTTACAGAAGAAGAAACCTACTTGATGCTGCTTAGAATCAGGAAGAGCACTTGTTTGGCCTCAACCTAAAGCCCGGACGACCTCGTCTGCAAGCAGAAGAGCACGTACTTGCATCTAGTGTTTCATGTCCGCTTACCCATCCAGATATGATAACGTAATATTATACGCCATCAACCACAAGTTCTGCCTCGTGGAATAATACGTAGTTACGAAAACTTTTTGTAAAGGAAAAGATGACCAATACATACGATAACTTAACAGTAGGTCATATGGTGCGGAACCATAAATATTAATTACATAACCAACAGTTAAAGGGACATTCATAAAACAAGGGATAAAATAACAAGATTATTTTCTCATTTGTGATTAAGTCAGATTGTTACGCAAACTTGAACAATCCTGTTTCGAAAGTAATATTTAACACCTACTGTCACGTACCTTTTTAATTATATAAGACTGTAATTAAATGGGATATAACGTGGTTGTTTCCTTGGTTAATGATTCTGAAAGTGAATAAAATTTGTGTGTGTGGACATAACTAACATCTACCTGCACAATAATCGTAAACATTCTGTTATAACGTTTTTTTGTTACTGACTTAAAAACTACTCTTTATAAGTTACTATTTTGCCTGTGACAGGTTCTGGAGCTAATAAGAGATTCCTCCCCTTATGTTAGGGTCTAGAAATGTTTCTTCCACGTTTCTTGACCTTCAGTTTCCTCTTTTAACTCTCAATATTTTCTTAAATTTTTGAAATCGCTGATTACGTTGTGATATTCCTATTACTCTGTTTGCTTACATCTTACCTTCCATGGCAATATGAAGACAATTTCTTCGCAAGAGGTGTCTAATTCAGTGGGCCTTCCTACAGAAGATGTTGGCTAGAAGTGTCCTCTTCTTTCGTACCCATTTTATATCTTAGTTTGTTACTCTCTCTGTCCATTTTATCTTCATCTTTTTCCAACAGCACATTTCAAAGGTTTCTAAGTATTTTTTAAACTTCAATATAGTTCGACTTTGTGTGCCATACAATCTCATGCTCCATATACAGGGTGTTTCAAAACACAGACAGCGTTTGGGAGGTGATACCTGACACCAAGATAAGACAAAAAGTATAGACCAACCTGGGTTCACAAATGCTTCCTTTCGAAGTCTCAGGCTGTCGAAAACATGGAAAAATGAACTTTAAATATCCATAGCTCCACTGAGGAACTAATATGTACTCTATCCAGAAGTCCATGTTTCAGAATCCTGCGGTACTCACGTAGCAATTTTTATAGAGGGAGTTTGACTACTGGCATAGAAGTGAAGTACTCACCAACTACCTCTATAAAAATGGTTGCTGAAGTACCATAGAGGCAACGGCTACGGTAAGTCCCATAGTGCTGCAGCTATGGACCTTTTAAAGTTCCTTTTTTTACGTTTTTTGGTAACCTATAACTCCGAAAGGAAGCATTTGTGCACCCAGGTAGGTCTATACTTTTTGTCTTATCTTGGTGTCAGAAATCACCTCCCAAACGTTGTCGGTGTTGTTTTGAAACACCCTTTATAACGCTTGACCAGCTCCTTCCTTAGTCGAAAGTTAAGCTTGCTATGTAAGAATCTTTTCTGCATGCTGCTTTGGCTACGGCACTTCTTTTGACCTGATCTCTTTGGTGTATTAAGCGTTTCTCGTCAAAATACTTTCCAGATATTTGAAATGATCGACCTGCTCAAGCTCCATTCTACTAGGATTCTTAAGGGCGTTTCCACGGAATATTCTCATAATTTTAAGACTTTTTGAGGTTATCATCATTCCATATTTTTTTTCCCACATCATTCCACATGTGAACAAAGCCATATTGTTGATTTATTTATTTATTTATTTTTACCACGTAGCATTTAGTTTTCTCTAAATATGTAAAATTTTTCTTTACCCTAATTTTCAATGAAGGAAGGGCATAACAAGAAATTATATGAACATAAGGAAGCTTCTGCTTTTAGGCTACTTATTTCAATTTTCAGCTGAAAAACTAACATATTTGTTCCAAATTTTGTGAAGTAGTGTTCGTATAAAGCGAGTATGTTTTGTGTTTGGCGGAGTATTTATCTTGATGAAAAATGCGAGAAAAAATTGATGAAATAGTTTATTAGTGTGCTGTGGCCAAGAAATACCTGAGTGAGGACGAGACAAATTAAAAAAAAAAGTAAATGAACATACAACGATAACATTTAAAGAACATATATTCGATTCTATTTTGTAAATCAGTATTCTGTTCTTGTTTCATGTATCTAGGATAGGCTAATTAGGCCTGAGCTATAATGATTTGAACGTCTGCGTTAAAAAAAAAAAAAATCTGTTTGGTATTCACTCCTTATCTTGTAAAAGGGGTTAAAGAAATTATTTTCATTTAATAGGAAAGTCTCAATTTGAGTATGTGATGAAGAGGAGATACACTCTTTTTGTTACGTAAGGAGTGTTTATACTTTATATATAATTAATCGCGGACTGGATCCATTCCGTCGGCAACTGTGTGTCTTTGGAAGTATGTATGCACTTTTGCAGTAGTATACTGGTTGTTTCAATAACAAAATTTTATTAGTAATGTGAATATAGCAGATTTAAAGTGAGGCATTAATTAGTTACCTTGAAAGTTTAAAATAAGCGACTCATTGTGCAGAAGTAATATTTTCTAAAACTAAGACATAATCTCGTCTTCATTTTATCTTGTCAGTAATGACTCTTGTAAAATGTTTCTGCAGTGTTTCAAACTAGTTATTGCTGCTTGCGATTACGACACAGTGGTATTAAAAGGGTAATCTGGGTTATTAACGCACACTTTTTTCTTCTCTGCAGGACGTCCACAATGTCCTTCTTGATTGGAGATAGAAAGCTATATAGTTTCCAATAACTTGTTTTGGGTTATCACTGTGTATGTCCTTGAATATTTTTTCCTTTGTTTTCGTTAAAGAAAGGAAAACTTTATAATAAATGTAATGTTATCACTCAAGGACAAAAAAATGCTTTTCTTTGGTTGTTCCTCACAAGTCTTCTACTTGGCTAAATTATTTGCATACTGGCGACATACGTATCTTGGCAGTTCAACTAGCGACATCTATTAAGCTGACTGTATACTATTACGAATTTGCATGACTGGCAGACTGTGAGGGGTCTTGCGTTTATAAGTAAATATATCTATAAATATTTTTGCCTGGATGTGTATGCAGCCAGTAACTTAAATATTGTAAAGTTACACGGACCCAAAACCTTTTAGAATTATAATGTTAGAGAATCCAAAACTATACAGTACAGCAACCCAACCAATTTAAATAAAACTAAGAAATTCCTCTCCTATGCAACTAGGTACAATATTTTTCTCCTCTTCTTTCTCTACGCTTCGTTCCTTTTTGCGTCTCCCATGTTAAATTATTACAGATTTCCTAATTAATATTCTCTGAAACAAATAAGCACTCTTATATCCAGAAGCATTTACATACAATTAAAGACAATCGTGTAATAATTGTTAAATACTAATTTTCCTCTGCCTTCCTATCTATAGGATGGAATTTCCAAAAGTTCCTGCAAATGTCGCAGTGGGGAATTCTCATTACGTAAGAGAAATTTTCATTGTTGCCAACCTCGCTTGGCGAAATCTATTGAAACTTTCATGGTTAGAAATATTTCCGTTTCTAGTTCAATGGAAACTTAGTGGTCGCTCAGTCCTCATCGCCTATTATGACAGTACAACCGAAGTAAAACAACATAAATATTCCCAGGCGTAAATTTACGTTAAAAAAACTATTTTGTTTTAAAATAAAATCTGTTTCGGTTATTTATAGGACTTTCCAACATAATGAGTTTTGGAACTGGAAAACAGTTTTGATTTTAAGATAAGCTCAGGCATATCTGCTAAAACTGTGCCTATCCGTAATCCGCTTCTTTTGCGTAATCAACCCATGAGCAAACGTTATCGTTATTTGCATATTATCAGGAGTAAAAGTGAAAGGGAACGCGGGAGGACGCCGTTATCCCGCTTCCAAAAATTAGGGCTGCTCACGAGACAAGATTTGTGGCTGTCTCGTCTCGAAAATGTGCTGTAAAAGTGATGTCTCGACTCGAAAAATGTATATTTCTCTATTAGAAGAGCCGTGTCTCGACTCGAATATTGTCAGGAAAATCGTGTCTCGACTCGTCTCGTGCGCATCCCTACCAAAAATAACTATGGCACCCCGACTTCCTAAAAAAATATACAATGGGCAAAGACAGGCACGGGGAACGGCGTGACGTCAGCCGTCCCCTTACCTTTTCAGATCCACTTTTACCCCTGTGTTATCCAGAAAATAACAATAGAGCTAGATTGGAATAGTCCATACTAAAATTCCCGTTTTGTCTGAAATGAAGGTAATATCTCGTATAAATTGGTGGTAGATGTGTGCATTAGACAAATGAGAATTATACACAAGTTCCACTGCATATTATCTCAAGACAAGTTCTAAGGGAAACAACGACACTACTGTAGAAAAAAAAGTCGTTAAAATTATGAAACACTGTTATTCCATATCTAAACAGAAGTGAGTTTATTTTTGAAGGAGAGTTCTAAACTTTCATAACTTTTATGTTAGCATTTTGTCGAATAAGAAAACTTGTGTGCGTGGCATTCATCTCGAATTCGAGAACATATATACTTGTAAAAACTTTTATATATTATTGACGGAATAATAAAAGCAGGGAACAAGGATGTAAAACATCATACATGCTGTTAAAAACATAAAACTGTTGCACGACAAAGAATGTGTACATAACTCTTTTTTGTTTATACCCATTTTAGTGAGTTATGAAGTGAATTTTGCATTGAAAATCAACCATTGTTCATAACAAGTGGAGCAATCCAAAGTTATATGACGAGAAAATGTGTTTGTTACTCAATATTTAACTACGAGAAAATTACCCAAATGGTGGGAATTATTCACACATTCTACTATTTTTAAAAAATGATACCTCAAGCTGACTGGAAGAGATCTGACACTGTATTTAAAAAAAGCTTTGCTTCACATGCTCATTGAATTAATTGAATTAATATTGCTTATTTCGTTTGGAGTTTAAGATGCCTTTTGTAACTTACTTTCTGCCTTGTGGACTCATTTCTGCAAATCAATGCACTAAAGTAAAGATTGGGACTAGGATGTTCTCTATTTATCTGGAAGTAACAGTAAGTGTTCTCGTTTTTCGCAATCGAAAAGTACTGGCTTCGTATTGTACGATCAGTCAACCTACTGAGGCTGCTATGATATTCAGCAGTGTGTCCCATATTCCCTTATTCAATTTACAGGTGTATATGCTGTAGGGTTCACCGGTGATACCTTTTGTAAATACTACCTAGTTTGATGACATAAATTTGATTGAGAAAATCAGGATAGAGTTGACTACTGGAAAAGTACATACCTGGTATCTACGGGAAGAACACAAAAACAGGTTTGTTAGCGAACGTGTTACCTGTCCCCACCCTTAATTTTTCTCTTTTTTGAAAATATTGCAAGAATTAATTAATCATATTAAAATTTCTCTGAAATTATTCAGCAGACATAAAATACTGCTTAGAGAAATGTGTTATAGGTACGTGGTGCATGGGGTTCCGGCTTCAAACCCTGTTCCCGCCAAGTGAACTTTGTGGTGGACAAACACCATGTGCGTGGGTTTCTTCGGGGTTCTTCAGTTTCCTCCCACTTTCTTCATTCCACTATTTCATTCATTTCTCATCATCACCGCATCCTTTAGCCTAGCCGGCATAAACGTGGGACGTAAAACTCAAAAATTTCATTTCATTTTCTTCAATTGTCAAAGAACAGATATTCAAGGAAATGTCATACTCACATAATGAACTGAGCAAAAATGAAAGAAATTCTAATTTTACGTTCCACGATTATGATCTTTAGACTAAGAGACGGATGATTTATGAAAGTGAATAAAATTGGTAGAATTAAAATCTGTGGAAGGAAACGGAAGAGAATCCCGAGAAAACCTATGGACTTGATGTCTACCTCAAACTCGCGTGGTCGTGGATCGAACTAGAGACCCCTTGCACTAGAAATGAGCGCTCTTGTGATTGTTGAATAAATATTGAACCACTCTTAAAACTGTCATATATAACTTGAGCCCCCATGTAATTGACAGGTACTTAAGGGGCCCATAGACAATCCACGGTTTGTGCAAACACTGTGTTTGCGCAAACATTCGGCATACACGGTTCAACTGTTTGCACAAACTTTAGTTCAATTTTGAGTTTGATCGCGTAAACATGTCCACTGAAGCAGCTCGTTTAGCAATAGTAATTGCTTGTGCTTTGGAAACGGAAAGACCTGCGAAACCAAAACGGAAGAAGAGGGTGTGGATGAAAGAGTGGTTCAAGAAACGGTCTAAGTTTAGTCATCAAAATTTACCTAGGTAATATCCGAACTTGAGAAGTCCGACTGTGGACTATAAAAATTATTTACGAATGGATCCAACTACATGTGGTGAAATACTGGAAAATTGATTTTATTCCTCACTGACTCTCTATCCGTCTTCTAATCTATTTTCTTCATTTTATCCATCAATTTCTCATATGCCGCATTTTTCAGATTCCTGTTTTTATAATCTTCACTCTTTACCTTCCACAGTTCAGGTAAATTTCGATAAAGTTCAATAAATTCTCTCCAGAATCCTTGATTCCTATTCATTGACGCCATAGCGCAAGAAATAAGCGTCTGTACACTAGGCCTCTTACTCGGAAATAAAGCTCGTGTTTGCACAAACATGCCCATACACGGTCCACGTGTTTGCGCAAACATCATGTTCGTGTAAACAATTTTTGAACGAGTTCGATATGGAAAAGGTTTGCACAAACAGCCTTGTTTGCACAAACCGTGGATCGTGTATGGGCCCTGTTAAAGACCATTATGCACGAGTACGGAATCACATATCCGATCCTGACTATTTCTAGTTTATATTCTTAATTTTGCTGCTGAAGTTCTTTTGTTCTGGCTTGGAAGGGGAAGAAGGGTATGTGTAATTAAGCGGTATAAGCTTCCTTGCGTTCAGTTTAGTGTTGCCAACTCTGAAAAAGAAAATTACTAATACGTACTCAAATTAAGTCTTCAGTTCGGTCCTATAACTACACGAAATTAAAAGAAAAAAAAAATGCAAATTCACTGATAAGGGTAAGTACAAAGCGAAAGAACTTAGAACTCCTAATCGGTATTTAAAATTACTTCCATTTCACGTTTACTTAAAAACAAATCACTCTATTCTCTCATATGCTATGTTTTGACCTACGTCATATAAGCAACGAATTCACCGTATGAATGCGGTATTCCGTACAATTTCCAACACTAAACGTGCGATGCATTAACAAGAGTTGCCGACAATCACATTACAAATAGAACTTTTATATCTTAAGCTGTATTAAATTTCCCTCTTGATAGTCTATCAATAATATCAAACAAAAATTAAAATATCCAGTATCATCATATATCATGTCATATATTATCACGAATAAAATATCAAATTAAAATTAAATACGTACAGCCGGTAAGGACTCTATACTGGTCTTCATTCAGAATATCATTTCCTGCTCTACACGTAAAATACCGGCCAGTAGGTTACCCTAGTTCAGTTTTCGACAGATAATCCATACATTACCGGTACTTTACGTAATTGAACATAATATAGGAATATACCGAACTTTATTAAGTTGTAATGGAAAAGAAAGAGAAAAAATCTACAGCAAACTGTGCAAGTACCTTTAGATAAATGACAAATTGTTAGCATAAATCAATGAATAAACATTGGAGATGAGCTGAATATGATAAAATGGTTCATTAGTTTGTCCCCTACGCTTTAAGTACTTGGTACAAATTCTTTACATAGTGCAAAACCGTAAAGGAGGTCTAGGACGTGTTTATTTTCACGCTTACTAATTGAATTGCAAATACTGTAGTGAACAAAAATAACCAAATATGTTTGTTTCTATATACATTAGTCAAATAGAACAAAGAAACAGTTATGGAACACAGTAATATATGAAGGTTCTCTATAATATGTTGAAGTACAAACTCCAATGCGTTTATACCATTTCCGTAATAACCCATACATTACTTCACATAGTTTTCCTCATGCATACTTGAAGATTCAAAAGTTTATTTATTTTAACGGAAAAAGGCTAATACATTACTTAAGTGGATTCGTAATCTGTTCAGCTTTTAAGTCGTAATTTGTTATTTCACTTTACCTGTAATGAAAGAGTTCTCAGAGAAGTACTATTACAACAGATTTTTACGAACTTCTAGTAAATATGAAAAAATAAAATCTTTTAGTTTTACGTCACACGGTTATGCCGACAAGGCTAAAGAAGACTGTGATAAGAAATGAATAGAATGGTGAAATGAATAAGGTGGGAGGAAACGGGAGAGCCTCGAGAAAACCAACGCAAACTATGTTTGTCCACCACAAAGTTCACTTGGCGCGAGCTGGGATCGAACGAGGGACCCCCGTGCACAAGAGATGAGCGATCTATCACTGAGCCACCGCGGGCCCTAGTAAGTATGGTTTCACAATTTATTCTATTCATTAAAATTTAGCCATTAAGAGTTAACAGTACTTCATATAAAACTGTTCTAACGGGGTGAATAAGGGAATAATTGGTGGAATGAAGTTAGAAGGGGCTAGCGGGAAGATTCTTAAGAACACAGCCACGGATATGTTATTGTCCATTGCAGCCTTATATGGTTTGAAATGAAAACCAAGACTGTTTGCACCGTAAGTGATCGTGCAACAACTGACGTTCTCCGCCCTCCGCAAGAAAGTCATAGAAATGTACTCGATGATGATACGTATAATTTGAGAACATGATCAGTGCCAATGTTAGTAATGCAGAAAGCGGTTTTCCTTCGTAGCATAATTATGCGAATTGCCATCGAATTAACGGTTTTTAAAAATGCATGTTTTCTAAATAATGTAAGTTTGTATTTTCCCCAAGAACTGTATTAGTCGCATTTATCTGTTTTTATTTATTTTTTTAAAAAAGTTGAAGACCTTATAAATTAATTTTATATAGATATTTCAATGTTAGTACGAAAATCTACAGGAGTTGGATATTATATAAAATAGTTTCTTACAGTTATGCATTCTACAGAAGTTTTGTAGGCTAAAGAACAGATAAAAATAAATGAAATCTTTGGTTTAAGACACATGAATTATGTCCTTTTGTTCAGTTAAGGTGAATGATAATGAAATAATTAGTGGATTGTGGATACGGGAGGAAACTGAAAACACACGGAAACGATGTTGTTGACCATACTCTTTCGGCTTGGGGTCGAACCAAGGAACCCTTAGTACCAGAGTTGAGCACTTGATTACTGATCCGCTGTTCTGCCTTTTTTTAAAAAAAAGTAGATGAGTTGTGAATTATGTACTTGGAAAAAAAATAGGAGAAATCAAAATGTAGGAGCAAACTAACACGAAGAGAAAACGCACAAGATGTTCGACACAATCACCTCACCCGAGATCGATCTAGCGACTCCTCATGTCAGCGGTGAGTTTTCTACCACTGAATTATTGTGTTACTAAATACTTTGTCAAGTTAATTTTAAGCATACCATGTAATAATTTAGCTTACCAGCATAATAATTTTGTTATAAATTAGAGCCATATCCTAATTTTTCTATTTCTTTTTCTTTTAGGTAAGTTTTCGTTATGCATCAGTTTCTAACTCATTTGATACAGTAAGTACTACATAGTTTTAATATACGTTCTTAAATGTCAGTATATGAAGCAATTCTGAAGTACAAATTAAGTAAAAAAAAAAATGCTTCACATAATCTTACATGTTAGTATCAAAGGAAATTTACTTCTAGTACTAGGCCTGTGAAAACGTAAATGTGCATTTTTTTAAAATGGATACTCACTTAATTTTGGTAAGCCCTATATTTTTATTTATGTAATTTTAGGTATTCTGCGATCATTGACAACTTGCCCCAAACTTAAAAAAAAAAAAAAAAAAAAAAAAAAAAAAAAAAAAACCTCATGTAGCGTGGCTTTCAACTAACCTCGTAGTCTCAACGTAGGAACTTTGTTTTAATATAGTCCATAGTCCATTAATTGTAGCATCTTTTGCCTCTCAGGTTTTTTCTTATGTGCCTTGTAGTACGTTCCTCATGATGTAGTTCCTTCTCAGTCAAGTACAACATTCTAGTTTATGGGTTTATTTGCTTCGGCTCATCCGAGCTTAAGATGTAAGTAAAAACGCAATAAGAACAAATAATAAAGAAACTAAGTCTGCCGGATGGATAACAATAAGAAATGATATAAAATGCAATGAGCTGATCAGTTCGGTACTGTATACCTACTTTTGGGCCACTCTGTGTATAAAATTTTCTTCTTCCCCACTATTTTTAACCTCTTCTCATTAGTTTTCCCCTCAAGCTAGCAATTTTTCTCCATTCTTCTTGACACCAACATTTCGAAAGCCCGCAGTCTTTTCCCCTTCGCTTTTGTGTAGTGTCAGTTCTGTACCATAAAATACCATACTCCACAGAAAACATTTTGAGTCTTATTCTTATGGCGATTAGTAATTGTGTGTGAGAGAGATGTCTAATGAAGCTTTTAAGAAAATTTGAAAATAATCTGCTATTTAAATACTCAAGTAGTTGTACCAACTACTTACAACTCTTACGACTTCTTTAAAAATTTGTGTAATTTAAGCTAAAGAAGCAGAGTTCAGGAAGTGACAGATTTGTGGAAAAAGATGGTCTACTCTGACAATTGCAAACATGCATAATTAAATAAGAAAATATTACTATTGCTACTGTACATTCTGATAAATGAAAAATATTGTTATATGGTAAAATATGTCAGTGATAAAAAAATAAAATCCCTTTTGCTTGTGAACAAATTTTTATTCAAATTTCTCCAAAGAAACAAATAAATAGAAAAATGAAAAACAAAATAATTTTTATTTATTTATTTAAAGCTAAAGGTGGCACAGTTTTTAGTGATATCGTACTTCTCCATGGTAGAACTAAAAGGCTCAGTTCTACTTTGAAAAAAAGCAGTTTCGATTTCAGGCGATGTGATCTTGCCGTGTGCCTTTCTTCTTTTAAGAATTTCTCCTTTCTTTCACTAATTCTTTGATCACTCAGTTGCATCCACCAACTTTATCCTAAAGGTATAACTAAGAGGCATTTAAAACTTAAAATTTTTAACATAAGTTGGTTTTTGAAAGTGAATCTAGAGATAAAAAGAGCGAGCAGTAATGATAACTGAAGAAGTATGTTACAGATTGGACACGCGTTATCCGCACTGAAATACCACTTCATATGAGATCAGTGAAGTTAAGCAAAGCACTGCCGTGTTTTTATCAGAGGAAAGTGGCGGTTTGGATGACAGTTCGTACTCGCCATATGGTACTGACGTCATTGAGATGTCTACCTAGCATAGTGAGGACAATTGGGGAGCTACGTAAAGGAAGATCCGAACTCCGGTTGAAAGAGCCAGCCCTGACCCATAAGAGCTGTTTTACTGGGAGTTTATCCTTTATTAATGTGGACCTTCTCTAGAGTGTGGAGTTTCAGTAGGGAGTATCTCATTATTAGATTACATGTACGTATAATCTGTTGGTCATAACAACATGCATTACTTGCAGTTTTTCTCATTATTTTTACACCAGCACTTTACTTTCTCGCTGCAGTAATTCAAGTGGCGGGAGTATCTAATATAATGCTTTTGTTTCGGTTCTTGTAATTACTATGCCCCCTCCCCATCTAATTCTGTTTTTTGGTCGTTAAAGCATAGTTACTTTCGTTAACAAAGGTAAGAAATTTTCCCGTGTACAAAGTATACGAGCAATTGATTTTTTTTTTTAAAGCCATACCTACAACACTTACTTTCACTCCCAACACTTTCTTTCAATGTCGCAGTAGTTTCATTTTTTTTATTTCCTTTTTCTTCTTCCATGTGGCAACTTTGCACAATAGCACAAGAAAAGCATTTTCCAGAAAACCTTTAGTAAAAGATACTCTCTCCTTCGCAATCACTCATCCTATACATTGTCGAGTCACCTTGTTATCTTAGTTTTTTTCTAGAGCTCGACTTCCAAATGGCCTTGTTGGAGAATGTGTAAAACATGGTGACTCGGCATGAAAACCCTCCAGTGTGGAATGTGCTTGCTCCTTCTTCCAGAACAGCTTGTCATGGAAGGAAGCTACTCTTGTCTGCTTCTATGTTTACTGTAGTTGAACTCTTAAATAAACTTAGCTGCTGTGAACTAATTGAAGCTTCATTATTTTGATAGTCCTATAAATACGTTGGAGGCTCACATGAATATTTTTTAATAATCATTTCAATAAAATAACAGTTTAGTATGTTGGCTTTCACTCATGTTCGTAGTAACTAATGCTCATACGTGATTTCAACAAGGTGTCAGCAGTACATGTGTGGAATTCCTGCCTGACAACAAATTATTAGTCATTAATGATAAACTGTTTTACAGGCTTGATCTCTTAGTCTGGTAATCCTTGAAGGTTAGAAAATCTAATTACAAATATGTGATAGTCTGTTGATCGATCGGCGTGTGTGAATAGTTAAGTCTTCCTTCGCAATCTTGAGGTTCCGAGTTTGGATCCCGCTGTTGTTCCCTAGTTATCTTGGGACTACCAGGCGAATGTTGAGTTCACTCCTTTATATGTAGCCTTTGACAGATTTCTTTCTAAACCAACCTCAGTTTTGTTGTCATCTTTAGTGAAATCTTGAACTTTTACGTTTTAGTTAAGAACCTTAGTCTAAAAGAGGACGATTGTGAAATAATTAGTAGGATAAGAATGTGGGAGAAAACGGGAGAATCCCGAGCAAACTCACGGACACCATATTTCTACACAACACACTTACTGATTTGGGTCGAATAAGGGACTCCTCGCACCAAATTTGAGCACTCAACCACTACCACTTAAGAGCTGGTAGGGGCCCAAGTGTGACAGATAAGGAAATCATGCCAGCAGCGGAATCCTGATTTCCAATTCATGATTCTGGAGATCACATGTTCCATGATAATGCCTCGCTTGGTGAATGTAATATGGAGTAGTGGGCCAACAACACAGTATTCTCATTTCATATAGATATTAGATAGCTTACTGTCTTAATTTTGTATATATAATACAGAGGCTGATCCAAGGGGAGGGCTATAGGGGCTATATACTGGCGGATCCAGGATATGATCAAGGAAGGGACTAAACCATAGTTTGCAGTGTTATCCAGTGTAAAGCTGGATTGAAGTCCATTTTATCCACTGTATACTTGAATATCAAGGTGGGGGCTATAGCCCCTATAGCCCTCCCCTTGGATCAGCCTCTGTATTATATATACAAAATTAAGACAGTAAGCTATCTAATATCTATATGAAATGAGAATACTGTGTTGTTGGCCCACTACTCCATATTACATTCACCAAGCGAGGCATTATCATGGAACATGTGATCTCCAGAATCATAAATTGGAAATCAGGATTCCGCTGCTGGCATGATTTCCTTATCTGTCACACTTGGGCCCCTACCAGCGCGTAAGTGATAGTGGTTGAGTGCTCAAATTTAGTGCGAGGAGTCCCTTATTCGACCCAAATCAGTAAATGTGTTGTGGACAAATATGGTGTCTGTGAGTTTACTCGGGATTCTCCCGTTTTCTTCCACATTCTTATCCTACTAATTATTTCACAATCGTCCTCGTTTAGACTAAGGGCATAACTAAAATGTAAAAGTTCAAGATTTCACTAAAGATGACAACAAAACTGAGGTTGGTTTAGAAAGAAATCTGTCAAAGGCTACATATAAAGGAGTGAACTCAACATTCGCCTGGTAGTCCCAAGATAACTAGGGAACAACAGCGGGATCCAAACTCGGAACCTCAAGATTGCGAAGGAAGACTTAACTATTCACACACGCCGATCGAATATATATTCACTTTGGTACAGAAAATTATACCCCGCGTCATCCGAATTGGCATGTGGCGTCAGTCAATAAGCTCGTAGTGCGTTGTTACTAAACCTTCAAGGAGGAATCTAATCATTCATAATTGATTTTATTCGAATTTCTGGAGGTGCTAGGGGTCTCGGGTTCAAACCCTGCTCCCGCCAAGTGAACTTTGTGGTGGACAAACACCGTGTGCGTGGGTTTTCTCGGGGTTCTCCCGTTTCCTCCCACTTTCTTCATTCCACCATTTCATTCATTACTCATTATCACCGTCTCCTTTAGCCTAACCGGCATAACCGTGGGACGTAAAACTCAAAATTTCATTTTTCATTTCATTTTCGAATTTCTGGACAATTATGAACGAATTAGATTCATCGCTGAAGGTTTGGTATCAGCGTACTGCGAGCTTATTGACTTGACGCCATACGCTAATTCGGGTGACGCGGAGTATAATGTACTTGTAAATACAAATTGTATAATGCTATAGCTTATGGTTTAAAAAAAGCTTCGTACACGAACTCCCTCAGCCCTGCTGGATTAATTGAAAAGTATTAGGTAATTTTTAAACTATCAACATTATCTTCATATTTAAACAATAAATAAATAAAGCCCATGTAAAAAGAAATCACGCACTAAATGCATGGAAGCTGCAGGAGTAATTAATGGTACACCGGTGCGAGAAATGACTGTTGTTTTCAGTGGTTTTGAGCTGTAAACCGTGTAGTTGTCTGTTTTGACACTTTCCATGTGGATCGAAAGAGAAAGCGATTATCATCATGCATTGTTATTGTTTCGGGATCAGTGTAACCGAGACCCACTTTTTTCTCATTCCTTCGTTACTCCTCCCATCAGTTCATCATTAGAATAATAATAATAATAATAAAAACAGTTTTTAAAGCGTCCTGTCTTTTTCGCCTTTCTGTGCAGTCAGATTACTGTTCAGCTTTTGTCATTTGTAGTGGCGAATCTAGCAGGTAAAAACTTGGGGGGGGGGGGTAGTCAGAACCCAGACTATAAGTATATCATGAATTTACAATTTTTCATGGGTCTTGCAAAAGTTTCCAACTTAATGCTCCTGATGGATATTGTGGTTAGGTTGGACGTTGGCATTGTGGACCTCAAGTATTGTTTTACATATTGCACAACAACAACAAAAAAAAAACTCTAATATTTCAAAACTTTTCCAATAAAGAATAAAGGGCAACATTTACTATGAAATTTCCAATAAATAAATAAATAAATAAATAGCCCCAATTAATTTTGTCACTCAGAAAACTAGGGGATTTAGGCCACCCTCAGCCTTCGGGTAGATCCGCCAGTGGTCTTTCGGTGTTTTTCACGTGGATCAAGTGCAGTGGCTGTTAACTTTTTTTTTTTTTTGTTATGCCTCACCTTAATCTCTGTAAAATTACATACTATAACGTATGATGTCCCCTCCCCCTATCAACTTTTTTCGTGCACTCTCCATTTTATTCAAAGGGTTTCTGGTTGAAAGAAATAAATATAAGAAAAATTTAATACATAAAAAGAAAGGAAATAGTAACAATACGAAAACCAATAACTAGATTTATTAAAAAGAAAATTTCAGATTTTTTTTTTTTTTTTAAATATGGCTAGTTTCTAACAAGGTGTATTTTCAGGACAAGTGAAATATTAGTACACTATCTGAAACGCCCGTTCTTTGCGTGGGAGGACAAGGTTTATGCAAAATACTTTGGAAGTACTTAAAGAAATTAGTGAAATCAATACAAGCAACATATGTATCCTGTCCTGTTATATAAGCCCGCACAACACATGTTGGTTGCATAAGGTTTAGGCGTTCTTAAGAACAGCCAGAAAAATGAATAAATTTTTACCTCTTGCCAGTCCACCTCGAATCGATAACCGAAAGAAAAAAAAAATACTACTTGATATGCGATTAGGTCTGAAGATTATGTGTGTACAAACTTTGGCGGCTATTAGTGATTCTTTCAATGCGAAAATATGAAATGACACACATTACTACTACTACTACTACTACTGCTACTACTACTACTACTACTACTACTACTACTACTATTATTATTATTATTATTATTATTATTATTATTATTATTATTATTATTATTATTATTATTATTATTATTATTATTATTATTATTATTATTATTATTATTATTATTATTATTCTCTATATTTACCTCACTTGGTAGGCTGGGTCGTGTGGTCTTCTTTTTAGATCCTAATGCAGGTTGAGAAGCGATTTTTTGTGAATATTGTGTAACGTTGTGCAAATTTGTTCATTTTGTTTGATTTGTTTAATTTTAGTTCTCACATTTGGGCCAGGAATGTGTAGAATTGTCTTGTTCAATTGTTTGTAACTATTTAATCTATTCAATAGACAATATATTATGGCTCCTACTGGCGAGAATTGTCCTTTTTGTAGTCAGCCCATCTATGGTAGACAAAAGTCCATCAAATGTAACACCTGTTTAATAAAGTGTCATTTTGCATGTGTTGAATCTTACTCGAAAATGGACAGTAGTTCCATTCAGCTGTCTGAATTTTTGTGTAATAATTGTATACAGGGCGAAAGTGTATCTGAATTATCTCATAATGAGGGTAATTCTGGAGATTCTGGAAAGTCAAAGTTGGAAGATTCTTTGGTGAAAATTCTTGAAAACAAATTGAATGACTTGAAGAAAATATTTTTAAGGGAATTTGAAAGTTTGAAAGAGGAAATAGAGCAATTAAGGTCTCAAAATGAAAAACTTAACGAATTACTTGTGAACAAATCCTGTAATTGTTTGAGGAAGGTATCAGTTGAACCTTCTCGAAAGAATCCTAAGGTTGTAGACATAAGTGATCCTGATCATTTTCCTGAATTAACTAGAAATGAGAATATACAATTTGTAGATTCTAATCAGGAAGAAGTTGAGTTCGATGCGAACAAAGATCAATGGGTTCAAGTTATTTCACGTAATAAAAGGAGATTAGAGAATAAAAGACCAAGAGAGACAGATAATAGAGGGAATTTGAGTACTGGCTTACATAAAAATCAACGTAAGTTGACTTCTGGTAGTGGTACTGATAAAATTGATTTGGTTGCTAAAAGTAGAAAGAGGGCATTGTTTGTTACTAGATTTGATCCATCGGTTAATGAAAGTGATGTTGAGTCTATTGTGAGTGATAGAAATGTAACCTATGTCAAATGTACTAGATTGAAAACTAAGTACGATACTTATGCTTCTTTTCATGTTGAAGTGTTTGAATCTGATTTTGGGATTATTAATGATCCCATGATTTGGCCCAGTGGCATATTAATTGGTCCATTTTATGGCAAACTTTTAACAACTAATTCTGAAAATCCAATTAATAATGTTAATAACAATAACTAATTCAATATGGAAGTCCATATTTTGTATCAAAATGTTCGAGGGCTTAGAACCAAAAGTAATATATTTTTTTCTTCTGTTGCTGATTGTTCTTTTGATATTATTGCTGTTACTGAGTCATGGTTTAATTATAAACAACATACTGATGATTATTTCCCTGAAACTTATAAATGTTTTCGCTCTGATAGGAATTATACTATCGATCAGTGTAGTAGAGGTGGTGGTGTTTTGCTAGCTGTTAAAACAAATATAAATTGTCAAAGGAGATTTGATTTGGAATCTGAAATTGAGTGTGTTTGGATTGAGATTGATACGTCCAATGGGAAAAAATTATTAGTTGCATGTTGTTATTTTCATCCAACTTATCCTGTTATAAGTTTTATGAATTATCTTAATTATATTGTCTCCAAAGTGAACTTTTTGAACTATGAAGTAGTGATTATTGGTGACTTTAATATATCTAAAGTGGACTGGATGAATAGAAATCTATTAAACGATATAAACTACTATTCTAAAACCAAGGCGAAAATCCTATTTAATTTTTTAGATGATATGAATTTGAACGTTGTTTCAGGGACATCATGTCTTGATTTAATTTTGTATAACACTTATGTTCAATCCAATAATTCAGATGTATCTCTGGTTCCGCCCGACCAGTATCATGATCCGATGGAGATTACTGTTAAACTATTATCTCTTATACGTGAGATACCTAGAGATAGCTTTTTGTTATATCAAAAGGGTGATTATCTTTCTTTATATAAAGAAATTGAAGGATTTCCCTGGGCCAATTTGTTGTTGAATACAGATATTGATTTTGTTGCTCAAAATATTAATGATGTTATATTGAATGCAATCAGAAACAATGTTCCTCTAGTAACCAAATCAATTTCTAAGTATCCGAGATGGTACTCTCGTAATTTAATTCATTTGCTTAAAAAAAAGAATAATGCTCATAAAAAGTACAAAAGAACCCAATCTCTTCAAGATTATAATATTTTCTCTAAACTTCGTTCTGATTTTAAGAAACAACTTATTATTGATAAAACGAAATTTTATAATAAGATTGAGAATAGTTTAAAAAATAATCCCAAAAGATTTTGGAAGTATACAAGTAATAAAATAAATGGTAAAGATGGACATAAGGCAATATTAGTCGATGACGAATTTCTTTCTGACCCTCAATTGATATCTGAAGCCATGGCTAAACATTTTGCAGCTGTTTTTCATAAAGATGATATTAATGTGAATGATAATAATGTTACTTTTAAGGCCAGTCAATTTTGTTATAATCAAATATTTTTTTCTACGAAACAGGTAATAGATGTTATTAAATCTTTAAATGTCAAAGCGTCTGTTGGTCTTGATCTAATACCGATTTTTATAATAAAAGGTATTTCCGATATAATTGCACCAATTTTGACATCGGTGTTTAATTGGAGTTTAGCATCTTGCTTCTATCCTAGTGTATGGAAAACTGTTGTTGTTACTCCAATCCCAAAAACTGATGGTAGATCTGTAACTGATTATAGACCTATTTCTATTCTTGATGTAATACCAAAAATTTTTGATCAGCTTATTTACAATTATCTTTATAGTACTGTTGAACATTCTATTATACCTGAACAGTTTGGCTTCTTAAAGGGTAAATCAACTGAACTTAATTTGAATAAATTTCTGACCTTCGTTTCTCCTGTTGTATATAAACGTGGTCAAGTTGATACTATTTATTTTGATTTTGCTAAAGCCTTCGATAAAATATCCCATCATAAGCTTCTTAATAAACTTCATTTCTTTGAAATCTCTAAATCCTTGATTTACTGGTTCGCTTCTTATCTTTTCGATCGTAAATTCGTAGTTAGATATATGGGTTCTAAGTCATCTGTTTTCAAGATTTCTTCGGGTGTTCCTCAAGGATCCAATTTGGGTCCATTATTATTTTTAATATATGTGAATGATATTGGTAATTATTTGAAATGTCCTTTTTTACTGTACGCTGATGATCTCAAGATATTTTCTGAAATAACTTGTAATCAGGATCACCTTAAATTACAGGCTGATATCACCTCTGTTTACCAATGGTCTGTACAAAATTTACTTCCATTAAACATGAATAAAACAAAAAGTATAGCTTTCTCCAGGAAAACGAATATATCGTATTTTTCTTATTCAATAAATCAGTATAGAATACAACCTGTTTCAATTAACAAAGATTTAGGTGTTATGATTGATTCTAAATTACTTTTTGACCATCATGTTTCAACCATGGTCTCCAAGGCTAGAAGGAATCTGGGACTCATCAAATGGGCTGCTAGAGATTTTAAGGATATTATAACTTGCAAAATTTTATATTGTGCATATGTACGTTCCCACTTGGAATTTGCTAGCTTGATTTGGAACCGTAATCTCATTAGTACTACTCAAGTTTTGGAGTCAGTCCAGATTTCCTTCCTGGCCTGGTTAAGATTTAAATTTAAACTATATGATCTGCCCAATAGGGTGATTCTCGCTAGATTGGATTTACTTGCTCTCGAAGTCCGTCGTAATTTAAGGCAAATTAAATTTGTGCATGATATAATTCATGCGAAACTGAATTTAATAGAATATTTGTTTATTAAGGTTCCCTTGTATAAATCTAGGCTTTATCGTCCTATATTGTGTAATAGTAATTTAGTTGGTTCGCCATTATTTATTTGTGTTGACAACATAAACAAAATGTCACTCAAAATTGATTTTTTTGATTCGAATTTTTTGGCGCTTAGTAAACAGTTCTTGGATTGCTATATTTAATTAAAATATCTAATTTAACCCTTTTTTTTTGTATATTGTCTATTGAATTTTCTTTTCTTTTTTTTTTTTTTACCCATATGGTGTATATTTGTTCATGTGTTTTATTTTTTTTAATCTGTTCTTTTTATAATCTACTTATGTTAATTTTTAAGTATACATCCTACTTGATTGAATTTTTATTGAAATGAGGATATGTTTGTAACTTTATCTTGTAATTTAGTTTGAATTAAATATGTGTTAATGTTTTTTCTTTTGCTTTTCTTGATTGTCATGAATTTATGTATTTTAATTTTTTCTTTTGTTTTGATGTATTTCTTTCTGTAATACTCCATTGTATATATATGTATATATGACCATTATGGCTTCGGCTGTGGTCGCAATTTTTCTTAATAAAATAAAAAATAAAAAAATTATTATTATTATTATTATTATAGGTTGGTCATTAATTATCTACGGAAGGGGTGATACGGACCCCTTTAATTTATGATCTTACAACCGAATTATTTTCTTTTTATTCTTCGAAATCATTTATTTTGCATACTTTTTATAATCATTCTTAAAATTTGTATTATTTTAATGGTAAGAACTATTTCAAGTAAAACCATAAACTAGTGTTCTTCACCATTTCTTCTGTTTGTATAAATCTATTTATATAAAATAAAGTTTTAAAAAGTTTTTTCATGGTTCTTTAGATTTTTTTAAAATTCTATAGATTGTTTAATGTATTTATATTCTCGAATTCTCTCCCTAAAAAGTTAATAACTACGTTCCACTGTGAAAATTACGGGTCAAAAGTGCTGTAAATGACAGCTAATTTGGGAAATTATGGTCGACTCAGGGGAGATACTTGCATTAGACCGAGTATATCGTAACTCCAAAGCCATAGGCTAATTCTGTTTTGAATAAGGGTACGTAGAAATGAAAAGAAAGGTGTTAGAAAATCTAAAATAAGGGATTTTTCAAATCACACCAGCCGTTGGGATTTATGCTGATAAAATTCCCTATGTTAGATGAAAAACAGCGTTGCCAGCTCATCAGGGTGTTCCCTTTGCCCCTCACCATACCAAGAATATAGCATTGTTAAGAAATAGATTTCAGGTGGTCGAAGTTTTCTCACACAACATTGTGTACGTTCACCGTGTCAGTTTTTGCATACCTTTCCTTTCCATTTGAACAGCGTGCTGAGCTTTCATGTTACTTTTTCATTTAACGTAGAACGCCTTACCAGTGGGGAGCTCAAATGTCTGGTGCGATTTAAAAAATTCAGCTATTTTAAAATGAAAACTTTTTCCAACAACTTTCTTCTCGTTCCATTTTTGTATAATATATATATATGTTTGGCCTATGAACACTCGATATATAGCGCCCACAAATGCTCGATAAGAATATGTGAAGTATAACACAATCGCATTTAGAAGATAGTTTTCGGCCACCTGTAAAGAGGTACACTCAAATCCAAAATGATTGTCGCATATCTATAACTGTCTTCTTGTAAGAGTATAATTTGATAATGGTTTTGCAGGGTACTTTTAACACTGATACTATGTGTATAATCAGGAAATGTGTATTTGTGGTAAATTTTATAGAAATAGAATTATAAATACGAAAATTAGAATGAGTAAAACAAAATGTTGCTAAATGGACAAGAAAGTTTTATTTTCGTTTTATTGTTCTTATTTACTGCTCTTTTGACATGAAATTTGCCACATACATGTCTTTGCTGATTATACACATACTAACATTATAAGAAATACCGGGAGAATTCGTTATCAAATTATATTCCTATAACATCATATTTATAGACATGCGAAAATAATTTTGGACATGGGTGCACATCTGTCTATGAGCACTGAAAAGATACAGCAGCTATATCAGTGGTGCCCACCCCCCCCTTATGTCTATGACGCACCCCCCCCAATTGTCTATCCGTAGGTGTTCTTCCATGAAAAAAATCTTCTTTTCGATTAATTTTACCCCCCCCCTCATCATATATATTTATATAGATTTTAACCCCCCCAAATATTTCAATGACGCAGTTTGCGTCATAGCCCCCCCTTGTGGGCACCCCTGGCTATATACCACCTTTCTTTTATATACTGTATTTACATAGCATTGCCTTAGTTTGTTCCGTAAAGAATTGCCCCCGAGTATACTTCAGGCTATGTTGATAACGATTGATAGTCAACTGTTAACCATTAGTGAGTGATTAACTATCATAAAGGATTGTCATCTGATGGGCTATATGAGTCACAAAATGAAAATACTCGTAAAATATTTCAGTTTATTGCCCCACGGTTATGCCCTTCAGTCTAAAGGAGTTGACGAGAATCGGTGGAATGAAGAAGTGCAGGAAACTAGAATACCCCGAATAAACACACGGACACGATGTTGTCCACCACAGGCTTACTTGGCTGCAATCGAATCAGGAACCCTACGCATCATAGGTGAGCGCTCTATTACTATGCTACTGTGCCACGCTAAGTCACAAAATGGAGGAACAGGAGCAGTTTCTTGAATACCAATAAAAACAGAACTTAACCGTGACTGACACAACCCAGGATAGGGTTGATGGTGCACCTTCATTTGAGTAAGACGCAGGCCCGTAGCCAGCCCAAAAATTTAGGGAGGGGGCGGTAGAAGTTAGGGGGGCCCGACCCAATCATATTAGACTTCATCACCATATAATAGTTCATTTGCAAGCCCTCCGTGAAATTTTATAGGGGCCAGCCAAAGTTTAGGGGGGGGCCGGCTCCTTTGCCCCCACGTAGATACAGGCCTGGTAAGACGTGATCTCTTAACGCCATTACTTCTATCCTTTTAGATTGTCTGCTAATGCAGCTAGCTCTCTCAGTTGCCTCATGCTGCTGGGTCAACACCAAAGATTATCTTCTCGGGAATCGAACCCGAGCACGCGCCGCTAACCATCAGACTGCATGTGAACACGGATACTAATAAAACTAATAAAATAATTGATAGTGATATGCTTATAATAATAATAATAATAATAATAATAATAAATTTTTGAGTGAAGTGTGTTCTACGAACTCCATCGCGATACTCTCACGCAGCAAATGTTTTTAGATTATCGTAATTTGAAACTGCCAAAATTTCACTGTCTCGCGTGACTTGCTTGAGGGGTTTACTATTATTTAAAATAGACTACTTTTTTTTGAGTTGTGAAAAAACAAGAACTGTAATTTAGGTTTTTGGACAAATTTTCCCTTATCACCTCCTTTCACATTATTCCCCTTTTGTAAAGAACAAAACTACATTACAAAAAAAAAAAAAAAAAAATCTCTGACAAAAATTGCAGGTCTTCCATTCATAGTATACAGATGGGGGAGGGTATAAAAAGAATAAAAACCGGTACAAATATCTTCCAGCCAAACTTTGCATGTCGTCTGGTCCTTTCACGATTTTACAGATTCCTTCAAAACTTTCTTTAAAAGTTGATTACAATGGTATGAGGAAGAAAATGACGTATGTACGTTTTACGAGAGGCAAATGATCCTCGCACGTGGTCTCTCTCCTTCCTTTCACGGACTGGACACACGAATGTATGTATGTATGTGTGAAAGAATGAAATGCACTTGAGGAATGAGAGAGAAATTTTTAACGTTTCGAAGAACTGTTTTCATCATCATCATCCACACGATATACCCACACATGTGTGTGTATATATATGCATGGTTTCAGGCGGTTCTAATGTAGGTTTCTGTGCTGTCTTTCGTGGCTTCTATCGCTTCCATCGGAATATATATTTGACACTTCCTTTTACCTCTTGCATGCTCATGCATTAACATTTTCTATTACACCGAGACAAGAAGTGTGATGTACTCATTTTCATTATTATTCTCTCTCTCTCATTAAAATGCGAGTGAATGAGTGATGGATGGAACAGATGGGATGGGAGAATATCCCTTCATTCCTCCCAGGTGTAGGTTAAAAAAAAGCGTCTCACGTTAGATTACTCATTGCACTGCAAGAATATCACCCATCAACAATGCTTTACATATAATTTGCGTGAGAAATGAAATTCGTGTGAGTATGGATGGATTAACAGTACAAAGCCAGTTACACGATAGTGTAGTTGAGTGGAATTTTGCGTTCTTTTTTTCGACACCGGAGCTATACGAGATGTGGACCTATAGTTTAAGGTGGAATCGCCGAACTGCTGTGATGCATTCAGATTTTAAGGTTCTCCCATCGGGAATCTAACCCGTAACTCCTTGCGTGCGCTAGGCACGAGACAAGCAGGGAGAGTATGTTATGTATAAATACGTACGATAACAGTAGGAATTATCTAGTCAGGCTTTTCCAAAAATAATTATTCCTGAAGAAATAACAATAATAATAATGGAGTGTTTACATGACAAATGGAATATTGAAATTTGAGAGAGACGGACAGAAAACTTGTTGAAGCCGGTAGGAGTTTTTTTTTCTTTTTTTTTTTTTTAAGTATGAAAATTTGTTTTATACAAGAACAATTTTTAATCAAGGGTGTACTCAGCTGTGGCAGGGAGGGAACTGAGAAGTTGAGGTCTAAATTATTGAGAAATTTCAAAAGGAAGTATTGCATTTTGAGAGAGTATGGCAGGTGATTCTAACAAGTAAACCTTACGTTTGGGTGAATCGAGTTGCTGACTGAGACACATATGAGAAAGTAGTACTAATTGTGGTCAGTATTTCAGTGAAGTTGTAGGTGCGAAGCTCCAGGGGTTTAGGAGATACAGCTACCAGAACATCACATTGAAGTACAGAATAGTCTTCATACAGTTGGAGGTAAAAGCTCTGTAAGACCTCTTGTAACGACAAAAGGTGAATAAAAAATATATGTGTACATATTAGGACTAAGTGGAAGTCATAAAGTAAGGGTATCCTTGACGGCGGCCATCTTGAAATCCGCCATTTTGAATTAAGGTTAAGTTTTTAAAATAGGAATAGGGTCATGCGATACATGATTTAAGACGCAAATTTAATCAGAAGAACAATGGTGACGTTAATTTTGATTTACCCGCAATTGGTAAAAGGTTACAGGGAAATTAAATATTGTTGCAGCATATGTATTAGACCTTTACCCCACCTTGTAAATTTTGTGTTAATGATAATAATTAAATAAAAAGCAGGTGGATAAATATTAGGTCTATGGTAAGAGTTGCCTTGATGGCGGCCATGTTCAAATTCGCCATTTTGAATCAGACAAAAGTTTTAAACAAAACGCATAACAGTGACACCTTATTAATAGCAATTTTTACCATAATTTTGCTTTATCATTAACCAGCACAAAATTAAATGGATCGGTCCTTACGACTACTGCTTTGACAGAAATGTTAACGACAAATGTTTCAAGTGTAATTCGATTGGCTTTGTCAGGTGTGCTCACTGTGAGCAGAGCATTTGTGCAAGTCATGCACTCTTTTCTGAACTACATATTGATTGTACTAATTGAGGATTTTTCTGGAAGAAAGACCCAAGTTCAATTATGACTCAATTCCACTTTGGTCATTTTTCCTTAAATTAGCAACTTGTTTATGCGATAACAAATGCTGGTTAATGATAAAGCAACAATCGTTATACCGTTGGATTTATGATAAAATTTGCTATTAATAAGGTGTCAATGTTATGCGTTTTGTTTAAAACTTTTGTCTGATTCAAAATGGCGAATTTGAACATGTCCGCCATCAAGGCAACTCTTACCATAGACTTAATATTTATCCACCTGCTTTTTATTTAATTATTATCATTAACACAAAAATTTACAAGGTGGGGTAAAGGACTAATACATATGCTGCAACAATATTTAATTTCCCTGTAACTCTTTACCAATTGCGCGTAAATCGAAATTAACGTCACCATTGTTCTTCTGATTAAATTTGCGCCTTAAATCATGTATCACATGGCCCTATTCCTATTTTAAAAACTTAACCTTAATTCAAAATGGCGGATTTCAAGATGGCCGCCGTCAGGTATACCCTTACTATATGACTTCCCCCTAGTCCTAATATGTACCCATATATATTTTATTCACCTTTTGTCGTTACAAGAGGTCTTACAGAGCTTTCACCTCCAACTGTATGAAGACTATTCTGTACTTCCATGTGATGTTCTGGTAGCTATATCTCCTAAACCCCTGGAGCTTCGCACCTATAACTTCACTGAATTACTGACCACAATTAGTACTACTTTCTCATATGTGTCTCAGTCAGCAACTCGATTCACCCAAACGTAAGGTTTACTTGTAAGGTGCTGAGTCATCGATTAAGGTCGGGTGGTCACTCCCTGAGAAGAGTAATCTCTCTCTCCGTCTCTTTCTCTCTCCGTCTCTTTCTCTCCCTCTCTCTCTCTCTCTCTCTCTCTCTCTCTCTCACTCTCTCTCTCACGACTATATGTTTGGAATAACTTCACTTCTATAGTCAAATTACGATAAATTATTTAAAATATCGTACAGTAATCCGTTGAATTATTTTCTTTCTTTATGTTCTGAGAAACATAAAACGCCACGTTAACTGTAGACCAGCCATCCATTAATTCTGTACTTCAGAAGTACCAGAAAAAAAAGTGTTTAAATACAATCTAGAATTTAATAAATTTGCATTTTTTTATGATGCCGTAAAATTTTAGAGTGTAATTTACATTAAATATAAACCTGTGGATAGGTATTACACTTTACAATAATCACTTAATTGCGTACTATATAAATACAATTAAGAGCATTTATCAGCATATAAAATTACACAAATGATTACATAATATACTCCAATAATAAGTATAATTTAAATATAACTCGCCCTTCGTGGACTTCATGATGCAGAATTCTGATAACTTTTAAATGGAATTAAGGGGAAGAAAATCAGAGCACAGTTTCCCCCCATAAATTTACAGAACTAAACAGAACAAGAAAAACTTATTTCGATTGATATGATTTTCAGTTTAGCGTCCCTTTCAGCAGCGAATTTCTTACGCCAAAGATGCAAGATGAGACGCGAAGGGATTCTTCGAGATGAGATTTCTTCCACATTTTACGAGACGAGAAAAAAGCCTTATCTATTGTCTCATGGGTAACATTAGGCATAATTATGCGTGTTAACCATTCGAATACGCACGGGAACGTTACTAAGAAACAGTGACGTACGCAGCGGATGGCTCCTGGGGGGGGGGGTCTGGATTCCCCCTGAATTTTCTGTAAATCTAGTCTAAATTTAGGGATGGTTTTTCAAATTTTAATATAATTTATCCTCATTGAATTTGGATCCATCCCGAAATAAATTCCTACGTATGTGCCTGCTAAGAAATACCTACATCATAAAATATTTACCTTACCCCTATCCTGGAATAAAAACTAATGCTGGTCTACAAACGTTAAGTGCTTACTGGCGTTCATAATTTAAATAATTTACGAAAAAAAGGAAGGAAAAATTACTTTAGATATACACATGCCTACTTGTGAGAAACATTTTCAATTTACATCTTGCAAGAGCACTTCAAGCTTTTAACAGTCTATCTGAAGTGAAATTATCACAGAAGATAAACAAGAACAGCAAGCCGTACGTAAATAAAAACAAAAAGTTGGTTTATTGCCAGTTGCCGGAAGTGACTGGTGTGTGCAGATCTTTCCTGAAGAAGTAAGATTACTAGTTGAGACATGGGTGTAGTGCTATCTCGTACGTCAACGTCTAAATGCTTCCCGCCCAGTAATAGTAATTTTCCTTCAAATACGTTCCATAATTATAACATGATAAACTGAGCATGATGGGCCTATATGATAAATGTAGGTTAAAGCGTCTTGAGTGCGTGGCTGCAAATTTACTTTGAATGTACGTTCCGTTCCGTACCACTTTTTTTAAATGTGTAATATCCTGTACCGCCCTCGGCCATTCCGTATCTGTTAAGAATGTAGTATTCAACGTTGAAGATTCACCAAGTGATCGAGACAACCATTCATTTCTTGTCAGCATATAATTTTTTAAATTTCGTTTTAGATTTGAGTCGCTTTATAACGTGACGTTTTGCTATTTTTTTGGTTGATTTACACCAAAGACAACCTTACGACCATATGTCAATTCCGTTGCGCGTGATTTAGTTTTAATGAAAATTTCCTCGCATAAGGTCTAGTAGGGACGAAACTTTCGGAAAATTTTGTTACATTAGTCCAAACTGTTTCAAACACCTAAACATTCCGGTCTAAACTTAACAGACGAGAAAACCTTGTCTCGTGCGCAACATCCATGAACATGTGTGTGTTAAACATTCGGATTCCTGTATATACGGCCTCCACTTTCTTTTTTATTTCGTATTATTAGTTACTATTATTGTCTTCATACCGCCATAGAAGGAAAGATGGAAGAAAAGCAAGGAATAGGAAGAAGAAGAACACAAGTGATCGATGATTTCAAAAATAGAAGAAAATATTGGGAACATCTGAAGCTGAAAATCGAGGAACATCTCCAGGCCCAAGCTGAAAATTAAAGGGAACCATAGACGCACACACTTGCATGACCAACTTGCGTGAAAGATATGTTTCATCATGCATGTTGGAAAAATGTTTTGCCCACACACGTAACAACTTGCTGTCCAAACTTACTAGGAGATCATCCATCGTTAACGATCTTGGTATTACGGAGGAAAGAGTCACGTGATTTCTTCCGCTGTCGTGATTGGCGGAAATAAATATAAAACAACCAACTTGCATAAACGAACACCTACACGGTAAACATGTATGAAGAACAGCAAAACCATCATACATGTTTACAGAAGATTTTGAAAACTTTCAACATGCATGAACGAGGCCATACACGATCAACTTGCCCGTGGTTTTATAATTTTTGCATGCAAGTTGGACTGTTTCTTCATGCATGTATCTACGTATATGGGTCCCTTAAGAAAAAAAGACAAACTCATTAGTTCCAGGTCCTGCCAAAAGGCATATAATAATAATAATAATAATAATAATAATAATAATAATAATAATAATAATAATAATAATATCTGTACCAACAGCGGTTCTATTTCAGATCAGTGGAGGTGTTTATTTCGAAATGTAATATGCCACACTGCACAAGGTATCCCTGGTGTCAATTCTATGGCCAATCTCCAATAATATGGTGGATGGTCCGTAGTAAATTGATTTGTGTTATTGATAACCTAAAAGGCATGTAAAGGGAATGTAGAGTCTTCGAGGGGGCATGTATCACTGAGCTGAAACATCGAAAGATAACTGTTCTGTTATAAAGAATCATATACTGCCTTTCGTTGCAAAATTAGCCCACTTCGGTTAATAAATTATGATCATAAATACATAGCATTTTGTGCTTCCCTCTCGTTTTAGTGGCTATTGCGCGCACATCTTTGATGCACGTAGTTTCGGGTTCAGTTCTCGGTTAGAAAGCCTTAAAATTTCGGAGTCTACTTTAAACTGTAACACCACGTCGCTTATAGCCTGGATGCTGCAAAGTGACGCTAACCTTCAAAGCAAACAACCAAAAAAAAAAAAAAGCATTGCGTTTTGCGATTTTTTTTCATCATACTTGTACTAGCATACCTAAAGCGTGTGACAATCATCTTTGCATTTCAGCTAAACGAACAAAACGCAAGCTCTGACGCGATGTTGCCGAATGCTAAGGGGTATGGTTATGGCTAAGCAGACAAACTACAGCGCGATCAGGTGACAAAAGATAGACGTGGATGTGTGTAAAATAAACGTGGCAATACCGCTGGCCTCTCATTTGCTAGCAGCGTTTAGAAGGGAACTTGGAGTGCTGCCTTCAAATGCCAAGATGTTTGTCACGCCATTTAGGTACATTTGTTTATTGATTTTAACATGTTCTAACATAAGTATTTAATCACTAGTAAGTCCCACGTATTTTATTTCCACCAGTAATTTTCAAATTATAGCACGTGATGATGAGAGTGAAAGTGAAGAAAGGAAGATATAAGTGCTCTGAGGTATCTCTTTGTGTCTTCCTGTAATGCAACGCAGATGTTGAGGTACACTTCCTGCCTGCTAATTGCCCGTCGGCTGGGACCAGTTAACACTTCATGCATTTCACACATTTCGCGGTGCCTCTTTGCGTAAATTATCAAACTTATAGAAAAGGTTTTCTTGATGGTATGCGAAGAGGTTTTAGCATAAAGGAATGAAAGAGCCATTTTATGCTTTATCCTCTCCTATTTTATTTTCTCAAGTAAATGTTCGTATTTCACTACTGATTTCCTCCAAGTAGTAGTGACTCCTATACCGAAATTTTTTTTTTTTTTTTTTTTTTTTTAATTTCAGTTGCAATATATCGTGGACAATGGGGAAAAAATATCTTATAAGTGAAACTCTTTATCCAATTTCGGAGCTCCTTCGTGGCTAAGCAGTTAACGTACACGTTTTTGGCGTGGGAGACCCTGGTTCGATTTCCGGCGGAAAATTAGGCGGTTCGGATTCCACGTTAATCCGAAGATCCCGTCTCATATGGCCTCGCTGCTGAAAGGGACGTTAAACTCAAAATCAGCTCAACATTCTTCTTTTTTTCTTCTTCTTCTTCTTCTTCTTATTATTATTATTTCCGCAAAAATGTTAGACTACAGCTTCAGATTAAACATACGCTGTTCATATGACTTAATGTACCCATCTTATTTCCATGCCGCATTTAACGTAATTAGTACAGCAGCATTGCTTTGCTTTTTTTCCTCGTTGACTCTGAGGTGATTAAATACTATATGATTTATAACCCACAGTGACAGGATTATTTTGCGGAAATCAGTAATTTGTATTGCTGCAAATTATATCTGAAAGTCACAAGAAACACTTCTTAGATGGGTATGACGGTTGAAAATTATTTTCTTGTTTTGTTAGCGGTGACTTTAAGTACTATAGTATATAGGTAAAGAAATATTACAGGACGGACCGCATAAGGTTTACCATTATAAACGTTTATAACTCCATACAGAAAACATCCACAGTAACGATACATAGCCCATAGAATTCATTTCTTTTTTATTATATATCTGGAACATATACGTAACATCACACAAGATAGCAACCTCGTACAATAATAGAACAGCGATTTTTCATTGTGAATGAGTAGGTCTATGTGAAAACTATATCTCATGTAACCAAGGTCGTCTGACCTTACGCCCATCGATTTTTTTAGGCAAAGTAATGTAGGATCAACCATCATCTTTCGAAGAACTCAAGACATTGATAACCGATATGATTAACTAGATCAGTGGTTCTCAACCGATGTGTCGCGAAATTTAGAAGTCACAATTTAATAATTAGTTACAATCAATTTGTGACAGACTATACGAGGCAACATGTGCAGTAGGGATGGTACCGAGACCGAGACGGACTTTTATATATTGAGACGAGACCGAGACGGACTTCTATGTATAGAAACGAGACCGAGACTAACGTCGATAAATCGAGACGAGACATGCCAGTCTCGAAAGTCTCGGTTTCGTCTCGAATCTCATAGTGATAACTATTAAAATTGCCTTTACTCAAAATTTGTTTCGTTACTGTGAGACATAATATGGCAACGTTGATGTACAGTGGCGTATTTAGGGGATGGTTATCAGTCTCAAGTTCCTTCCGAAATAAATTTGATTTTTCTTTTTTTTTTGCTTTTTTCTTTTTCTTTCTTTTTTTCTTTTTCTTTTTCTTTCTTTTTTCTTTTTTTTCTTTTTGCATTGCACGTACAACACAATTGTTTCTTACTCGTTCAAGCCTCTCCCGAAACAAAATCCACTGCTGATGTATAAAGCCGCCTCTCTCTCCCTCCCTAATAAATAAATAAATAAATAAATTAATTAATTAATTAAAAATGCTGAAATTTTGTACCAAGTAGTATGAAATATTAAAGCGGAAATTCTTCTATATACTCTGCAATACCACTAGATAAACAAGCGGTGTAGCTAACGCAACATAAAATTATATTTTTCTCAAATTGCACTAGGTAATTTATTATATATTTCTAATTTAGGTATTAAATAAAACTACAATACCACATAGATTATTCAGTGTAACAAAGGACAATACAGTATCACTAACATCAACATTTTGGAGATGTCTTATAATTCAAATGGCATGGACGGTGCAATGCGCATCAATTGTATCTTAGCATCAGATACTATGATCATGGTATAATGTATTTCGAATGATATGGAAAATTAAATTTTGCTAAAGACTTTACTTCGGAAACGTGCTGACCTATCACATCTTGTCATGTAGATGCTTCAAAAAGACAGTCTAAATGATCATAATGCCATTTACAACAACGTTTATTTCAAACAGTTTTAGAGATACGAAATACATTGGTAGTGATTGTTATACTGCTTAAAATGACTTGTAACATATATAATATGTTGCTTTCCTTTGCTTCTATAACAACGATAGTTTTTGGTATTTTTAATTACAAGAAGTCTCAGTTACATTATTTTAACCAGTGTTGCCCATTTAAATAAATTGCTAAATATTATTCTAAATATAGTGCAAATAGCGTAGCTAAACTGCAAAATATTTTAGAATTACTCTTAATTTGTTTTATGATGCAAGAAAGTTTTCAAAAGATGACGTTTATCATAGCCTTTGGGCTACTTATAATGTTAATGTCAAAGTTTTCGTTCCAGCAGTACATGTAAATGCAAATTGTAACTGAAATTAAATGTAACTGATAAATTTTCAGTAACACTAGTTGTTCCCCCTAAGCCTTAGACCTGGTGCACACTTTAGATTAAAACCGTGCTTAATTAAAGTGCTAATTTCACCTGAATTTCATTTTACTTGGTTTAGTTTGACCACCGACCACCTCAAACTCGATCCATATAGATCTGTGCCATTGTTCAAGGACCCTCCCTACCATCTAGGTATAGTATATGCAATTATTCAAGAACTTAGTAATACATTTTCATTTTTGGTTTGGTTTATTTTAGTTTAACGTTCCATGGTTATGCTAGGGCGGCTAAAGGAGACGTGGAGCTACTGATTATAGTGAAATCCGAACCACGTCGGTCGTTCAACTGTATCCCACCGGGAATCGAACTCGGGACCACGCGAACCGAAGTCAAGTGTGCTAGCCGCTAGACTAAATGGGGGTCCTCACATTGTGCTGATTTAAATAATTCAGTCAGTGTAGCAAGATCAGAATATCAAAATGTAGAGTGCTCCGAAAGCAGCGGATTTGAACTATTTATAGCCCAAATATATAGAAATGAATTACTTGGCAACTAATGACTGGTACTAATTTTAACATGAGCTGGAAAATGTGCTGGACGTATTGCAAGAAGAAATTATGATCGATGAACGAAATTAATTCTAAACTGGATACCATGAGAAAAAACAGCGTAGGAAACGTCCGCATACAGGAAGGCATGACGAAATCAAGAACCACTGGGGAGTAACCTGGAAAAGAATTGCCGAAGATAGATAGTTGTAGAGAAGACTTGGAAAGACCTTCATTCAGCAGTGGATTGATAGTGGCTGATTATGACGTTGATGATTTTAGTATATCTGGATCACAGAGGTAAACTAAACCAAGTCATTATTTCGTAATTTTACAGAAGTGAAAGCCGGTTCCTTAACTAAGACCTGTAGTATTGTTTTTAAAACTGTACTAAGTAGTTACAAACTAATACCACTAGAAAGAACATAGTATATTTAAAAAAGTATTCTTAACTGCATTTCGACGAAAAAGTGACTTAGCATAGTCTGCCTCTAAAAATGGATCCAAAATTTAACGAAAGTCGTACAGCGAAAAAAAAAAAATATTTTTTCCTATCCAATACTTCATGTTGCAGCAAAACGTACGAAAATTAATACTAAAGAAAACTAGAAAGTTAAGAATTACTTGTTTTAGCGAGAGAGAGAAAATAGATACAGATAGCTGGAATTACCTATATACCGGTACTTAAATAATATGTATGTCTATGTTTCGCAAGTAATTTTCAATCAATATAAAATTTCACCGTAATGAATGCACGATTAGTTTTCTCGAATAAAGATCACATGCACCGCAGAGAGCTCAGGAATAAGCTTAATCTATGTTACGGCACTGGTTATATACTTATGTAATGCATTACGACTTTACGAACTTGTATAAGAAACAGTGAGACGCGAACTATGGAAACATCGGACTTTGAATCTAACTTCTTTGGTAATCCAACACGAGACCACACATAGCAAAGATGAGTGTTGTAGCTCCCACCACAAGGTTCATGAAGTTCGTGTTATAAAGCGTCAATTAAGCACGAAGATGTGAAACGGCAATAAAGCATTTGATCAATTTGAAACAAAATATATTGTAATAATAATTTACCCTATTTGAACGTTATATTCTGTTTTTAAAATTACAGTCAAAGCAGATTGTATTGGATAACAAATGAAAAATTGTAAAATTTCAATTTCGGTACGATTAAATACATTTGTGCTGCTGTGTGTTATCCGTTAGGAGGTATTGAACAATTCTGATTCAAAGGAAGGAAATAAAACTACTGTATAGTACTGAAGTTAACTAATAGTTTAATTGTATAGGCAGTACTGAGGCTATATGAGTCAGTCTATAGCTGAAAGTGAAGTATGAGTTATTATTAGGGTTTTATCCCAGATATGATATACTCACTGATAATTGAATCTGGAACATACGCATTTAAAGCATTAGCACTAGCAAATTAGCTATGAAGAGGTACACCAAGTCAAAAATGAAAGCAAAAAATAAGAAGCGGAAACGACAGACTGTACGATAATAATATTTTCACAATTTTAATTTCACACTATTTTTTTTCCGAGACTTTCGAGACGAGACCGAGATTTGGTCCTCGAGACCGAGACTGTACAAAGTCTCGTCTCGATACAATCTCTAATTGTCCAGTGACAGTAACAGTACCAAGTACTACGTAGAAACGCTTATAATAAAAAATGAAAAAAGTGTGTTGCGGTGTCATAATGTTTAGATAACTGTTGTCAGTCGGAAAAGATTGGAAACCACTGAACTACTAGTAGATTACTATCGAAACTTGTACGGCTCCCTCATGATGCGAGTGTGTGTGCAGAGACTACGTGCCTATTTTGAGCATGTTTTTCGTAAATACATTTTTTAAGTTGCTGAATTCGAGTCATGTATCGTTGCTGTGGGTGTTTCCTGTACCGAGCTATAAGTTTATAACCTTATTGTGTGATCCACCCTGTACACAGTTAAGCCTAAAACTTACTTAAGTTGATGCTGTGATTGTCCTAAGAGCATCTAGCTGTGATTGTCCTAAGAGCATTGTCCTGAGTTCTACATTAGCGCTGTAGTAAGTCATGTATTTCCGTATTCGAACTTTTTTTTTTTTTTTTTAATTGCATTAGACTGTAAGAGCGCGTAGTTGGTAAGGCAACCAGCTACAAATCGGACAGTTTAGTCTCGGGGTTCTCCTGTTTCGTCCCACTTTCTTCATTCCACTATTTCGTTCATTTCCCATCATCACCTTCTCCTTTAGCCTAACCGGCATAATCGCGGGACGTAAAACTCAAATATTTAATTTCATTTTTTTTTTTTCGGACAGTTTAGGACAGTAGCGTCCGATGTCGCGAGCTCAGTTCTGTTTTAATATCGGGTTTGAGCTTAGTAAATGAGCCTGTATGCGTGTGAGTACGAGTCCCATTGTAGCTACGGCAAGCCTCATTGAATACTGTATAGTGAGCACGAACCCAATAAGGATGTTGAGCGCGAGTCTCCTCACGACGTCCGAGGTTAAGCAAGGGCGAGTCGGAGATATTCCAAGCCCAGTGTAGCCAATTTAGCAATTTTTATGTAGTGTTTGGTCAATAAAAATGTAGTTTTAGATATTTGCTATAATTTTGGCCAATTCTACGTTCAAAAATTGAATATTTCTAGCCATTTGCCTTTAGTGATGATTAAACTTTTTTTTTCAACCAGAACTATATTAAAACTATGAATAAAAATTAAATAAATGTGACTCCTCCTCCTTGCAATAGACTAATTACTTGTATTTCTACTCCATAATGTAATTTACTTCGTGATTTCGGATATTTTGTCCTCCAATAGCTAATTCCATGTTAGTGTTTTGAGTTTTTAGGATCAATAGTGCACTGATATGTAACCAACATTACACAGCAAAAAATGAGAATGGGAAAGAACTTGAGTGATTTTTAGTATGTCTATTAATGATGCGAGGAAAGCGTCCTGTAAATACTTCAAATACAAATTAAACCCTTTGACTGCCAATGGGATACATTTTTCCAATGAGAATAGTTCAAACACCATTGGGAATTTTAATTCTAAAAATAAACGCTGTTGTCTATTTTAACTAGCAGACTGATTAGTTTCGGAAACTGTGTGGAGATGCAGGAATTTTGCACATCAAGGGAATCATATAGATATAAAACATTCCTCACTGACACAGACACACACAAAGGGTAGTTAAAAGATGAAAGTGTTTGATTGGAAAATGTTACGGTATGCATTACGTATGTATAGTAAAATTATGAAAATGTTCTTGCTTGAAATTCAGTTAGCTAAAAGTTTAGTCATAATTTTAGACGAGTTGAGATATTTTTAGGTTTATTCTACGAATCATTTAGCTAATTTCAGACAGCTGTTGGCAACACTGCGCAAGCTCCATTGATATTACTGAACGCAAGCGTAAATAAGGATTGCAATCTTGAGCTCGCACGAGTCCCGATTACAAAATGGGTATCTGTGTATGGTCTGCGTTTGATTCCTGGTCAGGCGGAAATTCCTTCCCGTTCTTTTATTCCAAACCAGCCTAGGGGTTCACCCAACATCTTTCAAATAGGTATCTGGGTAAACTTGAAGTAAAGAGGGCCAAAGTCAACAGTGTCGAGCCTTGAAACTCCACAGCGCTTACAGATCATTTCGTTGTGTTCGAATGGGGGCACTGTTGTATCTTTCTAGTCTATAATTATATTGGTTTCTACTATTGATATTCTGGCATCATCATCAGGTTTTGAAACCACATTTTGAGGTTTCAAATCTTTTCCTAGGAAGACCTGAATTTAACACTGTGTAGTAAGATTCAAGCACTTGTTTCCTTTGTCTATCTTTTCATACGAATAAGTACTTAATGAAAATATTTTTTGTTTTTTAGTTTTCTTGCCACTGAAAGTTGAATCTAATACAACTAATTGCATGGTATTTAACATTCCAAGACTTAAATACGTAGACATCATAGCTGCCATATTGATTGACAATGAGGGTTATTGGAGGCTTGTTCTTTGGTCACCTGATAAGAATTAATACTTTTTTTCTTTTAATTCGTACCTCAGTAATCTCTCGCTTTTATCGTCCATTGCTCAATATCACCCTATAGATTTTTTCAAGCTGCCCATAAACAATTCATATTCTTTTACTTGTTGAGAAATGGCTGTTAATCTTCACCTATAATCAATCTTCATTTTTCATTGTTACATCAGAACAATCACGCATTACAATCAGAAATACATTCACTGTAGGTTTCCTTTCTACACAGTCTCTACACAGTCGGCTTCTATTCTGTAGCATTCGTGAGATTGCTATTATGTAACAGATAAATGCAACCAAGTGTCGTTTTTTGCATTCAAGACGGTAGCGAGGTGTTTCTTTTTTTTTTTTTTTTTAACTTACGATAACTTTTTATTCCCCTAATATTTAAAATGTACGGGTGTTGAATGTTGAATGCAAAAATTTTGAAGAGTAAAAGGAGGGGGTATTGAAAATTTTAGGGTAGACATATGTTGTACTTTTTTTTTTTTTTTTTTTTTTTAAGTATAGATGGAAAAACCCTTGCGCAAGTCAAAGAAGAATGGTAAATAATAGCGTAATAGTTTTGGATACAGCTTTAGGCTAGTCAGGACTCGAAAAATCCCGGACACCAGGTTGCGTGATGACAGGAAATTGAAGTGTGGTGTTAGGTAATTAAGAACAAAGTATAGACCTATGTATCAAATTATATATGCTTTATTATGACGCATCATTCTAAAGACTTGCGCCTAGGTCAGATTATATTTTTCTTCTAGTACTCGGTTTAGAAATTAGCGCGCTTTCACTGAATCTCATGCCATTTTACATGTTAGTGACATGTATTTACACAACTGTAAAATATAGTAAATTATTGAAAATGCACTTATTGACACGACACATGACTGCTCCTACTGGCCTTCTAGAAAATACGGTACAAAGGAAATTGTTGGAGCAGTTTCTGATTTCATCCTCCTGTAAACTATTATTACTTCGGGGGATAAGAAGAAAATAATGGTACAATCTTATATTTAAAAAAATACGATTATGCCCTTTAGGCGAGGGCGCAAAATTTCCGGTCGTCAGATCGTCACTGGCGACTAGAAATTTAGAGCTGGTGAGCAGTGTTCAGTAGGAATGATTTCTGCCTAAACTCACAGGGCTGCACAGTTTCTGTTTCGTGGGAAGTCTTCACAACAGACATGGAAAGAAAACTCGCCCCTCCTTTCCCACCCTTCTTAATCGATTGTCCTGAATCTAATTGTCTGGTTTTGAAATTTTATGCCCTGATGTAATCTTTTTCTTTGTCAAACCAAAGATCGTGTGTGGAAGGGGCGGGGGACCTTTCATAAAGTGTACGTGAGAGTTACTGGCGACCATCAGGTTTGGATTGGCGAGTGCGTCTGATTTTTCAAATTTTGTGCCCTGCTTTAGGCTAAGAAAGACTATGATTAAAGCAAGTGAATAATAAGAGAATTGGTGAAATGAGGAAACAGAAGGAAGTGGGCGTACCCCTAGAAAACCCACGAAACACAATGTTGTCCACCACAAACTTAATTGGATGAGGATCGAACCAGGAACCCCTCACGCATCAGAGGTAAATGCTCAACCACTGAGGCACTGTGTCCCCTTTTAAGTTTGATATTTGGTTCGAATACGTTGAACAATATTGCCTCCAGGCGAGTATACATTGCAACAAACGTTCGGACGAACAAACACTCCAAAACCACTTTTTTTTTCTTTCTTTCCTTAAATCGACATGTAGGGGAATGAAACAAATTCATCGACCTTACTAATTCACTTTTTCCTTCACAATCACGACACGTTCTTCTATTTCAGTTCGAAAGTTAATAATAATAATAATAATAATAATAATAATAATAATAATAATAATAATAATAATAATAATAATAAAAGTTTAGTTTCACAATGTAAAACTACGGTAGACTTCCAAACAATGCCCACCCAATACGCAGAGTTGAAATATTAGAGGTCTATATCTATAAGTACTCGTATAGAAGTAAGACCAAAGATAAACCTGCTCCTCGGGCATTAAATCAATATTTTAAAAAAGCCATAATTCACTATCTCCTATTGTTTTTGCTTTATGGAGATAAATATTGAAACCGGAAGTGCTAATTGGTGCTACTCACTTCCGGTTGCAGTAGAGGGATAAATTCAGGGGGGAGACATATTCTTGCGGTTGAATCTGTATCAAGAACTACTTGTCGATATCTGTTTCCCTTTCATATTATTGTGATCAGTGTTGTAACCAGAAATAGCAAATTTTCACCACTTTCGGTTTGAACAGATAGATACAATTAAGAGACAAAACTTCTTGGGACGCAGAATCTGTCAGGAAAACATCTTTTCGATATCTCCTTATAGTTTTTGATCTACAAAAATAAGTATTGAAACGGGAAGTAATTGTAAATTTGAAAAAAATTAAATGAAAGTGAAATCTTTGAGTTTTACGTTCCACGAGTGTATCGGCTAGGCTAAAGGAGACGATGATGATGAGAAATGAATGAAATGGTAGAATGAAGAAAGTGGAAGGAAACGAGAGAATCCCGAGGAAACCCACGCACACAGTGTTTGTTCACTATAAAGGGAATCGAACCAGGAACCCCATGCACCAGAGATGAACGCTCTACCACTGAATCACTGCGGCCCCTATGGTAAATTTGAATCCCTTTTATTTTAGGTAGAGTGATATGGGTATTACTAAAAATAGCTTGTCGCTATGTATTACCGGTTTCGTACCAAAGCAAAAAATGTTGAAACCGGAAATGCCTAATTTTTAACCATTTCTGGTTTGAATAGAGGGTTAACGGAGGAGTGTGAAATCTAGTCTTGGGTAGCTGAATTGATTGCAAAATCCCGTTTCTTGACATCTACAGTTTTTACTCTATGGGAATGAGTATTGAAACCGGAAGAAATCGTAAATTTGAACCACTTCCGGTTTTTGGTATTATTGCAGATAGTCGTGTTGTCTTGAGACACTAATTAGTTTGCAAGAAACAGTTTCTTGCTTTTTGGTATCGTTTTCGTTCGCGGCGAAAAAAGTTTAAACTGGAAATGACTAATTTTAATCATTTCTGGTCTGAATAGAGTGTTAATGAAGGAGAAGAAACGTATTTTTGGGACGCCCAATCGAATGTAAAAATCCACTTCTGGACATTTCTTACTGTATTTGGTCTGATACTTTTCGACAGATGGACAGACATAGCCGTTCTGTAAGACTTCCGACACTTATGCATATCATAGTTTGGAAGTCGAATAAAAAGGACAAATCGTAGTTAAGACTTTCAAAAAGCACTGTTTTTGTAGAAATGCACTATTTCTATCCACAGTTTTATTTATTTTTTTAAAAAAACAATTAAAGTATTTTCACTCATTTTCTCGCGATCACCTTAAAATTTCAGTGACTGACTTTTACATCATGTTTCCTTGTGGGCACTTCTGAAGATCCCAGCAAGTTTCGTTGACGTGAATTCAATAACATACATTAAAAAGTTTGTCTGATGAAATGGCGATGCACATTTTCTCCTATTAAGGAGAAAGAATGGAACAGCAATAATATGAGATGAAGAATTTGAGGTCACAATAAACCCACGGCACAGTGCACTACCGTGGGATTGAGGAGAAGCAAATTGTGCAGATTGTAGGCAAAAGATGGATGGAAAAAGGAGGAAACAAGACTATAATAGCAGACTTTATAGAATGATTATTCCACAAGCTGCATTTTTAGTTAATTTTCCCATTTAAAAAAAAAAAAAAAGTTACGTGCTTATATTGCGCGCACTTAGACTACCGTTACGTAAATATGTTGGGAGCAATAATTTTTTCCAAATGTTTGTCATTGACTTGTAATGAACGACATTATGGCTTGGTTATTGAGACAGAGAGAGCAAAACAGCCAGGATGTTGTTGGCTTATTGTTCCATACGGAACTAAAACAGTAAGAACACAAAGACCTGTGTATTACCTAAACCGTTAACTTAAATTATCAACAAGTAGATGTGATATATGCATACTTGAAATACTTGCAGACTGTTCCAAATTTAGGTCTGTTTACTTAAAAGAAATTGTTTTGCGAATGTATGTGAATTTTCGAGCTATATGTATATTTTTAGTGGTTGAAGGGAATTGAATGAACGTGAAGGTAAAACGTTTGTTTTTTTAAAACGACTAATTAGAATGGTTCGCGAGCTTCATACAGAACTTTTGTTTACTTATTCTGTTTTCAGTATTGGAAATGAAATTAAATCTTTCAGTTTTACGTCCCACAGTCCTGCCGTGTAGGCTAAATGAAAGGGTGGTATAAAGAAAGTGGGAAGAAACGGGAGAACCCACGAACACGGTTTGTCCACCATAGAGCCCACTTAACGCGAACTGGGATTGAACCAGAGACCCCATGCACCAGAGATGATAGCTCTACCAGGGTGTCTATCGGTCATGAAAGTCACGAAAAAGTCACGAATTTTAGCTTTTGGGTCACGATTTTTTTTTAACTGTACAAATGTAAGTACAGATTCGAAAATTTTGTTCTATGAAACGTCAAAATTCACCATCAAAAATGTCTATGGCCGGTTTTAGACGCTAGCAAATCGCAAGCAAAGTAAGTTTCTATCGCATGGATGAAATTTCGGCCTAATTCGCACTCAAATTCGTTCTTGAAAATGTTAGGAAATTTATGATTTAGTAAAGAAAATCTCACGAAATTTCATTTTGGAATTTTAGTAGACATTCTGTCTACGACTAAGCCGTCGCGGTCCCACTTCAAACATTGAAGAACATGATTCTTCGCTAAACTTACTCCCAACTTGTTTGAATCTTTAGTGGACAATGAAGGATATAAAAATATAGCAAGTGAACCAGATATTGCGTGCGAAATACTGGGTAATAGCAGTTTACAAATCTTTTCCTGAGACGAGGAATTTTGGCTGCGTAGTTTATGAAGTTATGATTGTTGGATACCCAAATTTGAATAGGTTAGTTGTAGGGATGCGCACGAGACAAGATTTGAGTTTGTCTCATCTCGAAAATGTGCTGTAGAAGTGGTATCTCGACTCGAAAAATGTATATTTCTCTATTGGAAGAGTTATGTCTCGACTGGAATTTTATCAGGAAAATTCTGTCTCGTCTCGTCTCATGCGTATCCCTAGTTAGTTGATTGAATTTTAATTTGACGTTCCCTTCCGTAGCGAGACTGTGAGAGACGTGGACCTAGAGCTTAACGTGGGATCCGAATTACATGAAATCCCTCCAGAAATCGAACCTGGATCTTCCGCCTCAAAAGCGCATACACTAATCACACAGCCATGAGGGAGCCCGCTACCCAAATTTATACAGTATATGTGAAAGGTCTTGAAAGCAATTATTAGTTCGTTTAATACAATTTGCAGTTGCTGTCTGATTCATTTTCTTATTTATTTATTTATTTATTTATTTATCTATTTATTTTTACATTGTCTCTAAGTTATTCACTAAAATAAAGAAGTGAGTTAGCTTAGAGAAAATAATACAAGAACAATAATTGAATAAACTTTATTATGCTTTGCAGTTTTAAACATTTTCTTTAATGTTAGTCACACATACAACCTTGAAATCAATCAATTTATCTTGAAGGAATGAATTTCCGTTGCCGTATAATAACCTTTGAGTCTCGTATGAAACTCAGATATTTGACACTATATCCGAAGCTTTTTGTGAAGGCACAACCATATTTTTATCGAATTGAGTGAAGAATATGGGGTTTGGAAGCCTATGCACAACCACATGTGTGGCTCCGCGTGCGGTCCCGAGTGCTCCTTTGGTGCAAGAAGTCCCAGGTTCGACTCCCGAGGAACATTCGATCGGAAAGCCCTTCTAGGACAGTCATCCTGAGTGAGTTTTTTCTGATTTTTTTCTCATACACCAAGCAAATGACGGGATAGTACCTAAAATAGAGCCCAGCTGCCTTTTTTTCTTCCTCACTTCTCAGAGTAGTGTGATGGTCTAGGAACGTCAACCCTTATACGTGACGGTCTTGAAAGGCCATAGATGTCGAATACCTAGAAATATATCCTAAACAGCCACAAGTCATCGGCTGAAATGAGAGAGATTTGGCCAACCAGAGTCACAATCTTTTTGTTTGTCTTAAGTTATACGGTAGTGCAATGCTTACGAAATTTGCTAACAGCTAGAAGGAAGTACTCAACCAAACTCTATTTCGCTATACCCAATGAAGAGCTGTGGGCTGCCAGATATCACTCGTTCAAGTCGGTCATGTGTGGTCAATGCATCTGGTCTCAGACTGCATTATTTATTCATTTGTTTGCTTTTGGCTTTATGAATGGGAGTTCGACACCTCTTTAATTCAGGTAGCTCCCCAGTTGTCTCATGATACTGGGTCAACACCGGAAGTAAAACTGGAAGCAAAGTTGGTCTTGGTAATAATTTGGCTAAGCAAAAGTTCAGTAATATTTTTTAAAAAGTAGCATTCACAATTTTTCACAATTATTTACACACGCAGATGGTAAATTTTGATCCACACACTAAGGAGAAATAGCTCAAAAAGATGAATACAGTATGAGCTAATTTGCTGAAATCTTGTATATGATTAAGACAGGGCTTCTGGGAAACAAGTTTATTTATTTTGTTCGAATAGACTCTATGACTTACAATATTTTTAATACCAATATTACGATATGTAAGAAGAATAAATTTTCAACATAAATGTACTAAGGGAGCAGAGACTCGACCAATGTTAACCATTTGTATTCATAGGAAAGAGACCTGGATAGGCAACACTGTAGGAAATTCTGGAAATCTAATGGTGTAACTACTTCAGATGATTAATTAGTGCTATAAAGAAGGAACAAAAGAGATGGTAGGTAATGTAGAGCAAAGGAGTTTACTGTACACGGAATTGTGTATTTACTTACATAGTGAAGCAAGAAATGTATATTTAATCTCTTGTCAACAACAATGATATTTACTTTGGCGTCAGCAGTATTGCTTTGATATTTGTCTTTTCTGCATTTAGTCAGCCAAGTAGGACTAATTGAGTCGAAAAAAAAAAATTGCAAGACATTTGTTGAAGCCACTTCTGAGTGAAGTCACGCTCCAGCAAACAGGACATTTCGTGGATTTTTTTTTCTTCTCGGCGAACAGTGCATTGATAGTATCTTTCATTGTGTTCAGTGGTTGGCAGTTTGATTCCCAATATTCAACAAGTCCGATGATTAATAATCGTTTAGCCGCCTAATTGCTTTCCAACTTAAAACTAGACTATCAAATCAGCCTCCTAGGTATATAATTACGAGATTTATGCAACGTTATTGTAATATTTATTTCTAATGTATGTTAATTAGTGTGGTCCAATTGGGAACATAGCGTTTTTCAGGTAGTGAATGGTGGTATCACACTTTTCCATGATACTTGGGATAACACCAACATGGAATTTGTGATATCAACTAGCGGCGCAAATCTGTCTTAAACATTGTGGGGGTGGGGGGGTAAGACCGTTCCATTCTTTTTCAAACGATGTTCTAAATATTTATGAAGGTGAAAAACAATGCTGTGGAGGATCAGGGGAGCAGAGTTGTCTTCAACGTTGGGAGGCGGGCAGATTTGAGGCTTATTCTGGGATATATCAATTTCATCTCATTTTCCTTTGTGGCAATCGGACACAAATCACATTTCTCCCCCCAAAAAACACATTTCAAGTCCGATTATTGGGGGACAGTCCCCCCAGTTCCAAGGCCCCCTTTTGGAGTCTGTGCACGTGCATCGGTGCACCCCTCTAAATCCGGCCCTGTATATATGCATTGATAAGAGATTGTGAGGGTAATTCTGAAGAAATCAAATACATTGCAGACAATTGTAGAAAATATTTGCTTCGAAAGTACTTCCTGCGGCGCATTGAAATATATATTTAGCGTTTATATTTAGAAGCAAATATGAGAGAAATTGTCACTCAAATCAGTGCTAACAGATTAACAGAAGCAAGTCTTGTACAACTGGTAGTACTTGTCTAACAGAGATACTGCATTCTAGCAAATGCAGTCATATTAAAATTATCACTTTTCTTCAATATGACCACCACTTTATGTTGAAAATGTCCAGTATTTGGGAAGAGGTATTTATCAACATTTAAGAAGGCATCGGAAAGATGATTAGGTAATATAGATGATTAATTTACTGTACTATTCCATCATTAATCATCTTGAATAATTTACATCCATGAATTGTCGTTTTACTAATTCCAAGCGGAAAAACTAAATACTGACGCAAGATTCCTGGAAGAACTTGTCTGACCTGATCTTTGGTGAAAAAAAAAAAAAAAATCACATTCTTGAGAATTGGGCGTCAGGAATAACTGTGACTCCATCGTAATGGTACACCACTAGCCAAAATGACAGAAGGGCACTGAAGGTGAAGGTTGTGCAGGCAATTATTATTAGATGCAGACTATGTCTTGTAAAACGTGACAACAGAAGACACTGGATTGCAATTACCAAAGCTCGTCACGGCTTATCCCATCTTTCTTTCTTCTTTCCGCATCCCACATAAGTCTACAAACTGAGCCAATTGCGCAGTTCCTAATAATTCTCTTTTGAAAAGTGTTTAGCATTTTCTTTCCGAGAAAAAAAAAAAGTCTTAAAGAAGATAGATCTGTGTTTGTTGATATAACTAGCGAATTGCTTAAAATGAAATGACCTAGAAGATTCAATGTGTAGGAGAAAAGAAACAAATGTTTTCCCGTGACACTTTAAAGGACATTTTGTTTCTAGTTTTGCGTCCTGTTGTGCGAAGAATTCTCAATTTTTTTTTTCTTCTTCGGAAGGTTAAGTGAAGGACGTTTGTGCATGGTAAAGTAAGGATATAGTGTATGTGCGCCAAACTCGATGTGGGTGACAAGTTAATATTTAGTAATCAAGCTTTGTTGCGTCAGCACCAGGAGAATCCATAAGTTTGCATGGTAACTTCGCAATCATGTCGTATTGGTGATCATCATGAAGGCAAAAGTTAGTTGGCAGTTTAGCTTGGGAACAAAGGAACAAGAAAATACGTATGCTTCTATGTATGTGTAACTTCGGAGGAGATAACTATGCTATGTACCTCATATTTCTATCTGGTGTGTCCATGGTTTTGTTTCTGTAGTTAAATGTATGACTTAATCCAGATGGCTTCAGGTTCGATTTTTGACCAGTGTATCTATTTTATTTATTAACTCAGTTTTCAGAGACGGATCTAGCTCGGGGCCGGAGCGTTAAGGCTCCCCAGTTTTTTTGAGTTAGAAAAATAATTTAAGCTATTTATGTATTTGTGAAAGTTTATAGCAAACTCATGACATGACATACCCCTCATAATCTGTTTTCTGGCTGCCCCCCCCCCCCTCGTTTTTACCTTCTAAATCCAGCACTGTCAGTTTTACCAGTCCGTTGAAGGGAGACTCGAATTAAGTTTGGTCGGCACAAAAGTCCGCATCTAAAAAATAAGTTTCAGAGCAACGAACGAGAGACTTGTTAAAACATACGTACTATATAATATATATAATGTATATGTAGAATGCCTAGTTTATATATATATATATATGCGAATAGTGCAAAATATGTTTTTAAAAATCGGAACACCTATAATAAATAGCCCAAAGTAATATTTTCTTATACAGGCATTCTCTTTCTGTTAAAAGATCAGAAAAAGTGGTATATTGGTACGCACAAATAAAAAAGTTAGAAAGTAACAATAACTTCAATAATATCTACTGGATTATTTTTAATTGAAATCGGTCTATCTGGTTCACGTACTAATCTTATCCAAAGAGGAAAACTTACTGTTGTCCCGGACAAAATGTAAGAATTGTCACAAGTTTCTCTTTTAAAAAATAGCGAACATTCATGATGTAATCTAGAAACAACTTGCGTCATTCAAACTGTTTGGTAATCATTTTATGCTCAAACTGGTGTTAAAATCGTAAAAGGCCAGGTGAATGACATCTTTTGTCAGCAAATGTGTGCAAAATGTTTTTCAATTTGCATAAGCAGAAATCGCATCCGAGAAATGTTTTACAATATGCAAAAATAAATGTACACATCAAGCCCTTCTTTTTCCAATATTAAATATTGATGTTATGTGTAACAAGAAGTGATAGAACTTGATTGTCTATTTTCGAGATTAATTTCTAGTATTCTTAATTCGATACAATCTGGCAATAAATACAGTTAACATAATATATCATCTCAGCCAGTGGCGTAGCAGCTGCCCCCGCAACCCCCGCAGTGCGGGGGGGCCCCGATGTATAGGGGCCCCGAAGTCTTGCGAGGAATAAAATTTTAAAGAAGTAGAACTTCCACCTTACTTGTGTCGGCTTTACAAGTGGGGCCCCTTCTCTATACTTTGCGGGGGGGGGGCCGCAAAAGTGTGCTACGCCACTGATCTCAGCCAATATCCATCATAGTCTCTCCAGCACGTCTTCATAGCATCTATCTTGGATAGTTTTCCACGAGACTAGGCTAGGTATAGGGGATTCTCATCTCGTTTTGTTAATTAATGTAGAAAATTTATGCCCTAATTGTTTTCTAAATTTCATCTAGAAGTTATTAGAATCCTCTCGCGAAGGGTGTGTGTGATATAACATTTAAAACATATTTAAGCATATTGTGTAATGACTTGCGTATCTTTAAAATTGATAAATGCTCTTCATTGTGTTTGTGGAATTAGTCTACCAATTTATAAATTTTATACTATGACTCATGTAACACTAAAATCGTGTTCGAGATTTTAAACTTGGACCCCCCCCCACACACACAGAGTATTGCAAAGGTATCCATCAATGTGGTTGCACTAATTACTTAAACATGGACTTATCCAGTAGAGCACACTTTGTGTATGTTGGAGTGCTCACTCACCCGGTCCCCAAATAATGATTCATCCCCCAAATTTTCCATCTGAGATGCCTCCCCCCCCCAAAAAAAATCACTACTAAATTTTAAATTTACTAAATAGTTCGGACTCCCAATGCATCCCCTCAGTACAGACTTCGTTAAATGGTTTTTCTTCCAATCAATTTAAGTTTTTATACAATTTTTAGTTCCTAACATAAATGAAATGTTTCAATCATTCGTGACAGTTTCCGTCATTCTTTCCTTCCCCTTTTATGAGTATTCTGATGTAGGGTGTTACTATATATGTAAAGAGTATTGGTGTCAACGTTAGGAAAATACAGACAGCCTGTTAGTTAACATTATCTCTAGAGCTCCTTCGTGGCTAAGCGGTTAGCGTACGCGCCTTTGGAGTGAGAGACCCGGGTTCGATTCCCGGTGGGAGCTCATGTGGTTCGGATTCTACGTTAATCAGTAGGTCCATGTCTCATGTAGCTTCGCTGCTGAACGGGGCGTTAAAATCAACTCAACTCGTGTTTTTCTACATATGCAATCCGTAAATAAATAATTTCTTCCAATAAAATACTGTCTATTATTGGCAACGATCGATCATTTTTAGCGCCACAAAGTTTTTTTTTTTTGTCAACCCCTCGAAAACAGCAAAATTAGAATTTTATCTTTAGCACGTTACATTCTGATCAGCTGGATGTGATATATCGGCTGATATTGTCTTTATGTTTAGGAAATACCTTCGTTAAACAGAAATTAAAATTTAAGTGTTAATTATGATAAATCTTCTGCTCTCTCTCTCTCTCTCTCTTATTAACCCACGTTATGTACTGTCAGTTTCCTCAGTGGTTCTCAACCGATGTGTCACGACATACTGGTGTATCGCGTAATCTCATAAGCTGAATCAATTTTGAGGTAGACTGTTCCAGTCAACGCCTCCAACGGCAGCAACAATGCCAAGTATTACCTAGAGTCACCATTTTATAGAAATCTGTAATCTTAACACTATTATAAGTGGAGTAAGTAGAGGGGGTTGGAGGTTTTAACCCTCTTGAGCAACATACGTTAAGATTATATATATATATATATATATATATATATATATATATATATATATATATATATATATATATATATATATATATATATATATATATATATAATAGAGAGAATATACAAAAATCATGCACGTTTTGACAGGATATGAGATAATGCTTGAACCCCCCATTTATGAAACTCTGCTTATGCCACTGACTATGTACGATTTTAATTAAAAAATCAAAGAAGTGTGTCGCAATATCGTAGGCGTATGATTAAGTGTCATCAGTTAAAAAAAAAAAAAGTCGAGAACCACTGATCTTGCTAATATCACAATGAGGAGCTTAATGGTAGTATATTTCTTTCACCTCAGTAAATGGCATGGTTCTCTTGCAGTATTAATTTTTAGATCTGCAAACTCGAAAACTACGCATGAAGTTTTACTCTCTCATATATGTCATATTGATCAGCTTATTAAGATCTATCGGCACACTTTTCCCCCTGTTAAACGCTAATAATAATAATAATAATAATAATAATAATAAAACTATTGTAGAATTTTGGAACCTTTAGTTTCCTATGACAGAATAGCAATTCTGATATAGTTCTGGGGAGTCTGTATAATTTCCCTACCAATAGTAGCATTAGCCACATAGGTAATATAGGAATGAAAAAAACATTCTTAATTTATTTACCTCATTTAAATTAGCTTTTATTGAGCTGTACCACACTTGGATTTTCTTCTTTTGCCAATTACGTTCCTTCTTTGTACGTAGTGCTGTGGAAGTTGTCGCGGATATCGTTTTAATTGCCTCTCACGAAGTAGTGACCTTCGATTTAAAAAAAAAAAAAAAATCACTCCCACATATACACACACACCACAGTCGTTTACGTTTCACGCTGCTGGTTACGTAATCTAAGATATAAAGAAAGGTCGCAAATGTCGAATAATTCTTCGTCAATCGTTGAGGTGAAACTAAAAGGAATTCTTCCTTGAAATAAGCATAAAAATTTCAGTTGGAAGCACAGTTAAAATATCATACTGTGGGAGTCTACTTCCTTTTTGGTGCTCATAAAAAAATCTGCATATACAAGAAATGACCTCAATAGCTGTTGAAACGTAAAATATCTTTTTCGGAGAATTGCATAAAAACTTTTTTTTTTTTTTTCGTCAGATTTGTTAGGTGAGGAGGACAAGAGAAGAAGAATTTCAAAATACAATTTCACGTTTAATTAAGTTTGCCGGAAATATCTTTATTCTCCACGCAGAGATTTGTGAAACAATTTCGGGTAAAATAGGAGACATGCCTCAGTGGGGTTTTCAGAGCTACTGCATCGGAGACTATTACCACTTTTTCTGGATCTTGTTCGTATTGGTTTGGTAATACTTTTTTTAATGATAAAAGCTTAACAACTCAATCCAATTTAAGAAGTAAGCAAGAAACTGACGGTAGAGGACGCAAACTAAGTTCTTAGCCTCTTCCTCTGGTTTCTTTATTTTAGTTTTCCATGATTTATTATTATTATTATTATTATTATTATTATTATTATTATTATTATTATTATTATTATTATTATTCATAGTAGTAGTAATGATAGTAGTCCTCTGAAAGTCCCAGGAAGATTGTCTTAGTATTTTACATATCAAGTCTTTTGCTGTAAAACAAAGTAGGAAGAAACTTGTTAGAGACTTTAAAATGATGTAATATCCATTTTATCTGTCGTATACATAAGCTTTTTGTGACTTATGTCTATGGGAAGTAGCACTGGATCTTACGGCTGGATCACATTGACGGAGATATTTACATTGATGCGATCATGGTAATTTCTATTCCCCTCCCCCTCCCTAGTTAAATCGATAGAGACCAACAAAATGGCATGGAAGTGCTAATTAGATGTAAAGTCAATCCTTCACTGGACCCTTCGATTGAATATTGTATTTACTGGTTTGAAAAACTAAGAATTAATCTAGATTTCAAAGGAATTTTCCGAAATTTTTCGTATTTTTACGTATGATACAAAATTTGGTACTTTGAATTAGTACCATATTACGTTTCTTTCAGATGGACCGTATAAATTTGAGTATCTAATGCATTTTACAACTATTTTTTTACAGGATCTCGGTGATTTAAAGATGTTGGTAGTCTTATTATTATTATTATTATTATTATTATTATTATTATTATTATTATTATTATTATTATTATTATTGGATCAAAAGATCTATTATATTTCAGGCTAAAATTTTCTTGTAGGCCTTATATCTGGAGAACTACATAAAGTGTACGAATAAATTGAGTTGAGCATCTATTCGTGTACCGAATAAATAGTGTTAACCACTTATTTGCGAATCGAATAAATTGTGTTGACAACTCTTTTGTAAATCGAATATAGGCTATTGTTTTACAAGTGTCTGTGATTTAAATAACAAATGTTCAAACAATTGTTTGAATAAAACCTTCAAATTATTGTTCGTTTTGGAGAGAGTGTTTGAACAGTTTGTCATTGTTTGAAGACTTTATTCATATAAACAAGGGATATTTTCATATATTAGGTCACTAAACCAAAGCTTTATAACCGGCTAAAACTTCACATTCATGTAAACCCTTCATTGTTACACAATACAACATAATGAAGTATTTACATTAATTTATTTTGACGTATACGTACTTGCACAAGATCTACTTAAGAACACACGGATAATATTATACTCGTAATTTCCAGTACACGCAACAAGCTATTTAAAAGGATTTACACACCATTGGACATGTTACATTATCTATATATTTTGCGTGCGTGTCTAGCTATCCGTGTCATTGAATTTATAAATCCGATAATATTAGAACGTGCTTGATACACAAAGCGTGATAGTGGAATAATGTTTCGTGTAGTTAGTATGCAAACATTTAAATGACACGCCGTCTGTTTGTACCTCTCCGTGAAAGGATTTAATGAGATCGTTTGATTGTTCTGTTGTGATGTACCTTTTAACTGTTAGTGTGGTTAAATTTTCGTGTAAATGATTAGTGTGCTTACTTTAAAAGATTCGATACAATATAAAGGATTTTGATGACACGTCACACACAACCCCATTACATATATATACTTATATATATATATATCTTACAGAAGTATTACTTGTAATGTATCAATGTGAATTATAACAGGAAAGAGTTATTCTATAATGATTACGATGACGTACGTTATACGTAGGAATGAATTACTCAACACTCACACTAGTGTTGGAGCAATCTCTTCTCGACAAATTGTCATTAAAGTACTTTCTCGTCTCGAAACCTATATCTTTCTCTATTGGAAGACCTCTTTTTCGTCTTGGGGCCGCGGTGGCTCAGTGGTAGAGCGTTCACCTCTGGTGCTAGGGGTCCCGGGTTCGATCTCAGCCCCCGCCAAGTGAACTTTGTGGTGGACAAACGCCATGTGCGTGGGTTTTTCTCGGGGTTCTTCCGTTTCCTCCCACTTTCTTCATTCCACCATTTAATTCATTACTCATCATCACCGTCTCCTTTAGCCTAACCGGCATAAGCGTGGGACGTAAAACTCAAAGTTTTTCTTTCTCGTCTTGTATCTCAAGAAAATCCTGTCCCATTTCGTCTCATGGGCAACTCTGAGTTAAATTAGCACATAAAACTTTTTTAAAAAAGAGCATAACTATTATTGAAGTATATTGTGTAATGACTTGCGTATCTGTAAATGTTAATGACTTATTATGTTCATACAATCATCTCAATCTATAGTTTTTTCTTTACTATGAATAATGTAAAATTAATCAATGTTTGAGAGCTAAGACTTGGACGAATTAGTGTTGTCCTCGAGACGAAAGAAATAGTTCGTCTCGTCTCGAAAACGAAGAGAAGAGAATCTAGCCAAATTTCTTCTCTCATGAGCAACACTATTGATAAGAAAATACTAACTCCTCTTGATAACCGCGTAACTATAATGTGAGTACTTTCTCTTTGAAAAAAAAAAAACTGAAAAGGGGTGGTTTCCTGGTGAGGGCGAGTCTTCGAACATTTTTCTTTCTTTTTGAAACTGTAGCAGGACGTGTCCTCACTGTTCGCCTTTTCCCGTTTTGCCTTACGATCCTTATCTCAGGAAACGTCCATCAAAAATTGGTTCTTTATGATTTGTTATCGTAAGGTAAAACGGGAATTCCCGTTTCGCCTTACAATAATTTTCATATATTGCTAGCCCTGCTTGAGCAAATATACCAGCTTGCTTTGAATCCGTTGTCACTCGCTTAAACTGACGTAATTTTTCATTTCTCTTTACCGGATTTATTTTTTCTTTTGTTGTATATAAAAACAGTAGAATCACTTTTAACACTATCCATCTTACATGTACTTTATTTCTCTTAACCTCAATGACAATAGTTTATTCTGTCGACAGAAATAGAATTGCAACTCCTCGAAAAGAACTGAACTTGGATCAGGAGTACAGAAAAGTTTTGGAGAGAAAGAGAGAGAGAGAGAGAAAAGAAAAGAAAAAAGAAGAATCATAGTTCTCATAATCATGTTTCATTTATTGCTTAATGAAAATATTTTTGCAGAAAGAGTCTGAACCCAATATTCATTAGTGTGCAGAAAATTTCAAGCAAAAGGTGTTCTACTTAGGTAGAAAAAAAAAGAATTAACTCTTTTACAACCCAAGAGAAGATTTTATTTGGTAAAGTTCCCATTTTTAAAAAATGGGAGCAACAAGGAATTGACAATAGCGATATATACAGGGGTAGCTGGGGAGAGGAATGGGAAGCAGTAACTATTTTTTTCCTATATGTAAAGCAAGCAGTTTTCAAGCGAGTTTAATTTCACAATTAAGATTTTTTTTTTTAACTTGCAAAACTCGAAAGGAGAGGAGTTTGTAAGTTCCCATACACATCATTGCGTATAGTTCTGAAGAAAGTTGCGTTGATATGCTGTTCTTCGTTGGGTAAGTTACCTTCATCTAGGGCGGGAAATTGGTTCGATTTCCATTGGGGGCACATGTGGTTAGGAATTTACGTTAAATTGTAGGTATATATATATATATATATATATATATATATATATATATATATATATATATATATATATATATATATATATATATATATATATATATATATATATATATATATATATATATATATATATATATATCAATCACCCTTGGTGTTGAGGAGAAATGTTAAACAGTAAATTTTAAAGTACGCACCGAAAATAATTAGGAAATTCCGAAAGATTGGCTTAGAGCTGATACGCCGACTGTACAGTACATCACCAAGTTGAACGTGTGGTATCTGGTCAGCCACACAATAATTTTGCCAAACACTAAACCAGGAAGTTCCATATCCAATAAATAAATAAATAAATAAATAAATAAATAAGAAATAAAAATAAATATCTTCCTTTTTGACCTTGCTAATGGAGAAAATTCAGAAATGTTCATAAGGAAATGAACCTTTTTATTAAATTATAAACCTATATATCCATCGCTTATCATTTCATCTTCTAAAAAATGAATCGTGACCTGACGTCATGTACAAAAGACGTGGCCGTAGAGGTTGGCGGACGGATGATAAAAGGGTTTGTCGTAGATGAAGTGGAACCTCACTCCTTCTTAAAGAGTTCCGGATTCCTTCGCTATGCAACAACCATATGTATAAATTACTTTGGAAACAACGATTAAACCAGTTTCTAAAGAATTGCTTTAGTAATGGTAATGTAAGATTTTTTCGGTGAACATTACTGCTAGGAAGTTGTAAAATTCTTTTTTTTTTTTTTTTTAACTATTAATATCCATTACTTTGGTTAAGTCATGCAAGAAGTTTTTTTTTTTTTTTTTTTTTTTCGTAAACTAAATTAGACTATAAAACCAACTGCGTACACGTGATTTTAATTTTTATAATTCTGAGACGCACAGTAAGCCCTGGTTGAGAAACGGTGAATCTTGTAAATAATGTCCCTGTAGAACTAGAAGTATTTTTATTAAAGCTGATCTCAGAAGAAGAAAAAAACGTGGACACGTTCCAGTACAATTGTCACGGTCATCTGTATGTACCGGTGTTTTTGCTTTTGTTGTTTTGCGGTAGGTACTAACAGGTTTCTTGCTTTCGTTCTTATTGCCTGTTTATAAATAAATAAATAAATAAATAAACGTAAAACAAGCTAAAGCACACAACTGAGGAGATTTAATATTTGAGGCTAATGGTTTTAAGATGAGTTTAAAGGAGCGCATGGAAAAAAGTGAAATTTCTATGACTTTCAATTTAAAATGCAATTAAAAGTTGTCTGATATACGAAAATCAAAGGGCACTTGAAAGGAACTACAATTGTCGAGAATGTAAATTTGAAAAGATTTTCTGTTCTGCCTAATAAGACCAAAATGGGCTACAAAATGTTGTAGGGTCATTAGGCACAACAGAAAGGAATCAATTGATATAGTATGTAAATTTTAAATTTGTATTTCTTATGGATTTTCTGAAGCGAGTTAAATGCAAACCATTAATGACAAGAAATAGACATAACAAAAGATCATTCCTTCAACAAAAATATTTAAGTAGTACTTGTGATTACAGGTTGGGATTGGTCTTGCGCGAGTTTTCCGGTACGCAAGACCATGTGACTTTTGTGCTCCTCACTATAATCCGCACGGGAACTCCTGAACGAAAGCGATTTTTTGAGTTTTTTTTTAACTCAATAGATAACTAGAGCGTTTATCTCGCTTGAGTTCGTTAATGGAGTTAATCCATTAACATCTTCATGGGTAATAGGGGGACATTAATGGTGGCTATCCATATCCCATTCCTTGAAAAGAAGGTAGTATAAGTTGGTCATCTCTCCGTCAGATGGCAGCAAGTATTCTCCAAGGATTGACATCTACCGGACAAAGTTGAAACTTTTATAATGTGAGATCCTTCTTACTGTCAACCATAAAAAAAAAAAAAATGAACTACTATACATGTATGATCATATACATACATTTACAGTATATATTCTATATAGCATACTAATAATAAAAGTTGGGTTACATTAAATGTTTTAAGATAACTAATTTTGGTTGAAATATTATGAATTACAAGCACATAAATGTACCCAATTTAGATCAGTGGCCTTTGGGCTAAAGTAGACGGATGTTTAATGAAAATAAGTGATTATAAAGGAACGATCGGTGTCCACCATAATCTTACATGGCCTGGGATCCAACTAGGAACCCTTCACACCAGAGGTGAGCTTTCGATCACTGAGCCACCATGTCCCTATGGATGTCAGTGAGTGAAAATTTTATGAAACTAAGATAATGGAACAAATTAGAATCTTAGCCAATAATTACATAATATTCTGCAATCTCGTTTTGCTGGCTCTTATAACCTATTAGGGAATAGCTTACGAAGTTTAAAATACTGCTCTAAATAGAAGCATAGCAGTTTGCGTTGCTATTTTAAATTATATTAATTCTATACCCTGTTCTGTGCTAATGCGAATTGGGTATTTTCTTTGATGGAGAAAAACTTTGGAAATGATCAGAAACTGCTGTCAAATTTATACGAAATACGGTGTATTATTAAAATGAAATAAAAATGTCTTTATTGAAGCTTGCGAGGTTCAGCACCTAATGGTAAGCAGGACCGCATTTGCGCTCGGGGTCAACATGGGCGTAGCCCGGGCTGGCAAATTTTCATACTTTTCTTCTTTTCATACTCCGATACTGTGAACTTGGAAAAAATTTTGCCTCCGCATATGGACAAGACGCGGGATGTTCTCATTTTATGTATTATATTTTATGTATATATATATATATATATATATATATATATATATATATATATATATATATATAATATAAAATACATAAAATGAGAACATATTGTTCACTTAATATTATTCACTTAAACTGTTTCAAATTTCCTACACCAGTATTGATTGATATCGACGAGGTGACATTTTGTTAATAGCCTAGCGCGGCAAAAACGTTAAATATTACTCCGATGGTAAATACCCACTTTTGCTGACGACAAAATTTAATAGCATATTTGGATGTAATTTTTGTGTAAACCATGATATTTACTTTTATTAATGACTATAATTCATCATTGGCATGAATGGTAAAAGAATTTTTAAATCTAGGATTTGTAAGGCTTAAAAATGCAACTTTTCTCCAGTAGATAATATTCGTATTCCAGGTTAAATAAAATTGATAATTCGCTTTCTAGCTATTAAGAAGGGTCAAAGAACATTCAATGAACAATTTAGACAATTTTGATAATTTTATGGTGCAATTAATCTTAGTACGCCGCCAGACATGAGCAATTATTTCCACTACATAGTAATTGCAAAGCTAATGACTTTTTCTTGCTGTGATTTATGGAATAACTTTCTCACTGTGAGACGATATCGCTATATAGAATTAAATCTCTGCTAATAATAGCTTTTTGCATACAGGTTTCGATCTTGACCTGGATATGCAATTCGTATATTGTATTCCTGACGACTTCTCTCTCTCTCTCTTTTTTTTTTTTTTTTCAAAGTACTTTTTTGGGCCATTAGAATGATGATGACAAAATAGGCAAGTCTTTTTTGTCTTCGTAAGACACAAAATGCTGGAAAATTTCATCATTTCGAAAGCCTGAAATATAAGTGGACCAGAAAATTAATGAAAACCAAGATTTACCGCAATTTTCCTTGTTTCTGTTACGGATTCATCTTAATTCTGTTGTAATGGTAAAAGCACTTTAAAATTAAACATAATTGTCTTTTAAAATTATATATTATTGCTTAATCTTCTTTTGTTGCTGGATACTCAATGTACGCACAGATAAAACAATTTTAAAAGTTTCGTCTTGGTAATATGGTTAGCGTGCACATCCTTTGTGCACAATACCAGAGTTCGATTCTCGGTAGGATCTTGTAGTTCGGATCCTACGTTCAGCTCTAGATCCCAGTGGTCATTCGAATTTCATGACTTGTGACCCAGTATGGCCCCGAGACGACGAAAGTCATATACACTGGAGAGTATGTATGAGGCTTCAATTCTAGAAACTATTGTCTACCTTTCTTTCTTTCTCTTTCTTTTCTTTTCTTTTTTCTTTCTTTTCCTTTCTCTTCCCACTAAATTTATAATTTTCTTTCTCTTGTTATATGCATGTGTGTGTCAGTCATTTCACGGAAAGCTAACTGAAAGTTGTGTCGAAGTACAAACATGTGAGAATTACAAATCATATAATCATCATCTTGTGAAGAAACTTGAATTAAATCGAACTAGTTTATAAGTCTTACATAGAATATTGTGTAGGTATGAGATGTCGCTGAGGCCAAATAGTGTTTCGTTTGAACCGTTTTGTATGATCTAGGTTTAATTTAACACCGCTTAATTATTTTTTTCAGTGTTGGAAAGTGAATGAGTTGTTGATTTTTAGTTTAGCGTCCATTTCAGCAGCGAGACTATATGAAACGTGGATCTGTTGATTAACGTGAAATCCGAATCTTCCAAACTCTTACCGGAAATCGAACGAGCTCAGACCCACTTTTGAATACAAAATAGTATAGAATTTACATCGGGAGGGATCCGAAGTATTTTAGGTGGTGGTCCAAATTCAGTTTGTAAAATTATCCATGAACTTCGACTAAATTTTACAGAAAAGTCAGGATTTCACAGGGAGGGATCCGAATCTCCCCAGGACCCACCCCTTACGTACGTTTCTGATGTGAATGGAAGCTATGGCTCTTTTTAGATGGAATTGAAATCAAACTTGAATAATTTGGATGACTTTTTTTTTCAAGTTCATGTATTTGTTCTGTGCAAGAAATGAAACTTTCATTTGAAAGAGTATCAGTACGTGATGAAATATCAATAATCATTATTGTTGAATATGGTGAATCATGCTGAAGTGGCATGATTTCAGGTTGAAGCTATAGAAAAGGTCGTTGCCCTTGTTGTTGATGCCAATCTATGACTTGGAAAAAACATCTCAAGGTTGTTATTGCAAAGTATCAGTTACTTAGTAGTGGTAATTTATCCCAATAAGAGGACGTTGTAATACGATTTGTGTTTGTAAATTACGGAAGACGCAAGATAATCGATTACAAAGTTCAAGTTGTTACTTCCGTGTGTGCAATTACTTTTTCTTCTGTTTCGCCTTCGTAAAAACCAGAAGTCTTATAGGCAAAAACTCTCCTTCGGTAAATTTTGCTTTTAATCGTTGGGGAAAATGTTGGACTCTGGTTTCTTCATTACAATCAATAGCGTCATTTAAGATTTCTCAAATTTTACGTTACTATATTATTGATTTAAAATGTATATATATCTTAAAATAAGGGAGGAGGTATTGTCAAATGTCCAGTAACGCCACTGATTACAATAGCTAAACGCTCAAAAAATGAAATAATCTTTCAGTTTAATGTTCCACGATTCTGCCCTTCAGGCTAAGGGAGATGGATGATTAAGGCAAGTGAATGATGGAATGAGTGTGTGGGAGGAAACGAGAGTACCCCGAAAAACCCACGGACACGATGCTGTCCACCAAAATTAATTTGGACGGGGTGCGAACCAGGGACCCCAGGCACCAGAGGTGATCATTCTAGCACTGAGCCACCGTGGTCCCCAGTACGCTCAAAATATTGGCTTTGGATGGGTAATTCATGTCGTCAAAACTCAATGAATTATTGGGAGAGTGATTGTCACACTTCACTGTTGAAGTTACATATTCTTTCATTGCTCGAGAGCAATACTTACGAGTGTTCAATTCCTGGTGGGAGTAAATGCGGTTTCGATCTTGTCTCATATAGCCGCCGTGATGCTATGAGAGGATATTATAATTTCAAACATGCTTTTTCTGGGAAACTAAATCATTTTTAACAAGTACCAACATGTTTTGTTGTGAATAACTGAATTCACAACAGATTAAACGTACTTGTTAAAATGATTTCGTGTCTCAGAAAATCCATGAAGCTCTAAAAAGAACATATTTTTTCAATTTTTGTTTTCCTACTTGGCAAGAGCAAAGCAAAGATATTCCTCCATGTAATTAATGTCATGATTCGGCTTTTTGTTCAAGCATAGCAGAATTTGGAAGTTTCAAATCAAAGTTGTAAGATCAATAGCTCCTCGGCTAAACTTTAAACAATAATAACACATTTATCTTTTTACATATATAAAGATACAGATGGGCATACCCCATAACATTTGTCCAAATGGGACAGAATTTGCAGAAGTAATTTTAGAATTTATGCTTAACAATTAAAATTTATAATTTTAAATTTTGATCTTGTACAGTATATTATTTCTCTATATTCGCATGTATTTTTAAATTTTTGATTTGTTAATATTTAATAATGCTACATACATTGGAAATCCAATGTAGATAATTTATACGACTAGTGTATTTTTCTTTTATTTGGCGGAAGCACGGGGAACGCCTCATGTAGTGCCATGATTGTTCGAATAAATTTTATGGATTATTTCCCCCTTGTATATGTAAATAGATAAGCTATAGATACTACAAGTTTGGCTCTAATTATTCCAGTCACTTCTTGTAGGCTAGACCCAAAAGCCGGAAACCTAACCGAAAGTATTTTGATTTCAATCTGTAGGATTGGGGGAAACTGGTGCCCAAGTAGAGATACGCCAAAAATTCACACTTCCTTTCTGACACAAAGGAACAGTTTGAGCGTACAAACGTGCACAGACTATATACTAAGGATTGACATCATCTTAACACCAATCGACGTTAGTGGGGTACTTGGGTTCAAATCAGATACGCCAATATCTCACACTTCCGATTGTACACAAACTAACATTTTACGTGCTGAAACATGCACAAACGATACACTAACGATTGAAACCATTTTGGCGCCGATCTGCGTTGGGTGGGGGCTGGCGCCTAAACTAGGTAGGTACACCATATCTCACACTTTTGGTTCTACACAAACGTTTCGGATTATTTTGGTGAAATTCGAAAGAGGTGATGGTAGTGGGGATTCAAACGGATGTAGTCTTCGTCGCGGGAGTTCGATTACCGAAGGAGAGCTCATGTGTGTCTGATTAGGATAGTACATTAAATTGGTGAACCACGTTTCATATAAACTTAATGTTGAAAAAGAACGATAAATTAAAACAAAATAAAAGAAAGTCCTTTCATGGAATCTCATTGCTCAAAAGGTACATTAAACTCCCAGACAGACAAAAACTAAGTTGACTATACGTGTGAACGGAAATACATTTTTATCATTTCTTTATATGATGCTCAGGATACCGAACTTCCTGTTAGGTACACCTTGTGCCAATCAGTTCTGTTAAATTTATAGAGCTTACAAATTTATTAAAAACCAATAATGTAGTAAGATTAGCTAGTTTGAAGTTTTTTTTCTTTTTTTTTTCTTTTTTTTTTTTAATGGCCACTCTAATATTTCAGTTTCCTTTCCTGTATTTCTCCTGATAGCCATGTTTCGTAGAATTATAAGATTTATAATGTTCTGTACGAGTTATTTTCTTTGTAGCATATTTTAAGAATAGTGTGTTACCAGCGAATTTTGTAATTTTCTGTTTGTATTTTCATTCTTTTTTCTTTTCTCTTCCAGGTAAGTTTCGTGAAGTCATCCAGTCCGTAAGTTGATCAAATTTATGGTAATCGAAAATACCAAAAACATGTGAACACAAGTAATATATATATATATAATCGATAATAGCAAAAGCAAGGAAGTTTAGAATCTAATAACAATAAATTCTTTACTTCGTCAGCTATCACTTAATCGCAATTAATGGTTTGTTGAGAGATACTGTAAATAAGCAAGTTGTCAGATTTTTACAAAACTAAAATAAATAGATATTTGTAGAGTGCCATTCTTAATATGAACATTGCCTGAGATAAGGACAGACTTGAATGCAATCAATCGACACTATTCATATCCTCTTAAGATCGATCTTATAATCGTGTTTTTTTTTTATTTTTATTTTTTTTAATATTCAGTTAACAAGTTGTATAACCTGTTCCTTTGTCTTAAATGTTTCACCTTGATCAACTCTTTAAGGAGGCTAATTTCCAGCTGGCTGTTATGTTGAAATAGGATTTATTATTGAACTTTCACTGATTTTATTAAATTAAGTGAAATCGACAACGACGTCTTTTCATTTAAAGACTTCTTATTACACTAGAGTTTTCAGTAATAATTTTTTAAAAAAAATGCGTATTTCTGGGTATTTTAAAATTCAAATAAGTGTTAACCAGGACAGTTTCATAACACTGTTTGGCCACCGTAATAATTCGTTGTTATAACAATCCTAAAGAAACAGGTTTTTGCGTGTTGTGTTCACATTTCAGTTATTGGTCTCTTTCGTAATGTGATATATTAACTTACACTTTTAAAGAAACTACTACTATTACAGGCCCTTCGTAAATTGATATAAAGGCAGAGGCTGTGGAAATTCCCAATTAAAATTGTGTATATATAGTAGTTGGTTATAATTTAATTCTAATTTCAAACTTCCGTATCTTGCCTGCATTACCACCACTGTATAACTATTATTTTAACAATATTGCCATTGAGCCTATGTTCAAAAAAAAAAATGAAATCTTTTAAATTTTCGTCCCAAGGTTATGCCGGCTAGGCGAAAGAGATGGTGATGATGAGGAATGAAATGGGAGAATGAAGAAAGTGGGAGGAAACTGAAAAACTCCGAGAAAACATGTACACACGATGTTTGTCCATCACAAAGCTCAATTGGCATGAGTTGAGATCGAACCAAGGACCTCATGCACAAGAGGTGAACGCTCTATCACTGAGCCACCGTGGCCCTGACCCTATGTTGGAATGTAATGTTTCTCTTTAGATTGTGTATAGTACAATAGCAAATGGCTGGGTAGTAAGTTTCTTTTTAAAGATTATAACGAATCAGTAGTAAACAAGGGTGAATTTAACCTGTCGTCAACCGGTCAAATGCTCGGTTTGCCCTTTATGGTGTCTCTTCTCCAAAATATATTTAATAACGAAAATAAAATGAATAAATTTTCGTGAGACATTTACATTATTATACGTTATTATTATTATTTTGGAATAATACACTTGATAATTCGCATACCTAGTATCTATGTAAGGTTGACTAACCTGAAATTACAGTGATATTCCCCGGTAGTCGCGGTTATCTCCTGGTATCGAACCGAAGTAAGGCAGCACTTTTTTAAAGTGTTTTTATTTCAAAATTATGCTATAGCTAAAAATCATGTGTGGTTAGACATAATGCCCTCCCTTTCCGACTAATTGGTATGTCGTCTTCCCAATAACTGTACCGCACGCCTTATCTTGATGGCAGTTCATCTCTGCTAGCAAACATGCTTCTATAACACCGTTCTTGAATTAATTGCTATGAAACATTAGGAATGGGGCAATACAAATGAAATCGATCAATTGCCAGGTCAAAGGTTTCTGACATTTATTTATTTTTGAATTTTTTTTATCTAAGATTGTACCACATTCAGGGAGTTGAAAACGGGTATTCATTTGTTTTTTAGACGCACAGGTTTGTTTGTGGCGGCCATTTTGTATAGGCACCTGAGCGTATTCTGCACTTTTCAGAGGATTCCGTTAAACGCTGTACCTTTTTAGGTTTTAAAGATAATGAGTTCAAACGAAAACCATATGAAAGATAATGGAATGGACAGTATTATGTGTCCTGTGCACATTGAGACGTACTTTAGAATGTAGGGAAAAAAAAAAAAAAACCTCTGAACATTGAGGATGGAAATCTAGAAATGGCCATTTTCGAATGCACATTTTGAAACGAAATAAATGACTTACCTTCAATACTTTGTCAACACATAGTACACGAATGCACGTAGAACACACACATAGTACACAACGTCTGAAACAAGTTTCAGGTCTGATATTAAGTCCCAGTAAAGAAAAAAACATGTAACTCAGAAACTAGTAGAGTCTCGGTGTTGCAATTTTACCCACTTGCTACTGCACAACTATCGTCTATTTTGTGCAAATTTGGGATTTTTTTACATCTGCCCTTCCTGAGATATTTAATGATGAAAATACACGATTTTCGAAAATTCGCAATGTTTAAAAATTTCCAAAAAATCAAGTATATAGCTCTCAGATCTGAAACTTGTTTAGGACTTCATCTATTATCTAGTCTCTATGTAGACAAAGAATTGAAGGTGAGTCTTATTTATTTCGTATCAAAATGTACATTCCGAAATGGCCATTTCTAGGTTTCCAACCTCAATGTTCAGAGCTTTTTCTCGACGTTCTGAAGCACGTCCCAATGTGCACAGAACCTAGAATATTGCCCATTTCATTATCTTTCATATGGTTTTGGTTTGAACTCATTATCTTTAATACCTAAGAAGTTACAGCGTTTAACGGAATGCACTGAAAAGTTCAAAAAAACGCTCAGGCGTCTATACAAAATGACCGCTACGACAAAACCTTCAGGACTAAAAAATAAATGAATACCTGTTTTCAACTCCCTAAATGTACAAACTTAGGTAAAAAAAATAATAAAATACTAAATTTTGTCAGCAACCATCATTGGTCGATTTAATTTGGATTGACCCGAATACGAGTGATGATAAATTGAATAAGGAAGCTGCGATGGCTCAATGGTAGGGCGCTCACATTTGGGCGCCCTAATATACTGTAAATAAAGGAGAGGGGTTTCGGGACTCTTCGTTTGGTTGCACATTCTTCATTCTACTCTTTCATTCATTATCATAATCACATATCTCTTAGCCTCGGTGCATAATCGTGGGATGTTAAACAAAAACGAAAAGAATGGCTCGATAGTTATTTTACCATAACGTCAACCGTATTCCTTATGTCACACTGTCATTTAACAGTGATATTATCACAACCTTTTTGACAGTGTCTGATTGTATAGGATTCCTGTTCGTGTTTTCTTTTAGTCATAGTTGGCGACTGTTTTCTCAGCTTGTGCTCTTTCCTTTGTAAAGAATTACTTTAAATAATAATAATAATAATAATAATAATAATAATAATAATGAAAAATTCTGTATTTTTATGTTACCGTTTACCAGTGTTGTAATTGAAGGGTGGGAAAGGGGAAAATTCCCAGGCACCTCTGAACATTCCCCTGGAACATCGTTTGTGCTTTGTAGGGGGAAACTTGGTAATGACATCAAAACTTCATATTTTTTGGAGCTACTCTCACAGAGGGTACCCAAGCACCTTTATACACTATGCACATTAGAAAAACTGATTTTTCAAGTCTTTTGTGAGAAAAATACTGTGAACTGAAAAATAATATTTGCCATATTGTACAGGGTATTTTCCTGACAGTAAAAGTTTCTTTTGGAATGCGTTGAGAAAATAACACTCAGTTTACAAGAGTACTCTCCTAGTACAAGTATATTTTAGACATACACTAAATTCCCTCCCTCCTACCTGAAAGTGATTCAATTTCTACACTGCCCTTTACTATAATTTGTCAGTCATGTATATTTGTTTGCCAGTTAATCGTTGTAACCTGACTGAAAACTTTGTAATCCATTTTTAGTGGTATCTTCTTGATTTCGTATGAATATGGAAGTTTGGTTTCTAAATAAACAATGAATATTTCAAACAATGTGTGTTCAGATCTGTTGACTCGTTGCTATGTCAATTATCGGGATATGGATAAGAAATTATTGCAAATATAATCTTGCTGTGTGAATTGAACCGTCTGTCTGTTTAACGTAAGAGATAGAAGTAGTTAAGCTTACACACGTTTTGTTTTTGCGCAGTTGGTCGTAAATCAGTTCAGTTTGCAGTTGTATTGATTTTCTAAATCGATACATACGAATAAAATTAAATATAACGTTATTACTGGGTATTCGTAGAATTTGAGTGATAGGATATCGTAAATGAATAGAACATGTGGTAGAACGAGAACAATTAAATTTGATACATATTTGTGAGCAGTAACGACAGACATATTTGTAAGCTGTGAATGCATACTTTCATTTGGGCGCATCAGGGAGCACGCAGCAGCAAGGGAGCTAGAGGCACAGAGGCACATTTCGATCTTCAAATTTTAAAAATTAAAAATTGGAAAATCTCAGACCAAGACGGAGAAAATTACAATGGGCTCAACACCGTATTAACTTTTACAAGATCCAGGGAAGAACTATTTAGGGGATACTCACTCAGATAGCCCTACGATTCTCCTACCCATCTTCCTCTGTATCCTACACATCTCGTTGCAAGGGCGCTCGCCCCCACTCTAGAGGAAATTGTACTTCGGAAGCTCGAAAACCTAATAGATTTTTTAGAATAATTACAGCAAAATTTCAGACTACATTTGAAATGTCGCTTATACTTGCCCCTCCCCCCCGCCCTTGGAAACCACAACATGGACGCCCTTGTCTCGTTGATAAGTACACTGGCCGACAAATGCGTCAGATTGATCCGAGAAGCACAGTAGATAACTCAGAAAATTAATCATATGACCAATTCGGTGGTAATGTATACAGTATATAGGCCTATATAATTTAAACGTCATGGAGTGTTGTAGGTTCTGACAGCAAGGACTGGGATATTACGGGACTGAGTGCTTGGTATAAAGAATGAGAAAACTGAAAATAGTATTATGAAATTGATAATCCATTTTTCGTATTAGTACTTAAAATAGAAGTTGGTAGGTAAACTTGGAACCTTCGCTTTTGACGTCCGTACTGTCCAACGCGAAGCCCGTGTCATTTGTCTCCTGGCAGCCTTCGAAATCAAATTTAACTTACATTGTTCATATTTCAGCACAAACATATTTTTGAATATCTAAGCAAAATTGTTTTTGCAGTCATTCCTTAGGTCAAATTTTACCGATATTTTTACATCTCTTAAAGCAGCTGGTCAATCAATATGTTTTTGTATAGTAAAATAAAAATCTTAGGCCCTCATTAATTTTTGTTTTATATGAAAACTAATGAAATACTGATTTATGTATACGCAGATTCTCACTTTTTTCCTTTATAAAGATAATATCAGAAGTTGAGCGAATAAGTTGATTACATTATTATTATTATTATTATTATTATTATTATTATTATTATTATTATTATTATTAATAATAATAATAATAATAATAATAATAATAATAATAATAATAATAATAATAATAATAATAATTGTAGTTGCTATTATTGTGGTCTTGAACTGCCATATCAACCAAGTGTCACGCATCATGGAAGAATGTTGAACAGCATCCGTGTAAAGAGTATATAATGTTTCGGCATTTATTTAGCTAGATCGCTACTAGTCGTAGATTTTCCTCTGGAAAACAAAGAAAAATCCACTGACAGACTACTACTGACATCGAATACATCATTTGATTCCTATCTAGTGTCAATTTGGTTTATCTTAGTTCTCCATTCTCAATTTATAGAAGGTTATAAGGGTCAGATAACCCCTTGTGGTTATGTTTATTGTACGATTCTTCGGCATTGGAGACCCAGGTTCGATTCCCGATGGGAACTCGTGTGGTTCGAATCCCACGTTAAGCTGTAGGACCACGTCTCATATAGCCTCATATTTGAAAGGGGCTCTCAACTTCAAATCAACTGATAAAGACAAGTAAAAGTTGTCTTTTCGCTACGGAGACGCTGAAAATAGAAAGCGTATTTCATTTACAGTAAGTTTGTTTGCAAACAAAACAAAAATAAAAGTGACAAAACTTCTTGGTGTGTAATTTGTATTCAGTTTGTAGTGTGATGATGTTTAGTTGAAAGTTACCGAAATACCTAGTTAAGTCTTACCACTTTCTGTGTATGTTCCTGTCATTTAGAAGTAAAGGGAATTACTCGTATATGCTAATATAGACCCCACTGAGAACACATACATACACATCGAATATACAAAGGCACTGTGTGCAAATCCTATTTGCTTAACTTAAAAAATAAACTGACAAATAAATCACTCTCTCTATGACATACATAGGTTAATGGAAAGGTCTTGGCAAAGCTTTCTCCGTAATTTGTCAATAGACAAAGTGAATTTTTACGTTCTTGATGCTTTTCTAAGACTTCTTTTGGATGCGGAATTAACTAACTTGAATTTCATATACTGTACTTCTGAATTTTAAATCTGTGGTTGGCATTAAAAGTACAGCCGATTACATTCGTACGCGGTGATGGTTCGTGAAACGATATTAGCTGCGAGCGCATTTTCCTTTTTCAATGTGAAAGAAGATTTCCAATAATAATACAGTAAAACCTGCCAACTTGGCCACCTCTCTAAGTTGGCCACCTGCTTATCTTGGCCTGGTTTGTCTTGAACCTGCATTTTCCCATAAGACATTCGTTACTTATTACTCTGTAAGTTGGTCACCTGTCTGTCTTGGAAGTTGGCCGCATTAAAGCAATATTTATCCTATGTTGATAATGATAAATTTACCTGCGTATCTTGGCCACGCGAATACGTTAAAAAAAAAAAAAAACCTCTTTCGTATTCCCGTATGAGAGCCAAATGTTCTGTATTTGTTACTGGAGACAGGGAAGCATAGATTCCCACGATTTGTTCTTGGAGGTCAATGGCCAGAATACTGCCCTGACAAAGGGGTGTTGAAGGAAGATGCGAATAAGAAAAAGCACGTACAGGAATTCAGGAAATGGTTGTATGTATTTGTTTACCCTAAATTTGGAAATACAGTGAAACCTGTCTAAATTGGCCACTTTTCAATGAAATGGATGGTGGCCAACATAGACAGGTTTCACTGTGTTACCAAATCTATCTATATTTTTTTTAATAAGTTCATTAAAAAAATAACAGTTTCTCTTCTTTCAATCTTGTGCTCTTAAAAGGTGTATTTACGGGTTAAATTCCAAAGCAGCACACCAATGTTGGAGATCTGTGTCACCTACAGATCAATGGAGTTTATCTGTCCGTGTTCATCTTCAATGCTAGAAACTAATTTTGATAACATATTATTTCAGATTTAGAAAATTTAGTGAAACACATCAAGAGGAATCTAGACGCGGCTTTTCATGAAGCTGATCCCCCCACTTTTTCTTCCTTTTTTCCCGAATTTTTAGTGCATAACTTACTGCACAATGCTACTATGAAGGTGATTCATAAAGTAATGCCACCAAGGTGATACCTTTATTTAGGTTTGACAAATAGCACCGATACAGATATCAGTGGAAAGCTTACAATGTCAGCTACAAATGGTGGCATCATTTTTCAATATAGTTTCCGTTACGGGCAACACACTTGCGCTAACGCAAAACATTGTTTTTAATGCCGTCGCTGAAGAAATGTGCTGACTGCTGGTGACGACATTGCTGAACTGCTTCCACCTCCGCGTGACAAGTGTAGCGTTGGCCCTTAAGGTTGGTTTAAAGGGACAAGTTTTGCCGATAGATGTCACTACAGTCTTCGCATCTCTCCCATGTATTTTTTCCTTTCACGAAAATTTTTCAATTTCTTTTACAAATTTCGACTTAGACTTCAAATTTTTAGAAAATGAACTTCATAACGTATTAAAGGGAACAATCCGTGCCGATATTTCATTTAGAATTTTCTTCATTGTTGAAATGGCTTGATTGTTGAAATGGATATCCAAACCTTTAACAATGGAAATGTTTCAACAATGAAGAAAATTCTAAATAAAAAATCGGCACGGATTGTTCCCTTTAATACGTTATGAAGTTTCTTCTCTAAAAATTTGAAGTCTCTACGTTGAAATTTGTAAAAGAAATTGTAAATTTTCATGAAAGGAAAAAAATACATGGGAGAGATACGAAGACTGTAGTGACATCTATCGGCAAAACTTGTCCCTTTACACTAACCTTAAGGTGATCCTTAGGTTTGGAGTAGAGCTAAAAGTGACAAGGCGCAAGATTTGAACTATAGGCAGGATGAAGCAGATGGGACAACTTTGAATTATTTTGGCGGAGGAGTGGACGTGTGGCGGTACTCCATCGACTAACAGTTCGTTTCTGGGTCGTAATAGTGTATCCACGACTCGTCGCCGGCGATGAATATTCCTGGGCGCACAAGCTACCGCAGTCAGAAATTCTATGGTAGCCCGCTGTTTCAACCGGACGTCACCACTGGATGCCATGGATTGCTCCATTACTTTGGAACGAAAAGAGATAGGAAGGTGTAACAAATGATATTCTATAGCTTAGACATCAGTGCATTGATGGTAAACAGTTCAGAATGTTTGCAGTATTATTGGCCAAATAGTGGGCTTGGAGGCATCACTTTCTGAATCTTCCTCGTATATGAACTAATAATTGTTTTTAAAGACTTCTGTATAGTGTATAAATTTCAGTCAAGAATTATGACGTTCTTAGCTGCGTTGTTTTGTAATATACACTAGTTTATTGAGTAGCATTTTGGAGGTATGACCCGGATTTTTACATATAAGGGACAGTATTTTCTTAATTTAAATAAATAGTTCAGTATTTCTTCCCTGAAACTACGACTCATGAGGAGAATTACAGCACAACGTACTTTCTTTCCTACCACAGAAAGCAAGAATCATTTAATGGCTTGTTGGAATATTAGTTTATTTCTTTTTTGAAGTGATTAAGTGAAAGCACTTAACACATGTTCGTTCTTTCTTCAGGAAGAAATAGAAGTAGTAATATTGAGTTTGGAATGTTGATTAGTTTAGAGATTGTTCATGGTTATCATCTTGAAAAAACAGCATCACAAGAAAGCTAAGTGATAAGTAACTTTTTTATTTTTTTTTTATTTTTGGAGCTAGTAATATTGTATTTAATTCATTCAAAGTCTTACTGTGTAATTTTGAATTACGTTTACTTTTAGATTTTTTTTTTCCAACTTGGTCTCCCTGATTGTATGGTAGGAAAGTAGTATCTCAGTCTGTTAATATCTGATTAGATTACTATTAAAGAGCTTTTGAAGAGAAATTCTCCCAAGTGGATGTTAATGCAACTTATATATAATTTCATTCATTCATTCATCTTGCCGGCCGACGAATCTGTCTATTTAACAACTTGTTCTTTCCCCCCGCATCCATCATTCAGCAATCCTTCTCATATATTTTAACACGTCATGTAGAGAATTGGAACTTTACTTAATTTCTGCCCGTAAAGATGTTCAAGCACTTAACCCCAATTTTGTTTAAAGCATATAATAGTTGTAAAACATTAAATGTTGCTAACAACAAAAGAATTTGTTTGTACTTGTTTTTTTATGTTGCTAATGTTGATTGCATCGTTGACTCTGCAATAAAGAGTGCAAACCATACTCAAGGTTAACCTAATTGAACTCTTTAGATTAAGTAAGATTTAAAGTGATTCGCTGACAGAGTACTCCAAATGCTTAAACTATTGCAGTTGTTTGGCCACTATTGTTATACCGTATATACTGGCATGTACTGTAAATGTGAGAAGCAATTTGATTTCATTCGTGAAAGCTTATCTTTTTGTATCTAATAAAACGCCAGGGCCAATTGCTTCAGTCTAATTTATTGTTATTTTTACTGGATGAAGGCTTTCTGATTCACAATAGAAACAACATATTAGCTAGAGAATAAGCGCTATAAATAATAACGAATATTTTTGGTTGGTCAAAAAATAAAATAGTCGTGTATGTGTTTTGTTATCTATGATTTTGTGATACAAATTAACTTTTTCTTTATTGTATATATTTTTGTTTCAAGATTTCCATTCACTACATGTGTGAAAATGACCTATCTAACAGCGAAAACCTGGTCAGAATAGAAAGCTCAAACTTTCCCAAAGTGGATTTTTCTCCAATTGCAAATTGAATATAAGGACTAAAGACAAACGCCAGTTCAAGAGCTAAACATTTTTTTCCCCCTAGATATTTCTTTTAATGATTGGAAACTTGAGTCCGGGATCTCCTGATTGCGAAGCCAGAAATATAAGTTTACCTTTCCCTAGTAGACGAATATGCTTACGTTAATAGCGTAGCTACAAGTAATGGCGCCTCCTGAGGGAAATTAAATCGCTGAAAATTAACATTTTATCCCTACATAAAGGAAAAAATGAAATGAAATCTAAGTTTTACGTCCACGATTATGCCTGTTAGGCTAAAGGAGACGGTGAAGATGAGGAATGAATGAAATGGCGGAATGAAGAAAGTGGGAGGAAACGGGAGAACCCCGAGAAAACCCACGAGCACGGTGTTTGTCCACCACAAAGTCCACACGGCGCTAGCTGGAATCGAACCAGGGACCTCCAGCACCGGAGGTGAATGCTGTACCATGAGCCACCGCACCCCCCTACATAAAGGAATTCCTACACATCGCTACAGCTGTATACAAGAATTAGTACATAGTTTGTTTTTTCTTTAGTTTGTACCACTAAAATATTAATTTCTACCTTGTGATTTCCCTTTAGAGCCGCCACTGGCTACGAGTATAATGCGTATGTACCTACGGAAAATTGTAGCATGTGTACTCATTCTGCAACATAGTATAATGCTGAACTCTATAGAATTGCTAATTGTCATCACCCAACTCTCCCACATTTTGCGTTTATACGACCAAGTCCTTCACGTGAAGATATTACATAAAACTGGAGGAATGACAATGCTTCAATGAGGAAGCTTTTGTGTTTTTTTTTCTTTCTTCAGAACTACTATGTTAATGTGGAAAGACCTTATTATTTTATCTTTCCAGAAGTAGATTACTTGCTGTATGGTGTTCCTTCATAATCACATAGAGCAAGGTTGTTTATATGACTTCCTACTTCCGTAAACATTTTTTTAAAACAAAAGGCTAATTGACTGTGTAATTAGTTATTTTCTCTTAGCGACGCAAATGTTATTTAATATCAATAATTTCGAGCTGTCAAATAGACGAAAGGGAATTTTTTAACAAATATTAACTACGTCGTATAACTGAATTCTGAAAGTTGTAATATATGGTGAAATTTTCATCTGCAACAGGTGGGTTATTTCCACATAATAATAATTTGATAATTTTCAAATAATAATAATAATAATTTGATAATTTCTGTTCCAATTTTGGAGTATACGTATGCGAACAGAATTTTCTTAAGTTTTCTGTACGTAGTTTTAAAATGAATGGGAAAATTTTAGTAGATGTTTTAGAACGCTCGTCTTTGGTACATGGGGTCTCTGCTTAGATACCAGCTCGCACCAAGTCGATTTTGTGGTGTACAAACAAATGTAATCAGTTTTCTCGGTTTTTCAGTTTTTTCCCCACGTTCTTCATCCCACCTTTTCTTTCATCATTATGTGTATTGAAAATTCTCCCTTGTATACAGAAAATTCCACCCCTAGACGACATCAGGAATCATTACTGATCACAGTCTCCTTAGTCTCGCAGCATAATCGTGATCGTGAGGAAGGAAACAAACAAACAAACAGGAAGGAAGCTATTTTGACCAAGCTTCAGACGGCATTTCACTTTGAAATAGCTCACTTGAGAGAGAGAGAGAGAGAGAGAGAGAGAGAGAGAGAGAGAGAGTGAGTGTGTGTGTGTGTGTGTGTGTGTGTGTGTGTGTATGTGTGTATGTGTGTGTGTGTGTGTGTGTGTGTGTGTGTGTGTGTGTGTGTGTGTGCGTGCGTGTGTGTGTGTATGTGTGTGTGTCAGTGAATGAGTTTCTTTTCGTCCTAACATTCCTACTCTGAATTTTAAAAAATGTATACTTCTGGTCTTACGTTTACGGAGTTAAAAATATGTTCGATACCAGCCGAAGTTCAATTATTACAAATGCCCAGTGTGCAGAGGGCAAGAACTACTGAGACACTTTGAACATCAAAAAAAGTCAATCGTTAATACTCATACATGTATTTTTCAACCTATCAAATTGAGCTCCTCGTGGCTAAGTGGTTAGCGTACGCGCCTTTGGCGCGGAAGACTCGGGTTTGATTCCCGGTGGGAGCTCATATGGTTCGGACTCCACGTAGGTTTAAATCTCGTGTAGCTTCGCTGCTGAAGGGAACGTTAAACTCAAAATCAACTCATCTGAACCTATCAATTGTAATTCTATTGAAGCCTTCTTGCTGTTGTTGGTATATATATACACTAGCTGAACCTGCGCTCTCTACACAGCGCATCATTCGCATATGAGCATAAATCTCCTTCTCATTCCTCACAACATACGTACATGTCCCTTTACAGACAAGTGAAAGACGTCTTGATAAAAAAAAAAAAAAAAAAAAAATCGGCAAGGGGTATCATAAAGGGGAGATTTTTTGATTATTTTTTTCTCAATATCTCGCACCGTTTGCAAGATTTGAGTCTACTTCCGGTTGGAGTTTCTAATTCATGTATAACCAGTGTTTTCTTTCTTCTTGAATGCAGTATGTAATAAGCAAATACATAACATATACAATTAATTATAATGTCAGTACCATTGGGCAAAACACAAAAAATAAAGATTTATCTTAGACTCGAGGAATGGTTATCCTTCCTTTTTCATTATTTGGCCATGTAACAAACGCCTGAGACACATACAACCCCAATATACAACAATGTGCTGTTGGAATGTATAACGCATAGGATATGATGTTTTAGTTTTTTTTTCAACGCTTCCAGTGTACCCTAAAAATATGTAATAAAGAAATAATGGCTATGTTTTTTTTAAATATTCAATTAGAACTGGACAATCTATGCAAAATTTCCAATCGATCAGTGAAAACGTCATCTTTCTAGAGCCTGTAGTTTCCGAGATCTCATTGTCGAAAGGCCACAAACATATAAACATAACAACTCGGACGATGGAAGCACAATTCACATGCATTTATTTTAGAGAAGGCTTATTAAAATACAAAGGCTTTGAACAATAATTTTATATCATAAACTTTGTGAAAAAGATATAGTTAACTAATTTAGACTATTTAAAGTACAAATACTTAAAATGTTTGTCTCTGTTAAACGTGAAATCACACATAACCGTAAATGAAAGATTTGAAAGCTAAAGTTATAGGTTGGAGCTCAGGCGCTTTTAGTTGCTATTGTAGCATTTTAATATATAAATAAATATGGTCAATCCATGCTAAATGATAGAGAAAAAAGAAAAACCGCTCGACGTTTTCAAATATATATTTTCATGAATGTTTATCCTATACCAGGGTACTTCAAAACCACAATTATTTTTTTTATAACATCCCATGGCGACGCAGCGGCTACCGCCATTTTGCACTTTTTCGATTTTAGGCGTTTATGTTGTTTTGAATATCTCAGCACGTATTTGTCCTACCAAATTGAAAATTGCTGGACGTCTCCAACTCATGCAGATCTAAAACTTTGATCTCTTAACATTTTTGCCTAAAACCACTTGAAGAGGGTGAAATCAGGGCATACAGTAGCAACATTTTTGGACATTGAAGACATGTTTGGGAAGAGAAAACAACTGGCGTAGAGGTCTGAATTTATTTGTGCATGTAGTCCGGGGTTATAAGTTAATACACAAAGATTTACAGACCTGTAGCTGCTCCCAAAGGCCTGGGGAAAAATTGTGGGAATTATGCCAATTTGGCATATTTCACTGTCCAGTATATCCAATGGGCCTGAATTTAAAAAATCTGAAATTTTGGGAATAGCTAGTCCTTTAGTATACCATAACACACAACAAAGCACGTTTTGTGTTTCTGAGCAGAATGGGGTCAAAGTATTAAGTAATGACGTCAGATTTTTTGGAGATGGTCGAGCGGCACATGCTTGATCACTTAGAATGGATTGACTCTATTACAGGCGCGGATCCAAGGGGGGATATACGGGCTATAACCCCCCGTTGACGCTCAGGTATACACTGGATAAAATTGTCTTCAATCTTGCTTTACACTGGATAAAGCGGCAAACTATGGTTTAGCCCCTCCCTTGGTGTTATCCTGGATCCGCCACTGTATCCTTTGACACTCTTGTATGTTTTTGCTACATTTTGTCATTCGAACACCATACTTAAGAAATAGGAAATTACTTATCTGAGAAGAAAGGAAACAAAAATTACGTGCCAATATTCATGTTTTTGTAGGTAAATGCAAAAGGGGACGAGGTGTCTTGTGTTGCATAATATAGTAAAAATAAAGTTGTGGAATGTTGTGAACACAGCTGTCCTTGGCCCTTATGGCGTCATGACGGAAATGCTGTAATCATTGCAACAACGTGTTCTTGTCAACTGCTTGGTCTTCGGAAGACCTTCCTCACTAAACCATTCAATTCTAACTTTTTCTTTCTTTTCTTTCTTTCTTTCCTTTTTTTTTTTTTTAAAGAATGTAACTTACTAGGAACTTTATACATTTACTGTCTGCCCATGTGTTCGTCCAGCACTGGGACTATATGAGACGTGGGCGCATAGTTTAATCTAAATCACCCTAAAGCGTCCAAATGTTAAGGCTCTTCCATCGGGAATTCAACTCAAGACCTCGTGCACCAAATGTGTGCGCGCGCTATCCACTAAACCAGTGGGGAGGATGCTAGATAGCGAGCGTTCTCATTTGCCTCTGGAGAAGAACCAGATTCTATTACCGGCAGGGCTCATCCATTGCAGATAATACTTAAAAGTCACGTCTTAAGTAGCATCGGTAGTTCCAGATAGTGTGTGTTCCGCATGATATTGACACTCTAGTTTTAGGGCTGACCGATGTGTGTCGGACTAAGGATTTCGTGAAATAGAGGGACCAAAGGAAGTAGTGATTGAGATAAGGAAATGAAATAAGTGTTTGTGGTATATTAATAATCATGTTCCACGAGAGGTACACTCATGTCCAAAATTATTGTCGCATATCTATAAATATGTTTTTGTGGGAATATAATTTGATAACGAATTTGCCCGGTGTTTCTTATAATGTTAGTATATGTGTAATCGGCAAAGACATGCATGTGGAAAATTTCATGTCAAAAGAGCAGTAACAAAACGAAAACAAAACTTTCTTATCCATTTAGCAACACTTCGTTTTACTCATTCTAATTTTCGTGTTTATAATTCTTTTTCCATGAAATTTACCACAAATATACATTTCCCGATTATACACATAGTATTAAAAGTACCCTGCAAAATCATTATTAAATTATATTCTTACAAGAAAACACAATCATTTTGGACATGAGTGTACATGTGCAAAGCTATTGACTACAGCATCGATGTTCGTATTCACCAGTCACGACTGTCTTTAATCAACGCTAGGCTTTCCTTCCTGCTTGTTTTCTTTGTGTCATTTACCGAGAAAAATGTTACACAGTATCCATACTAAATCTTTAAGTTTTATGTCCCATGTTATGCCAGCTAGGATAAAAGAAACAGTGATGATGAGAAATGAAGAAAATGGGAGAACCCGTAGAAAACCCAGACACGGTGTTTATTCGATCCCAGTTCACTTGGCACGAGCTGGGATCGAACCAAAGACCCCATGCACCAGAGGTGAACGCTCTACCACTGAGCCATTGCGGGCCCCTAGAGAGCACCCAGTTGGAAATCCTTGAAATATATGATATTCCAATAGCGTAATTGGAGTGTGTGTGTTTCCATGGTTTTTCGCCATTCAGTAATGTAATTCAGTCGAAGTTCTAAAGTCCTGCATGACTAACAGTTGATAAAACATTCATGAGATCGACATTACAAAAATAAAAACTTTTACTATAATCAACTATAGCAAAACCTTTCCTGTTCAACGCTGTATTTCGGTTCACTTGATATAAAGTTACTACCAAGAATCCAAAATTTGCTGACCGTGTCTTCACGTACAAATTCCAAAATATATATCCGAGATACTCTCTATGCTTCATGTTCAGTACATTTCTTTTTCTAAAGGTTGCAACTTGCAAGAAATATTAAGAATGTTATGTTTCATGAGTGTTGCAGTGTCCTAAAATATTTCCAAGTGTGTCCGAAATATTTTTGAACACACAAGGTTGCAATGTATTAAAAAGAAAATTGCAAATACTTTTATGAAGCAAGCTGAAATCTCTACTTCATGTCCTTAGTTGTAGACAATGGATGTAAATATCTTTGCTACCATGATATATATATATATATATATATATATATATATATATATATATATATATATATATATATATATATATATATATATATATATATATATATATATATATATATATAAGCTTGCTCACTATTTACGGTGTATTTACCAGAAATCTTTGCCGCAAGTGCTTTTAGTGTTTGATAATGAAAACAAAAGGCCAAATTTAAATGTTAGCAAGGACAAACGAAGTAACAGGCGTGAATGAGCTCTAATTATGTTTTATCAATAGCATTACGAACTAATCGCGCGTTTCAAATCACTTCGTTGTGGATGTCCCGCATCATTGTTGTGCGTTACTCAGCATTCGAAAGGCCACCAACGAAAGAATTTCAGTGACAGTGAATTACATACTGTGACAATTTTAGTTCTGTTTCGTCCAATGAGATTACCTAACAGTCATTTCGGTTACTTGTAAAGTAAAGAATTTTTTACAGAGACCTCTGTTTCTATTTATAAAGATCAATAAAGCAGGATTTTTCACTTGAATGTGATCCTATCCCAAGGTTGTAACAAAACAAATGGCTTTTAAATATATTGTCTGAATGGTATGTATATTACGCGAAGTATGCACGATTTTCGTGAAACTTTACATAAGTAATCAGGGTTAATAGTAACGGAACTGAATTTTTTGGATTCCAATTCCGGAGCCTAAATTTTTAAATCGGGCGTGTTTAGGAAAGAGAACTGAACCGAACCATTTCAACAGATCAGTTCTATTTACAAAATCAAAAACCATAATTCGGCGTTTTGAGAAAAAAAAAATACTTTTTTTTTTGTCCTTAATTTACAAACGTCATCAGCTCAAGATCATTACAAGTTACAAATGATGTTGAGTTACGATTCCGAAACCATATCTGATTTTGTTGGAAAATTGGTTTCGAGACAGGGTCCGAAACCATTTGTAATGGAAGATCTGTCGGTTCCGTTACCATTAACAAACCTTGAGAATAAATCACAGATCCTTAGGCATAATAGGATGTACGTGCAATCTTTTTCGAAACTAGACATAGTATGTGCTTAGCTTTATCTGGATTCTGTTAACATTAAAAATTCGTAAATGTCAATGTGCTTCTGCTAATAGTTGGAAGTCGTACAGCATTCATAGGTATATGCTTTTTTTTTTAGTCTATAACATTTTTAAATTTAAAAAAAGCTTGGTAATTATGCAAAAGCTATTTTTGAATCGATAATAGAATCATAATTTGGATCAATTTGTTACGATCTGAAGTTTTGGAAATTCCATCCCGATTTGAACAAATGGATAAGTTTGGCAACCCAACATGCATTCATGTATTATGGGGTTGCCTATACACATAGTAATGGAAATTCCAATAGATTGCAATACAAAAAGAAGCGTGTGGGTCGGTATTTCTCACTGAAGTTATTCTAATATGCATTTCCTCATAAACATTTTCGATGTGCAGTATCACTGTGAAAAATAGACTTTATTAGTTTTTCGGTTTTCGAGAGTCCAAAACATTAACTCAGCTCAATAAAGTTGCTGATAAGAACGAAAGTTTTACTATTAACATGGAAAGTTTCAAATTCTTAAAGATCTAACTTTGACTGAAATAACAGAATTTCTTATCCATTCAAAGAATTATCGCACCATTTACGTAATACTTGTCAGATAACATTTGAACATTTCTACAGTTGAACACCATTTACATTTGAACAATAATTTATCTTCCTGAAATTGTGAATTCTTATTACTAAATAAGACTGCAGCAACCATAGAAGCACACATTCTTTGTTCTCTGAAAAAACTTTTCATGTGGAAATAAGCAGGGGTCAAATTAAGGGGCAACGCGGGAGAACGCAGTTCCCACACTTCCAGAAAATATCTGTGGCGTCCCTCCACTTTGTAAAAAAACTTACAATGGTCACGGGTGACGGCATGACGTCATCCGTCCCCCTACCTTTTTAGATCCACTTTTATCCTTGGAAATGAGAATTTTTGGAAAAAGAAATTCAAAAATTTGTAAAGATGACTGTACTTAATGTGCAAAACATGTCAGCATTCATCGAATGTGGGTTCACTGAACATTTCCTCATATACTACTGGCTGTTACATTAAATTGTGGTTCTCCCACAGTACAGTAAATTTACTGTGAACTGTAGGATTCTTCAGGATGATTCTCTCTGATGATAACATTTTTTTGTAGTAAAGACACGTAATACTTCTTGAAATGATATTTATTGTCTGCAAAACTATTTTATACATAATAAATGACGTCTTTCTTACGAATCAAGACATCATCTCAGTGACATTTTTCTAGAGGAAGATCATAACCTCTTCGTGTTTTTCTTTCTTTAATTCTTTTTGTTTTATGTAAAAGGGAACTCTAGCAACCGTTATGTCACTGCAGAGGATGGAAGACGACAATAGGGGAGGGGAAGGGTATTCCTGAGACCTTAAAGCATGACAGTGTCAACGGCTCATTCAACTCCTTCAGTCGGATGTTTAACTGGGCGAGGTCCTCGTGCCAAAAGAGCTTTATGAATTGAATTGAGGTTACGTTGCTGAGAAGAATCCTCGTTTTAGCAGGGCTCATATACAGTACATTGACTCTTTGAAAGGAGCTTTATACTGCACAGAATGGAATGTTGTTTATTATTATTTTTTGTACTCTGAAGAAGTTGTACTGCAAAGTATGAATATACATACACACACAAAGAATAATATATAACGTGTCTGATGAAGGAAGTGATCTGTTGCCGAAAATGTAACACAGATTAGTAATAGTGTGTGTGTACTTTGCTCAGATTTTATTTTTATTCAGATGTAGGGGGTAAAAGAAAGGGGGAATGCGGGAGGACGCCATTCCCCCACTTCCAAAAATATCTATGGCGCCCCTCAACTTCCTAAAAAAATACATTGGGCACAGGTGACGGCAGGGTTGGCTGGTTTAAACCATGGTTTAAACCAGCTGGTTTTTCAAAAAAAAAAAAAAAAAAAAAAAAAAAAAAAAAAAAAAAACTGGTTTAAACCAAAAAAACGAAAAATGTTCGTAAAAGTGTAAGTGTTCGTAAAATCTTGATGAACACACATTTATGGATTATCACGTTTCACTCCCGTATATTATTCGTATTATATTCAGACCTAAATTCCCCATTCATTACTCAAAAAGATTATACTACAAAAGCAACTTTTTTTATATATATATAAGTTTATAAATGTTTGTTTTGTGATATTTTTGTAGTTGTTATTATTGTTATGTAATTACAATCAAGAAAAATTCTAAATATTGTTTCATTTCAATGTTTACTATTGATAAAATACATCGAAATGCCGTACTTTTTGTGTGTGGTGGGGGGGGTCATACAGACCCCATGAGAGGCATTTAGTGAAATGAGAAGTATCTTTGGTATCTATTTATGTATAAATGAGTCTGAGCCAAAGTGGACTCAAATAATTCGTATCTTTATTCATTTTTCTTGCTGATATGCAAATTAAGTCGTTGTATTTCTTTAATTTGGACCAATAAAAGTCGTTGTTAACTAACTTGAACTAAATTAGTTCTTCTGTACTCCGTAGTACTTTGAAATTGTCCATATGTAATTCTGTAATTGTTTCACTTGTGCAACTGTTTATCTTTTTGTCCTATTGAAATGACTCTTGACAGTTATATTAAGAAGCATGTAAAGATCAGTACAACGTATTTTTATCAGGATTCCTTCGTGAGTGAGTCGGCAGACGTATCGCATTTGTGGCCAATTAGTCCTGGTTCCGAGTTCAAATGGAGGACAATTTCTCTCGGATGTAACTCGAGAAGCAGTTTTTATTCCGCTTTAAGCTTATATGACCCCTTCCAGCATAACCCGGCTGTTGCATAATAACATCAAGGCGAAACAAACTTATTTTTGTCCATATATGATATGAATATATCGAGCAAATTATTTAAACCAAATAAACCTGGTTTAAACCAAAAAAACCTGGTTTAAACAAAAAAAACTTTTTTTTGGTTTTTTAAATAAAAACCATGGTTTTTGCCAACCCTGGGTGACGGCATGACGTCATTCGTCCCCCTACCTTTTCAGGTCCACTTTTACCCGTGTAACCTTCGTTATACAGGTGGAAGGGAGGTGTACGGTTCGAATCACGCTGCCATCTATCCTCACTGATATTTTCTAGGACTCAGTCACGCGAGTAAATTGGGATTGGCATCTTTAAAATATATACAGGATGGTAAGAAACTATTTGAACAAACTTCGGGATCTGATTCCCAACACTAAAACCAGAAAAAAAAAAAAAAATCTGTAACTTTGGTCGGTGAGGGATAGTTCCGGCGATATAAGGTGCCGAAAGCGTGTGAAAATGAACTTCAGAGGACTGTAATTCAAAAATAGCGCAACGTTTTAAACTGCACTCTCTACGTTTCGTTGTTTTTGAATTACAGTCCTCTGAAAGTTCATTTCTCCACACATTCGGTACCATATATCGCCGAAACTCTCATTGACCAAAGTTCCAGAGGATTTTTTTTTTTTTCAGGTTTTGGGTTTTGATGTTGTTGTAGAATGTATTGATAAATATACGTATATAATTATTTTGGAAATTGTACTTTTCATCGTGTCAATAAATTATCAAAATTTAAATCAAGAGTTTACACCTTAAAAAGTAGACATACAGCGGATTTTTTTTTTTTTTTTTAATTTGCATGATACGAAATTTATAGTTATACGTTCTTATCCATGGTTATGGTCTTTAGGCTAAGAGATGGATGATTAATGAAACTGAATGATTTTGTAGACTGGTGGAATACGAGTGAAGGATAAATTGTGAACTTTGAGAAACCCCACAGACATTTCATGTCGTTCACCACAAACTCACGTGGCCTTGGCCGGAACCAGGAACCATTTGTACTAGAGGTAAACGTTCTACACTAAAAGATACATCCAGAACAAACAACCAGAATTATGTTTTTGGCATGAGATATCAGTCTGTCTAAATCATTAATTTGATATAAGTATACATTTACATTTCTATTGTAATGTTAAATAGTCTTGATCGAAATTGGAAGTACGAACTCTGTATATTAATACTTGCTTAAAAAAGTTGTCTTTAATAAGAAAAAGTACTGTATTTTGTAAATCTCAGAATGAAGAGTGAAATAAAGAACTTACCAAGTGATTCTTGTATAGTATACGGAGCAGATACATGCATATTATGGAGAAACAATGAAAAACTAAATCTTTCTAAACGTAGATATGGAGAAGAATAGAGAAAATTAAATAGAAGTAGTAATATTAAAAAAAAAAAAGAAGATAAAAACATATACTAGTTATGATTAGAAGTGTCCAGAATCATGACCAAGTGCGAGCCCGAGCCCTTAGCTCATTCTGAGTGAGCCCAATGAAGGTAGTGAGCACAAGATCGAATCAATCTCGAGAAATGCGTGCCTGAGATAACATGAGCCTCATTGACGTTAATAAGTCTGGACTTCGATTGCAAAATGAAATTTCTTCTCTGGTTAGGAGGGACATCGGGAAATACCTTATCGAGGATGTAATAGTACAGGGATGCAAATAAGCAACAAAATTTTACAAGCCCATGGAAAAAGCTATTAGCCCACATCCCACAATAGAAATCATTTACTTACCTTCGATATGATATTAAATACTCGCCCGCACCGATGTACCATTCGTCCCGCGCAAGTGGTTATTTGCATCCCTGTAATACTAGATGCAAAGTAAAGAGCAAAGATGACAATGATTATGATTTGTAGTTAAGTGATGATACTAGTAAGGATAATTTTTACGCCAAAATTAAGAGATAGAAAAAAATCGTAGTAGGCCCTATACGAAAATTTGTTTGTGGAGTAACCTATTAGGATGGCATAATTCTTAACTATTCTGCCCTTATTGAGAGATAATTGAGAAGGTTCCATGCGCCACAGTCTTCAGCTTATTTTCTAGTCTTCATATAGGAATTTCGTGTTAAAACTATTAACTGCAGCTTCTTTTTGCCTTCCTTTTATCCTTCCACCGTACCCCTAGTGGCTAGCACGCTTGCCTTTCGTGTACGTGGTCCCGGGTTCAATTCCCCGTGGAGGTACAGTTGAACGAAAAACATGGTTCAAATTCCACTATAATCAGTAGGTCCACGTATCCCTTAGCCGCCCAGACATAATCGTGGGACGTTAAAACTCAAACCAACCTTCCACCGTACCTTCTAGCTAATGTTGCCCACATTCGCCTTAAAAACGAGATTAGAAGTGTATTTTCAAATTCGATTTCTCGAGACTCGTGGGCAAAACTAGTTCACTCAAGACTTAATCTCGTACTGTAATAGTTTTTCATAGTATAAAAACTATAAATTGATAAATGATTGTGCGAATATGAAAAAAAAATCTATCAATGATTAAAGGTAAGCAAATCATTACACAATGTACTCCAATAATAAATATGTTATATCACACCCTTCGTTAATCTCTTGCTACCCGGAGGAATTCTGATAACTTCTAGATAAAATTAAGAAGAAAATTAGGGCGTAAATTTTCTACATAAATTTACAAAACCAGACGAGTAAAGTTTTCCGAGAATCGAAAAGATTCAAGAATTTGAAAAAATTAAAAACGAGACGAAGAAACTTATTTCCCCGAATCATCTCGTACGGGCAACACTACTTCGAGCACGTATCATGATAGAGTTCTCAGCCAATGTTCCAACTAGATTTTCTTTCTAATTACGTGTAAAATTATTCTTTTCTTTCCTTGTACAGTCTGCAGCAGAAAACCTGCAACATGAGCATGCAGGGGCGGATCCAGGACAGACTTCTGGAGGAGGGTGGTGGGTTGTCATACTACTACTTTTAAGGGCTCCAAACTTTGGGATTGGTTTTATTTATATATATAAAATAAGAAAGTTTCCTCTTCTGGGGGGGGGGACCATCGACCCGATCGCCTCCCCTTGGATCTGCCCCTGTGAGCATGTAAGTTTATTGTAAAACTACGCCTAACAGCACAGGGAATCAACATAATGTCTCAAGTGGCACAAATCACGCCAGGAGAAACCTTGGCGTCCTTCCTTGCACATGTATTTTGGAGCAAAAGATTTCGTAGTTTCACAATAAACTTACATGCTCATGTTGCAGATTTTCTGCTGCGGACTGTACAGTATGTAACAAACTACGTACAGTTTGAATTTATTAGAGAAAATGCTGTGTAAAGGCCAGAAAGTGAAATTAATTCGTGAGCTTTTATTTTAGTTTGGTAATATCGCCAACAAAAATATATCAAAATTACGAGCCAAAGGCATTAACAATAGTTATTTCAACAAAAGTATATTACTTTCTTGCAACATACTTGTTCGTACATCAACTAAACTTCCAGAACGAGAAGAGCATTTTTTTTTTTTTTTTTCATGTTCTGAGCTTACTTGCTTGGCCCCTACAGGCATATGGTGCATTACAGAAGGTGATAGCACATGTAGTAGTTTATTCTGCTTTGAACAAAATGGGACGTCGAAAGGAGTTTAGTGATTTGAAAAGAAAGTGATTGTGTATGAAAGCTAGATCACTTAAGAGACAGGAAAAATCGTAAACAAATCTTTAGCTATTCAGAACATAATTAATAAATTAAATACAACAGCTCAACCAGGAATTTAGCACGCGGGACACAAACCAAATGAGAGATGAACGAAGAATTGCGAATAACATGAAAAAAAAAAATGTAACTAAACCCTATCCAGCAGGAGAAATAAGTGGGGAAAGTAATGTCCAGCCAGAAAATCCGTATAAATTTGTGGAAAAATGAATAACGTTGTATATGATTAAGGAAAAGGTCATATATCAGCAAGAAAAATCGTGCTGGTAGACTTGTGTTTGTTTGCTAAGGGGCATCTAGATAATAGTCAAGAATTTTGAAATCATGTCACCTGGTCGTATGAGACAATAAATTTATATGGCTCAGATGGCATCACATAAGTGTGGAGGAAAAAAAAATAGAAACGATGGTCCGATCAACTTTTTAACTGTCAAAATATGGTGAGATGTCTCATAACACAGGTGTATGTGTGTTAGAGAAATTGGGAATATGCATGTCAAAGATTGTATTATGGATGAATGGGGTTATAGCAAAATTTTGAAATGTAATGTGAATCGAAGTGCTGAAAAGATACGGATATCAGCTAATTCTTTCAACAGGACAACGATAGTAAGCGTATGACGTACGTTAACGAAAACTGGCCATTTCTCAACAACAGTTTGAATGTTTTCTCAACAACTGAAAACGCCTCCTCAGTCCTCAGATCTTAATCCTATTGAGAACTTCTGGAAACATATAAAAAAAAAAAAAGTCCCCAAAGTGCATGTAACGTGTAAAGATTATCGTAGAAACGTTACTCTGAGAGAAGGGAACTGATTACGCCTTCTAGATGTAAGCAACTGGTTCAATCAAGGCAACTGCAATCAAAGCCAAGGGCTTTGTTGGACCCAGCTTATTCATTCCATTCTTCTCCACACCCACATCACGAAAGTCTCCTGTGTTTTCACATCGCTTTTGTATATGTCCATGAATATGCCTCAAAAAAGAATATTCAACACGAAACATTTTATGAGTGTGTTTCATAACTCTTGATTCCAGGACCTGCAAAATATATTTTCCTTTCTTCTAGATGCTTCTTGCGCCATTCCTATATCCCGTACGCGCTTCTTCCTGTCTTCACGAATAGCAATACCCAGGTTTTCAAAGTTTAGTCACCTGTTTTTTGTCCCTCCTATATGTGATACCGACAACTTCGGCAGTGACATATTCTGGTGAATTACACGAGCTAACCCTCCCAAAGATGAGAAGTTTATGGTGAAGGGCTTATGGAAATGACGTTAAAAAAAAGAAAGAAAGAAAGACAAAAAAAAAGTTTCTTTGTACTCCACCTGTCTGAGCGGCCTTGTGAAGGTGACACCGCTCCAGAAGTGACTGAACCATTTTTAGAAGCGAACAACGAAACTTGTTGAAAAGGCACATCGTCATCTATTACTAAAAAAACAGTCACTTACCATCTTAATAAATTTGACTTAGTAGCTTCTCTCCCAAATAAGCGACTTGTTTTCTGTTTTAAAAGTTCTCTAAAGCTTGAATTTCCCGTGTAACATTCCTCTCTGATAGTCATCTCGGTTGGACCACGTCGGTCATGTTTTCCGCCTACACTATACCAGAGTTTAAAAAGAGAGGAAAGGAGGCAGCGGAAAGTTAAGTGCATCCAATGTTGCCATGTTTCCAATAACAGGATTTCATCAATTACATCCAATAGCAGTATGAATAAAAAATAATTATGCTTAATGTAATTGTATTATGTAACTCATTCATTGGAAATATGCCTTACAAAGTGTTAATGCCCTCTCGTGGGGTGGGGTGGGGGGTAAGAGTAGTTAACAAATAAGCTACTCATATCACTCATTTTTTGGTTTTATATACCAAAATTTGATATTTCTTAATTCAAGTAGCTAGTCATTTGTCCTACGACGCTGAATCAAAAAGTTTTATCTCCACGTGGATTCTAACCTAAGTTGTATACCCATGGGGGTGATATTGAAGAGAGAAATATGGGAAGGTAATATGAACGTGGATTTTTAGAGAAGTGAATATTAATGATGTAATTAAATTGGTTTAACTCATGTAATACACTGGCTAACTACTGTTTCTACGGTGATAGGCCTTCAAATGCCTTAATTTAGCGTTTCTCAAATTATGGTCCGCAGATCTAAAGTGGTCCTCGATGTTTACTCTTTATCGCCCCTTTTAGACTGAACATTACTGCATAAGTCAGAACAAATAAAATTATCAAATTCTATGAAGTATTAATGTATTTTCTTGATCAAAACCAAGCTTCTCAGCTGCAGCAAGTGACCTGCCAATAATGACAAAATACCTATGATTATGATGATGATGATGATATAAAATAAAGTAAATTTTACTAGTACTGTTTTAAAAAAATATATAAGTATACTAGTATTAACATATGTATGCTTAAAACACAAATTTGTTCTCGAAGGAGACAGGGGGAGTAGGGAGGGTAGTCTGCAGAACATAAGTGGTCCCTACTTGAAAAATCTTGAGGAACTCGTGAACTCATGCAATTAATTCTTCGACATCAGTAAAACTCTGTTTTAGGATTTCTATAATATTGGTGGAGTCAATCATAAACTATGTTTATTTACTGTTTTTGTTGTGTATTTAAGTTGAGAACAAAATGTACATGTGATTGATTGAACAACGCAAAACGATTCTAATGAATCATCTAAATAAGACAATAGATTCCATGTAGTCATTGTTGACAGTTACTGTAGGCTCATCTTTTGTGGTATGTTCAGTGTCGCATTATGTTGATACTGAGTCGCTTGTGTGTACTTTGGCTTTTCCTGTGGTTCTGTGAATCGGAAAATATTGACAGGATTATGCAATATCGTTATTGTCATTAGTTAACACTGAAACATAATAGGTATCAAGTTGAAGGCCTTGCAGTATAGTATAAATAAAACAGGGTGAACAAAAGACATAAACTTGCTGAGGGATTAAGTACACTTAAAAAAAAAATATTATTATTACAAGCAGTGCTTAGAAACTGATCAGATCGCATGTTACGACAGTTTGAAGTGTAGGCTAATCAAACATCTCGTTATAAGCAAGACTACTATACGGCCTGGTCTATAATATACAACCCCAACATTATGATTTTAAGCAATACTTTTTGCCTAACTATAATTATTGTCCAAAGATAAGACATACTGATCCATCACATAGAGCTGAACAAAAACACATGTTTGAAGGTAAATTATCATGCGTACTTTTCGAGGAAATTTAGAAAGCTGTTTTTGAGTGATGTTATAAACTATGACGTTCGTTCCCACTTTGATACAATTCACTGTGCTAGAATAATTTATTTATTTATATGTACCATGCATGCACTATTAAATAGCGTATTTTATCTTTTGTTTTGATTTATCTTAAAACAGAAGACTGTGACACAATACCTCTACCAGCAATCATTTTAAAGAAGTGTATTGTGATGAAAAACAAGAAAGAAAGACAAATTCGGGAACTAACATCTCCGTATAGAAACTAGGGATGGGCAAAACCGGTTTTTATAAAAACCGAAAACCGGTTTCTATAAAAACCGAAACCCGAAAAACCGACATTTCGGTTTTCTCCAAAACCGGTTCGGTTTTCACCGAAACTGGTTTCGGTGAAAACTTTTCGAAAACACACACAACTATTTCTGTGGAAATGGATTCGATTTCCGGAGAACAACGAAACACCATTCTGGTCAGAAATAGAACAGATTTTGGAAAAAAAAAACCGAAATCGGTTCTGAAGAAAACCGAAACTGGATCAAGTGAAAAACCGATAACCGGTTTTGGAGAAAACCGAAACCGGTTTTTGTGCCCATCACTAATAGAAACTTGTATTACTGATGTTAAATTTGATATAGCTTAAGTATTAAAATGTCGAAACAATATATTCCTCTTCGCATATTGAAGCACATTAATTGTACAAATTACGACCCGAATTTATTCGATAGATTAAATAGGGTAGCTTTTCAAATATCCATATAATTTTAACAGTGGGTTTTAATCTTCTGACCGAAAATTCTGGCTCATCTTAGTCTCCCAGACGTGTACTACCTCAAATAGGTAATATGCTGTGTTAATCTCAAGAATCGAATGGCAACTGAGAAATTAACTTTTAAGTAGAATATGGCGAAGTCGGATCTAAAAAGTCAAAAAGTAACTAGTGTGAGCTCATTTGTTGATTTCAGATCAATTAAGAAATGTTTTATCAGTCATTACTCTTCATGGGATATATTGCCAAGGAGTTTAGTTTTATAAGTGAACATACTTTGATTCAGTACTAACTCTCATAACATTCATGAGATTCAGATTTTTTTTTAAATACGCACTTAGTTTGAAACATTATCATATGGAACCGCCGTTAAATATGGCAACAGTGGTTTAAATAGCCAGTCGTGGACTGGACAAGAAACTCTGGATAATACCGCTACTTAATACTTTTCTTTTTCCCTTCCATCTTATACGCCTTCATTGCCTTTCCACTTTTTTTTTTTTTTTTTTTTCTTGTTTTCGTGTTACTGCTTGAAAGCAATCCTTTATTGGTAGGTGTTGATTTCATGCAAATTATCTTTACAAATCTAGTTATTCTTATTTCGGAAAGAAAGAAAGAAAATACAGAAATATAATATTTTTACCACATGCATTCAGATTTCATTTAAAGATGTCTATAAAATGGAGGAGCGAACTATCTGTATTAACTGGTGATCAGAACATTGACTCCAATCTCTATACATGGCATGAAGTGCACCATCTGGACCGCCATAGCCTTTCGTGGTCTCTAACTCCACGGAAGGTAAATACTGCTGAAATTATATGTTTTTAGGTAGGATAGAAGGGGAGAATTGGGAGGTATTTTTGTCAACATATTTTTCCTCACAGGTTATAGGTCGTATGTCGTAGTTCTTCTGCACCTACTGTGGTAGTGATAAGCTTTCGGCATTTTTACTTTTGATGCTGCAACATTTTTATCTTTATGGTCTGATTTCCATCCAATTACCCAATTGGGTGCAGAATGTTTAAAGCCACTGCCTGTGCACATAAACCCGTGGGAGTGACTGGGTATAAATGAAGAAAACTCAAGCTTTCATTTGGTGTAAATAACTTGTATTACACTTAAAAACTAATAGTTTTACGTGGTCTAGAAAAAATATACCTTTGTTTACGCAAAATAAGGAGTAATTTATTTCAAAATTTGAAAGATATTTGAATGCCTTTCCAAGCCTTCTGGTTATTGTTTATAGCATAATATATTGTCCTATGAACTTAATCCAAAATATATCACATACCAAAAAGCTATAAGCGGTCAAAACTTGTGCCAAAAACGTTTAAAAAAAAGAAAAGAAAAGAATCTGATATTCGAGCAAACATAGGGGAAAGTAATAAGACTAACGCTAAATAACTATAAACTATTATGATAGAACATGTGTTGGAACTCGGGATTAATAGACAGGTCCTATTTACAGCATCAGCACTATTGGCATACGTAACGGCCACTAGAGGCCTAAATTGAATAAAATCGCTTAACTCTCGCCTTCGATGCGAGCAGTCCCGGGTTCAATTTCCGGTAGGGGCACTCGGTGGAAAAAGTGTAAAAAACTTTTCTGGCCAACATTCTGAATGAGGTTTTCCTCATTCATACCAGGCAAATGCCGGGGTGGTACCTAACTTACAGGTCCCAGGCCGCTTCCTTCCCTTCCCAATCCTTTCTTCCTTCCCTTCCCCGGATAGTTTGCTCGCCGAGGGACGTCATCCCTCATACGTGATGGGCTAAATGGGCTTAGATGTTTAAAGCCCAGAAATCTAAATCCTAAATCCAGAAACTGGATCCAGTTGGGTAAGGATAGAAGTCATTGAAGAGTATTTATGAACACGGCATTGAACCTCCAGGTTCCATAGGTCATACAGTTAGTTAAATATATACTTCTTCGTGGGAGATATTGAGACTTTCTTCTAGAAAATTTTGTTGTGGGTAGAAGTGGAGGTAGGGATGGGGCGACAAAGTGTGAAAGAGCTGCGTTGAGCCACTGCAGTGGCGGATCAAGCCCGGGGCCTGGGGGACTACCCCCCAATTTTTTTAGTGAACAAGTAATTTAAGCTATTATATATATATATATATTAAGCTTATAGTAGTCTCATGATATACCTGCCATAGTCTGGATTCTGGCATCCCCCTCCCCCCAGTTTCCACCTTTTAGATCCGCCTCTGAGTCACTGGTAAAAAAAAAAAAATGCTCTACACAAAAGTGACGAAATCTTAATTTATGTTCACGAAATCTCTCTCTCCTTTCCAGCTAACTCCAGCGGAGGTGAGGGGAGAAGCGGAAGGGGAAACAAACCATACATCCAAGCTCGGTTCACGTTAGGAGCTTTACATATCACATTAAGATGAAGTCCATGCCTCATATAATCTTGGTACTTAAGAGACGTTAAACTCCAAGTAATCAGTCACGATTTTTTTTATTTACTTGGCAACACTTAACCCCTCTGTTACCTAACAGTTGAAAGTTGATTATTTACCTTCAAATTATTAAGTATTTTCCTATGTGATTATCCTTAAAATATTTCTCACGAGGTACAGTCGTGCTTCTTAAACTTTATACACGTTCGTTCGTATTCTATCGAATCAAAACGTGTGCTAACAACTGGGAATTGCACATACGTAAACGAAAAAGAAGGAAGAAAGGAAACGCTAAATATTACACAATTAATTCTCTAATATTGTATTCCAAATGGTATCCGATGCGTGGACATTATTAAATGGTTAATACTTTCGTAAGCTCCTGTTTTTTAATATATTCACAAAATGATGTCTTCTTTTCCTTTGGGCTTTGCATGTAGGACCATAGCGGTAGTAGCACAGCCTTGTGTATCCCAATGACGTAACCTGACTTGGGAACAGCCTTGTAGGAGTTAGTTATCAGTGACGACGGCGTTTCGTCTAGATGTATTGCTTTTTCAAGTGTTGGATGCAGAACGTGGAACATCGGCAAAACACAAGGGCGCCGGTTTCTAGTAAAATTCTTTAGAGAAGTGCTTGATTTTTTTTTAAAAAAAAGTGTAATGAACTATGTAATACTTTATACATAATTGAAACTATTCCTTAAGTGCAATCTATGAAGTAATGTCTGGAATTTGGAAATATAAATAGTAAGTAGTATTAAATTTTCTTTATGTATGTCTAGTAAGTGAACAGTCGTTGGTTTAAAAATATGAAGAAAAAAAAAAAAAAAAAAGAAGTATTGACCCATGTAAGAGAGTTAAGTTGAAGCTGTGATAATAATTTTTGCGAATATAAGAAGAGCAGCTTTTAACATTTTCGAATTATCTTTTACAAAATTTAACGTAATTATTGGCGATGGTTATCTCTTTTGATTTCATGTGGATACATAGGGGACCCGACGGCTCAGTGGCAGAGGGGCCCTGGTTCAATCCAAGGCTGTGTTAATTTGTGGAGGATAACATTTTGTCCGTGGAATTTCTCACGATTCTCCAGTTTCCTTTCGCATTCTCATTCCACTGATACTTTCATAAGCATTCATTAATCATCCATCTTTCCTTTAGTGTACAAGCCATAGTCATGGGTTGGCAATGAAAAACTGGGAAACTATCTGAGATAAGAGGTATTGAACTCTAATCTAAAAAATAAGGGCAATATGATGATCCAGGAGTGTGTCCCGCCGATTCATAGTTTCCCCCTCAGAATATATTAAATTCCCTTTTTGTATAACTTTTATATTAGTTACACAGGGTGTCTATCGGTCATGAAATCAGAAAACGGTCATGAAAGTCAAGAAATTTAGCTTTTGGGTCACAATTTTTTTTTATCTGTACAAATATAAGTATAGACTGGAAAATATTGTTCTATAAAAGGTCAAAATTTATCACCAAAAATGTCTATGGTCTGCTTTAGACGGTACCAAATCACAAGCAAAGCACGCTTCTATCGCATGCATGAAAATTTGGCCCAATTCGCACCCAAATCGCTCCTGAGAATGTTACTAAATTTTGTGGTTTGGGAAAGAAAAGGTCACGAAATTTCATTTTGGAATTTTAGTAGACACCCTGTTACATCTTCTGTGTGACACTGTTCAGTGGGTAACATTCAAGGTTTCATCATGAGTCATTCTCAGTGTGTTGAATGATAGTCTGTTCCAGACGGGAAGAAGTCAACTGACGAAAATCTCCGAAACGGACGGTCTTACATTTAGACACAGTGGATTATGTTGATGAATGCTGTTGGTGAAAATTATAGTTTGACTATTAGAAAAATTGCGTAAGATGTTGGCATCAGCTTTGGATCGTGCCAAGTAATTTTGACAGGGGAAAAAAAGGGGGGGCGCATTGCAGTGAAGTTTGGTCCACGTGAGTTATTTGAAGAGCACTAAAAGTACAGCGTGGAAATCAGTGAGGAACTAACTGCTTCAGAATGATGATAATTTTAAACTTCTTAAACAGTTGTAGCATGAGATGAGACCTGGGTTCATGATTACTGCGTTAAAACTAAGGCTCAGTCATCACAGGTGGATGGGAAAAGGTTTTTCTTAGCCGAAGATATCGCACATGAACCGATCAGGTTTAAAGCGAACTGTCAGAAATATATTCCATTATAAGCTCGCTTCACGTAGCTAAACGATGAACCAGCATTATTACGTAGAAGTTATGAAACGTTTACGGGAATCCGTGAACCGGAATAGGCCTAACCTGTGGTTGAACCAAAGTTGGGTGTTGCCTCACGACGATGCACCAGCTCATTTATTTCTCCTTGTGCGCAGATTTCTGGGAATCAACTAAAACAGGTTGTCACCCCATCCTCTGATTAGTTTTCAAGAAACCTTTACCTTTCCTCGGACGTAGTTTCGACACATTTGAGAAGTGCGCGCCATTCCTAATGAAGCATTCCAGGACTGGAACAAATATTGGGTTCGGTGAGTTGCTAGTCAAAAACTACTTTGAAGGCGACAAACTTGAATAAATTGTATCTGTGATAATACATTTTTCTTTACAGTAATTCAGCATTTTTTAAAAAATCAAACCTCGTATATTTAGTTTATACAGAGTCTTCCAAACTACGAGATATGCCGGTTTAGACAGAAAAAATTTTCTGGCGTTAGGTTTGTTGCGTTTTTAAAAATCGTTAATTTATTCGAATTATTAATGTCGTTCAAGTGTTATTGCTGCTCACGTTAGTGCCCATGTTCAGCATTAGTTTAAAACTGCTTTGACCCTATCATCTTGTTTAAACTAAGTGTTGTAAAGGGACTATGACGAAACATGCACTATATACAATGCAGATTTTTATTATGTAGTCCCATTTCAATTTTTTAATAGCTATTTCATTTAATTTATTTTATTAATGTTGAATGTTATTTTAAGCAATAGAGCTAATATAAAAAGGAGCCATATTGCTTGTGGTGGGATCAGAAGCACTATTTGATTTGTATCTGGATCTTGTATCTCCGTAGGGATCAAACTCAGAACCAAGCAAACAGAACGTACGCCCGTTAATTACTAGCTTACTAACAGGTACTTTGCTTTTCGAGATTAGTTTTCATTCAGGCCATGATATGCCAGGCATCTAAAGGCATATCTAACTGAAGAATGCTTACCAAAAAATAAATAAAAAAAAAAAATAAACTTTCAAAATTTTGTTTTAGTATTAGAACGATGAAAAAGCTTTAGGGCCTTCCGTACTACAAACAATTGAAAATAACATTTCTGTGTTGTGGTGGTCTAATTGGGATGCATTACTTGAAAGTAACTTCAAGTACTGTTGAAGATTTACATTTACAGCAGAAAAAAAGTCATTAATACACTAGTCTCGTGCCTGTCACTGTTATTTTCAATTTGGAAAAAACAGAACAGAATGTTGAACTTTTTTTCCCCTGAAAGTGTTGCATACCTAACGGCTGTGTGTACGACGTTCAGCTGTTTTTTTTTTTTTTTCTATGTTCTTGTAGTTCAACTAGTGTGCATGTAAATATTCCGGAACGGTGAAAGCGAACCAAAGTGTTTACTGCTTGAAGTACAATTTTCACATTAAAAGTTGTTTATTTGCTGTGGCAGTCGTCGTCGTATCCGGTGTACTTCGTTGCAGAAGTCCAACTTGTCCACGTGTGAGTTGTTGCTGGTTCGGACTTTCTTTCAATTCCTCAAATGCTAAATAGACATCTTGTTTAGCTTGTTAAGAGGGGTGTGGCTAGCTACTTTCAATCTTCTTTTCATGTAGGCAAGCGACCCGGAGAACGAAGACGGAAAGTACGGAGGAAGGAGGAATTGATTCTCATGTTTTTACGTACAGCAATACTATTTTGGGGAAGTTTCTACATGTCGCATGCCCAATCCCATACGTGATTATAAATAGCGGAAGGTCTTCGAGGCTGAAAGTGTCTTCTTCCTCCTATTTTAAAACTATGATGAAAATTGCATATTCTGATTGATACTTTATTATTGATTGATTGATTGATACTAGGCAAGGGCGCCGATTTCTCTAACTTTAGGGGGGCCCACTCAAAAAACACGTAGAAAAATTAATATTCATAAAAATACATGGGGCCCACATGAGCATTAAGGGCCCGCTCCCCCAGGATCGGTGCCCTTGCTTGTAGGTTTAATACAGATGGTTAATAATAATAATAATAATAATAAAACTGGAATGGCAATGTGGGAGGGAACGGGACAACTCATCAAAACACACTGGCATATTATCCACATGGCCAGGGATTGAACCAGGGAACCTTCGCACCAAACGTGAGCGCTCTACCACTGAACTTCGTGACACCATTGCTTTTGCATTTGGAGAACTCTGAAAGTTTACATGTAGGTATAATTTATTTTTTAAAAAATGATTCTTAACCACTTCATAACACAGATTGACTTATTTACGTACTTAAGTAGCTATACGCACTTTTACAGAGTGAAGTTACGGTTGTGTGCTGATTAAAAAAAAAAAAAAAAAAATCAATAATCTCAATCATCGTAGTTCGTTTTAAAGAAGCAAGGAGTGCTCCAAGCGAGTTTTAAGTGCAGTTTGCGTCCATGATAATATATGGAGGAACAATTTTAATTAAAAATGGTACAAACTACAGAATGATCAACTTGAGGAGCATAATGATAAATGAGGAAGAATGATGGGGAGATTTAAAATTGGGGAGGGGGTCCTGCTCAAGCCCCTGTGAAGGATAAGCACTCCTGTAGAGAGGCAATACAAATTGTTCACAAAGTTAACTTACATTATGAAACTTACGGTAACTATTAATCTGTATAGTGAATTAATTGGTCTCTATGTTCCACCGGCATTGGCCATTTAAGTATGTTCATAGCTAACTGGACAGTGTTCAACAGCTTTGGATCCACTATGTAATGAAAATTTAAAAATTTATAAAATACAAATTATTCGTTTAAGAAATAACTTTATTTCCAGTGAATTCAGTGATACTTTAAGCAACCATTTTTAATTGTATTATTATTATTATTATTATTATTATTATTTTTTGTAAAAACAGAAGTCCAATTTGGATATATTTTTTCTGACTAGAAATTTAATGTTTCAGACTTTTTTTTTTTTTTACTTCACCTTCATCCTTACTGTCTTGTTTTTATTGAAGCTACTGTATATCTTGCATATCAATACGATGTTGTGTGTTATATTCTTGTTTACAGGTTTTCCGCGGCACTATATTATTATTATTATTATTATTATTATTATTATTGTTGTTGTTGTTGTTGTTGATAATAATAATAATAATAATAATAATAATAATAATAATAATAATAATAATAATAATAATAATAATAATAATAAAAATAATAATATAATAAAGTTGTTATTACTCTAGTTTTCGGACACTTATTATAATTTTCATGGAACATAAAATTTATGTATATTTGTATGTTCAATCTATATATGTTTATGTATATATGTAGGTCTATACGAATTAAATCTTTTTCGTTTAAAAGTTATCCAAAACAGAGCACGCACGTCTTTGTTACATGTCACTAATTTCTTAACATTTTATAATGCGCACTAGTATGTTTATGCTTAATTAACAAGTTTTTGCTTTTATAAAAACTAAAATAGTTTTTTGCAGAAAACTCGGAGATGCGCAACGCTTCCATGTTTGCAAAAAGAACTAATCTAAAAAAAGAAAAAGTTGTAGAACCGGAAACAATGTTGCGTTTTCACTTCTTTCCGGTCATCATTATCTGTTGAATCGAAATTATTTTGGAGGCCAAGGGTACGGAAACAAGTTTACTCTACTAAATTTAGTGTATCGACCTATATAGTTTTTTTTTTTCTTTTGCGCTTCTCTTTCTGTTGGATAAAACTGAAAACATTATTTAGAATTCACTTCACTTACCCAAGTCAACACTGACCGCTGAGTACGGTACTTGCGTTTCTTAGTTGTCTTATTGACATTAAAAATAAATAAATAAAATAAAAACTTACGGTAAAACCAGTTGGTCATCTGGGCAGAAAGAACCTGTTTCGAATTAATTTTGAACTAAACACTTTCTATAAATCTTTCTTCTACTCAAGTCTGCAACGTACAAACAAATTTCTGATATATTTCTACAAAATATATTAATCTACCACCACCATCATCATCATCATCATCATCATCATCATCATCATCTGCTGTAAGTACTTCGAAGTTATTGGCAGCTTACCACAAATTTAGAAGTTTCAGTGCACTTCTGTCTTCAAAGGATCCAATATATTTCAATCAAAAATTTCCTTGTACGACTTATATCTGAGAACTACATACAGTGTAACCAAACCCAAACTATCAGTTAAATCAGTATGATGTGCTTATTCTGTAGAATATACGAAAACTCTGTTTATGGGCTGTTCAAAAATTTTGTGGCCCCTGATCCAAAAAAAAAAATATTGGCCAAGATCGCAATCTTTTGATCCATTTTTAGATTTTTTTTTAAAATTCATATTTACATTTCAAATGCTGCCAGTCGTTTCTCTCGCATCTCTTTCTTGTAATGTTTTCATTTCTGCTTCGTACACTACAGAAGTAAACACGAAATATTTGACGATTTTTTCCTTTGTAACTATTTATTGAATGATTTGAAATATTTCAGAAATTAGGATATAACAATTTTGGATCTAATATCATTGATTTACTTTTCTAAGTCTTAAATAACGTATGTATAACGTTCTCAAACTGTTAAGATCTACAATAATAATAATAATAATAATAATAATAATAATAATAATAATGAAATCTTTCAGTTTAACGTCCCACGTTTATGCCCTTTAGGCTAAGGGCGGCAATGATTAAAGTAAGTGAATGATAATGGAAGAATTAGTGGGATGAGAAAGAAAACCCACAGGCACGATGTTGTCTACTACAAACTTACTTAGCCGGGGATCGAGTCAGGGTCCCCACACATCAGAGGTAAGCTCTCTACCACTGAGCTCGTGTCTCCTTAATAATAATAATAATAATAATAATAATAATAATATAATAATACAACTTCTCAAAGAGCAGGAGGACCAGGAAAGTAGCAAGAGGGGGGAATACGTAGACGTGCTCTTCGCCTGAACTGCCTTTTAAGAAATATGCAATTATTATTTTGAATCAGGACATAGAAATTATTACTGTAATTGCAGGGGTTTAATGACTAGTTATTCTTCCCTTGAGGAGGTGGGGGAGAACCTGCAGGCGCTTGTAGCAATCAGGAAGATCTCTTTAGGTAAATTCGTAATTTATTCATTTCGCATATTTGAATGCTATATGGAAGTTAGTTATCTACTGATAATGTATAAATAGATTAAACCAGTGAAATTAAATTTTGTCAATGGCTAACTATTCTATGGTTAAAGATTATTATTATTATTATTATTATTATTATTTCGTTTTAAAAGCAAAGTTTTTCTTGCGTGGAATATACCTTGTATACAGTGTACCTATGTGTTAGAGGTCAACAAGGACATTTCACAGTTGCGAAGATGTGTTTAATGATACTGACGTTAACAAAAAAAAAAAGTAAATTTGTGTATGATTACTACGCTGTTTACTTTTGAACCTTCTTCTTAACTTGCGCCATAAATTGGTCTTGTAGCGAAAGAATAAAAAAGATTACGTAACAGGTATAAAGTCAAGTACACGCACATACGCTTCGCAACATAGTCGAAGATGAACACACACACATATGTTTGAAGTATTTTCCTCGTAGCGTTACATACAACTTTATAAATTAATAGATGTGTTTTTTATGCTGAAGATGGTGTCAAGAATGTTCATCTAAGCCCCTTTGTATTCTTCATAGATTTTTTTTTGTTTCTTCAAACAACAAATATCGTGCTGAACATTTGAGCATAGTTCAAGGACATTGTTTTTACCTTTTTCTCTTTGTTTTAGAAAGTTTTTTTTTTTCTTCGTAATTTTCCTATGTTTCTAGGTTCGTACAAGAGAGAATACAAGCTATTTAGCAACTTGTATCTACGTCCTTGGATTTCTTTCTGTTGTCTTCACATACTATTCCTTGACTGACATGTTTTCTTGCTCCCAGATTCAAGAAAGGGGAATTAATACAAATTTTGTCATAGGGGAAGTTTCTATAGTGTAAATTTTTGAAGGAAATTTCACACTATAGAAAGAAAAGTATACAGATATTTGAACTATAGTATAATGGTGTGCGAACCGAATAACTTTTGTGATGTTTTCTTTCTTGAACTGAATATTTTCTTTCTTAGATTCAGCATCTGCACTTCTTGGAAGCCAGTTGTTTAGTTATGGACAATATTCGAAGTAGGAAAAAAAAAAAAAAAAAAAAAAAAAAGCAGAGGCGGTATGTTTTATTACGAATTTGACTCGACATACCGGCTATCTAAATGTTGAAATACAATGATGATATGTTGCCTAAAAGATTGCATTTCTATTTACATAATAACTGAAAACCATTGGGGAGTTTTTTTGCAGTTACCGGAGGGGACATGGAGGGACTTTGATCCCCTCCAAGAACTTTCTTTTAAAAAATGTAAAATACCCCTTTGTATTGTATTATAGAGAATTATAAATGAAAATTCTCAAAAACCAAGTTTTTGTATTAACAATTTGCTGCGGGAGAACTCCGGTCCCCCCACTCGATTGAGAGGTATTACAAACCCCCGGAAGATCCGCGCCTCACAGCAAATAACCCTAAATTCGCCCATGCTTAAAACAGAACATGTATATGCTTTAAGGCAAGAAGACACACCCATACATAAGAAACAATTCAATATGGCACATCAAAATATAAACTAGATGAACCCGTGTGTTTTTAGACACCTTTTAAAAACAAAAGATAGGAAAATAACGAAAATGTCAATGTTGTCAACTTTAGAATTATTTCTACATAAGAAATAAAATAGCTTTGGACATAAAAAGATTTTTAATAATTACTATATATATAAATGGATTTATTAAAGATTTTAGCATCTACTCTCCAGTGACGGTATGTCTTGATCACTGAAAAGCAAGAGACGGTATGCTTTCATCACAGAAAAACCAGAGGCGGTATGACATACCACCGCATACCATCTCACTTCGACTGCTGATTCATACTTTTCTAAAAGGTAGAACACAAATCTAGTTTTGTTCATTGTCTTTTCTATAATATTAACTTTTAAAGTCAATGAATACGAAATTTTCGAAGTCTCGTGATTATGTCTTTATAAACGGAGACTAATTAGTATTTTTTTTTTTTTTTAAAGCGATGAATGCTTATGATGAATTGATATGTTAAAGATCGTGTGGAAAGGAGGTGGAAGGTACATGGGCACTTAGATGACTTGAGGTCATGATGATGTACCAAGCTCACACGGTGTGGTATTGGACTGAGTTTTCAGCATTTTATGTCTTGCACTCAGGCCAGGGGCGGATCCAGGACGGACTTCTGGGGAGGGGGAGGCGGTCGGTAGTAATACTGCTACTTAGAGCTACTTTTAAGAGCTCCAAACATTTTATGGATGGGCTTGTTTATATATAAAATAAGAAAGATTCCTCTTCTGGGAAGGGGGGCTATTGCCCCCCTGGATCCGCCCCTGACTCAGGCTTTCTTGCAGCAAATTTTGTCTGGGTGGAGAGAGACGTGATACTAAAATAACAGAGGATTTTTATTTATTTATTTATTTATTTACTAGAACAGTATTTGCTAAAGAATGTACTCAGCACAAGATTGCCTATAATTGCAATTAATTTTATTTTAGTTCCGGGGGAGGGAACAAAAACTCTCCGGAAGTTTACCTGAAAGATTTACCGCGTGCACTAAGCATGATTGTCAGTTTCGTCTGTGTTCAATGTATAGATTACCCAGACTAAATTTACAGAATCGGAATGATTTCATTGACTCCCAGGACCCACCCCCGCTGCGTACGTCCCTGATTACAAAGTATGTAGAGTTGATAGGTGCAATGTCATAAATTACAAGACGTCATTCCAATGTTGAGGAACAGCGGCCAAAAAACTTGTCCATATACTTAACGTTGCAGTTCATCCATAAATTCTGGTCGTAAGAATCTTACTTTTGGTGACCTCTTAATACCGTGCAAAACTTGGTATATAGGCCTATAATATAATATATACTCAAGTGAACCATGAAGATAATTGCTACCTTAGTTCAAAGGATTATTATTTTTTACTTGCAGTCCAGTGTCATCTTTTTAAAATGATTGCCTATAAGGAATTACATCATCAATACCTTTACTCTTAGTGACTGCATATGCAGGATGCGTGTGTGTATGAAGACAAAATTTCCTGAGAGATCTATGTTTGAGAATGAAGTCATCGGAATGCGCACCCAAAAGTACAAGTTTTTTCGCTTTTGTGAAGGACTGGTACATGACAAAATCTTGGATGACGTAATGCATTACGGAAGCATTCAACAGTCTTGCTAAAAACAGTTGTTAACTTTTAATAAAGCGTCTAAATAGCAGTGGACAAACCAGAGTTAAAATTTCTGTTTAAATAATTGAAAGCAGCATTGAACGAATACTGCATGTTGTGTTACGCGTGAGAAGTCTCTCTCTCTCTCTCTCTCTCTTTTTTCCTGCTAGTGGAATTGAAGGAGCTTTTAAAAAGCAAATTGATCACTATAGGTTGACATTCAAAATTCCGACAATCTCTGGATCTGAAGCGTGTCAGATTTTCGAAAATATAAAATTTTGCTTGGTTATACTGTATATTCTGTACACTCTGCATCTGAGGCGTCAGATGTATTTTCTGTATATATTTACCAGAAAATGAACACCTGTAGAATCCTTTTAAAGAATGAAAAGCAAAATGAAATTTTATTTTTCATCAACTAAATAAAACGGTTCTCCAAAATTTTAGTTCAACTGAATAAAATAGTTCTTCAGAACTACAGCACAATCAAAACACAAAATACGCCTCTAGATAATAATGGAGCGACAACGCGATAAATTTGAAAATACGCTCCGAAATCCCTGCCGGAAATAGGAGAGAACCGAATTATCAATGACTGAATTTCTAGATATCAACCTGTAGTTGTGAAAAGTTCCTTACTGAAAGTATGTATATGGAAGACGGAACTTTACTAGGTGAAAGACTGGGCTGTTATAACTTGACATTTTGAAAAGTTGCTTTTAAAAATATAGCAGCAATTAAGCTTTCTAGAACAAAAAAAATCAGGATCTATCGCTTCAATACCACAATTCAAACCGGTGTTGATTTGCTTCTACAGTAGTGACATCTCAGTGACACTTCTATAAAGTACTTGAAGTCTGTAAATAGGATTTTCAGTATCGAATAAACTGCGTAACAGTCTGTGATAAACAGAAAGGAGGAAAATATTGTTTAACCCTTTGGGGATCCTGGCTTTTTGGGCTATTTTTTAGACTTTCAGTCAAGCAGCTACTGTATCGTCACTATTTATCCTAGGATCATCGTTCATACCTCATTCTCTTCAGAATAGAGCTGGCTTTCAAATGATATCACTTGCGTGCTCATACCATATACCAGAAGCGGGAAAGAAAATGTCAAAGTGAAAATTTCGGAGGGAAAAATTTTTTTCTCGAACTTTGGCCCCCCCTGGACCCCCCTGTGTGATCGTAGCCATCTAAAAAAAATCTGAGAAATAGTACTTAGTATACTGAATATGTGGGCCAAATTTCAAGTTTCTATCTTGAATAGTAAGGGCGGGAGAATTTTTATCAAAAATTCCCACAGTGCCCCAAAGTACCATAAAACACTATGATCTCAGGGAAAAAAATTCCTGAGACATCCCTAATTACCCTAGGACTATAATCCGCCAATTATTCTCTTCAGAATAGAACTGTCTTTCAGGCGGTACCATTCATATGTCTCCATCATGTATTTAAGGCGGGAAATTCCTGACAAAAGGGATTTTTGGGGGCAAAATTTCCCTTTTTTCAACTTTTGCCCCTCTGGACCCTCCTGTTTTTACGCAGAAATCGGAAAAAAACTTCTGGTAAATACTACTCGGTGGACTGAATGTTTGTGCAAAATTTCAATCTTCTACGTGAAAAAATAGGCCTGCCAGAGAAAATTTCCCTACTTTGCCCTACTTTTACCCTATACAGAAGTATATTTGGATAAAAATTCACTGAGACGGCCCTAATTACCCTAGAATAATAATTCGACCGTCGTTCTCTTCAGAATGGAACGGCCTTTCAGACGGTATGACTCACGTGGTCCTATCATGTTTTTTTGGCGGGAAAATGACGAAAAACGGGATTTTTGGGGTAAAAAATCCCTATTTTTACCACTTTGCCCCTCTGGTTCCCCCCTGTTTTAGTACTGACATCGGAACAAAAAATCTGGTAAATAGTACTCGGTGGACTGAATGTTTGTGCAAAATTTCAGTCTTCTACGTTCAAAAATAAGCCCGCCAAAAAATATATATACCGACAGTGCCCTATATTTCCCTATATAGAAGTAAATTTTTCAAAAAAATCCCTGAGACGTCCCTAATTACCCTACAATAATAATTCGACCGTCATTCTCTTCAGAATAGAACGGCCTTTCAGACGGTATGACTCACGTGGTCCTATCTTGTATGTGAGGCGGGAAAATGACGAGAAACGGGATTTTGGGGGTTAAAAAATCCCTATTTTTACCCCTTTTCCCCTCTGGTTCCCCCCTTGTTTTGGCACTGACATCGGAACAAAAATCTGGTATATACTACTCGGTGGACTGAATGTTTGTGCAAAATTTCAATCTTCTACGTAGAAAAATAAGCCCGCCAAAAAATATTGAACATAGGCTTAGAAAATGAGAAAATAAACTTTGACTTATGACGTCGTCACCTCCTATGTCTGGACGCAGGACGGTCTGGAACCATACGTAATGTCTTCTACAAGGCCTCTGGACTTGGAAAACAAAAAAAAAAAAAAAAAACCGGACGAAAAAGCTCAAATAGAAGAGAAATAACGCAATGTACCATGAAAAGTGCATATGGTACAAATTGTACCATAGGATCCCCAAAGGGTTAATCTATGATCAATTGGGTTTCTGTGCTTATATGGTGTTTTCCTTATTCATTACACTAGCCTATAAAGAACAAGTAAAATGCATACTGTATAGCATAATGGTGTAAGCAACCTATGAAGCACAGAGTGAAATGATATTTAGTTTATGGATTTACTGGAGATGGACCAGAACATTCCAGAAATTATAGATATAACTTGCTGTATCAGTTATTTAATATTTATCAAGTGAAATAAGGTACAACTCTTTGTCACTTTATAATGTGTATAGTTAGGAACAAACAAAATTATTCGTGGCAGTTTTTTAAACTGGTGTCTGTTTTTCGTAGTAGTTATATACACTATCGAAATATTGTAACCAGTGTTGTTAGAAACAGTGTGACCACCCAGCAAAAATATTTCGTACTAACTTATGCAGAAAAAAAGTACTAGATCTGGGGAAAAAGTACTAGAATTTTATCTGCTCCTGTTTCACCCTATTTATGACATTTAACGATATTAATATCTTATGAGAAGGTTTCCGACAGCTCCCCCTCCCCTGTGGGTGGGGGCTTACCCCACATTTTTTAAAAATCTCAACTTTAATTTTTTTACAGTCAAATTTCGATAAAAACCGTGCAAACCCCTTACACCCTCCCAATTTTGACTTTACATATAAACCAGCGGCGTCATTTAGGGGGCAGGAGGGGCAATTCCTCCCTCCCCCAACAGTGTGAGGAATGCATATACTTTAATAGATTGTCTACTAATATACTAGTACAAAACGTGAAAATGTTATGTCGGTGGTGCTCTTGCCTCCCCCAAGCGAAGTCTAAAATGACGCTCCTGATCTCAACTAAAAATCCTGGCAGAATCCCTGCTTAATTGTCGTATCAGAACCCACTGTAAAACTACTACAATAACACAAGTATGACAAATATAGAGGATGTCGGGAGAAAGCAAGAAATATCATAAAATGAGCTTATTGAGAAAATCGAGTTTTAATTCCTTAATAGCCTACTGTTTAAACGGATCACCAAATATGTAATATTGTTTACCGTGGTCATTTATTACTTTCAAAATTTCGTTCCTTGACACTTTTGTACTTCCTATTTTCCCCAATAGAATGAACTATAAGTTACAGCACAAAATCGATAGAAATGGATTTGTTTTCTCTCGACATCCTTAATATGAAAATCAAAAAGTCAAAACTCACCTCACTGTATGTAGTCTTCTACGAATCCCACAACTGTAGTTATCCACCAGTATAACAGAAGTCCAAGTTTTTCACGTAAATCCCAGAATTATTTAAGATTTGTGTTAATTTATCACTTAACTTAGTATCTCACTTCAGTGTTTAAAATAATATAGCATTCAGTTTTTAGTTATTTAATATGCTATTCACATATTTACAGGGGGGTCCCACTCACAAAAAAGCACTGGAAATTTTTATGCATGTTTAGCAGATTTCGCTAAATCGATTAACCGATCAGAAATAGCAAAATCTGTGGCTGAAGAATGTTTCAACTTTTCCTTTGTCAGTAGGAGCCCATTCATTAACGGAGTTTGCAATTGATTTCTCAATTTGTTCTTATTCATTGACACCGCCGAAAATATCCTTTCAGTTGCAGCTGATGAATGGGGGAGGCACAATACAGCTTTAACTAATGTTCCTAAATAAGGGAACATTGGTTCTCCTATGGCATTTTTCATGTCAAAAACTTTATTCCAAAAACACATGAATTCCTGGTCAGCTTTCAGTGCTTGTACATTCTTCAATAGTTGCCATTCTCGATCAAGATCTTCATAATTATTTTCTTCAACAACACAAGGAAAGTTAACAGCGAGTGGCATGATACTGTAAACTGAGTCTGATTTGCATACTTCCGGATTCAACAGCGCCAAACCTTTTAATACGGGATCTTGGAAATTTATGCGCTTGAAAACTTGACAACAAAATTCAACATAAAAGGATAAACATTTCACCTTAAACTGTCTTATTTCTCTTTCTGACACTCCACTTCCATTTAAACTAATTAGAAGGGCTTCAACTCTTGCACCTAGGTATACATTTTCTACATCTAAATAGTGTTCGTTGTTAGCAGGATTTATGTTTTCAATTGGGGTACTTGTAATGTAATGTGCTTTCATAAAATATTTCATGATCATTTTCATTTTATCTCCTACTGATGCAGTTAGAATATGGAGACGATAGTCAGTGCCTTGATAATCTAAATTTAGATTAACTACTGTTGGTAGAATGAATGCTAAAAACAAAAAATACGCCTTAATTAAGGGATTTTGTAGTGCTGTTAAAATTGATTTAGCTTGTTCAATACAATCTTCTACTGCACTCAAACTGAAATATGAAACTAAAGCACTCCATAGTTCTACTATTCTTTTCACAACATCATGCATTGAAAGCCAACGAGTTTTACCCAACCTAAGCAAATTGTGTGGTTTTAAGTTTAAGAGTTCTTGAATTTGTTTAAATTCTACTAATCTTTTCGGTTTCTTCTGTATAAAATTGTAAATATCGGCGCATAGTTCTTCTAATGAATTCGGCAGTTTCTTACATGCCTCAGCTGCACATAAGTTAAAGCTGTGACATATGCATCTAGCGACATATAAATGTTCATTCACTGATTTAAGACGAGCTTGAATGCCAGAATGTTGCCCCATCATAACTGAAGCATTATCAGCAGCAAAGCCTAATAAGTTAGTAAGAGGCACTTTCAGCTTGCATAACAAGCTTGTAAGAGCTTCAAACAAAGCTGAACTTGTTCCGTCACTAACATCAATGATGCTTAAAAACGAATCTTCTACTGATTTTGTAGAATCATCGTAGTAACGAACGACAACTGCCAGTGATTTATTTGCTGTTATGTCAGTTGACTCGTCAATTATTAAAGAAAAATAAGTATTTCGAAGTTTTTCTGAGATTTTGTTTAGTGAGTCTGTGGCCAAAACATTTTTTATGAGATAATTGCACTTCGTGCGTCCACACTGTATTTTCTTCACAATTTCACTATCTGGGGCAATTACCTTCAATAGACTTGGAAGTGTATCCATAAGCCTTAAAGGCAGATTATGTTCTGCAACATATGCACACAATCTTAATTCTGCCTCCTTTATTTGCTTTTCAGAATGATCCTTAGTACTTGATTTAAATAATGATATTATAGCTGGTGTGCTTGTTTTACATTCAACGTTCTGCTTGTGTTTCGGGGTGCTTGCATGACGGATCATTAGGCTCTTACTACCATTAATGCTTATTTCGCAAAATTTACAATAAGCAGTGAATCCTTTATTTCTACCTGAACTAATCCAGGACTTAAGAATGGGATCCTCCAACCATTCTTCTTTAAATTTCTGCTTATATGACTTTTTCGGTCTTTTAAAAGAACATTGCAACCCTGAATCTGAATCATAACTTGCATCACTTTGTCGTTTTTCTGGCTTACCTGTATCAGAAGTGCCTTGCTGTGAGTGGGAAGGGCTGGGATCTTCACTTTCAATGGCTCTTTTATGGACTGGATGAACTGATACACTACAGTTTTTACGTTGTGATTTAGGATCAAATTTAAATTTAGAAAGTTTTTCTTGCCACTTGTTCATGTTTATAATATAAACTTAATATTTTCTATGAAGAACTGAACAAAATAAAATCAAATATCTTCAAAACCACGATGGGGATGCATACACACAAACACGTACTTGTCTCCACATATGACACAACCACTAATTATTCTTTCTTTACGAAGTTTGCTGTTCGTTTCGCACAGAAACATACACACACTCACACACACACACAAAGTAACTTTTCGAAAGTGACCGTAAAAATTGTATAAAATATACGGTACATTCACGAAAGAAGAATGTTTTTGATATTCCAATTACAAACAACTGAAAGCATCGACAGATTTTTCTTGCCACAGCATTACGCAGAGTCAATCACACAAGTGAAGAATGGCTCGACTAAAACAAGAGAACCCTGTGTCCCTCTGTAACTCCACACTATGACAAAAATAAAGTTTTATGGTTTTCACTCGACCCTGCGAATTTTGTAAGGTTGAAAAGTCTTATAGCCGACAAGTGGTTTCTTTTGGAGGATAAAAACACGTTTTCTTGTAGTTTTTCCCTCTCTTCTGCGACTGTTCCTTATGTTTGTTTTAAAGTTGATAAAAATAAAAATAAAAATGTATCATTCGGTAGACAAAAATGTCGTGTATTGTGATTGTTGTATAGCAGTACTGCGACATCAATTTCTCCTTCCCAAGCAACCAAACAATTACACGTATTTATTTGGAGTAACACAGAATTAAAATTTCGTTTAAAGATAAATTAACTATATGTGTTCCAAACCCGGAGAAGCCTATCTGGACCTTCCTTTCAATTCACATCATGGTAATGATGGATATCTAAAATAAGGATACAGTAACTTTTGAGTCGAATTTGAGTTTAACGTCCCCTTCAGCAGCGAGGCTATATGAGACGTGGACCTACCGATTAATGTGGAATCCGAATCACATGACCTCCCGCCGGGAATCGAACCCGGTCTCCCACGCCAAAGGAGCGTACGCTAACCGCTTAGCCACACTCTTTCTTCTTACCAAAAACATTTGGCGTTTTCGGGAGTTAATTTCCAAGGTATTTCCAGATATGCATTATAAGCAGCAGGTTAATCAGAAATTTGAATTGTCTTACTGGCATCCTATTTAGAAATGAATCCAATCAATCTATGATCAAATGTGAAGAAAATTCTTCGTAGGCCTAAAAATGAGAATCAACGTTTTTTCTCTACTTCCATATTATCATCACCAGTCTTAAGTTCGAATTTTGTTTAAAGCATTTATGCAACTTGTAACAGATCTAATGAATGATTAGAGAATAATTAATGGAATGAAAGTCGCAGGTCCTTCAAGATAAGCTAAACACACTTCATTTATTGCGATTCTACGCTCTGCCTTTTACCTTAACTTTTTTTTTTTTTGAAATCTTCGTTAGTACTGTAAAGGACTAGGATTCGTCTTCTTCCTCTTTCTCTCAATAATACCTCCAATTGCATCGTTCAACATAAATCTGTACGTAGCCAATATTCGCACTAGTTTGTTTACTTCTTTATTGTTCCCAGTATAATTCGTCTGTATCCAGATGATCTTGTCCATTCGTCTCCAAATCCATATTTCAGTCTTTAAATTTTCTTTCGATTCTCATTCGTAGAGTTCATATTTCCGCTCTATACAATACCTCATGCAAAGCATTTAAACCAAGCAGCCGTGGCTCAGTGGTCGAGCGTTGGCTTAGGATTCGGGAGGTTATGGGTTCAATTCTAGCGGTCGATGATCCAGGAGTTTTCCTCAGTTACAACAGGTAAATGTTAGGATGCTACCTTCAACTTAAGACCTGACCGACAGCTTTCCATTTTCTTTCCCCAGACCTATATCGACCTAAACCTTATATGCAAAAAGGTCACAAATAACATTCAAATTCAAGAACAAAGCATTTAATTCATATCCCTCTGAACTCTTTGTTCAACGACCCGGAAATGAGATTTGTCTCGCCATTGTTACTCTCGCCTTTATGTCTTTTTCGCATTTTATATCATCTGCTATAATACTTCCCAAATACTTAAAGCTGGTTTTGATCCATTTGCCACCCTTTTCGTTTCATTTACGTTTATTTAATTCCACGTTCCACCCAACAGCTTTCCTGCAGCTGTTTTAATATCTTGTAAAGTGATGTCTTATTTTCCGTAAGGTATCGACTTCATAAAAAGATAATGGACAAAGCACCATACAGTTTTGCAGTAATTAAAGATGCCTCTTTCTTTATACTTGGGAAAGAAAGGATTCAGGAAACAACTAATGAGGAGCTTCTTTTCAAAAGAAATATGTACAGTGAGGTAAATTTTTCAGTGGACGTAAAGAATATATTTCTCCGCAAGAAAATACATCATCGTGCAAATTATCTATTAGAAGAAGAGTCTAGTTACCACACTAGAACATTTGCTCAGTTTGCACAACTGAATATGAGCAGTTTTAAAAATAATTTCCTCTCATATCGACAAGAGCTAAGATCAATGCTATTTACTTTCCCAACGATTTTTTTTTTAATTTAAAGTAGTTCTGAAAATAACGATTTGAACATCGCGAAAGAGAGAAACGTTTAAATTAATGTTTTATTAGTTTTATTACACAACAGAGTTTTGATTTCAATCGGCTCATTTGATCGTACCACCTTCATACTGTATAGGTACATAATTTTGAGTCGTTTGAAATGCGATTTTGAATGGACTAACATCATTTTCAGGAATACTGAGCCTTTCCCCCTAGTTTTTCCTCAGTCAAACAACTAGGCTAATGTCAGTATGATATCTTCAAACTAGGTTTTGACCGAATGTCTTTTCACATCCTTCCCTATATTTATTTATGTCCAAAGGCAATAAAAAAAATTCAAATCACTAACCAGAGTTGGCTTGCGTTGTTGTGAATATATTTTTGGCGGATCCAGGATATGATCAAGGGGGGGGGGCTAAACCATAATTTGCCACTTTATTTAGTGTAAAGAAGGATTGAAGCCCATTTTATCCATTGTATACCTGAGCATCGAGGGGGAACCTATAGCTCCCCCCTTGGATCCGCACCTATATATACATACATACATACATACATACATACACACACACACACACACACACACACATATATATATATATATATATATATATATATATATATATATATATATATATTCATCCTCACGGCATTGTCAAGGCTCTATATTTGTATTTTACATTTAAAGTTGCAACCGGGTGTCTCTGACTTCCGTATTCGGTAGCCTGATCATCACCCCTGTTCTTCGCGCGCAGAGTCATTGGAAGAACTGAAAACGTACTCTGTACACAAAGAGTTTATGGTTGTGATCTCGGAAAGCCTGGTACTTCTGCTTGTCAAGGTCAAAAAGTGGGAGAAAAAATGATGTGTAGAATGTAAAGAGGGTGCAACAGTGTCTGATGCTTGTAAGGGAACATATTCATTTGTAGTTCGTGCACATTCCGCCTGTAGCGCTACTGTGGCACAACGTATATTGTAACTGTATAACTCTTGTACATCGCTAGTAGGTCTATTCGCGTTAGTAACGACCGAAACTATGTTGTCAGCTCTGACTGCGATAAGGCACTGTCGTGCTGCTTTTGCTTTTCTTTTTTCCCCTTTTTCATTTGTGAGACGCCAAACATGTTGTTTTTGCTTGTTGCACGCGCTGAACGGGTTCCTGCGAGCGAAGTATTTAAGAAGTTGACTACATATTCTTGTTTGCGATAGTTTTAAATTGGTTAACTGTTGTAAAATATACGAAAATAAAGCTGTACTTGTTAAGGTATATTAGTCGACGACGTAGCTACTGACAGTGTTGATTACAGATTTTCTCGAGGAAGAATTTAATTACAGTAGAGGTGAAAAGGAGACGTCCATTTAGACAGCCCCCCCCTTATCAGACTCAATCGGAAATGGTCTCAATGTGCAGGCGAATTTTTCGTTTGTACACACTTAGGGGCGCCGTCAGAACGAAAACAAAGTGGGGGCTGTCTAAATGGTAGTCCCCCACTATGTACAATTGAATCAGAAATTGTCGCAATCGTTTGTACATCGTTCGTACAGAAATCTGCAAGCAAAATTTTCGTTTTTAGACAATTAGGGGCGTCGCCAGAACGAAAAAAGTGGGGGACTGTCTAAATGTTAGCCCCCCCAAAATGTCCAATTCAATCACAAATTATCGCAATCGTTTCTACACCTTTTGTACAGAAATGTGCAGGCAAAAGTTTTGTTTGTACACAATTAGGGGCGCCGCCAGAACGAAAACAAAGTGCGGGCTGTCTAAATGGTAGCCCCCCCCCACCATGTCCAATTCAATCACAAATTGTCGCAATCGTTCCTACATCGTTTGTACAGAAATGTGCAGGCGAAATTTTTGTTTGTACACAATTAGGGGCGCCGCCAGAACGAAATCAAAGTGGGGTCTATCTAAATGGTATTCTCTTCCACCATGTCCAATTTAATTACAAATTGTCGCAAGCATTCCTACATGGTTTGTACAGAACTGTGCAGGCTAGATTTTCGTTTGTACAAAATTAATGGCGTCGCCAGAACGAAAAAAATGTGGGGGCTGTCTAAGTGGTAGCACCCCACCATATCCAATTCAATCACAATTTGTCGCATTCGTTTCTACATCGTTTGTACAGAAATGTGCAGGCCAAATTTTCGTTTGTACACAATTAGGGGCGCCGCCAGAACGAAAACAAAGTGGGGGCTGTTTAAGTGGTAGCACTTCACCATGTCAAATTCAAGCAAAAATTGTCGCAATCGTTTCTACATCATTTGTACAAGAATGTGCAGGCGAAATTTTTGCTTGTACATAAATGGGAGCGCCGTAAAAACTGAAACAAATTGGGGACTGTCTAAGTGATAGCCCCCCCCCCCAAATGTCCAATTCAATCACAAATTGTCGCAATCGTTTCCACATCGTTTCTACAGAAATGTGAAGGCTAAATTTTCGTTTGTACATAATTAGGGGCGCCGCCAGGGCGAAAACAAAGTGGGGGACTTTCTAAGTGATAGCCCAATCACCATGTTCAATTCAATCACAAATTGTCGCAATCGTTTGTGCATCGTTTGTACAGAAATATGCAGGCGAAATTTTCATTTGTACGTAATTAGGGGGCGACGGCAGAACGAAAACAAAGTGGGGGGCTGTCTAAATGGTAGCCCCCCACCATGTGCAATTGAACCACAAATTGTCGCAATCGTTTGAATATAGTTATAGAGAAATGTGCAGGCGAGATTTTCGTTTGTACCAGGGCCGGCGCTAGAAGTTTTGCCGCCCTGGGTGGTTCTTTCACATGCCGCCCTTTTATTGTTTTCTTTCTCAAATTTTGCCGCCCCTGTATTCTTTTCTTTTTCAAATTTTGCCGCCCATCAGACTTGCCGCCCCGGGTGGTGGCACGGCTCGACCCCCCCGCGCTCCGGCCCTGGTTTGTACACAATTAGAGGCACCGCCAGAACGAAAACAAAGTGGGGCTGTCTAAATGGTAGCCCTCCCACCATGTTCAATTCAACCACAAACTGTCGCACTTGTTTGTACGCCTTTGTACATAAATGTGCAGCTGAAATTTTCATTTGCACATAAATGTGGCCCCGCGAAAACGATAACAAACTATGGGCTCTCTAATTGATAGCCCTCCCACCATGTCGAATTCAACCACAAACTGTCGCTCTTGTTTATTACGGTTTTGTACAGAAATTTGCAGGCGAAATTTTCGTTTGTACACAATTGCGAGCGCGCCAAAACGATAACAAAGTATAGGCTGCCTAATTGGTAGCACCTCCCTACTCCGATTCAAAAGAAAATTATCTTAATTGTTTGTACATCGTTTGAGCAGTAATACGCAGGCGAAAGTTTTTTTTTCTACGCTATCAGGTGCGTGGACAGAACGAAAAAAAGGGGAGTTGTCTAAGTGCTAGCCCCACCATGTTCGATTGAACCACAAATTGTCGCGATCGTTTATACATCGTTTGTGCAGAAATGTGCAAGTAAAATTTTCGTTTGTATTAAATAATATACGGATGTGAGTATTTTTAATATCTGCGATCAACGTTAACCGGTTTGAATAACGGTTGCTGAGTTTGAAAATGGTACCTATTACACTAGTCGAAAGAAAATCTTTTTCTCTGGCACACGGAAGAAAATACCTGATTCTAATAGACCTTTTCACGTAGAATTCGAATCTGCAATCAGTTTTTCTCTATCACCCTCAGTTTTTCCGTGACAGAGGTGTTTTAGGAAAATTTCCCCTCAAATTTCTTTTCTTTTTCTTTTTTCTTTTTTTAAAAACCATTTTCACACTTGTACCTTGGGTACGTTAGGTATATAAACACACAAATTATATTGTATGTTAGCTTGATTTGTACTTAGTAAGCCCTCTAAGTAGCATTATTCTATCTAGAGAAATAAACATATTTATATAAAAATATGCTACCCATGTGTACTGTTCATTTTACAATATTCATTATTGCAGATAAAATTACATATAACTTCCATTACAATATAAGCACGGTTTATATCTTATTGGATTTGAAATAAAACATATTTTCAATGATGTATACACCGTGTCAGCATTTTATATCTACTTAATAAATAATACAATAGAAGTGAGTGGTATCTTCTTAATAAATGGACACTTACTTACCTCAACTAATATGTTTTAGTTGTTTACTTTCTTCTGTGTTTGGTTTCTAGAACATCTCTTTTAAGTGTCCAACAGTAATCAGCTAGCATTTTTGAACTTCACCGTCACTGGTATCTCTTCTCCATGGAGGAATTGTCCTGATGAAAATGTTCCCCATACTCATCACTAACAGCACCAAAGTTTTCAGGAAAGAAATGCAGGTGGGAGTCTAGAAAGTGAACTTTAAGTGACATGTTGCAACCCATTTCATTGAATGATTGCCGGAAATCACTCACAATTTCACGGTAATTTGGGGCTTTCTTGTTTCCTAAAAAATCTCTGTTAAACATTTAAATGGACACCAAGCTACTTTCTCAACCAGAGTTAAGAGATCCTCAAATTTTTGGTCACGAATCAAACAACTTATTTGGGTGTCTGCAAAACTCCCTAGCTTCACTAACCCGAGGAATTTTTTCCTTGAGGTAACAAGATCCTGCATTACTTTTGTCCATTGCCCTAACAAAGTTTTTGAAGAGCCCCAACTTTATGTGAAGAGGAGGTAGAATTATCTAATCAGGGCTCACCAGTGAGGAATAAACAGCATTCTTCTGTCCAGGAGTTAATACATGCGTTGGCCATTCCTTCTTGATGTAATGTTCCGCTTTGTTCCTGCTGTCCCATTCGCAGAGGAAACAACATTTCCTATAACCAAGCTGCAAACCCATTAACAAAGAAATGGCGTAAATCACAGCAAACGGTCCACTTGTATTTCTCATACTGAATGTTTTCTAACACTATTTCGATGTTTTCATAGGTTTCCTTCATATTAGTTGCATAAGCCAAAGGCACTGAAGGAAATTTGTTGCCATTGTGCAAAAGGACAGCCTTAAAACTAGTTTTCGAAGAGTCAATAAGCAATCTCCACTCTGTACTTGTGTGCATGTCCAAGTGTATCCATCACAGCACAGACATTATTACAATACACTAAATCATTTTCTTGAGAATAATAGTTTTGAAACTCTGTATGAAGGTTTCGAAAAATACATACTTTAGTGTCACGATGGAGCAGATTCCAGCCTTAAGTTTAGTATCAAGAAGTTCTGTCTGTGTCTTGGAGAGTTTTAAATCCCGTACGAGGTCATTTAGTTCACCCGGAGTTATCAGATGGGGATCCAATGTAGATGTGCTTCCTACATAAGTAGGATCATCATCTTCATTTGGAACTTCAATAGTTGCCTCAAGTACGTAATCCTCATTTACCGTAAGATGAGGAAGAGGTACTGGTACAGGTAATTCTGCACTGTGTGGAACTGGCCTAATTGCTTATGGCAAATTAGGGTACTGTACTGTGTGGTTAGATTTACTGCTTATTTCTTTTATCTGTGTCATACAAAAGTAGCAGTCTGAAGAATGATCTTTTCGTTCCCTCCAGATCATCGCTACTGCGAAGTTCATGTTTCGTCCACCATTTGCCCACCCAGTCAGACGTTTCACGCAAGTACAACAAATGCAGTGAGGAACCCAGTTCTTATCTTGGTCTCCTACACAGCAACCAAAATATAACTGATAACACTTCCTCACAAGTGGAGTAAAACATCGACGTTGTGATTTAAATATCAGCTCCCCACATACATAACAGAAATTGTCCGGTTTATTACACACTTCCTCGACATCTTGTATCCTGTAACGTATCACACACACACACACACACACACACACACACACACACACACACACACACAGGAATCTACACTCCATCAAATTCCCACAAAATCCCTCTAGAAATTTCCTCATACAAAAATGGTGACATGGTGAACACATCATTGAAAATGTTTTATTGGAAGTCCAGTGAGGTATAAACCGTGGTATATTGTAATTTTCGTGGAAATTATATGTGTTGAAGATCGACCCGACCCCACCCGTGACCCGAATTGACTGACCCGACCGACAACCCGACCAGAGCTGACCCGATTGGCCCGACCCAAAGTGACCCGAGTGAACCAACCCGAAGTGACCTAACCCGACAACCGACCCGAGTGACCTGACCTTACAATCTAATCAGTTTGAGAGAGCTAGAACCTTACAAAACTGCCACCAGAAAAAAAAATGCTGACCAATTCTTATGCATAAACCATTGTTTCGGCTTTTTTATTTGTAGTATAATTATCCTCCTCCTCCTCCTCAGTGTTCTGCCATTAATGACAGGCCAGTTTCTGTGAACTAGGTAAGAAGCTTCCATTTTTGCGATTTCCCGCTAATATCTGCCTCGCAACCCAACATAAAGTACCACCCTCCTTATTACAATCTATCAATTGCTACCTTCTTACACACTCTCGCTCTCCTGATATCACCCCCTTTACTACATCTCTCAGAATGCAATCCCTTAGCAAGATCGAAACTTGTGATCCGTCCATTTTTTCGCTTCCTTATATCGTCTAATATTGCTCTCGTCTCTTGCATTTTTTCAGCATTTCCTAATTCGTTTTCCTCTCTACCCTGCTAACCTTCTTTATTTTACTCCACACCCAAATTTCCAATGTTAAAATTTAGGCATTCAACTTCGAAAATCAAAATAAAATTTGACTGAGTTCTGAAGACAAGTTCTGAAGGCTAAAAGAATAAAAGTTCTGAAGACAACATTATTTTCTAGTAAGGAATGTATATAGAACTTCTTTTAATATTGTTTGCTGTGTAACAAACAACAATTTCATCACGTTAACATTCCGATTTTTCTATTTAAAAACAGCGTTGCTGTCTGATAGAATCATAAGGAACTAATTGCACTGAAATATCATTCTGTAGGGAATTACCTTTTATTTTTTCTTGATTAATTTATCTAGGAGATATTTGCAACGTTATATAAAATTAGCAAGTATTTTATTGCAGAGAAAGTCAAATCACTACCCCAGCAATAATAATAATAATAATAATAATAATAATAATAATAATAATAATAATAATAATAATAATAATAATAATAATAATCTGAAAGTGACCAAGAAAGGTCTGTCTCTTTGTAGAGGTCTGTGTTCAATTGGCCCTCACACCGTGAGTTGAATGCGAATGGATATAAGGTGAAGGTCAGTTGTTGGACGAGACGAGACGAGACAGAATTTTCATGAAAGGGTACGAGATGATACAGAGCTCTTTCAATAGAAACATATGCAGTTTTCCAGACGAGACTACCTTCACGACACATTTTCGAAACGAGAATGCCCCAAACCAGGTCTCGTGAGCAACACTAGTAAGTATATCCAACATACTACTTGGTTGTGGCTGTTCAGATACACCGTGAACGTGCGTAAGGACTGAGTGAACATGGGGCCTTCACAGAGCGTCATAAGGGCTTGTTTGCTGTACGAGTTCAAATTGCTGCTCCGCGGAGCGGAAGATATGACAGGCCTTTGGTGAGGGTGTCGTGACTACGCGGAGAGTGCAGTGGTATGACGGTTTAAGGACGGTGACGAAACACTCGAAGACGCACCACGTGCCGGAAGACAAACAGATGTTCAAGATAAAGATCTTCGGGCAGCAATTGAGGCGAAGACAGACATGTGAGGAACTGGTACTACCTTTCAGTGTAAGTGGAGAAACCATTCGGCACCACCACCATCAACTTGGGAAGCACTGCAAGCTGGGTTGATAGGTCCTACATGATTTGACTTGGAGCCAGAAAGCAACGCGAGCAGACACCTGTGTTTCTTTGGTGTCTCTTCTGAGGAAGGAGCAATTTCTGAACAGGGTGTTGACATGTGATGGGAAGTGGGTCCTGTACGAAGCTCCACGGCGCCGTCATTGTTGGTTAGCATCCCATGAATCGGTTCAAAAACAGCCCAAGCCAGCACTACGCCAGAATAAGGTTCTCCTGTGCATTTTGTGGACTGTTCGAGGTATCGTCCATCGGGAACTGCTACCAGCTGGTCAGATCATCAATGCAACTGTGTACTGTCTGGATCCAGCAGTTCTGAATCGCAAAGGGGTCCTCTTGTTACAAGGCAACGCTAAGCCCCACGTGGCTAAAATGACCCAGTACATCATTCTACGCCTTGGATGGAAAACACTATTGGATCCGCCATACTCCACGTTGTACCGTCCGATTATCACCTGTTCCATTCCTTGGACAATCACCTTAGAGAACGCCAATTCAAACAGCTAGTAGAGGTTCAATATGCACTTGATACCTTCTTCACTTCACGTCCCACCAAGTTGGACTGCGATGGAATCCATGGCCTTCCAGAACGTTTTCAGAAGGTCGTCGAGGCTGATGGAGACGATTTTTGATATTCCAGGTACGTCTTAGGTTACATACCAATGTTCGAAGGTGTTGGTGAAAAGGCAGCGGAACTTTCTTGGGCACTCTTAAAGTTATAATAATAATAATAATAATAATAATAATAATAATAATAATAATAATAATAATAATAATAATAATAATAATAATAATAATAATAATGTGTCCTGCCCAAAGGCAGATGTTTGACCCGAAGGTCCATGGGTATTGATTCCAGCTCGTACCAAGTAAGTTTTCTGGTGGACAAACCCCATGTGCATGGGTTTTCTCGGTGTTCTCCCATTTCCTCCCACTTTCTTCATTCAACCACTTCAATTATTTCTCATCATCACTGTCTCTCTTAGCGTTGGTGCATAACGTGGGACGTTAACTAGATATTTCCTTTCAATTTCACTTAATGTGACATTTAACTTGACATAGAAACGCAGAAAGGAAAAAAGTCAGTAGTAATATTAATTACAATTACAATACCAATTAGTTAATATAGGGTAAAATTAAAATTTTATTACTATTTCACCTTCAATTAGTCACATTTATCATTCATTCACCAACTTCGAATTGAATTCCACAACAAAGCTCTTTATAGTATTCCGTATAGAAAATAAGTGAAGAATGTGACGACCCGACCCGAGTGACCCGACACGAGCTAACCCGACTGACCCGACCCGACAACCCGACCCGTAACCCGACCCGTTTGAGAGCACTATCAGAGGGGTACTATTTACAGTACAATTTATTTTGTATGGTTTAGCGTACTTTAAGGCTACCATACTTTTTGAAAACAGAAAAAACGGGACATCTTACAAATTAGTAGTAAATATTGCATTTTGTATTAATTTTATCTTTCGAATTTTACTACAGTATCGCACTAGTTATACAACTTAAAATAATGTATTAATATAGTCCATACTCAGTGGCGTATTTAGGGGGAGGGCTTCCGGGCTCAAGCCCCCCACCGAAATCTTACTTACTATAGTAAAGTATATGAAGTATCTTGCAGAATTTTCATATTTTCAGGCAAAGCACCCCCGGAAGTTAGCAAAGCCCCTCCCGAAACAAAATCGTAAATACGCCACTGTCCATACTTAATCAACAGTGCTAAAAATTATTATAGAAGCTAGAAGCTGTTATACAATATAAACGCAATCAGTGAACATACAATATTTAGGCAAAAATTACATTTTCAATATTATTACGCATACCACCTTTACATGCTCTACATGTCTATAAAGAAAAATATCCAGATTTATGAAGTTGTTTCAAAATTTCAATAGGCTGATTTATTTTTGTTAACCTAAAATGCGAACTAAAAGAAAGCAATTTGCATAATTGTTTTTCTGAAGCAGAAAAAAAAATGTGTTTTCGGGGCTGGTCTGCAACGTCACAAGAATTTGTTGCCACCTCGGGGTATACATTCTTACTTTTAGTGATAAGAGTGCTACTTAGGAGGATTTAAACATTGCATGTTATATCCGGGGAAGCAACGATTGCAATAATAATAAAGATTAGAATGCAATTGTTGCTATAGTATTGTCGGAATTGAAAGCAAAAGGAATAAGTCGATTTTATTATCTTTTCAGAAATTTTGATATGTAATTAATAATAATAATAATAAAGAAAAAACAGGACAAGAAGGAAAATTTCTGCACACCGGGACAAATTTTAAGAAACCGGGGCGTATGGTAGCCTTACATACTTATTTGCATGCGGAGTGTCAGTACGGAGCCACTACGTAGCAGAGTTGAAACAAAACCTCGTAAATAGGTTGCCAACTCAGGAAAACAAAATTACCGGCACACCCTCAAAATTCTCTGTACAAATGAGAAACTGAAGACTGTATTGATCGTTATTGTATTTACCAGCAATTGCCACTTGTTTAAAATTATCGAAACAGATGAATAATACTGGATATTTATCTTTATGTAACAATAGTTGATTCATAAAATGAAATTTATTCTATAAACTTCACTTCAAACAAAGGAAATTGCTTTAAAAAGTCATTTTCTACTCTCAATAAATGAATAAAATTCTTTTACAATAAAATATAAGTGTTATCAAATTTGTTATGTTAAATAAATAAAAAAACTGCCTTACGTTAAAAAAATATCGATAATGTATAATACAACGGAAATTTGTGTTTGTAAAGGCACTGTTGAAAAATTTCGATGTTCAATGTTATATTCTGGATTGCAGATTGCAAAATGCCCGTCAGAAGGGGGCTAATAAGAAGTTTGTACCGGTCACCGGCCTTAATCAAAATTACAGCAAATACCAGCCAGTTAGCAACTCTACTCGTAAATCAGAATGCTGAATGCACCAAAATACTTCACCATGCATTCTATAGTTTCTGCAAAATGAGTTTAATGAAGATGATCAAATAAAACAAAATACTGTGTTCTAATTTTCCCTTTAACAGTCTACTTTGTGAATTTGTTATATCTTCCACTTATCAATTTCCTGTACGAGATGAGAATAACGGTTTCTGCGCAAGATAGAGAGAAAAAAATACATTTTTCTCATAAGGATTCAGTTCACGTAAGAAATAATGAATAAGTTTAATAATAAGAGCCGAGGAGTGAAAAACTAACTCAGCAATAATCATTGTAAGTATAAATATAAATATAAAAAAACAAAAAAAAAATTAATTCCATCATCGTTAGGATAAGATCAATATAGTGAATCACACGATAGTGTGAACAAACCAAACCACACAATAGTGTGAACTAAGTCCTGTTAGAAAAATACTCCATAAATGTGACACATTTTTTTAATGCTTCTACCATTTATACAAACCCTCACATTGTTTTCGTTCTGGCGGCGCCCCTAATAGAGTACAAACAAAAATTTCGCCTGCACATTTCTGTGCAAATGATGTACAAGCGATTGATATATTTTGTTATTAAATTGGATATGGTGGGGGCTACCAATTAGACAGCCCCACTTTGTTTTCGTTCTGGCGGCGCCATTAATTGTGTACAAACGAAAATTACGCATGCATATTTCTGTACAAACGATGTACAAACGATTACGAAAATTTGTGATTCAATTGGACATGTTGGTGGGAAGCTACCACTTAGAGAGCCCCCAGTTTGTTTTCGTTCTGGCGGCGCCCCTAATTGTGTACAAACGAAAATTTTGCCTGAACATTTCTGTAAAAACGACGTACAAACGATTGCGACAATTTGTGATTGAATTGGACATGGTCGGGGGCTACCACTTAGACAGCCCCACTTAGTTTTCGTTCTGGCGGCGCCCCTAATTGTGTACAAACAAACATTTCGGCTGCTCGTTTCTGTACAAACGAAGTACAAACGATTCCGACAATTTGTGATTCAATTGGACATGGTGCGGAGGTATTACTTAGAAAGCACCCTACTTTGTTTTCGTTCTGGCGGCGTCCCTAATTGTGTACAAACAAACATTTCGCCTGCACATTTATGTACAAACGATGTACAAACGAATGCGACTATTTCTGATTGAATTGGACATGGTCGGGGGCTACCACTTAGACAGCCACCACTTTGTTTTCGTTCTGGCGGCGCCCCTAATTGTGAACAAACAAACATTTCGCCTGCCCGTTTCTGTACAAACGAAGTACAAACGATTGCGATAATTTGTGATTGAATTGGACATGGTGGGGTGGCTACCACTTAGACAGCCCCCTTTCTTCCGTTCTGGCGGCGCCCCTAATTGTGTACAAACGAAACTTTTGCCTGCACATTTCAGTACACACGAAGTAGAAACGATTGCGATAATTTGTGATAGAATAGAACATGTTGGTGCGGGGCTACCAGTTAGACAGTCCCCCACTTTGTTTTCGTTCCAGCGGCGCCCCTAATTTTGTACGAACATACATTTTGCCTGCACATTTCTGTACAAACGAAGTACAAACGATTGTGACAATTTGTGATTCAATTGGACATGGTGGGGGGGCTACCACTTAGACAGCCCCCATTTTTTTCTGTTCTGGCGGCGCCCCTAATTGTGTACAAACAAAAATTTCGCCTGCACGTTTCTGTACAAACGAAGTACAAACGATTGCTATAATTTGTGATTGAATAGGACATGTTGGTGGGAGGCTACCAGCTAGACAGCCCCCAATTTGTTTTCGTTCTGGCGTCGCCCCTAACAGTGTACAAACGAAAATTTGGCCTGCACATTTCTGTACAAACAATGTACAAACGATTGCGATACTTTGTGATTCAATTGGACATCGTGGGGGGAGCTACCACTCAGACAGCTCCCCACTTTGTTTTCGTTCTGGCGGCGCCCCTAAGTTTGTTCAAACAAACATTTCGCCTGCACATTTCTGTACAAACGATGCACAAACGAATGCGACAACTTGTGATTGAATTGTTTTTTTTTGGGGGGGGGCTACAACTTACACAGCCCCCATTTTTTCTGTTCTGGCGGCGCCCTTAATTATGTACAAACGAAAATTTCGGGTGCACATTTCTGTACAAGCGAAGTACAAACGATTGCGACAATTTGTGATTGAATAGGACATGGTCGGGGGCTACCACTTAGACAGCCCCCAATTTTTTTCGTTCTGGCGGCGCCCCTAATTGCGTGCGAACATACATTTCGCCTGCACATTTCTGTACAAACGAAGTACAAACAATTGCGGCAATTTGTGATTCAATTGGACATGGTGGGGGGCTACCACTTAGACAGCCCCCATTTTTTTCTGTTCTGGCGGCGCCCCTAATTGTGTACAAACGAAAATTTCGCCTGCACATTTCTGTACAAACGAAGTACAAACGATTGCGATAATTAGTGATTGAATAGAACATGTTGGTGGGGGGGGGTATCAGTTAAACAGCCCCAATTTGTTTTCGTTCTGGCGGCGCCCCTAATAGTGTACAAACGAAAGTTTGGCCTGTACATTTCTGTACAAAGAATGTACAAACGATTGCGGCAATTTGTGATTTAATTGGACATGGTAGGGGCTACCATTTAGGGGAACTCCCTCGAGAGGAATCACTCTACTTATTTATTGCAAAAAGCAGAATTTAAAAATTCGCATTCGTCCAAAGTTATCGTGTGAAGTAACAGCCGTTTGTATGTACGTACTAATATTGATAAATTCCACTACGCGATCCCAATTAATAGTTCATATATACGCGCCACACACACACAAACTAGCATTTGTACACACGAAAGTATACCTGGTAGTATCCACACGCTTACGCCGGAAACTAGAAAGAAACAAACACACACACACACACGCACAGGGACAGAGAGAGAGAAAGAGAATATCTTGTTGTACCTTTATACTGAATGCACCATTACTCACAAAATCAGTTAAAAAAGAAAAAAGAAAAAAGTTGTAAATGAAACTTTCAAAGATTGGTACCACTGCAGCGTGTCACAAATGAGATTGTTCCATAATGATTGATTCGTAATATGATGTATATGGGTTTCTTAATGGTAGTATAACAAAATGCCTTCAAATTGACCACTAAATAAAAAGTGAAATTTATTTCTCAAATTTTGTAAAATCGAAGTCGGTGGGCATTATGGGAACAGTCTACAATAACAATATATGCAAATAAATATTAATATACTTCACGTTTTCCAGTGGGTGCAAGAAAGCTTCGAATAGTATTTGTTGCCAGAAGCATTAGCTGATGTAATATATATATATATATATATATATATATATATATATATATATATATATATATATATATATACCACTGTATATATACCACCCAAGATGTGAAAAATATCCCTTCTTCGAAGAGTAACAATAAACGAGTACTCTAAAAAACTGATGAAACTGGACGGTGAAACAAAATATTCAGGCTATCAGAATTATCAAATGTTGGTAGATAATTATGTTTAAAAAGATCACAACATTTTCGAAATTTTAAATGCAGCTAATACTTTCACGTCAGGAAGATAAATTTCCTCTTTCTCCGAAATCATTGAATTAAGTGAGAACGGGGGCGAAAAACAAACGACAAATGTGTTGATTAATTTTGTTTGAAATAGCTCTTGTATAATCTACAAATATCGCATCATTTCCCAAATTATACAACATGACATTCAGAGTTCACGAACAAGTCTATGTACGACTATTTTTTTCCTAACCTTAAAGTTGTTGGCACATAGGCCTATTTGATGACAGAGAAGTTGTGCGAGGGAGGAAAACAAATAAGACATCTTATTTTCAGATATTTCCGTACTACCCATAGAGTTTTATAACTATATGGTACTTTCCCTTCTCTTTCCGGCTCAAGGACCATCTACAGATGGTATCTGCTGTGCCGTTTCTTCGTATTGTTGTTGCCGGCGACATCTCGCCTTTTAAGATTGTAAATAGTGCTACATGGTTCATTTTGTTCCCCCCACCCTAACGCTTGCCCCAAAAGCATTTGCCGCAATTCATAATGAAGCAGTAGGTTCCCGTTTCCCGAGCCCTCAAGCGAAGAACAACTAACCACTGCCAGAATTCCTTCTCGTTGGAGGAGGGGACCGGACGGCTCCTATGTCCCACTTTCGCTCTTGTAAATACTATTATTGAAAAAAAAAAAGGACAGAAAAAAGTTACCAGGAACAGTGAACTTTTCGTACATTGTCAAATTTTGATGAGATTCCTTTTTCTCTCCCAAATATATTTATAAGAAAAAAAGAGGAGGAAAAAAGTACTAGATTTGTTGGTGAACGTACTAGAACACTAAAATATTATAAAAGGTACTAGATCTAGTACGAAAGTACTAGCGGTGGTCACACTGGTTAGAAAGACTATTGTCTGCAGCACGTTCTTGAGGAATCACGGATGTTTGGAAGCTTGTCGTGGTCTCTGCACTTACAAAAGAAAGCAAAGCGAACAAAAGAAACTCAGAAGCCACCTATTTTCCGCTGGTTGCGTTCCACGAAGTATATCGGAAGTTCTCAGATTGATCTGTCTCAGCTGTGGCTTCCACCATTGGGAAATCTCAAGCTTTTACCACCTTCCGTTTTTTTTTTTTTTTTTTTTTTTTTGTTTGTGTGTGTGTGTGTTTAGATGGTGTTCATATCTTTCATTCTACAAGAATATGGTCTCCTCCCAGAATGCCAAGGAAAGAAACTTAGCTGTAAAACACAACGATTTCATATGGGAACATATTTTGGTAGTCAAAACGTGAAAACAAGAATTTTAGAAGTGATCAAAAAAATACATCAAAAGATTGCTATCTTTGCCAATAATTAGTTTCCGGGTCAGGGACCATAAGATTTTTGAACGACCCCTAAATCGAGTTTTCGTATTTTCTACGGAATAAGCACATCATACTGAGTTAAGTGATAGTTTGGGTTTGGCTACATTATATGTAGTTCTCCATTACAAGGAAATTTTTGATTGAAAGATGTTGGATCCTTTGATCCAAAAAGGACAATTTTACAGTGACACTCTCTTAAGTGCATGGAGTTTAACAGACTTTATGAGTTACATTTTGTGTTACGTCAAATTATTAACTGATTTTGTTGATTTTCTCCTAATTTCCGAATGCTATGTCGGAAAGTTAAAGAAAGAAAAGGGAAAACCACTTGCGTTTTATCTTGCAGTAGATTTTACGCGTTTCGTGCAGATCACTAATATTAAGATGTATTCTTCGCTAATAAATGTGTCAACAAATTGTGAACATACGTTATATATTCATCGAACATAGTTCGTAACTCAAGTCACATATATCAGAAGACACCACACAAATGTGACTTAACATTTGTTAATGGTTTAGAGATAAAGTGTAGTTTACAAACTGGCAATCCTGCGTTATAATATGTAGTAGGCGAACATGATTTCCCATGACTTGATTCAAGGTCACGTTATTAGATTCTGTCATTGAAAGAAGTTGTTGATGTAGGCATATGCATTCGAGTTAACCTTTCCTTGTGTAAAATAAAAAAAAAAAAAAAAAAGAAAAGAAAAAAAGTCGCTATTTGCCATCTCATTTATCCTTCTAGCATTAAAATTATTTCTTTCTATGTAACATTCTTGTGGTGAATCAAAAGTATTCGGACATTTAATCAGTGGATTACTAATCTATTCATAATTTTGATCTGGTGTCCAATTTCTTGTTGAAGATCTTTAAATATTTTGCCTGCAAAAGTTAAACATACAGCTTTAAAAACAACAAAATGTCCAATTCCCATAGAAGAACATCTGACTTTTTATTTACAAACTTTATAATGGTCTTAGAGGTGTTTTTAAATTTTCAGCGTTGAGTCCTAGTGGTTCCCCTCTTCTCCCCGCAAGCTTTCGGCCCATTGTACAGTTTAGGTCAAAAGCAAACTTAGTGATGCCGTATGTTGTTGAAACGAGCAATCCTTCTTCTCGCTAATTTCAATCCCGAACTATGGGAGTAATTTGATAATCTCCAACAAAACACTCACAATTTTCTATAAAAAATCTGTTTTTAAATAAATATTCAGTGAAAATGTTATACGCGTATACAGGGTGTTTCAAAAGTCCCCTAACATACGGTAACTCATTATCCGAGTTACAATAAAATGTAAAAGGGGAAACTGTCTCCAAATGTGATGTTTTCAATCTAAACTGAAATTTTATATATATATATATATATATATATATATATATATATATATATATATTCATCCTCACGGCATTGTCAAGGCTCTATATTTGTATTTTACATTTATTATTGCAACCGGGTGTTACTGACTTCCGTATACGGTAGCCCGATCATCACCCTTGTTCTTCGCGCGCACAGTCATTCGAAGAACTGAAAACGTACTCTGTACACAAACAGTTTATGGTTGTGAACTCGGAAAGCCTGGTACTTCTGCTTGTCAAGGTCAAAAAGTGGGAGAAAAAAGTATGTGTAGAATGTAAAGAGGGTGCAACAGTGACTGTTGCTTGTAAGGGAACATATTCATTTGTAGTTCGTGCACATTCCGCCTGTAGCGCTACTGTGGCACGACGTATATTGTAACTGTATAACTCTTGTACACCGCTAGTAGGTCTATTCGCGTTAGTGACGACCGAAACTATGTTGTCAGCTCTGACTGCGATAAGGCACTGCTGTGCTGCTTTTCCTTCTCTTTTTTCCCCCTTTTCCATTTGTGAGACGTCAAACATGTTGTTTTTGCTTGTTGCACGCGCTGAACGTGTTTCGGGGAGCGAAGTATTTAAGAAGTTGACTACATATTCTTGTTTGCGATAGTTTTAAATTGGTTAACTGTTGAAAAATATACGAAAATAAAGCTGTACTTGTTAAGGTATATTAGTCGAGGACGTAGCTACTGACAGTGTTGATTACAGATTTTCTCGAGGAAGAATTTAATTACAGTAGAGGTGAAAAGGAGACGTCCATTTAGACAGCCCCCCCCCCCATTATCAGACTCAATCGGAAATGGTCTCAATCGTTTGTACACAAATGTTCAGGCGAAATTTTCGTTTGTACACAATTAGGGGCGCCGTCAGAACGAAAACAAAGTGGGGGCTGTCTAAATGGTAGCCCCCCAACAACATGTCCTATTCAAGCACAAATTGTCGCAATCATTTGTACATCGTTTCTACAGAAATGTGAAGGCGAAATTTTCGTTTGTACACAATTAGGGGCGCCGTCAGAACGAAAACAAAGTGGGGGCTGTCTAAATGGTAGCCCCCCACCAACAAGTCCTATTCAAGCACAAATTGTCGCAATCATTTGTACATCGTTTCTACAGAAATGTGAAGGCGAAATTTTCGTTTGTACACAATTAGGGGCGCCGTCAGAACGAAACCAAAGTGGGGGCTGTCCAAATGGTAGCCCCCCCCACCATGTCCACTTCAATCACAAATTGTCGCAATCGTTTTGTACATCGTTTGTACAGAAATGTGCAGGCGAAATTTTTGTTCTACACAATTAGGGGCGCCGCCAGAACAGAAAAAATGGGGGCTGTCTAAGTGGTAGCCCCCTACCATGTCCAATTGAATCAAATTGTTGCAATTGTTTGTACTTCGTTTGTGCAGAAATGTGCAGGCGAAATGTATGTTCGCACGCAATTAGGGGCGCCGCCAGAACGAAAAAAATTGGGGGCTGTCTAAGTGGTAGCCCCCGACCATGTCCTATGCAATCACAAATTGTCGCAATCGTTTGTACTTCGTTTGTACAGAAATGTGCACGCGAAATTTTCGTTTGTACATAATTAAGGGCGCCGCCAGAACAGAAAAAAATGGGGGCTGTCTAAGTTGTAGCCCCCCCACCATGTCCAATTCAATCACAAGTTGTCGCATTCGTTTGTGCATCGTTTGTACAGAAATGTGCAGGCGAAATGTTTGTTTGAACAAACTTAGGGGCGCCGCCAGAACGAAAACAAAGTGGGGAGCTGTCTGAGTGGTAGCTCCCCCCACGATGTCCAATTGAATCACAAAGTAATGCAATCGTTTGTACATTGTTTGTACAGAAATGTGCAGGCCAAATTTTCCTTTGTACACTATTAGGGGCGCCGCCAGAACGAAAAAAAATGTGAGGACTGTCTCAATGGTAGCCCCTCCCATTTCCAATTCAATCACAAATTGTCACAATCGTTTCTATATCGTTTGTACAGAAATGTGCAGGCTAAATTATTGTTTGTACATAATTAAGGGCGCCGCCAGAACGAAAACAAAGTGGGGGGCTGTTTAAGTGATAGCCCCCCACCATGTCCAATTCAATCACAAATTGTCGCAATCGTTTGTACATCGTTTGTACAGAAATGTGCATGCAAAATTTTTGTTTGTGCATAATTAGGGGCGCCGCCAGGGCACACGGAAGAAAATGCCTGATTCTAATAGAACTTTTCACGTAGAATTCGAATCTGCAATCAGTTTTTCTCCATCACCCTCAGTTTTCCCGTGACAGAGGCGTTTTCGGAAAATTTCCCCTCAAATTTCTGTTCTTTTTCTTTTTTTCTTTTTTTTAAACCATTTTCATACTTGTAGCTTGGGTACCTTAGGTATACAAACGCACAAATTATATTGTATATTAGCCTGATTTATACTTAGTAAGCCCTCTAAGTTTCATAAGAATAGCATTATTCTATCTAGAGAAATAAACATATTTATATAAAAAATATGCTATGTGTAATGTTCATTTTACAATATTCATTAGTGCAGATAAAATCACATATAACTTCCACGAAAATTACAATATAAGCACGGTTTATATCTTATTGGATTTGAAATAAAACATATTTTCAATGATGTATACACCGTGTCACCATTTTATATGTACTTAATAAATAATACAAAAGAAGTGAGTGGTATCTTCTTAATAAATGTGCACTTACTTACCTCAACTAATATGTTTTAGTTGTCGACTTTCTTCTGTGTTTGGTTTCTGGAACATCTCTTTTAAGTGTCCAACAGTAATCAGCTAGCATTTTTGAACTACACTGTCACTGGTACCTCTTCTCCATGGAGGAAATGTCCTGATGAAAATGTTCCCCATACTCATCACTAACAGCACCAAGCTTTTCAGGATAGAAATGCAGGTGGGAGTCTAGAAAGTGAACTTTAAGGGACATGTTGCAACCCATTTCATTGAATGATTGCCGGAAATCACTCACAATTTCACGGTAATTTGGGGCTTTCTTGTTTCCTAAAAATTTCTCTGTTAAACATTTAAATGGACACCAAGCTGCTTTCTCAACCAGAGTTAAGAGATCCTCAAATTTTTGGTCACGAATCAAACATCTTATTTGGGGGTCTACAAAAATCCCTAGCGTCACTAACCCGAGGAATTTTTTCCTTGAGGTAACAAGATCCTGCATTACTTTTGTCCATTGTCCTAACAAAGTTTTTGAAGAGCCCCAACTTTATGTGAAGAGGAGGTAGAATTATCTAATCAGGGCTCACCAGTGAGGAATAAACAGCATTCTTCTGTCCAGGAGTTAATACATGCGTTGGCCATTCCTTCTTGATGTAATGTTCCGCTTTGTTCCTGCTGTCCCATTCGCAGAGGAAACAACAATATTTCGTATAACCAAGCTGCAAACCCATTAACAAAGAAATGACTTGTAAATCACAGCAAACGGTCCACTTGTATTTCTCATACTGAATTTTTTCTAACACTATTTCGATGTTTTCATAGGTTTCTTTCATATTAGTTGCATAAGCCAAAGGCACTGAAGGAAATTTGTTGCTATTGTGCAAAAGGACAGCCTTAAAACTAGTTTTCAAAAAGTCAATAAGCAATCTCCACTCTGTACTTATATGTGCATGTCCAAGTCTATCCATCACAGCACAGACATTATTACAATACACTAAATCATTTTCTTGAGAATAGTAGTTCTGAAACTCTGTATGAAGGTTTCGAAAAATACACACTTTAGTGTCACGATGGAGCAGATTCCAGCCTTAAGTTTAGAATCAAGAAGTTCTGTGTGTGTATTGGAGAGTTTTAAATCCCGTATGAGGTCATTTAGTTCACCCGGAGTTATCAGATGGGAATCCAATGTAGATATGCTTCCTACATAAGTAGGATCATCATTTTCATTTGGAACTTCAATAGTTGCTTTAAGTACGTAATCCTCATTTACCGTAAGATGAGAAGGAGGTACCGGTACAGGTAATTCTGCACTGTGTGGAACTGGCCTAATTGCTGATGCAAATTAGGGTACTGTACTGTGTGGTTAGATTTACTGCTTATTTCTTTTATCTGTGTCATGCAAAAGTAGCAGTCTGAAGAATGATCTTTTGGTTCCCTCCAGATCATCGGTACTGCGAAGTTCATGTTTCGTCCACCATTTGCCCACCCAGTCAGACGTTTCACGCAAGTACAACAAATGTAGTGAGGAACCCAGTTCTTATCCTGGTCTCCTACACAGCAACCAAAATATAACTGATAACACTTCCTCACAAGTGGAGTAAAACATCGACGTTGTGATTTAAATATCAGCTCCCCACATACATAACAGAAATTGTCCGGTTTATTTACACACTTCCTCGACATCTTGTATCCTGTAAGGTATCACACACATACACACACACACACACACACACACACACACACACACACACACACACACACACACACACACACACACACACACAGGAATCTATACTCCATCAAATTCCCACAAAATCCCTCTAGACATTCCCTCATACAAAAATGGTGACATGGTGTACACATCATTGAAAACGTTTTATTGGAAGTCCAATGAGGTATAAACCGTGGTATATTGTAATTTTCGTGGAAATTATATGTGTTGAAGACCGACCCGACCCCACCCGTGACCCAAATTGACTGACCCGACCCGACAACCCGACCCGAGCTGACCCGATTGGCCCGACCCAAAGTGACCCGAGTGAACCAACCCGAGGTGACTTAACCCGACAACCGATCCGAGTGACTTGACCTTACAATCTAACCAGTTTGAGAGAGCTAGAACTTTACAAAACTGCCACCAGAAAAAAAAATGCTGACCAATTCTTATGCATAAACCATTGTTTCGGCTTTTTTTACTTGTAGTATAATTATCCTCCTCCTCCTCCTCAGTGTTCTCCCATTAATAAACAGGCCAGTTTCCGTGAACTAGGTAAGAAGCTTCCATTTTTGCGATTTCCCGCTAATATCTGCCTCGCAACCCAACATAAAGTACCACCCACCTTATTGCAATCTATCAATTCCAACCTTCTTACACACTCTCGCTCTCCTGATATCACCCCCTTTACTACATCCCTCAGAATGCAATCCCTTAGCAAGATCAAAACTTGTGATCCGTCCATTTTTCGCTTCCTTATATCGTCTAATATTGCTCTCGTCTCTTGCATTTTTTCAGCATTTCCTAATTCGTTTTCCTCTCTACCCTGCTAACCTTCTTTATTTTACTCCACATCCAAATTTCCAAGGTTAAAATTTAGGCAATCAAGTTCGAAAGTCAAAATAAAATTTGACTGAGTTCTGAAGACAAGTTCTGAAGGCTAAAATAATAAAAGTTCTGAAGACAACATTATTTTCTAGTAAGGAATGTATATACAACTTCTTTTAATATTTTTTGCTGTGTAACAAACAACAATTTCATCACGTTAACATTCCGATTTTTCTATTTAAAAACAGCGTTGCTGTCTGATAGAATCATAAGGAACTAATTGCACTGAAATATCATTCTGTAGGGAATTACCTTTTATTTTTTCTTGATTAAATTATCTAGAAGATATTTGCAACGTTATATAAAATTAGCAAGTATTTTATTGCGGAGAAAGTCAAATCACTACCGCAATAATAATAATAATAATAATAATAATAATAATAATAATAATAATAATAATAATAATAATAATAATAATCTGAAGGTGACCAAGAAAGTTCTGTCTCTTTGTGGAGGTCTGTGTTCAATTGGCCCTCACACCGTGAGTTGAATGCGAATGGATATAAGGTGAAGGTCAGTTGTTGGACGAGACGAGACGAGACAGAATTTTCATGAAAGGGTACGAGATGAGACAGAGCTCTTTCAATAGAAACATATGCACTTTTCCAGACGAGACTACCTTCACGACACATTTTCGAAACGAGAATGCCCCAAACCAGGTCTCGTGAGCAACACTAGTAAGTATATCCAACATACTACTTGGTTGTGGCTGTTCAGATACACCGTGAACGTGCGTAAGGACTGAGTGAACATGGGGCCTTCACAGAGCGTCATAAGGGCTTGTTTGCTGTACGAGTTCAAATTGCTGCACCGCGGGGCGGAAGATATGACAGGCCTTTGGTGAGGGTGTCGTGACTACGCGGAGAGTGCAGTGGTATGACGGTTTAAGGACGGTGACGAAACACTCGAAGACGCACCACGTGCCGGAAGACAAACAGATGTTCAAAATAAAGATCTTCAGGCAGCAATTGAGGCGAAGACAGACATGTGAGGAACTGGTACTACCTTTCAGTGTAAGTGGAGAAACCATTCGGCACCACCACCATCAACTTGGGAAGCACTGCAAGTTGGGTTGATAGGTCCTACATGATTTGACTTGGAGCCAGAAAGCAACGCGAGCAGACACCTGTGTTTCTTTTGTGTCTCGTCTGAGGAAGGAGCAATTTCTGGACAGGGTGTTGACATGTGATGGGAAGTGGGTCCTGTACGAAGCTCCACGGCGCCGTCATTGTTGGTTAGCATCCCATGAACCGGTTCAAAAACAGCCCAAGCCAGCACTACGCCAGAATAAGGTTCTCCTGTGCATTTTGTGGACTGCTCGAGGCATCGTCCATCGGGAACTACTACCAGCTGGTCAGATCATCAATGCAACTGTGTACTGTCACTGTGTACTGTCTGGATCCAGCAGTTCTGAATCGCAAAGGGGTCCTCTTGTTACAAGGCAACGCTAATCCCCACGTGGCTAAAATGACCCAGTACATCATTCTACGCCTTGGATGGAAAACACTATTGGATCCGCCATACTCCACGGACATTGTACCGTCCGATTATCACCTGTTCCATTCCTTGGACAATCACCTTAGAGAACGCCAATTCAAACAGCTAGAAGAGGTTCAATATGCACTTGATACCTTCTTCACTTCACGTCCCACCAAGTTCGACTGCGATGGAATCCATGGCCTTCCAGAACGTTTTCAGAAGGTCGTCGAGGCTGATGGAGACGATTTTTGATATTCCAGGTACGTCTTAGGTTACATACCAATGTTCGAAGGTGTTGGTGAAAAGGCGGCGGAACTTTCTTGGGCACTCTTAAAGTTATAATAATAATAATAATAATAATAATAATAATAATAATAATAATAATAATAATAATAATAATAATAATAATAATAATAATAATAATAATAATGTGTCCTGCCCAAAGGCAGATGTTTGACCCGAAGGTCCATGGGTATTGATTCCAGCTCGTACCAAGTAAGTTTTCTGGTGGACAAACCCTATGTGCATGGGTTTTCTCGGTGTTCTCCCATTTCCTCCCACTTTCTTCATTCAACCACTTCAATTATTTCTCATCATCACTGTCTCTCTTAGCGTTGGTGCATAACGTGGGACGTTAACTAGATATTTCCTTTCAATTTCACTTAATGTGACATTTAACTTGACATAGAAACGCAGAAAGGAAAAAAGTCAGTAGTAATATTAATTACAATTACAATACCAATTAGTTAATATAGGGTAAAATTAAAATTTTATTACTATTTCACCTTCAATTAGTCACATTTATCATTCATTCACCAACTTCGAATTGAATTCCACAACAAAGCTCTTTATAGTATTCCGTATAGAAAATAAGTGAAGAATGTGACGACCCGACCCGAGTGACCCGACACGAGCTAACCCGACTGACCCGACCCGACAACCCGACCCGTAACCCGACCCGTTTGAGAGCACTATCAGAGGGGTACTATTTACAGTACAATTTATTTTGTATGGTTTAGAATACTTTAAGGCTACCATACTTTTTGAAAACAGAAAAAACGGGACATCTTACAAATTAGTAGTAAATATTGCATTTTGTATTAATTTTATCTTTCGAATTTTACTACAGTATCGCACTAGTTATACAACTTAAAATAATGTATTAATATAGTCCATACTCAGTGGCGTATTTAGGGGGAGGGCTTCCGGGCTTAAGCCCCCCACCGAAATCTTACTTACTATAGTAAAGTATATGAAATATCTTGCAGAATTTTCATATTTTCAGGCAAAGCACCCCCGGAAGTTAGCAAAGTCCCTCCCGAAACAAAATCGTAAATACGCCACTGTCCATACTTAATCAACAGTGCTAAAAATTATTATAGAAGCTAGAAGCTGTTATACAATATAAACGCAATCAGTGAACATACAATATTTAGGCAAAAATTATATTTTCAATATTATTACGCATACCACCTTTACATGCTCTACATGTCTATAAAGAAAAATATCCAGATTTATGAAGTTGTTTCAAAATTTCAATAGGCTGATTTATTTTTGTTAACCTAAAATGCGAACTAAAAGAAAGCAATTTGCATAATTGTTTTTCTGAAGCAGAAAAAAAATGTGTTTTCGGGGCTGGTCTGCAACGTCACATGAATTTGTTGCCACCTCGGGGTATACATTCTTACTTTTAGTGATAAGAGTTATACTTAGGAGGATTTAAACATTGCATGTTATATCCGGGAAAGCAGCGATTGCAATAATAATAAAGATTAGAATGAAATTGTTCCTATAGTATTGTCGGAATTGAAAGCAAAAGGAATAAGTCGATTTTATTATCTTTTCAGAAATTTTGATATGTAATTAATAATAATAATAAAGAAAAAAAAACAGGACAAGAAGGAAAATTTCTGCACACCGGGACAAATTTTAAGAAACCGGGGCGTATGGTAGCCTTACATACTTATTTGCATGCGGAGTGTCAGTACGGAGCCACTACGTAGCAGAGTTGAAACAAAACCTCGTAAATAGGTTGCCAACTCAGGAAAACAAAATTACCGGCACACCCTCAAAATTCTCTGTACAAATGAGAAACTGAAGACTGTATTGATCGTTATTGTATTTACCAGCAATTGTCACTTGTTTAAAATTATCGAAACAGATGAATAATACTGGATATTAATCTTTATGTAACAATAGTTGATTCGTAAAATGAAATTTATTCCATAAACTTCACTTCAAACAAAGGAAATTGCTTTAAAAAGTCATTTTCTACTCTCAATAAATGAATAAAATTCTTTTACAATAAAATATAAGTGTTATCAAATTTGTTACGTTAAATAAATAAAAAAAACTGCCATACGTTAAAAAAATATCGATAATGTATAATACAACGGAAATTTGTGTTTGTAAAGGCACTGTTGAAAAATTTCGATGTTCAATGTTATATTCTGGATTGCAGATTCCAAAATACCGGTCATAAGGGGTCTAATAAGAAGTTTGTACCGGTCACCGGCCTTAATCAAAATTACAGCAAATACCGGCCAGTTAGCAACTCTACTCATAAATCAGAATGCTGAATGCACCAAAATACTTCACCATGCATTCTATAGTTTCTGCAAAATGAGTTTAATGAAGATGATCAAATAAAACAAAATACTGTGTTATAATTTTCCCTTTAACAGTCTACTTTGTGAATTTGTTATATCTTCCACTTATCAATTTCCTGTACGAGATGAGAATAACGGTTTCTGCGCAAGATAGAAAGAAAAAAATACATTTTTCTCATAAGGATTCAGTTCACGTAAGAAATAATGAATAAGTTTAATAATAAGAGCCGAGGAGTGAAAAACTAACTCAGCAATAATGATTGTAAGTATAAATATAAATATAAAAAAACAAAAAAAAACATTTAATTCCATCATCGTTAGGATAAGATCAATATAGTGAATCACACGATAGTGTGAACAAACCAAACCACACAATAGTGTGAACAAAGTCCTGTTAGAAAAATACTCCATAAATGTGACACATTTTTTTAATGCTTCTACCATTTATACAATCCCTCACATTGTTTTCGTTCTGGCGGCGCCCCTAATAGAGTACAAACGAAAATTTCACCTGCACATTTCTGTGCAAATGATGTACAAGCGATTGATATAATTTGTGATTGAATTGGATATGGTGGGGGCTACCATTTAGACAGCCCCACTTTGTTTTCGTTCTGGCGGCGCCATTAATTGTGTACAAACTAAAATTACGCATGCATATTTCTGTACAAACGATGTACAAACGATTACAAAAATTTGTGATTCAATTGGACATGTTGGTGGGAAGCTACCACTTAGAGAGCCCCCAGTTTGTTTTCGTTCTGGCGGCGTCCCTAATTGTGTACAAACGAAAATTTTGCCTGAACATTTCTGTAAAAACGACGTACAAACGATTGCGACAATTTGTGATTGAATTGGACATGGTCGGGGGCTACCACTTAGACAGCCCCACTTAGTTTTCGTTCTGGCGGCGCCCCTAATTGTGTACAAACAAACATTTCGCCTGCTCGTTTCTGTACAAACGAAGTACAAACGATTGCGACAATTTTTGATTCAATTGGACATGGTGGGGAGGTATTACTTAGAAAGCACCCTACTTTGTTTTCGTTCTGGCGGCGTCCCTAATTGTGTACAAACAAACATTTCGCCTGCCCGTTTCTGTACAAACGATTGCGATAATTTGTGATTGAATTGGACATGGTGGGGGCGTACCACTTAGACAGCCCCCTTTTTTCTGTTCTGGCGGCGCCCCTAATTGTGTACAAACGAAACTTTTGCCTGCACATTTCTGTACACACGAAGTAGAAACGATTGCGATAATTTGTGATAGAATAGAACTTGTTGGTGGGGGGCTACCAGTTAGACAGCCCCCCACTTTGTTTTCGTTCTGGCGGCGCCCCTAAGTTTGTTCAAACAAACATTTCGCCTGCACATTTCTGTACAAACGATGCACAAACGAATGCGACAACTTGTGATTGAATTGGACATGGTGGGGGGGCTACCACTTAGAGAGCCTCCATTTCTTTCTGTTCTGGCGGCGCCCTTAATTATGTACAAACGAAAATTTCGCGTGCACATTTCTGTACAAACGAAGTACAAACGATTGCGACAATTTGTGATTGAATAGGACATGGTCGGGGGCTACCACTTAGACAGCCCCCAATTTTTTTCGTTCTGGCGGCGCCCCTAATTGCGTGCGAACATACATTTCGCCTGCACATTTCTGTACAAATGAAGTACAAACAATTGCGACAATTTGTGATTCAATTGGACATGGTGGGGGGGGGGCTACCAGCTAGACAGCCCCCAATTTGTTTTCGTTCTGGCGTCGCCCTTAATAGTGTACAAACGAAAATTTGGCATGCACATTTCTGTACAAACAATGTACAAACGATTGCGATACTTTGTGATTCAATTGGACATCGTGGGGGGAGCTACCACTCAGACAGCTCCCCACTTTGTTTTCGTTCTGGCGGCGCCCCTAAGTTTGTTCAAACAAACATTTCGCCTGCACATTTCTGTACAAACGATGCACAAACGAATGCGACAACTTGTGATTGAATTGGACATGGTGGGGGGGGGGGCTACAACATAGACAGCCCCCATTTTTTTCTGTTCTGGTGGCGCCCTTAATTATGTTCAAACGAAAATTTCGGGTGCACATTTCTGTACAAAAGAAGTACAAACGATTGCGACAATTTGTGATTGAATAGGACATGGTCGGGGGCTACCACTTAGACAGCCCCCAATTTTTTTCGTTCTGGCGGCGCCCCTAATTGCGTGCGAACATACATTTCGCCTGCACATTTCTGTACAAACGAAGTACAAACAATTGCGGTAATTTGTGATTCAATTGGACATGGTGGGGGGCTACCACTTAGACAGCCACCATTTTTTTCTGTTCTGGCGGCGCCCCTAATTGTGTACAAACGAAAATTTCGCCTGCACATTTCTATACAAACGAAGTACAAATGATTGCTATAATCTGTGATTGAATAGGACATGTTGGTGGGGGGGGTACCAGTTAAACAGCCCCAATTTGTTTTCGTTCTGGCGGCGCCCCTAATAGTGTACAAACGAAAATTTGGCCTGTACATTTCTGTACAAACAATGTACAAACGATTGCGGCAATTTGTGATTTAATTGGACATGGTAGGGGCTACCATTTAGGGGAACTCCCTCGAGAGGAATCACTCTACTTATTTATTGCAAAAAGCAGAATTTAAAAATTCGCATTCGTCCAAAGTTATCGTGTGAAGTAACAGCCGTTTGTATGTACGTACTAATATTGATAAGTTCCACTACGCGATCCCAATTAATAGTGCATATACCCGCGCCACACACACACACACTAGCATTTGTACACACGAAAGTATACCTAGTAGTATCCACATGCTTACGCCGGTAACTAGAAACAAACAAACACACACACACACACAGTGAGAGAGAGAGAGAAAGAGAATATCTTGTTGTACCTTTATACTGAATGCACAATTACTCACAAAATCAGTTAAAAAAGAAAAAAGAAAAAAGTTGTAAATGAAACTTTCAAAGATTGGTAGCACTGCTGCGTGTCACACATGAGATTGTTCCATAATGATTGATTCGTAATATGATGTATATGGGTTTCTTAATGGTAGTATAACAAAATGCCTTCAAATTGACCACTAAATAAAAAGTGAAATTTATTTCTCAAATTTTGTAAAATCGAAGTCGGTGGGCATTATGGGAACAGTCTACAATAACAATATATGCAAATAAATATTAATATACTTCACGTTTTCCAGTGGGTGCAAGAAAGCTTCGAATAGTATTTGTTGCCAGAAGCATTAGCTGATGTAATATATATATATATATATATATATATATATATATATATATATATATATATATATATATATATATAATATAATATTAATCGGATGAGTCGTTTGGCCTGTACACTCTATGCGCCCAATGTCAAATGAAAATGCAACATTGCCATTAATAAAGGGGCTGGGAGAGCGATGTTGCATTTTCATTTAATATTGGGCGCATCAAGAGTATACAGCCCAAACGCTCATCCGATTTAAAATATTCCTTCACTTTAGATTGAAAACAACGTATTTAGAGAAGGTTTTTTCCCTCTTACATTTTGTAGTAGCTCTGATAATAGTTACCCTATGTCAGGGGACTTTTGAGACACCCTGTATAATTCGAGAGAACTTAGCTCTTACCAAGTTTGATTTGTAGTGGACATCGTGTGCGTTCGTTTTCCCGGAGTTTACCCGTTTCCTTCTACTTTCTTCATTTCACCATTTCATTCATTCTCATTTTTAGCATAAACGTTGGCTTAAAATAACTATTTCATTTCCACGTAATGGAATTGTGTGAAAATAATCTTGTCCCCGAGACGAGAAATTGCTTGTCTGGTCTCGAAAACTAGACGAAAAGGACATTTTTTAAATGCGAAACGAAACTAGGAACAAAAGTTTTCGTCTCGCTTTCGGAATGACTAGAAATCTCGTGCGTTTCGTAGGCAACACTAGTTCATCGCAAGTCTTAAATCTCATACTCTGTTTTAGTGTATGAAAACTACAAATTGGTAAATACAACAAAAATATTTTTCAGCGTTTAACCCTTTTAAGTTTTTTCGGTCGTTTTCGACCGATATTGTAGTGTCTTAAAGATTCGATTAAAAGAGAACTAAGAATGCTATTTAGTTCCTTCTTTTTTCCAAGAGGGGAGGCATTCAAGAAAGTTTTGGAAGGGTCTATACGCTTCCGAGCGTCAGAACATAGGGGGTATGACGTCATCATTTTACAAATTCCCTTTTTTTTACTGACGTCTAACTTCAACATTTTTTGGTGAGCTTCTCTTTAATCCTAGAATCCTAACATTTTCCCTAAACAATCAGTGGACCAATTAGTTTTTATGAAAATTTTTTCAGATCTCTTCGTCAACATAGAAGGGGGATTCAGAGGGACAAAAGGGTAAAAAAAAGGGGATATTTTTTTAACCAAAAATCCCACTTTCGTGATTCTTGCTCCGCTCGGCTACATGATAGGGACATTTCAGTAATACTTTCTGAAAGCCTACTCGATTCTGAAGAGAACGACGTATGAATCACCATCCTACGATAATTAGGGACGTGTCAGGAAATTTTTGAAATTTATATAGGGTCTTCTGGGACATTCTGGGAATATTCCCAGAAGAGGAAAATATTTTTTCCGTCCTTAGTGTTGAAGATACGAGATTGGTATTTGGCACAAGCAATTAGTACACTACGTAGTAGTTTTGAAAGTGATTTCTGGATCTCCATGTTTGCCCAGGGCCGCGTCAGAGGGTTCCAAACCGGAAAAAAAGGGATTTTTTCAGCAATAATCCCTATTTTCCTAAATTTTTCCCTCAGGGATATCCGAGGGACATGCGGGTGATACCATCTGAAAGGCTACTCCATTCTGAACAAAACGACGTATGAACCATAATTTTACGATTATTAGGGGCGTGTCAGAAATTTTTAAAAATTGGTAGTGTGCATGTTAGGGAAATTTTGGGCGTTTTTTTGATGCTCTCTCAACATGGGTAAAAAATTTTCCCGCTCTTACTATTCAAGACAGGAAATTCGAATTTGTCACAAGTAATTAGTACACTACCTAGTATTTTCCCAAATTTTTGGAGGTTTGTGCGCAGACCCGGTAGAGCCTCAGGGGGCCTCAAACTTTGAAGAAGTTTTTTTTTTGGTAAAAAAAAATCCCGATTTTCCCTCAAATAATTCTCTTCTGGCATATTATAGGGACAACTAAGTGATACCGTTTGAAAGGCTGTTCCATTCTGAGAAAAACAAGGTATAAACCATGATCCTAGGATAAATAGGGATAACGCTGTTGCTGATTATCTGAGACTCAAGAAAAAATCCTAAAAAGGCGAGAATTTAAAAGGGTTAAAGATACCCAAGTCGTCATACAAGCTCCAATTATCAGTACGGTTTTAATATAGATATTCTAATTTAGTACATTATAATCATTCATAATTCGATCCATAAGATTCTATTGGTGACCCCCCCCAACCTCCCTCGTCTGCAAATCATAGTATGTGAATCATCATCAGCTCTCAGGAGTTGGAAAATAAAAATCAAAGGTTGCACATTTATTAGATTAGATTCCTGTACTGTATCAAATATAAATTTCTTGTAAGTAGAGAAATGCACGACAGATGTCAGTAGTTCTTTTCGCATTGCGTGTTGCTGCCCTCTTGTGGCACGAGTGGGAACTACGAAGACGTATGGTAAGTTTTATTTTCACGGTCACGGAATATCAGTCATGTGTGTGTTTCTTCATAGTATTTGAACATTTTTATTTTGCTTTTTTTGTTTTAAACCAATACCAGTTTGATTCATTTTTTATTACTATTGCAATGATACGTATTTTCAATGAATATGCATATTCGTGAGACAGTTCACACAAGCAGCTATGGATTACCGATGTCAATACTAACATGCAATAATTTTAAATCGAGATTTGCGAACCTGTGGAGCTTTCCTTTCTCTTACGGATAAAAGAAATCAAACATGTAACTTGTTTTAGTTTTCTCGGAAAACTTCATACTCCAGTCCTTGTTCACTTTTATTACTTCGAAATCTTCTGTTGTGACTATGATCAATTTAAAAAATTTGTTGTTCGAAATTTGGAAATTTGAATGTATAGACTTGAATACCAATTTCTGTAAAATGACATTGTGTGCGTCCATTAGAACACACGTTTTTAGTTGTTGAATTTTCATCAACTAATGGTTTGAGAATTTGGAGATGACATTTCAAACCTCAGAAGGGTTTGGATTCGGGACACCAATCCTCCCGATTTTTCTCAGGATTGATTGATTGTTCATTTTTATGACAATAATTCATGACTAACGAGAAATCTAAAGACTTGTGTAATCCACACTCTATGTATATCCACTAGTTTAATGAAGTACTGAATAACTTTTTTTTTGTACTCGTATCTATATTATTAACTAAATACCTTGAGGGCAAGATACCGGATTTGATTCCTGTGCTGTAGATCTGCGTCTCATATAGCCTTGATACTGAATGGGGTGCTAAATTCCAAATCAACCAAGTAATCTGCCAATTTTTGTGCATCTAAAAATAAAAGCATTGAGCGCTCTTATCACTGATTCACCGTGTCGTCTTCATTTTGTTTGGTTAGCCTAATAATTTTGTAGATATGCGGCATGTTTTTGAGTGTTCTGCGTCCTTATTGAATGCTGGGGTTATGAAGGATGGACTAACTGCTAAAATTTGCTCCCAATCAGGGCCGGCCCTAGGCAATTTCCAGCTCCGTGCAATGGCATAATTTGCCGCCCCGTTTCTCCAGAAAGAACACATCTTAAAAAGCCACGATTTTAAGTATGCTACCACATCATGAACAATAAAGGGAAGGAAAGTGCACTTGCACTCAGAAAGGCCTTAACAATACAAATACGATCTCATTGTCTTTTTTTCTTTAAGTAATAATCTGTTATGTTAGATAAAGCACACACACCTACAAAGGAAGGATGGTAATACTTTTTATAGAATTCAATCGAGCTTCAATCCCAATATATCAGTTTGCAATTCCAGTGCAATTAGCTCTTTTATCTTTATTTTTTGATTTTCCTCTAAAAAAAAAAAAAAAAAAACTTGTTTCCACCTTCAGTGATAAGGAACTGGTTTGTAACAAAGACAAGACGGGTTTCCATATCAAAACTGTGATAACTAACTAAATGAAACAGGTGTTCGCTATTGTTCGAGAATCGAGTATTTAATAACAATCAAGCAATTCATGCTGAGATTTGTTTGACCATTTGCTTTAGCACTGCCCATGTTACCTTAAACTAATGCGATCTACATAATTTATGAATGTAGTAGTATTCAAATAGAAAGTCAGCTTAGTAAATTTAACTACCATCATCATGAAGTCAGTTTCCGAGAGAAATATTTATTTTAAATAATATTGTTATGACAGTTTTTGCCGTCCCGTGCAAATACATGTTGCGCATATGGTAGAGCCGGCCCAGATACCAACTACGACTAGGGGTTGAATTTGGTGCAGTTGGTAAGTTTACAAACCTTCACGGATGATTAGACCCTCACAGTGCAGGCCGTCCAGAAAAACTGGATTCAGGACCATGCCAGTGACCGAACTGTCAACATTGCCTGTAACATCCAGTCGGTAATTCTTCTTCCTACGAAATATGCTAAAATGCAAGACTGCTTCGGACCCCATGATAAACTATAAATCCCAAAATTAATTCTAGATTCGGATGAGAGTCTCACGTTATTCTAGAAGTTCTAGATTTTATTCCAGATTAGCTTTTTTCGATCCAGATCCTACCTTTTTGTAGACTCGAATTTCGATATCTGTATACCTTCTGGATGCGAATCCAAACAATTTTGGTAATTTCTAGGATGCACTTTCATTGGTGACTCTATAATCTGATTTAGGACTTCGACTTTTTAAAGTACAAATTCTTGTAAGAAGCAATCTTCACAAGCACCATCCTGTAGCCAGTTTCAATGTTCGTACATGAGCATTAAAAAAAGTAACAGGAAGAATCAAATCGGAAGTAGATGCGTATTATGTAATTTCTTCGTATTCATACGTTTTCACCGGTATTAGCAAATAATTTTGCAGTATCTGACGTTTTATTTACCCGTATTGCATGTTACATAGATATGTGCAGAACAACGATATTACTTTCATTTATATTGACAGTTTGTAACAATACAGATCAATACGAAGATTGTGCTGGTTGGAGTTCGGTGCAAAGAATACACCGTACACACATCGTTGAACATACTGGCAACTGTGGTTTGAGTGGCGTGATGTAAGCTTTTATAGCACTTTACATATTTATGGAAATTGAAAATTGTTTCAGCAAAAACTGGATACAAAGGGTATATCGCGGAGAAGAAAAGCGATTTTCTTAATGAAAGAAAAAAAAACTTTTAAAATATAAAGCTACATTTCTTAAATTTTAAACAATATGATGTGTGAAATTTCTTAAGAGTCTTCATCCCGGCGAAATTAAAATATCGCTAATTTTACATTAATTATGTGATATCTTCAAATAGATAAAAGATAATCGAAATGTGGAACAAGAGCGCCCTAGACAATATTATTTTGCATGAGGTACCGTTATCACGACTCACTTATCTGCTTTCGATTTCGAGCCATTTTGAATATCGGCATTTATTTTCGCGTTTCTAAACAGCTGAAAACATAAAGCCACTAGGTGACTTGTGATAACGGTACCTCACGGAAAATAATATTGTCTAGGGCGCTCTTGTTTCACATTTCAATTATCTTTTATCTATTTGAAGATATCACATAAATACTGTAAAATTAGCGATATTTTAATTTCGCCGGGATGAAGACTCGTAAGGAGTGGAATGCTAAGGTCGCTTTCATGAAACGTACTTAAAGTATAAACGACACTAACTAAATATGACCGTTTGCTACACACTTTATTCCCAATCCAAACGAGATTTTTTTTTTCTGCGTGATTTCATGGTAACTTGAAATTTGCGAAGTATTATTTTTCGCATTAAAATCCAAACCAATAGAATGGATCCACAAGTTTCGAACTTACTTTCGACCCGCAATTCGTAAATTTAAATTATTTTTCCAATTAAAATTAGCATAAATAAAATTATCCGTTCTAGCCATAGAAATATGATACTATATGTATTTTTTTTTCTATGTTGAAGAATATAGAATGTTAGTAACATTATCTTTTTTAAAGACACACAGATAGCACTAAATTAAGCAAATGAATATCAGAGCTAAACAAACAAAAGTACAATGTAGTTTCTGAGCACAAAACTTCGAGAGATAATGTTCTCGGTATACGGGCAAAAGCAGTACTATGAGCGTCGAATTCTCAGTACAAGCGCGTGAGTGCGTTCGTAACTCGAAATATTGTCTGTAAGCCGAGGGGGAAAATTGTTCACAAAACTTTTTCGCAAAACTATGAGTTCGTAAACTGTGGGTCTACTTTTTCTTTCTCGTTCGTTCGTTTTCTTTCATTCGTTTTTTTCTTAATTGCTCAATACGCATTCGTTGGCCTATCTATCAATGCTCGTTATAAATGTCAGGTCTAACACCAACCAATTATTTAATTACTACTCCACTAAATATTAAAACCCACATATTCCCGAATTATTTTTCGTCACGGATTTCGATGATAGTTATAAATATTAATTAGTTAGTGTCAATAATTGCTAAAATGTTGAAAATAGTTTGATATTTCTAATGAGTGCATCTGTGTGGGGGTGGGTCGAAATCGTCCCCTGGGAATATCGTGGTTAATACTCTGTGTCGTTTTTGACCCAGTGGGAAGATATGTAGAGGTGGGTCGAAAACGACCCCATAGGAATATAAAGGGTTAACGAAGTTCCTGCCAAGTATTTCCACATTTAATACTGATATTAAATTACCATTAATGCATCAAAAAATAACTTAGAAAAATTGATCAACTTGCTTTACCCAATACATTGATCCAAAGTATATTTATAATATCTGTATATTACCTAATTTGTTATTCAGCATTTTAACAAATTGTTCTTTGCCAAATCCTGTTGGAAGATATTTGGTGTCGGAGCCATATCTTTTCTTAGCCCATTGATTTCTATGGAAAATATTCGTTCTATCGTTTCTTTGAAATGAATAGGGAATCAAGGTTTGATTCTTACTGAGTTCTTCTTCAACTCTAGTTAAATGCGTGTTTCCTTGTCAAAATGCGTTTGCATTATATATAAACAAGTCAGCCGACACCGGACAGAGTGCAAAACGATGGAAAATTGTAACACTCTTCGCGCAAAGAATTCATGCTCAAATCTAAATCTTCCTTGTACTATTTTGAAGTAATTCAATCGAAACAGTGGTTTATTTAAGTTATAATTAAATCATGGCGATAGGTTTTAAATCTCCATCTATTGAAGTCAGGCAATCAGCAACACTTATATTAGCTTGAATGTGTATTATTAGGGAATTAGCGTAATTCACAAACTGACATTGTTTTTATATTATAAATAGAATTAATTGCATTTTATTTGATTTTAAAAATATTAAAATTATTTATTACTGAATTTAATTTTCACATTTAACACACCTTGGGACATTTAAGAAAGCAGTAAAATGAAATCTTTGTTTTACGTTCCACGATTATCCTGGCTAAGCTAAAGGAGACGGTAATGATGAGAAATGAATGCAATACTGGAATGAATAAAGTGGGAGGAAATGGGAGAACTCCGAGAAAACCTACGCACACTGTGTTTGTCCACCACCACAAAATCCACTTGGCGCGAGGTGGGATCGAACCAGGGATCCCTTGCGTCAGAGGTAAACTCTGTACCACTGAGCTACCACACCAGTTAAATAAAAATATTGAAATCCAAGACCGTCATTTGGGGCTTCAGGGATTCAGGGCCGGATTAAAGGGGGTCATTTGAGAGGCTGTAGCCCCGGGCCTCGAAGTGAATAGGGACCTCTCGATTCTGATCAAAATCTCAACTGGCTATCTAAAAAGTCATAAAGATACAATCATCATAAAATAAAATACGAAGCATATTCCCTTAACTTTCCTACTGTACTTTAGGCGAAGTCAGTAGGGGCCACATATTTTTCCTAGCTCCGGCCCTCCAGATGGGTTAATCCGGTCCTGCAGGGAGTCAATTGCTCCTACCCCCTGAGTTTGACATTTGTATACATTTTAATCCATAAGATGATAAAATACCAATGAAAAAACTTGAAAATTTACTGATATCTAAAGGTTTCCCCCCTCCTCCGAAGCAAAATCCGAAATGACACTGCTGTTCAAATCCCTGTACATTTCAGTGAGAAAACAATATAAATCATTGTACTATAAAAACAAAGGTATTCGATACTCTAGATCGTAATTAATTTCGGCTAAATTCAAATATTATTCCATTTATCTCACAATGAGGGGTAAAGACCGGAAATTGAACCTGGAACCACATGCGTTTAACCATACAACTTCAGGAACTAACAAGTAAGAGCTCATCTATAATTTTTCCTATTAAAGTGGACCTTTTTTACTTTCGTTAAGACTATAGTGTAAAAAGTTTTGAAAACACACTACTGTACACGTAACGTTAAGGTTGATGTAATCCTAAGGTCGTGATCAGTGTATGCTTTTTTTTTTTTTTCTATCAATGAAATCATTGGAATTCAAGAAAGAGCACGAAAATATTTGTAGCTTCTTATAAATGTTGCACGGAAGCAAAAACAAAATATCCTATTGTTCGTTTGTTTTTTCAAAGGGTTACAACATGGAGAAAGTTACGTTTGTTTACTTTCACTAAAAGAGTTCTTGTCTTTCTTGAAAAAATAAAATGATGGTAACAAACTGCCAAGCAATGACGTACATATACATGTTTTTTTTGGAAGAGCACCATTTCACGACTACGGCTGCCTGAATCGCATTCACAATAAACTTCCGTCTTCCGTTACTTAATTTCTTTTCCCCCTTTTGAATTCGATATTTTTTTTTTCTTATTTTAAAGCCTTTTTAATGTTGTTGGGACATCAGGCTAGAGAAGAAAGACAAGATTAATTAATATGTTTTGTCTACTTTTGCCTTTGTTAAGTCATTTCTTACAGCAGTAGTGATTCTCAGTTATGCATTGTTGAAATTTATGAAGATTTGTTAACTTCAAACTGAAAAATGTGCGACATCCGAAGTGTTATATTTAATATGGTCTCGGTTTTCTACCAAACTATGCCTTCGAAATATAAACATTATATGTATAACCAGTGGCGTAGCGTGACAACTCTTTTTTGCATTATTTTTCTTGAATACATGACGAAGAATCTGTTACTGTTTGTAAAGTTCTTTATTTTGAGAAAAGAAAATCGTGTGTCTTAGTAACCAAGTATTTACCATCCGTGTTTTAATCTAGGCGCGTGGTTCTGGTTTTAATCCCTGGTGAAGAGGCAAACTCTCGGATAAAAAATTTTAATTGTTAGGATCCTACTTTAAATAGAATGAAATTTCTTGTTTTACGTCCCACGATTGTCTTTTTGGGGTAAAGTAGACGGATGATTGATGAAAGTAAATGGTTTTAAAATAATTTTTGGAATTATGATGGGGATAAGGGAGAACTTGAAGAAAGAAAAAAAAAAACACGGATGTTGCTAACCACAAATTTACTTGGCCTGGGATCGAACCAGAAATTCCTCACCAGAGGCGAGTGCTGTGCCACTACGATCCACCTATCCTACTTTAAGTCATGCCTTTTTTAGTTTACCCTCGGTTCTCAAAAGACACATTAAGTTCGAAAGTTGATCGGCCGCATATACAAGAGTAAATCAACCATATGATAGACTTAGCAAATCAACGCATTTCACGTAATTGTTTCTCAGTTCTGTTATTGTTGATATTGTAAAATCCAAGTCCAATTTTAGCCAGAGATGGGAAGAAGTCATGAAGTTGACCATCATCCAAGTTGACCAAGAGGCCTTACATCAAATTCAGTGACAATAGCTATTGGATGATATAGGTTGCAAGAGAATGAAAACATGGATTTCTGATATTGATGGTAATAATTACTACAACTTGGAGATGTAACATAGGGTGGAGTTTTGTTTCACTCTTCTGAGATCATCTTGGTCTCAAATCTGATTCATATTCTATATACAGTGTTGTTTCAGAAATTCTTCAACGCTTTTAAAAAATATTTTTATCCACGAAAATAGTTTGTAACAAAATTATAAAGTTAGTCGAAGTTGGTTTAAACTTACTGTAAACATCAAAATTTTAGAAAATGAACCGAATAGTGTGTGCAAAAGTACTATTAAAATGAGCTAACAGTTGTTTTCAAGACTTCTTGCATAGTACAGAAATCTGAGTACCCTACAACTAAGACACCATTAACTGTGTACTCAAGATTTCTGACCTAAGAGAAAATGTTTTGAAACCGATATAATTTGTTAAACACTATTTAACAATCTATGTGAGTTACTTTCGAAATTTCTGCTACTTTTCACTGTTTTTAAAAATTATTTACTAAAATTATAAACAAGTTTTTTGGAAAAGAGGAGAATAAACTGGGTAAGACCTTAAGAAGAAACAGTATTATGATGGATGTAGATAGCATTCCCTACGAGACTAGAAGTATCTTTTCTAAATTCGAGACGAGGAACGTGGATAATTTTCGTCTCGTTTTTGAGAAATTTCTTGAGTCTTGTGGACAAAGACGATACTAGAGAAATTTCATGAGTCTCGTGGACAAAGACGATACTAGAGAAATTTCATGAGTCTCGTGGACAAAGACGATACTAGAGAAATTTCATGAATCTTGTGGACAAAGACGATACTAGAGAAATTTCATGAGTCTTGTGGACAAAGACGATACTAGAGAAATTTCATGAGTCTTGTGGACAAAGACGATACTAGTTCACCCAAATCATGCGTCTCAAACACTGTTTTAGTATTACATGAGTACTACAGTATAAAAACTATTGTAATGGTAAACTCGTCTGTCTAAACTGAAGTTGGTAAATCTAATTTCTACCCATAATTCAGCTACTGCTTTCCTTGTTACTTGAGTAGTATTTACAGGAAGCTATTTAATGACGAAAAAAAAAGTAGTTTCCAAAAACAAGAAAGAAGAGCTATCATTTTTATCTGTAATCACATTACAACGGAAGTAAATTTATTTTCTCTATTTTATTGTGTTCGTTGTTAAAGCAAAGTATCTTTGAGATTTACAATTATTTGTGATGATCTTTTAATTTTTATTATTTATTTTCTTTTTCGTGAGAGTTACGTAAACGTCTAAGCCAAGAAACTTACCTCCCAAGGGCTTTGAAGGTCAAACATGCAAAACTCTTGTGCTGATGTTTGCACGCACTCAAGGACGTTTCTGGGATACTTTTATGTACTGTACCAGCAAGCTTATCGCCAACTGCAAATTAAACATTATACGTTTTGAGTGAAAGGCATGCAATGCAATGAATGTACTTCATACTAACAGCAGTTTAAGTGTCGTTCAACTCAAATCATTTTGCTAAATTGTCTTCTACACGTCAAGATGTTCCTTATATACTGTAGATCATCATTTATACGGCTTCTTTTAAATTCGTAGATAACCTTTTGTTAAGAGATGGAGTGAATTTTTAATATACATGGTTGTTGATCGTAGCGGAATACAAAATGTTTTGGGTTACGGTCCCGGAACCTATGTAAACGTTTTAACTGAGTGTGCTTCGAGAAGAGAATCTAAATTGTATACTTTGATATTTGCGAACACTGTTAGCGTAAATTCGTTGCAAGTCATACATCAGTGTGTTCCTAACAAAACCTATTCCTCTTTTCTCTGTAATTTCACTCTCTAGGACCAAAACAGATTTTCTTAGAAAATTAAATTTGGTTCCGCTCGGAACAGATTTTCTTGGAAAGTTTGTTTTGACACAGTCCGTAACAATTTCCTTTTTTTTAAAAGCATAAAATCTCTTTCAGCTCGGGACCCGGATTATTTTTTCGGGTAAATCCGTTCCAGTTCCGGAATATAAAAAGAAATTTATAGAACCAATTTACGTATGTCGGTTCAGTTACCGCTAACAACTCTGAATTGAATCGCATTCACCCGACAGGAATACTCATTTCTCCCATAGGATTCAAACTGCTTAATCAGTCTTGATCAAATTTTACACGCTGATAGGGACCGATCAAATATCGAAAAGTTTCTTCTTCCATAGAGTTTAGTGGAAAATGAAGAAAAAAGGCGCCAAATCAACGTGAAGACAAGATCAACGTAGGAATGAAGGCTTCGAAGAATATATAGGGGAGAATCTACCACGGATGTCTTCTATTCATATACAGAAGTATATGGTGTATATACTTTTTCTCGAAGGTGATATAATCAGAAAGTGGTATCACCTAGACATGTTTCACGTGGGTACAGTTGGCCGAACACAGTATTATACGTTGGTATCTAATAGAAGTTCCATGCGAGTGCGGAGAAATTATCCAAGCATCAATGTTTCGAATCAGCAAATCTTTGTCTATTAATGTTCACAAAGTGACCTATATAAAGAAACCATAGTTTCGCTTTTTTTTTTTTAAAAAAAAAAACTTACTTTGTTTATAAATGTCTCCTAATATAACGTTTTGTACTAATGTTCTTTTTTTTTAATCATCAATAATAAATAAACACCTACGTAAATAAAGTTCAGCTTCACTTTGGAAGTTAGCGTTTTTCTTGCTACAGTTCTCTTAAAATATACTACATGCTTGTTAACTTGATATGCATATCACATTTTTAGGGGCGTTGACATAAACTATCCGTTCTTGATATGAGTAGGCATTCTTGTTTAACCTGTCAGCTGATTTATAAAATACCAACAACAGTTTTTTTAGAAATACGAATTTGCAAAGGTAATTTGTAAGTGGTTATGAGGTAAAACTACAACAAACACTTTCGAACATGGTTGTATAATGTTTAGTGGATTAATATTTTTTTTTTTTTTTTTTTTGTTATTAATCAGCAGAGTTTGTTACTCTATGTGTAAAGATGACTGTAATGTGATTAAAATGTATCAGTACAAGTGTTGAAGTTGTTTTGGCTAAAAGAGAATATTACTACGTATTAAAATTCTTCACAGAATTTCACGGTTGGTGTATGTTGTATAAAAAACCACAAACAATATCCTGGAACATTAGAGAGTTATTTTATTCTGTTTGCGTTAGAAAAATAATCCTGTTCTTCCTTGTCTACTATAGCGAATTCGATTCATTCGGTAACCAATATGGCTCATTGTTCTTGTGTTAACCGTGGTTACATCACTGGAGATAGAAACAGCAAGCAGAATTCGAAACCTTGGAAGTTTTCTTTTTGTGTTTGTAATCATTATTATGTAATGTCATGGTCACTGAAGAGCTGAGCATGATTAAGCAACTCTATCTTGTTCCATTGGTGTTAGATGGACTTTTTTTTTTTTTCTGAAGTGGTTTCAAATGTGAACTTGGTTCTGTTGAATGAGAAACGATGCTTACATTTGTAATATGGATAGTCACGTTAAAAAAATATATTGCACAAGTTCTACGTCCTCATCTCTAAGCGAACAAGATTGCAACAAGCAGCGGCTTAGTTGCTTAGAAAACTAAACTAGAAGTGTGTAGATTCAAATACAACCGACGGGTGCTGAATATCATTAACAATAATAAAAAAAAAATCTTAGTTTCTTAAATGACTGTACAATCTTATCTAAAAATAAATAAATAAATGAATAAAATATTTTTAAAAAATGTTCATTCAACTCACGTTCACAGAAAAGGATTGCAACATAAGGTTATTTCCTTTATTTCTTACCTTCACAAACTGTTGTATATGTCATTAATAAAATATTGACTACAATTGTAAATAGGAAACTTCTGTTTAAAGAGAGTGAGTCTTTTCTTGATCAGGTCTGTGCAGGTAATGATCATAGAATTAAACACCCGCCATTTTTTTTACAAGCTTTGACTGTTGTTTCTAATTGAAGTAAAAATGTAAATTTATTCGTAAGCAGTGACGTACTAAAATGGAAGCATGGGCAAAAAGTAAAGTGTCTCACGAATCCCTTCCGAAAATGTTGCTTCTAAAGGGAGAGAGGTAATCTCTATATTCTTCTAGTTTCCCATTTTGTATTCATAAAATCGTTAAAGTAAAGAATCGGTCGAACTATTTAAAATGATTAAAAAAAAAAAAAAAAAAAAACAGCCAGCATTTAAATCCAACTAACTTTTTATTTTAATTTCGATTCGAATACTCATCTGATGGGAGCTCAAATATTTTTCATAAACCAATTTTGCCGTGCGAAGAACGGCCGTTTCAGTTAGTCTTCACCTCAAAATCAATGAAAAAGTGAAATACAGTATATGTATATACCCATATTATCATCATAAGTATTCTACCCTTAGTGGCAGGTCACTTGCAGCAGCTAAGAAGCTTCCATGCTCCACGGTCCTCCGCTAACCTCTTCGTCTTCACGTATGATCTTGTTTTTATATCATCCATTAATTGTAGTCTCCTTCGCCCCTCCCTCTCTTTCCCGCCAACATACCCTCTAGGACGTCCCTCATTATACAATTTCTTCTTAGGCAATGTCCCAACCAATTTCTCTTTCTCTTAACAATATCTAAAAGTATTCTTTTCTCCCCCACTATTTCTAACACCCTCTCATTCGTTTTCCTCTCGACCCAACTAATTCTTTCCATTCTTCTTCACACCCACATTTCGAACGCTTTCAGTCGTTTTACGTAATGTCCACGTTTCCGTCCCATTCAGTACAACACTCCATACGAAGCATTTTATGCGTCTTTTTCTCAACTCTCTATTCAAGGTCCCACAAAACAGACTTTTCTTCCTCCTGAAGACTTCTTTCGTCATTCCTATCCTTGCTTTTATTTTACGTCCACACTTCATGTCATTACTAAGAATACTACCCAGATATAGAAAACTATTCACTTGTTCTATTTGCTCCCCTCCCACTTTTATATTTGACACAGACCTCTTCGTTCCAATCACCATGGCTTTTGTCTTTCTAACAATTATTTTCATCCCATACTCTTCAAAGCCCATCCTAAGGTTTTCTAACATTTTATTGATTTCCTTTTCAGATTCTGCAACAAGCGGCATATCGTCTGCAAATCTTATGTATCTAATCATTCTATCTCCTACCGAAATGCCGTCGTCATCATGTAAATTCTTTTTCACTATCTCTTCTAGATAGACATTAAACAGTGTTGGTGAGAGGCAGCATCCTTGTCGAACTCCTCTTCTAATTGCACTCTCTTCCGTCAGTTCTTCCCCTATCCTAACACTTACTTGTTGGTTCATGTATAAGTTTCTTATGAGTCCTCGATCTTTCCATTCCAACCCTATCTTCTTTAGAACTCCCAGCAACAATTCCCAATTCACGCGGCCAAAAGCCTTTTCTAGATCAATAAATACAGCATACACCTCTTTCCCTTTTTCTATAAATATTTCACCGATCGCCCTTAATAATCCAATAGCATCTCTTGTGCCCTTACCTCTTCTGAACCCGAACTGCTTCTCCTCAACTTCTTCATTTGTTCTTCCATATAACCTTCTGTTCAGTATTCGGAGCAAAATTTTGGCTTCATGAGATATAAGACTAATAGTTCTATAATCCTCACATGTCTTTGAGTTTGATTTCTTAGCCATCGGTATTATGCTCGTCTTCAGGAAGTCTTTTGGCCACTCCTCTGTTTCATGTATTTCATTGCATAGTCGGAACAATTCTTTCTTTCCGTTGTCTCCTATATTTTTAATGAATTCGATTGGTATATTATCTCTCCCGGTTGCCTTTCCATTCCTAATCTCGAATATAGCCTTTTCAAACTCATCCCTAAGAATACTAAATCCTTTATCATCCTCGCCTACTTCATTTTCTTCTTCAACATTTAGGCTACACGGTCTATCCCTGCTTTGATGCTAGTGGTCTACTGGTCTACGCTTAGTCGCATGCATGGGGAGCATGCCCCAACCGTTCGGTCTATTTGATGGACGGATTCCGCGAGAATGTAACGCACCCCGCCCGAAGTTCCTCTATACGCTATTGTATGTGCTCGTGCACATGGTGCACCGTCAGAATTTGTCCCTTAATTCTGACTCGCCTAAGCGATGTAACCCTTATTCTCTGAGTGAGTGGGATACGCCCACTGCGCGGCCAGATCGAAGTCCTGAGTGCCTACCAGTTGACTTAGTGGTTGAGGCAGACTGCTAGCGAATCAGTCCTACCATGCTCTGCAGGCATGGCACCCGAGCGTTATAAGGCAAGCTCACCTCCCGCCCGTGTTCACCGTTACCCAGATTCCTGGGATTGGTTCCCAGAAGCTACCGAATCCCACCGTATGACCACAGCCCGGCAGAGCCCAATCCAAATCCGGGGCCCCAGGCAATGTCCGATGGGGCTTGTTCAATCCCGGCCCTGCCTACCTCTATCGTTCAACTGGCAACCGCATAAGTCTTCAACGTATTCTTTCCATCTTCCTATGACCTCATTTCTCTCGCTCACTACCTTCCCATTCTTATTTTCTACTGCCATCGTAATGTCCCCTTGTTTCCTCCGAAATTCCATAGATTTCACCTTCTTATGAATTTCCTCATATTTCCCAACTCTTTCTAATTCTTCTATGTCCTCGCATTTTCTTTTGTAAAACTCTTCCCTCGCTCTGTTTGTTTCTCTTCGTAACTCATTAACTTTCTGTAAATCTTTCTGTCCTCTTCTGTATCAGCCTGTTTCCACGCCTTCCTCTCCCTCATTTTCTGCAACATCTGCTCTGTAACCCATAGTTTCTTAGCCGTTTTGTGTTCGCGGTAACCTACTACTTCCTCTGCAGCCTGCTGTAAGCAAAGTTTAACGTGTTCCCACCGTGCCTTACTAACTGCACCTATTCTTTCCTCGTTTGAATGTTTTTCTTCGAATTTTTCAACGAAAATATTTCCTCGTTTATAAACTTTTCAGTATTCAACACTTTGTTACCTGTTTTTCTTCTGTTTGCATTTTTCAGTTGAATATCTACTTCGGCTAGCACAAGCTTATGATCAGAGAAAATATCTGCCCCGGGAAGGGTCTTCGCGTTCTTTAAGCTATTCCGGTATGTCCTGAATCATAACATAGTCTATTTGGTATCTTCCACCGTCTGTTGGTGATTTCCATGTATATCATCTTCTTTTGTGTTATGTATATACTCGTGATATACAAATAAGTGATATTACTTGGCAAAATACAAATGTTAAAATGCGTGGCTATTTTAAAGAAATGTACACGCATCGTACATTTAGACGTCTTTAGTTGGTTAACTTGGAGTTTAACATTAATTTCAGTACCGGGGCTATAGGGGACACAGTTTAATATGAGATACCAGCCACATGAGCTCCCATCGGGAATCGAACTCGGGACCCCATGTAACTAAAGCAAGTTCTTTAGCTATTAGACTAAGGGAGAGGACGTTGTTTAAGATCGAACCAATAATATTTCACTATAAAGATAAGCGCCCTAGCACATAGCTATGCCGTCTTAGGTTATGAAAATTTACTAAATCAAATGAATGGGAGGTAGGGTTTGGATGGATGAAATTTTTATGTAATGATTCGCTGTAAAACTTGCAACCTTTTCCTTTCTACACATTTAAAAAGGAATGAATTAAAATATGTAAGTAATCCCGCTTCTAATAGAATGTAGTAATTTCTGCAACCTATTTACGTACTGTGTATAAGTTTTAATTCCTTGAACTTTGTTTATTCCCTTTGTCATAAGAAGTTCCTAAATTGTATTATGATTAATTATAATTATGCACATTAACGTCCGAATTAATAATTAAAATCCACGCAGAGATTTCAAAAGAAACTAGTTCAATTATAAGGACATGTAAATTGGCCTTGGGCGACATCTCAAGAATATGATAAAGAAAATAAAAGTGTAATTAAGTGAGTGTTGGCGTAATAAAGTTGTATTAATTGTAGGAGAAAGTGTGTATACATATACGCACACCCTCTTTTCTCTCTTGGTTAAATATTTCATGTTGACAAAAGATGTTAAATAAATGTCTTTTCTGAGTATTCTTCCTGGAGACATTCTGAAGTCCACTAGGTTAGGCATTTACTAAGTTTGAGCAAGGGTCGAGTCAGGGGTGTATTGACCTGCCAGGCAGCAGGAGAAATACCTAGTGCACTCTCTCTTATATGGCATCTCATTCCCCGAAATATTGTTTATAATAAAAGTAAAATGAAAACATTTCCCGAAATATCTATATTAAAACGTTACGTTAGTTTGTAGCCAATTCCTATTAAAAATGAGATCCATGCCATTTTCTCTGGCCGATTCCAAATTTTGTGTAGGTTTACTAGTTCTCATTCTTCTTTCTCTTCTTTGCCACTACAGCCCGTCATGAGCCCTGTCCTCTTTGACAACATCAATCTCTTCTCCATTCCTGTCTGTTTGACAATATCTTTCTCCATTCCTGTCTGTTTTGGACATGTCGTCTCCATCCCATAACCCTCATCTTTTGCAAATTTTCTTCCACTGCTTGGAGCCGTCTTCTTTCCAGTCTTCCTCGAGCTTTCTTCCCTATCATATTCTGTGTTAGTGTTGCTTTAGATTTTCTTGCTCGGTCTATTCTCTTTATATGTCCTAACCATCTTATTCGCTGTGATTTGATAAACCCGATAATTTTCTCATTACCGATTAGTTCTAAATGTCTAAGTAGGTCATATATTTTCCGAAATGTTGTTTTTCTCTAGGAAGACTTTCCTGGTAATCCTTAATTAGTCTCCGCGTTTTGCCGCCATGTATCACAAGTGGCCTTATTCGAGTTTTGTAGAGCTTTACTTTCGTTTGACACGTTATTAGTTTCAATTTGAATAGTTTTCTATTTGTGTAGAAACACCTGTTCCCTGCTAGAATCGTGTTTTATTGGTTTGTTTTGTGTCTGACCTATTTTTAATATTTATACATAGATATGTAAATAGGAACGCTTTCAAAGTTTTACCGGGAAATGAGCATTAAGAAGACCTAGGCGTAGATGAGAGAATAATATTAAGATGGATCTCGCCGAAATAGGAATACAAAGTAGAAACTGGATCCAATCGGATAAGGATAGAAGTCAGTGCACAACTTCTATCCTTCTATCCCAATGCCACAATGCAATCTGAATGTGGCATTGAACTTCCGGGTTCCATAGACCATAGTTAGATATGTAAAATCTGTAACTCTAATGTCCGTTAATTACAAGAGCTTGGAGTGTTGTTCTAGCTTTCGATCTGGAGCATTTGGATTGCTTTTTTTCTTCTAGCATTGATTCATCTATGTTTATGTCGATATCTAGGGCACCACTGTCTCCGCTTAATCGTTGTTAAGTAATTTTTTTAAATTTCTCGGCCCGTCTTTTCGAGACATTTGCTTTCGTCTGTAATAATCCTCTCATTTTTATCTCTGCATGCGTCTATTCTTTAGTGATCCTCATTGTATTGGCTTTAGCATTTCCTGTAACGTTTTATTGTTCGATGTGCTAGATTATTTCCATCCATTCTTTTTCTTCCTCTTGCATATTTGTCTTCTTTTTATTTTTCCATATAGTCCAAGTAGTATTCTCTGGTTTCATGCTGTATCATCTAAGTTCTTTCTGCTGATACGCCTCCTACTTTCGTACTTCATTCTCTTTTGCCTATTATTTCAGCAACTTTATTGATCTTCTGAAGGTTGTTCCACGCTTGATTTATACCGTCAGATCCTGTGCCTGCTTGATCTTGCTTGCTTATTGCTTGCTCATATTGTTAGTTAGCATCTTTATCCTGAAGTTTCTCTACGTTCCACCTTATTCCTCTTTGTCCTTCCGATTGTCTAGCCTTTGTAATTCTTCGTTGTACAGTAACTCTAACCATAAAATGATAGCCATCTCTTTGTATGTTTTAACGTTGATACTTGACACATGAGGATATTCGATTGCAACATGCTCGATTTTGTTGTCTATGTTATCCCAAGTATTTTCCATGTATTCTTGTGGATGTCTTTTCGAGGGAAGTGCTTCGTATATACTCGTGTATGTTTGTGTGCATACGTCTAGTAGCCTCCAGCCAGTTGCCCTTCTTTCTGTGTATAGAAAGCTATTTTCAGAGATTCTTATCACCTCTTCTTTGTCCACTTTTGCATTGAAATATCTTAATATAATTACATCAAGCTTGCTGATTTCCTCTATTATTCTTCCTAGGTTATCATGAAAGCTGTCTTTTTCGTTATCATCTGCTTCTTTCGTCGAGATATTTGCTGATGTTACGGTAATACATTGAAATTTACCTTTCAGTCGGACTTTACATAGCTATTTTTAATAGGTGTGAAGTCAATCATTGATTTCCTGTGTGGCGTACTTATGAATCCTGTTCCTCTGTTCCATGCTGTCTTCTCCGCTATAGACCAGTGTAACTTTTTTTTTGTCTATCTTTACTATCCACTTCCATCTAATTTCTTTTAACACTAAAACTCCGATGATTAGCATAATATCACCCAAGTATTTTCATCAGCTATTTCCATATATTTTTTTTTTCCAGCTTCTAGCAGTGTCCTAATGTTCCATATACCAAACCTTAAATAATTATTCCCAATGTCTCGCTATAGTCTGTCCGTTGTTCCTATCCTGTTCTAGTACTCGTTGTTAGGTGCCAGTTCTCATTCATTCATTCTTTTTTAAGTTTCGTTATGTTCAACCTTTAAGATTCGTTTCGAGCCCATAAGATTTTGTTGTAGAGTGTTGCTAAGGTTGATAGCCTTGTATTATGCAACCAGTAGAAGAACTACGTGTAGCAGGTTGACGGACATTGCAGGCGTTCTGCCATAATTTGAATGGCAAAACCTATTGCATGGTAGCAACTTAAAATGCCTGTAGAACTGTAATGAGGTGTACTCGGATATGGATTTACATGAGAGGAAATAGGAAGGAGGTTCGTACTCCTATTAGGGAGGTTCGTACTCCTATTAGAATGATGAAGTGTATAGTGACAGTGACGGGTCAGCTACGTTTCTTTTTTTTTTTTCTGGAATGATATACAGAATAATTCGCGTATCTTGCGAATCTTTGTTGATAACTTCAAATCTCTTGTAAGGTTCGTTAACGTCAAGTTGTAGATAAATTGGCGGGGGTGTTTATTATTAAAATCAAACATCAAATTACGCGGCACTTTGTTTGAAGTACAGAAATTAAAATCATATTTTCTTATAGACTTAATATGACATGTCTATAGCATCAAATATCTATAAATGGCACAATACCCCTACTCTCTCCGTCCACTTGAAATATACCCTCCCAATATCTATACCAAGCAGCTCCCTTTTTATGGAGCCGGCTCATCTGTGTAGTCCTTGGTTCCTTTTCTTTGTAGTTCTGAAAATACGTATACAAAAATTGTAAATTAATAAGACAAGTGAAGGGAGTGCTGAGTAATTATGGTTTTACTGCACGGAATCATGATGGATATTATATGACAGGTCACCTGTGACATGTTTGGAGCCATCCTTCTCTTATCTTTATTTTCCGTGCCACGTTAAGAATTTTTCCTTGTGGTTAGCATTGTCGATGAGACGAGAGGTATTTTTATATTCTAGACGACAAAAGAAATGTGACAATTCTCTATCTCGTTTTCGAGACATATTGAAACGAGACGAGAAATTTCTCGTGTTTCAGGGGCAACACTAGGTTGACCCAAGTCGCAGATCTGAAACAATGTTTTAATGTTACAGACACATGGTATTTAAAAAACTATACGTTGATAGTGATTTTACGAATACAATGAAGACCATTTGTCAGCTTTGAAGATACGCAAGTCATTACGCAAATATACTCCAATAATAAATATAGTTCAAATGTTAATATCACCCCCCTTCGTGAGCCTTTCGCAACACGAAAAGATTCTGATAATTTCTAGACAAAATTCAGAAAAAAAAAAACTAGACGATAAAAAATTTTAAATCGAGACGAGATTTTCTACAAAATTTACGAGATGAGGCAAGAAATCCTGATATCTCATCGTCTCGTCTCCTGATCAACACTATCTGCATATCATACAGCAGTATAGTCTTCTTCTGTTTTCTTCTGTCACATTTTTGAACACATTCCTAGTAATATTTTTTTTCTTTTAAGTAACACCTAGTTAGTTTCCTATGTTCCTTTCTTTTGTTTAGAACTATATCCAGTATTGCTTTTCTTCCTCCCAAGTTTTGCTATCTTTTTTCGTCATTGGTATATTTTCTTACCCAGCTTATTTTTTAAATTCTTCTTCATATTCACATAGGAATGACTTCTCTGGACTCTGGCACTTTTCTGGTAATGCCTACGTTTCTACATTGTACACTACAATATTCCCCTCGTAATCTCTACTTTTCTACCTTGTACACTACAACACTCTTCACGAAATGCTTGAATCTTTCTTTTCCGTCTCTTCACCTTAATACCCACAAAATACGTTTGTATTCTCGCTAAACGTTTGTCATTGATATACTTCCTTTTATTTTCCGTTGGCACTTTCAGATTTTCACTAATAAATGTTACCTAAGATAATATACGTTATTTCACACAATTAGACTACATTGCTTCTATATCACTTTAACCGAAACATAGGTCTCTGAGACTCAGTGGTAAATTCTAAAACACAACGGTAGCACCCTTGGTTGTTAGCGAAACGTCAAGTTTATTTGGCTCTTTTATTTTATACTTTCATATGTCATGTAAATGTAAAAAACTTAAATATATTTCAAAGTAAATATAATCCCGAAATTTACTTATAGGTCTCTGAGATTGTTTTTGTCATAACGTTTCTGAAACTCATGTTTCGGTTAAAGTGATAGTTGTTTTCTTTAAAATTAAAAACCATGACGTTATTAGATCACTGAGAGTTGTAATAGCAAGACAGTTTCTAATTAAATGATGTGTGATATCCGGTTCTACTGCCTTTTTCCTTTTTAATCAATCGCATCACACATATATATATATATATCTAAGTTTGCTACTTCTTAATTCAAGAAATTGATCGTTATGCTAATTATGCATCAGGCATCTTGTGCATCTAACTCTAACCCAAAACCATGCATATGAAACTATTCGGCTAAACAAAGCACTCAAGACTTTTATTTTAATTTGAAGAAATAAAATACTACAGAAAAGAGATTTAAAATAATATACACTGTAATGTGTTAAAACAAATTAAGATTAGTAAATGTTGTAAAACGAAAAGAGCAAAAGTCGGTTTTACTCTTAAGACCGAAGAAAATGACATGCTATTGTATTCATTAGCTAGAAGCAGTAAAAGTGTTTCAGAAAGTGAAAATATAAGCATTGCCACTCTGTGAATTTATGCTGCAGTTTATACACGTTAAGAGCTATGGTTATAATTAGACTACTTCAGTTATCTACCTGCTTGCCTTGGTAAATGAGAAAGTATACCCACATACACATACAGTATATGTGTTGTTACGTTTTGAGATGTTATGAAAGTAGTTGTGTTAGTAATACGAAAATAAATACTATGTTAAAATAAATAGCTGTCAGTTTCATGTGCAGACGGTCTAAAATAACTACTTATCTTGTTAACGAAGTATTTACAACTTTCTGCAGAAAGGGTATCTTCTTTTTTCTCTGACAGAATGTTTCTTTATAATTAAATAATTACGGTTATACGACAAGATGGAAGAGGATTCGATAATTACAGAAAATTTTCCAACAAAAGTTTTACTAAAATTCAACATAGCATCCGTTGAGGTGCTGGTCTAGCTCCAAAGATTACTGAGATTCTAAAGAAATTTATATGGGACTACCGCGAAAATATACTCTTTCAAACAAACTAAAATAAATAAATAAAAGCGGTGAACCTATATTGAAGTTATGCGTGAACATTATCCTAATCCTAACTATACTACATGAACTCACTCACTGACGTAAAATAACGGGCACTGGCACTTCCAGTTGACGTGGAAAGTTCAAATTTGCTTGATTATAGCTTTTCGGGACAAGACCTTTAGGCCAGAAGTGAATATTTTTAATATTTAGAGACTAAAGGGGGAATGACGAAATTCCTCATGTTATTTAAATGGTCCTTAAAAAAAATTATAATCTGATATTTTAGGTACTTGGAATAAAAGCTTGAAATTCGTTTCTCATTAACCATACTACGTACGTACTGATGTCATGTTGTTGTCATAATAAACAGTTTAGTGAGGGTAGACGTTAGGATCTGTTTCACTTTTATAAATGGCATGGTTTTCATATTGCATGAATTTTTAGGGTTACGTGGAAATATTATTATTGTTATTCGCTTGGGAACTACGCATGAAGTTCTGTTCATGTCCATAATTCTCTCTCTCTCTCTCTCTCTCCTTGTTTTGACTTTTTTCCCCCCATAAATAATTGCAGAATAAAATTTGTTATAACACCTTCTAGAATAATACCATTTCAGAGGTTCTTTCTTATTTAGTGCTATCTGTCGTGTAATTCTTATTATTAAGCACAGTACTTGAATATACTATACACCATTGTCCAAAGAATTTTGTGTCTAGGTTATCTGTGCTAGAACCAGGAGTAAAAGTGTATCTGAAAAGGTAGGGAGACGCATGACGTTACGCCGTCTCCCGTGTCTATCTTTGCTCATTGTAATTTTTTAGGAAGTGGAGGGAATGCCACATATTTTTGGGAGTGGAGTAACGGCGTTCCCGGTCATTTTTACCCCTTGGCTAGAACATAACTACTACTTTTACTGTCTGTTCCTCCACTTCCTCCATATAAGACTCAACCAGTGGCGGTTCTGGTCCGGGGCGGGCCTAGGCTCCCCAGTTTTTTTTTTTTTTTGAGTGACAAAAATAATTGAAGCTGTTATTTATATATTTTTGAAAGTTTATAGTAAACTCATTATAGTCTGGGGTCTGACTGTCCCCCCAGTTTATAGTTTGTAGTTCCGCCATTGAACCCAATAACTAAGCATACATTTATAGGAAGATAAGGATATGCGGCTGTAAGTTAACTAGCTACCTTAACAGATTTTATGTAGTACCTGATCCCTTTTCTTTTATGTAATGTAATACCTTTCGTTTTTCTGAGCTCCTTCGTGGCTAAGCGGTTATCGTACGCCCCTTCGACGTGGGAGACCCACGTATGATTCCCAACAGGAGCTCATGTGGTTCGAATTCCACGTTAATCAGCAGGTCCCGTCTCATATAGCCTCACTACTGAAAAGGACGTTATACTCACAATCAACTCAACTTTTCGTACTCTAGATTGTATATAATTTTCTTAAACTTTCCTTGTTGGTTAGGATAATATAATATGTATGTATGTATGTATGTCTCACTGTTATACCCTTTAGACTGAAGACAGTGGAGGGTTATGAAAGAATTAATGAAGTGAGAAAGTGGAAAGGAATCTAATAACTCCGAGAGAAAACTCAACGGATATGACGTTGTCCACCACAAACTCACGTGGCCTGGGATCGAACCACAGGCCCTTTGTATCAGAGGTGAGCGCTCTACCGTGCTAAGTAGTAGAGCGCTAAATGTGAAATATTGAACTTAACACGTTACGTGTAATCTAGTAAGTTATTTTTAAAAGCTGAAATTAAAACTGTGCTACGTAATATTCTGGAATAATAGCTTCGGCTATTCGTTAAAGCAAACACGGAAAGGTTAAAGTAGCTAGTCTAAAAATAACTTCCAGGATGTGTTGTAAGTAAATATCATGATTGTGATCTGCAATATAGAAGTAGACCTATTGTGGTCGACAACTTACAAGAGAGATTTTCGTTTCAAAACTACAATTGTTGAAGTAATGTCGTGTTCGAAGTACCATATAGTTGACATGAAGAAAAGTTACATGTATGTTCGGTGATGCTTTAAGTATGTGTGTAAGTACGTTGGGACATTCCTTTAGACCCTGAACTTTTCGACCCTTCCCAGGATTTTATTGTTCTCAGCACTTGGAATGAGGTAGATTTCGTAATTAACCATGGGAGAAGATGGCTCACTGTGAAAAAAGAAAAAAGAGGCACTTTTCTTTCAGGTAATTGATGTAAACATGATGCATCTTCACTACTGGAATGACCTTGCCCGTTTCAGTTGCAATATATCTGTTGATTAGTGAGGATCGGTTCAAAACTAATGGTCCACAAACATAGGTTGGTTCCTCCTGTTTACTCTGTGGTGAAGTGAATTTTGTGTTTTTTGGAGATGCAAGTGTACCTTCTTATGATTTGTGTTTTGATGTTTCATTTGATAAAGTGGTGCTATTTTTCAAATGTAGATAAAAATTAGGCATCAAAGCTTGAAGTTACTAATTTTACTCGCTGTCAGTGGCAGTTCATTGATCGGAGAAGCTTGGTAAAAATTTAGTTGATGAACCCCATCCATAGTGGCAGTAAAACTGTAAGACTTACTGGATTTCATGTTGTCAGTAAGGCACGAATTCGATTTCAGGTAACAATGTACATTACGTAAGTATGAACGATCGATGAACTTCAGAGAGCGTCCTAATATCGCTTCCAATTTTGGTATTAAGTACATTGGTAGACTCATTACATACTAATGATGCTTTATCATCTCCGAGGTATTGATCATATTACTTTGAAAGCACTACTTTGCAAGTGAGTAATGCTATACTTGTGATATTTAATTTTTCCATTATATTAAACATGTTAGACAATTCCACACACAGCCTTATTAACTCCTGTTGTAGCTAAAAAATTTAAAAGTATTGGATTGGAACAATTAGTACTCACTATTCTTACAAGTAACATAATAGTATTATGTCACCAACCCAACAGTTAAACATAGTTTAGGGATTGCCAGAGGATATGGTACCAAAGTAAATGATATTGTCAAAATAACACAAGAATTTTCTTCTTATTCAAATGCTTCAAAAAATAATTCATGCAAATCCTTACACATCCGAACTTCAAAACAAGAAAACTATCATTTAAAAAAATCAACTAAAATTCTATGTTCAGTTCTCGAGAAGGATAACCTCTGTAAACTTACTCTCTCTGTTTCCTTTTCGAGATAAGCTTCGAATGTGTAAGGTTGACAAGGAAAGAGTTATGCAAGCATAACTATGCATTTATCTTCATACTCAACCGTGTCACGCGAACACCACGTGACACGATACCCTCAGCCATCTTACTACGAATTTAAAACAGTTGCGCGTATCGCTAACATACAAACAGCAAAACATGTAAGAGTTGCAGGTTGCATAAATATGTGGGCAAAACTATTTACCTATTCTTAATCCTGATTATAAGTGGAAACTTATTCATTCATAAATGTATATTTCATCGCCCGAACCTCTTCATTGTCTTTAGCAGAGTTCATTTATTCATTTCCTTTCACTCCAACCTATATATACACTATAACCTCATATGCTGAGCTAAATATTTTAAATTTCGATGAACATTAACCAGAAATTTCTATATAACTTTAGGTATCCAGCATTGTCTATCTTCTACTTTAGGATATAAATATCAGCGCCTTAGATATCGTATTGTCGGAGTATTCTGTTCAAAAGACAGGTTCTAGCCCAGTTACCCCAACGTAGCTAGGTAGGACCACTAAGCCAGTTAGGCAGGAATAGGGAGAAAAGTTCTTTTCCAGAGTGATTCAAAAAGGAATATGCAAAATTAATCAAGAGCTGAATTATAGGAATAGATTTGGACTTAGGGATACAATGTATGCAAGCACTTTCGTATTATGGATCCACTACACAATTAGTGGCGGATTAAGCTTCCTCGGCGTCTCTAAGCACAAACTTAATGAGCGCCTTTTATTTTTCTCTATCAGCACCTTTTTAATACCTTCATCACAAATTGTAGAATTCTCGTATGAGCCTTCCCTGGATTTCCATATCATTCAGTACACCGAAAAAAAAAAAAAAATCAAATTGCTCATTGTGCAGACAATAATCTTTTCCTGAACGCATAAAGGAAATTCTTACATTGATCGAGCCATTTGAAAATATTATCCAAACCCCTAACATATTTCTAACTTGATTTTCTAATTTGATATTTTAAAATTTTAGTTTTGCCTACTTTGAGTCTTTGTAGTTTAGAAAAATTATTTTCTGCGTATCGAGTAATGCAGCATCGTACGAGAATGTCACCTGTAGAGTACTTATTCATACACCAGTCTGCGGGATCAATACTAACAAAATTGACACCACTACTATCGCAAGCAAGGATTCCAAGAAACTGGGGAAGCATTACCTCAGGCAGGACCACTATCTTCCTTCACCAAAATGAGAACACTGAGCATTTTGCGTATCACATAGCTCACTCAATGTAGTCTGTTACTTTCTTGTTCTTTTTGTTTTAAAAGTATCCATTATGCCAAGCTTTCTGTAAGTTGTTACTCTTTCTAGCTTTTCTTTTGCAAGACTACAAGCCGCCCCACTTAATTCTGTGCCTTCTTGTTGGGTTAGGACAGAACTCTAACAAACGCGCTTTCAGATATGAATAGGAACACAAGAATACTGAAATAATCGTTAAACCTGTTCAGTGGTGCACAACGAGTACCAAAAGCTGCACTTCTTTGTCATACTTTGTATTAGTATTTTCTTTAGTTCTGTCTTAATTTTTTAAGTTTGACATTTTAACAACCACACGAGAATTCAATATCAACAACACATTGTAAAAATTTTCAAATGACATTCTTGGAGTTTGTCTTTCGTAAAATTGATTCTGCTTCATTCTTTCAAAACAGGAAGTCCCTTCTGAAAAGTTTAGTAAGCAAGGTTTGGAGATCTTTAGACAACTGTCTTTTACAATAATAATAATAATAATAATAATAATAATAATAATAAAATAGGTTTAAACTATGAAAATTTCCAACAACACTATTCCTTCACATTAAAGTTTTAGAAAAAAGACCCAATTTCTGGCTGTCATTTATGATATTCCGCAAAAGGGGTTTCGCCAACTGTCCCTAGGCTGTGTCTAGCGGGCCTATTTGGTAATGTGCCACCGTACACAGAAAATCGCTCTTCCACGTCAGTTAAAAAAAAAAAAAAAAAAAAGGTTCCTCCACTATAAAACACTCTGACTTCCCATAGTGTCAAGGAGCAATAATATTCACCTATCCAATTCTTTTATTTGACGTGTCTTTTTCAATGCTCACTTGTTTCGTTTTGTATTTCACGAACCTTGAAAAGTTTTCTCAGCTATTAATATTACTCAAATTTAATACTTCGTCAGATTGTCAACGGCATTATTTCAATTACTTATATTTGTCATTATTAATTATAATTTTCATTGTAAATGTCACTGTTGCTTGTATCATTTATGCGAATCACCATAATAATCATTGATATCGAAACTAGTCACCTGTTCTTCTTTCTTTCACTCTACCTCTATATTTGACATCAACAGCTTTGTTCCAATCACCATGATTTTTGTATTTCTATTTATGCGGATAGCAGCAATTAAAACATAGGAAATTGAATTGTTACACAATATTAGAATAGAAGATAACTATTTCTAACAATATTTGTGTATATTGCAGTCGGTACACAATATCTTTCCATGTAGAATAACTATGTCGAAAAAATTGATCATTTCAAGATGTTATTGCCATTCTTTTATTTTCTATTTACCTATATAATATAGGGTGGCCCAAAAGTAGGTATACACCCCTGCATTGATCAAAGATAACATTCTAGTTTATGGGTTTCTTTGTTTGAGCTCTTCCTAGCTTAAGATGTAGGTAAAAACACATTAAAAGCTTTAAAATGAATCTCATGAGGTCTAGGACCGAACAAGAGATTCATTCACACCCAAAATGAGTGCTCTATTGTTAAGCCACCGTGCCTTCCGTCTTGTTAATGTTCTGTACAAACACAGTAGATTGGAAGTGAACGCTGATTCGATAATTAGCAAAACAAAGTAGAAGAAAGTAGAAATACCCATAACAAGTAGTTACATAATATACCTCGGGTGGTTATGAACAAACTATGGCTATATGGTTAAGTGGTATACACAAAGGAGGGTTCTTTGGTTTTATATCCCCCTTGAACAAGATATTATGAAAAAAAAAAAATACGTATACAGAAACTATATGAACTTGGGAGTTTGATCACCCCCGTCCTTGATGAAATTATGCCTGTGTTACTGAGGTTAGTACACATGACTTTGACGCTGGAGTCCCAGGTTAAATTCCTCGTGAGAGTTCATGTGTTTCGGATCTCACATTGTAGTTCCCCGTTTTACCGTTAATCTCCAAATTCACAAAACAAATATCCTACTGTGGAGCTTTCATTCCATACTACATGTACGGTCTTGTTAAAGAAAACACGGCCATCCACACCCTACAACTATAAATGACATATTACGATAGTATTTTTGTTGAAAATAAAGATATCAAACACCCAAAGAGGATTCGCATTTATCATCCTATATGTAAGAATGCAAGTCCTGCAAAAGAACGCCAGTTTTTTTTACATATATACATACGCACATCATAATAATATAACAAGACTGTATGTATCTTGTGCTTGGTCACCAGCAGGCCTACAACCATTCGTGGCCCCTCCAGACCTTAACAGAAAATGCTATTATTAATACAAAAACACAATTTAGCCATTTGTAAGAGAATGTTTAATAACGTGGCCCCTCTAATTCATGCCCCCCCCCCTCCAACCCTCTGTGGTTGGTTGCTGGCCTGGTCACCAGCTTAATTGCAATAGCATCCCAACTCTGGATCGGATCTAAATAAATAAGGTAATAAATATAAATCAGTAACTTGTAAGTCCTATTGTCACTTCCTAGGTTTTACAGTTACGAAAGTTTCTCACTAAACGTAGATATTTTTTTAATGTCTCGCATATATATTATTAGCAGTGATTTGTAGTCCTCCTTAAATCAAACTATGAGACTAAGAGCTACAGATATTAAAAAAAGCTGTCATAAAGACTGTTTTTCGAAAAAAAAAAATATATTGAAAAAAACAACCGAAAAGTGACATTAACAGTCCAACATACCAGTTCATGTTTATAATTCCTCCAGACGGAAGTTGGATACTTTCCCGCGGACTGTAATAACATTTGAATTACTGCTAATGTATGTAGATTTCAAAAGGTTGGTCTGTACAACGTCGCTAAACGGTAGATCTTTTGTTTAGTCAATTATTAGGAAGTTACAAAAGCGTCTTCTCGAATTATTCTCAGCAGTACAAAAATTGAAAATACTCTCTCAGGGTCCCTCGTTGATCCCAAAATAACTATGCTGAAGAGTGCTTCAAAAGATGATTGGCAATTTTGCACTCGAAGTAGCATGACCATTTTTTTTTTTTTTTTAAATGAAACTCTATTACTTTTGCCCAATAAAGAAATGACAATCGTTGTAATAATGCCACATGTGACATACTATAGATGCATTCAAACAACAATAAATAAATAAATGTGCGATATTTCTCTTAATATTTCTTGTTTTCAAAAACTAAAGAACTTTCAGTGAACCTTATCGTGTTTTTCTTTAAAGCTTTTTCTGCTGTGTGTTTGGCCAGCTTCATCTTTCAAATATTATTAACAGACAATAGTGTTATTCTTCCTACGAAGCATATATAAATTGTTAAACGTTACATTTGAAAATTCTAATTGATGCATTTTTTTTTTTTCCTTTCTTGCAGTTCTGATGCAAAAATGGCACCGCCGCCGCCCACAGTGCAGAGGGCCATATCGAATGGAGGCCTCCCTCTGCGTGAAGTCACGGAAGACACGCCAGTGGATATGTTGGCAGGTTCCATGGACCTTAACGTCATTCTACCCAACAACAGAACAGTGAAAATGAGTGTAGAAAGAAGGTAAGACACTGAAACCTGCACTTTTTTTTTCTTTTTAAAGTGCCCACATTCAACTGGGCGATGACTGCTCAGTGCTTAAACATTGCTTTTGTTTCCTAATTATTTATACGGGCACTTGGTACTTCTTAATCCACTAGTTGCCAATTTATGTTGATTCACACCAAAATTGTTGTGCTCTTTCGGGAAATCGAATGCAAGATCACACACACCAAAGACGTCTTAATACAATTAAGTTTTCGACTTATGATCACGTACTTACGACCGGTTGTACAAATTAGGTAGATTAAGTAGTTATCTTCAACGACCTGGTGTCACTAATATAGAAAATCTAGTGAAACTATTTTGCATATGAAAACAGTAAATTTGATATAGTATAATCATGACCTTAAATCGTCGCCAGGCCATTGATCAAAATCATATTTTATACTGTAGTCTATATGGTAGGCTCCACCTGGCCGACTTAGACCAAATCAACATACGACTGGACAGTCGGGACTGAAGTCATTCGCAAATCGACGACTAACTGTATAGTGAAGCAAAAATAGTAATTGAAGCTGCGAGCATCTACAGTTTGAATTTTTCGGAATATTTTGTGGGTAACTGTACTACAAACACTTTATTTCGTAACTACATACACTACGGAGCTGAAATTATTTCGTAACTACATACACTATATCTGATTGTTATTATTTATTATAAAAGGTAATATTTGTGTAATCGATTCGACCATTATCAACATTAGAAAGCTTTTTTGTCATCTGTCAAGATTTATGATCAAATCCGAGTGACTACATCGATGATCTTTCCGATCTCTTCCCTGATTTTGTCTGTTGAAAGTACTGAATGATGATAGGTATTATCGAAATCTGTTTTATTTCCTAGGATCATGATAATAGCATGACCGATGGTCAGATGGAATTTGTCCAGGTTTAAACATTAGAAATGATATATTCCACACAGTTACTCACTTCATACCAAGAAAACATTCCAAACTTATTTGATAGACGGAGATGACTTTTTTTCATTTTTTTTTTTTTTTTTTAATTTTAAGGTTCTTGTATCTATTTCTTTTGTTTCTGGAATATTCTCACACAATGACGACACCAGAGATGGAGTGGGTCGGTGGGTCAGTGGGTCAAGTTTTCTGAGTGGGTCAGTGGGTCGTGGGTCAACAGCATGTGATCCACTGTGACCCACCACCCACGGTGACCCACCACCCACCGTGACCCACTGCGACCCACCGACTCGGTATGATCTACCGACCCTCTCTGCTCACTGCATTGTAGACAGTATCTTCTGAAGACTGGTAAATTTGTCTCCGTTTTACTTTCAAGACCTTAATTTCCCTTCCTTTTCCACTTGTTTCTGTTTGCTTACCTGAGGTGAGTATATCTAACCAAGTGAAAAAAGAACTTCGGGCACTTTTGGATATTGATATTTTTAATAGTAATAATAGCAATAGGACTTACACTACAACTTAGCTTTCGAGACCTGTGAGTTTTTAGAGCTAACTACTGAAAAAAATACATTTTTGAATCACTGTAATATATAAATTATTATATAAAAGATTGAATGTAACTACGTGTGCCGGATCATCACGGTCAAATTGCAAAGTCAAATGAAATTACTTTTGGTATATAGTTAGGCCTTAATCCAAATTGGGATATTTTATATTGCTTTTATTATAATGCATAATATCCTAAGGAGGTAGTGAGGATCCGAATTTTTGCGAAAAAAAAAATTAGTATCTCGCAAACCGTTAAACTTATGGAGCTGAAATTCAGTGTATTAATTCTTTATTGAAAATAAACAGAATGTGTTCTAGCATTTTTTAAAAATTCTCCTTTATATGAGGGGGGGGGACTTTCTATATATGGAAAATTTGTAGTGAGTTGGTTTGTAAAAATGATCGACAACGATCGATGTTATTTAAGAAAAAAATCAGAAACAAAAAATACAGTGCTTGGCTTCATATATCCATTGTTTTCTGCTATAATAATTGCTGAAGCTTATTTTTATTATATGGAGCACTTACAGCACAGGGCAATCAACCCATAAAGTTGTGAGAAAAATAGGCATAAAATTTGTACTGTAAGCTTAATTACACGGAAATTTGAGGTTTGGATTGTACGCATAATTGTATGAAAAATTTTACACTTTTTCCCCTTTACGTTGGTCTACTTACTTTGATTTGGAACTTTGAAATTTCATCCTTTTTTCCACTGAAAAGTATTGATAATTCAACAAAGAAATAATTATATTATGAAAATTTAATTGAAATTCATCGTAATTTGGCCCATGGCAAACAGCAGTGTGGTAATTGAAGGGGAAGAAGGAGGGAAATTCCCATTCACCTCTGAACACTTTTCAGGACCCTCGTTCCCTTTCGCTTTCTAGAAAGGAGAGGAAACTTAGTAATGGCAACAAACCTTCATGTGTAATTACAAAAATTAAATTTATAAACAAATAATAAATCATCAAGCTATAATTGATCATTTATGCACAAGATTCCCTATCGAAGGTGTGGTAGATGAAGTTTCTGTTCTCCATGAGTTGACATTGCCAACTGACATGGTCGATATGGAAAAGATTTTGTATGGTGATAGAGAGATGATACTTCTTGCTGAGTATTTCAAAACTGACCGAGAAAAATCGTTATCAGACTTAAGTCTAACAACTAGATTGTCGATGAGAAGTTGCAGAAATCGGGTAGAAGTATTATCAATTTCCACGACAGAGTGCGAACGGGGATTTCCCCTTATGACTTTACAGATGACTGATATTAGAAATAGACTAAGTGCTCAAACATTGTCTAACTTGTTGCTCATCATTGTTAATGGCCCACCGCTAGACATGCTCAAAGTAGACGAGCTAGTTATTTCTTGGCTGAAGGATGGACATCATTTCACTGCGGATGATTTACCACCAAAAAGTTACCAACAGGAAATAAATCCGATTTCAGATTTGTTTTAAGGTGAAAAATTACGAGTTACGGAAAATGTATACTTGTATTACTAATGGCTTATTTGTGTTATTCAACTTTGTACCTAATTTTTAGTAAGTCTCTTCTTTGCTTTAGGTAAACTACTTTGAATAAATGTTCATAATAATTGCAATTATGCATATTTGTATCTTAAATTTAACTTGGTGTTTTAGTGATTACACAAATTACAATTATGAGCATACTTTATGGAAATGCTCTCACATAGGGTACCCGACCACCTTTATACCCTATGAACAACTGGTTTTTCAGGTCTTTGTGAGAAAAATACTATGAACTGAGAAACCATAACCTTTTCCGTATTGTACAGGGGTATTTCCCTACGAATAGAAGTTTCTTGTGGAATGCGTTCAGAAATTAACACTTGCAAGAATACTCTCTTAGTACAAGTATATTTTAGGCACACACTAATTTCCCCCCACCTCGAACTGTTTCAATTTCCTCACTGACAAACACTTTACCATTTTATATCGTAAAGGTCAGATCCACCGTTATTGAGCGATTGACTAGAAATTCAAACTCCGATTAGTGACAATTTCACAGTATTGTTTTATTACAAGCGTAAACTCTTTAGTCAGTACAGAAGAGGCCGAGGATCGTGTTCAGAGTTAATGACGATGGATTTTGGTGAGTCTGAGTAGGTCAAAGTGGATTAGAGTGGTTCATGGTGGGTCATGGTGGGTCACAGTGGGTCACCGTGGGTGGTGGGTCATGGTGGGTCAGTGGGTCACGGTGGGTGGTGGGTCAGTGGGTCAGTGGGTCGTGGGTCAAGTTTTCATTGACTCACGCCAACTCTGGACGACACCAGAATGGGTCAATAGGGCAACCCCCCACAGAGACTAACCTCCCTCCAGAAATTACGTGTTAATTACAAGTCAAGTACTATCCTATCCTTTTCGGTACACACAAAAATAGCCCTTCCCCCCGCGTGCCCCCCAAAAGTAAATCTAGCGTAGTCACTGCTCTTACATATTCGTGATGTGTACTATAAATAACTCTCTAATGCTATAACCCGTTTGCCTTTTTTTTAAATACCAGACGATGTTCTGAAGAAAGAGGCAATCCCATTTAAAACGAGACGTTCACTCTAACATACAGTTTTCTGGTAGATTCATTAACAAAAATATAAACATTCATTCACCGTTGACAATGTGTTACTCATAGTATAAACTAGAGTATAGGCAATGGACTTATATCGGGACAGGTAATAGAATTATATTATAAATATTAAAAAATTCTTTAAATTTTCAAATGTACTGTGTATTTATCTTAAAAGGTTATGTAGAACAGGAAAATATACTTCAACCTCAGAAGTAAAATAATATATTTCTTTAATTGGAAATAAATTGACGTACTTCACAGTAGCCCATATATTACACAAATATTGGATTTGATATGTTTAAAATTTGCTTAAATTCAAAATGAGCAGAGTTAATAAAATAATTTCCCATGAGAAGAGCGTAAAGCGGATGTTAAGTTCGAGACCTAATAAGAAATTAGACATTTTCTTAAATGAAATCCAAATTCTGACTAAATTGAACTAAAGTATGAGCAAATATTAGTCTCCAATAGTAATGTTTTTTTAAAAAATTATTTAAAAAAATGGTTATATATACAGTATATATATATATATATATATATATATATATATATATATATATATATATATATATATATATATATATATATATATATATATATATATATATATATATATATATATATATAATATTACTCAAATGATACTCAAAATTATATGAATTTCATATTTACGAGTACTGTTCTAAATGTGAAATAAGTTCTTATTTTTCTTAATCGAAACAAAACTGAAGAAATATTTCTGATAACGGTATATTAATAATTGAAAATTTAAATGAAATCTTTCAGTTTCGTGTCCCACAGCCATAGCGTGTAGGCTAATGGAGACTGTGATGAGAATGAATGAAATCATAGGATGAAGAGGATGGAAGGAAACGAAATAACCCCCCAAAACCCAAATACACTGTGTTTGTTCAGTAGAAAACCCACTTGGTGAACAAGCCAGGGACTCCACACATTAGAAGTGAACGCTCTACCACTGAGCCACTGCTTCCTCTGAATTATATTATTGGTAAAATGAAGTGATTTTTTTTTTCAGTTTAACGTACCACGAGTATGCCCATTTGGCTAAGGGAGATGATAATTAAAGCAAGTGAATGATTGGGGCCGCGGTGGTTCAGTGGTAGAGCGTTCACCTCTAGTGCTTGGGGTCCTGGGTTCAAACCCTGCTCCCGCCAAGTGAACTTTGTGGTGGACAAACACCGTGTGCGTGGGTTTTCTCGGGTTCTCCCGTTTCCTCCCACTTTCTTCATTCCACCATTTCATTCATCTCTCATCATCACCGTCTCCTTTAGCCTAACCGGCATAATCGTTGGACGTAAAACTCAAAGATTTCATTTTTACAAGTGAATGATTATGGAAGAATTGGTGAAATGAGAATCTGGGAGGAAAAGCTAGTCCCCCTAGCAATCCCACGGGCATGATGTCCACCACAAACTTAACTTGTTCGGGGGTCGAACCAGGAACTCCGTGCATCAGGGGTAAACACACTACCACCGATGCCTCCAATTATATTAATTGGTGTATTAGAAGGTTAGCCATAGCACATCTGACAGGTATTCTTACTATAGTATAATGAAAATTTTTTGTTCGAATCTACTGAATTATTTTTAAGTGAATTTTTCTCTTTTTTTCAGTACTCCAATGATGGACTTACTGGTTCATGTAACAACAGCAAACAAAATTCCTCCTGGAGGTCATATCATTCAAGCGGTCGGCGAAAGAGGAGTGTTGCCATATAAACCAAGCACACCTATAGGTAAGTGTATTTTTCTACATACTATGAACTAACAATTTAAAATTGGGAAAAAGTGCTATTTGGATTCCCATATTTTATAGACCTTTTTTTTTTTTTTTTTTTTTCGTGCATTATGAAGTAACAAAATTATGAGCGTTCGTAATTTGCATAACTTACCTTAGTGACCTTTTAAAAATCATTGTTTTTAATTTTAATAAAATACAGGTTTTAGGATGATAAAAAGCTAAAAATCGCTGGTATCTCGTTCCAAAAATCCGTTAGTCATTTTTTTTAACCCTTCGTGATGAACTGTGAATGTTATCGTTTCGTAACAAGAGATTCAAGCTCTGATCCTGCTGCAAGCTATTCTGAAGCGATTGGGATTTTCCATGTATTGATCACCGTTTCTTGTGAATTTAGAAATGGAACAATTAAATGTTTTAATCATTTCCTTGCCAAAGGTTCATTCTACTTCTCCAGTGTTAAATGGTCTCGTAAATTATGCATATTAGATATTATGTATGATACAGGAAGGATTCGTAGTATACTGATTCGAATTACACAACTCACACAATACTCACACCCCGAAGTCCGTGGTGTAAGTAAACTATGTCCACGAATAACTTCAGAGGTTGACTGCATTACTACAGAATGATCAGGAAATCAGGCAACTCATGCTCAAGCAAGTGAACGATTAGCGCCTTACACTGCCGTCATATGGCCTTCATATTGAATTCTATAATATCCTCGAATGTCCTATAACGTCCTCTCTCTCTCTCTCTCTCTCTCCCCTGATCTTTACTGGAGACATCTGTTAACTAATTCTCACATATTAGCGGAACTATAGGAAAAATTTAACTTAGTATGAAAAAACGATTTCGCAGAGATACTGTACGTTTGAGCTGATTTGCAATATAACTTAACACATGCACATATCGGTGAAGTTGTATCTGGGGCGCATTTCCAACATTTGTTATGATTCGTCAGGTTGAATGATTGGCTGAATATATATATATATATATATATATATATATATATATATATATATATATATATATATATATATATATCCTTTTTTTTTCTTTTTTGTAAGGTTATAAATTGATTGGATGATTATGCGATGTAATAGTTACGTCAGCGACGAGGTCACGAAAAGGCCAATGGCTGATACATATTTTCATTTAAAAAAAAACTATTTAAATAATGTTAAAACAAAAAAATTAAGGGAAAAATGGAACAAAAGACTGAGATCTTGGCCAATAATTAGTTTTTGCATGAAAATTTTTTATGCATTTTGTGATCAACTCTCCGAATATGAAAGACAATATTGCTTCTTCCAGCAAGATGGGGCAACATATCACACTTCTAAGGTATCCCTGGAACGAATCCATGATGTTTTCTCTGAGAAACGAACTGTCAGCAAAGGTTTGTGGCCACTACGTTCGCCGGATCTAACAACATATGATTTCTTGCTATGGGGACACGTGAAGAGCAAGGTCTACAAAACTAACCCACACACAATACATTAACTGAAAGATATTAGCCATGAAGTTGCCGCCATCGATATCCGAACTTTACGCCGGGTATATCTGAATATGCTTACACGTGCGGAGCTGTGCATTGATGTCGCAGGGAGTCACTTTCAACATCTTTTATAAATATATTTTTCACTGTATTTTTATCTCTATTTTTCATTGTAAATTAATGGGAAGTCCATTTCAGCTCTTAGTTTCTGTAATTTCACTGTATTTCCTTTATTCTTACACGGGCTATTTTTATCTACGCCAACTTGTAGTTGAGCGTGACAAAACGGGTCAGCCGGTAAAATACCAGCACCCTTAATCACATCCAACTGTTAGTCCACGTCTCAAATAACCCTGATGATGAAGAATACTGACATTAAAGACCACATACAAATAAACACAAAGTACGCAGTTTTGTTTTGAGAAGAGACGTTAAATCCAAACAAATATTCATGAAGTGAAGATAATTTTATTGCTAACCCTATAGACAATTAAGTTCACAGTTAGATTGAAGCAAGTTTAGAAATTGGAAGAAATCTTCAAATATAATAGCTACAATCCGTAAGTAGTTGTTGTTAATATTGCATTGCAGATAATGGTGTTTCCTGTTAAGAATTCTGGGGCCGCGGTGGTTAAGTGGTAGATGTTCATCTCTGGTGCTTGAGGTCTTTGATTCGATCCCAGCTCGCGCCAAGTAAGCTTTGTGGTGGACAAACATCGTGTGCGTGGGTTTTCTCGGTGTTCTCCCATTTCCTTCATTTCTCACCATAACCGTCCCCTTTAGCGTAGCCGGCATAAAAACCGGTGGAACGTAAAACTTAGATTTCATTTCATATTATTTTCCTGGTAAAGATTCATATCCTGGTAGGCCACGAGTTGATGTAATAAAACATGCACATATGCAATCATGCGATAAGTTATGTCTACTTCCACGAATTACATGTACCCCTTTAATAATAATAATAATAATAATAATAATAATAATAATAATAATAATAATAATAATAATAATAATAAATCCACTACAACGGAAGTTTGTGGCTTTGATTGATACTCGAATGACTTGAAACTATTAATAATAAATGAACAGTCTTCAAAACTAAATGATCACGTTTAATATCCAGTGCAGCAGCATAAAAAGGAAATGAATGGAACATTCATGATTTTAGTCAAAAATTGCCATTGAGCATGGCCTCAAATGAAAGTTTCTCTTCCTAGTTTGTTGTCGCATGACAAAAGGTTGTTAAATCACTGTCTCTCAGTAATGAAAATAAAATCGTGACTGGATGTTCGTTAATTCCATTAAAAAAAAAAAAAAAAAAGCTACTACGCATACAGCTTGGAATTTTGATATTTCAGTTGACGAATATATGTGCTGCTTAACTTTTAGCATTGCAAAAGATTTTTAGAAACTAGAAACTCGTGCAAAATTTTATAATCAACACAATATGAGACTAGATATATTACAAATAGGAACTAGAATGTTTTTAACGTGTGTCAGTCTATTACACTAGACTAAGATCCGATTAATATTCGGAGGCATGATGATAAATTTGAAAGTAGTTCTTACTTCGTATGTAGCAGGGGCCCACCCATGGGGAAAGCTCGCAGTGCTCTTTTACTAAAACTTCAGGGAGGAATCTAATCATTCATAATTGATTTTGTTCGTATTTGTGGACAATTGTGAATGATTAGATTCCTTCCTGAAGGTTTAGTAACAGCGCACTGCGAACGTATTAGCTAGTCGCATAATTTCATCGAATAAGTTAGTATACCAACTGGTTTTATCCTGAAACAATAAATGACAGTTACTAGGCGTCCATTGTCAGTACATTGAACACACTACGGATGTTGTTAAAATAGTGTTAATGGAATTGGTTTGAATTGCAGTTTAGACTAAAGTTACGTTGAAAAGGTTTTTGAATTCTGCTTTGTGATCCTGATCGTTTCCCAGCGTCGTTTAGCTAACCGTGCGCACAAACTGTAACATTAAAGAATATTAAGAAAATAATAATAATTTGCAGCGAGTCTTACATAACTGTTTGTGGTCATCCATTTATTCAGTCTTCATTGATAAACTCATTACTTGTCCAATTTTTCACTTGCACTTTATGCGCTTTTGTATCATTGATAACAAGAGGAAAAATTCGTATTTGTGATTATCTTAACAATAAAGACCATAAGATAAACGATAAAACTTTTTATAACTGTATTTTTTCTATATCTGGCCACAGTGATCTTTACTGTTAACGGAACGAAAGTGAAGACAAGAGATCAATTGGATCGTTCTTTCCCTCTGTGGTTTCACGACTTTCCATTGAATGGTTGATGAATGAAAGTTGTTTCTTATTTCCTTAATGATACGGTTCAATGAATAAAGAATAATTCATAACAGTGACTCTTGTTAGTTTCAATAGTACATAAAGAAAAGACTGTGCTGGCAATTATCGAATCATTTACATCCATAACTTTTGTTTTCATCAGTTTTAATAAATATTGTTCTTGTTCACAATCTTTTTTGCCTTAGTGAAATGCAGATTTCTTTCTTCTAGACGCCCTAAATTATATTGATTTGTCAGCATAAACTATATAGATTAGAATATGAAGCATGCATACCCTTTATACTTTGACTTACTAGGTAATTGCTTGACAGATAACAACATTTTAAAAAATGAAGTGAAATCTTTATTAAAGTTTTGCAGTTGTACTCGTTAGACCAAGTGAGACGCATTGTAAACTCAAGTGGGTGAAGAAATCATGTTGATATGCAATGTTCTCCACCACAAACTCATAGCTGGAATTGAACCAGGAATACTTTGCACGAAACTTGAGAGATCTATCAAAGAAGACTGCATTATTTCAACTAACATCAGTGGACAGCCGAATGAATAAAATTAAGCCATTGCTGTGTGGTGGGAACTAAGTTGCCACATTTGGTTGCCATATACACACAGTTGCAGTCACAGATTGCCATATGTATGCTATATAAGTATAGTAAAAAACTTGGCTTTCATTTGGCAGAATTCTGACAAGTCTGACTCATTAACGCTGTTACGCTGTGCGTTAAACAGTACTGTGCTCTAACATTTTGAATGTTGATTAGATTTGGTTATGTCTCGCAAAGTACAGTAGATATGGCCATACTGCTTTGTGTAATAGTGCTATTGTGTCTTATTTTGCCATTTAGTTTTCCCTAGTATTTCAGGTATCTGAAATAAACCAATTTCGAGTTCATGAATCTTAAAACCTTTTTTTTTTTTTTTTTTTTTGCTTGTTGGTGAAATATTTTGGTTATTCCTCTTCCATTGAAGTTATAACAAAGAAGTTTATGTATTCCAAACAAAATGCATTTAAATCAGCCTGCAATAATATGAGATACACCGTGTATTAGTGAAAATCAGAACACGGAAATACTCGTATTCTATAAAGAGTCCAAGTTGTAATTTCTAGTTCAAAGATTTTTTAAAGGAAGATATGTTTTCTGTTATTATTATTATTATTATTATTATTATTATTATTATTATTATTATTATTATTATTATTATTATTATTATATCGCATGACTGATAATTATATAAACTATTTTATCGAACAGAAAGTTTGATATTTTTAAGATTTCATTCAGTTTTATAAGTTAAAGAGAAAAACTTGCGAACACACGTTAAAGATACATTCGAAGTTTCCTCCCTTACCCTACAATTTATTCATGTCACTTACATCATTAATATTAAAGAAATTGAGAACTCTTTTGTATACCCGCAGTAATAATATAAATTTGATTAGTAAATGAGGGTAATCAAACGTTTCTAATAGAAGTGTCATTTTCTTCAAATACAGGTCACGACTGTATTATTCATGCTCCTAAGACAAATGTGCATAATTTTTATCTTCTCGTAAAACTCTCGTAAACATGATGGCACTTTTAAATGAAAGGTTAGTAGTTTCTGGCTTCACGTTCTTGATAACTTAGTATCTACGTTAAAATTAGCATATGCGCTAGTCTTGTTACTTATATTATAGTTTTTTTTTTTTCTTTCTTTGATAGTCCATAGCAGTCCGCAAAGGTATAGAGACTGTATCTACTTATTAAGTTTTGTAATTAACTTGTTAGATATAATCAAAGGAAAAGAGATGTGTTAGAGGGAACTAGTGCACAGAGAGAAATAAATAAATATTAATGTAATTCTCCAGATCCAATTGTAACTCTTGGAACTTCTCAACCTTTTCAGGACCGACAGGGATTTCAAGAAAATCGTAGACCTTTAAGTTGACCCTAGTAGCCCTTCTAATTGTCATAGGGACATGAATGATACCTGGTTGTAAAGCTTACGGAACACAGATTCCAAAGAACTAACTTTAAATGTGCAAATTTTGTTATTTTCACCTAAGTGCAGTTTCATGTTACTTGGGACACACCAGGTACGTAGCCAGGATTTCGTGAAGGGGGGAGAGTCCGTGGCATGAAATACTGTGATCATCACACCAGGGGGGGGGGCGAGTTATGAAATTCTGAAGGCTCAGGAGCTTGATCAATGTAAACTACTTTACTATCAACATATATTGGTTTGTTAGGATATGTTGGTAAGTATTTTAATAAACTATGAAGAAATCTCGAGCGATAAAAGAATAAAAAAGTATTGAAAAAGATTTTACAGTATTTACGTTCCTTTCTTTATTCATATAATAATTTTCCTTTCATCATGATCTCAACTATTATGAAAAGTACATATTCACTATTATAAAAAGTACATACTCAATAATGTATTGTAAAACATTTTACAATATCTGCGTTCCTTTTTCTGTTGAATCAAATGCTAATTCTTTTCCATATAAATTTTTGTTTTTATTATTCCGTCAACTACTCTGTCTGTTCCAAATGACAGGTTAAAGGAGCAGTAGAAAATTATTTTTGAAATAACATGTTTGATTCTGCAAGGATGCGATGACGAAATATTATGATAAAAAATGTTCACGCTGTTACTCAACGGCACTATGCTTTCGGAAGCTTGAAATCTCCCTGAATAGTAGTAGAAATTCTGATAATTCTGTACTTTTCTAGAAATTTTAAATTCTCTAACTCTTCCAGGATATCTCGCTCACCTCGCCACCATGTATCACCTCGCCAGGAGTAATACAAATCTCCTCATAAGAAAGAGTAACCAAAAGCTTCCTGTAGTTTTTTTTTTTTAATTTTTAACGCTGATCCTTCTTTTTCTCATTTCATTTTGTTTCATCCTTCCTTAATTTTTTTCATTTCTGGTCTCGAAGGGAAGGGGGGGGGGGTCCGGACCAATTTGTGAAATATGAGTATGTTAGAAGTTATCGTCAATTCGTAAAACATGTTCGTAAGTTTAATATTAAAATGCTTATAACTCAGTCAAATTTAGCACATTTGCGGTTTTGGCATTGGATCGACGTTTTGTATTCCCGTGCCAAACCTGTTGAAGATGATTTAAAAAAAAAAAAAAAATAGTGAGAGGGTGGCACGCTGGAAAAAAAATATTTTCACGTGTACGCCAGATATCGGGTGCAATCGTGTAAATAATAATAATAATATTATTATTATTAATAATAATAATAATAATACGAAGTGGGGAAATATATATATATATATATATATATATATATATATATATAAATAAATAATATAATTTGTCTACCCTGACGTTGTCTGACCTAACGACGCTCCTAATTGTCAGAGAAATGTAAGCCATACCTCTTTGGATAGTTTATGGGACACAATTTTCACCAAGGTAACTTTTGTGGCCCGCTTGTAGATCCTTTGGGGGAGAGTTTTCCCCAAAATGCTGGGGGGGGGGGGGCAACTTTCCCCTACCCTTCCGCCGCGAGCCCTCGATGTGAATGAAATTCACACTGTTGGAAACTTTTATCTTTTCCCAAGAGATACACCTAAATAATCTCTCTAGGTTAATTAGTACCCGAGCTACGGAGGTTTAAACTGCTGGCTCAGCCTTGAGCCGTTGGTCCTAAACTGGCACTGCGACCGACGAATTACACTGCGACAAACTGCACTGCTTACGCACAGCTACATAGTGTACGTTTAATGAAGCGATGACTGAAAAGTGCATTTTTATCTGTTATTTCTAGCTTTCTGGACCAAAAGCACAGGCAGTAAGAAGCAGGGGAGTGGGACTCGAGAGTTGCCCTTTAGAAGAGATGAAAAATTTTTTTACGACTACAAGATGAGAAAGAGCTCTTGCAATTGCAATAGAAACGGATATATCTTCCGAGACGAGACATCACTTTCTCGACAGCTTTCGAGACGAGACGGCCTCAATTCTCATCTTGTAGGCAATCCTAGACGGCTCATTTACCCGTAAATCGAACTAAAGGAATTGTTAAAATGATATAATATTAGAGCAGTTATTTTATCAAGATTAATGTGGGTGTGGAGAAGAATGAAGATAATTAACTGGGTCGATCGAAAAACTAATGAGGGGATGTTAGAAATATTGGGAGGGAAAAAAGAACAATATTAATATTATTAATTAGAGGAAGAGGAAATTGGTTGGGACATTAGCTAAGATGAAACTGTAGGATGAGGAACGTTTTAGAATGTATAGTGACAGGAAATAAAAGAAGAAAGAAAACTAGACTACAATTAATGGATGATATCAAAACAGAAAAATCGTACGTGAAGATGAAGAGGTTTGCGGAAGACCTTGGAACATGAGAGTTTCTCAGTTGCGGCAAGTAACCTGCCAGTAATGGCAGAATGTTTATGATGATGATGATAACTGAGAACTAAAAACGCCAGAACTAGAAGAAATTTTGAATATAGTTTTGTGGAAGAAGAAAGGAGGAGTCCTTATTGTTTAGGGATTAATAAATCGACAACAATGCTTACCAGTAGACAATTGAAACAGAGAACAGGCAATAAGAGCTGCAAAATCTGTCAACAAAAATTCTGGAAGATGCCCCTCCCCCCTTTGGAGACACAAACAGGAAGTAAAAGTTTGGGGAATATTATTGGAAGAAAATTCTCTTCACCAGTAACTTACTGGGAGATGAGCAAAATGAAACTTGTTAGAAGTTTGCAAATTAATCATAGTATAGTATCCCTAAAATTATATAGTTCAACAATTGTGAATGTTCAAATATGTGCGACTCTCTATCTCGAAATATTCTAGTGTGAAGACGGTATTGTTTTATATTCCTGTCTGCCTCTCACTTCGCCTGCTGTGATTTCGCGCCCTGGACATTAATACTATTTAAATAACATACAATACCTAATTAAAGAGAAGAAAATACTGTTCCCAAAATAGAAATGCATCCGAGAAGTAGTTTTAAAAAATAGCGGAGAAGATTGTTATGTAAAAATAAGAACATGAAAATGACACTGAAACATTGAGGGAAGGGAAGGGGATCAAGAAGTCTGAGTTCCCAGATTCTGGTGCCCATGCTCTGAACTGAAATTCGTTACTTCTTATTTCAGAGTATCTCAGCACTTGTCTCACGATGCATGACTAAAACCGAAAATGCTGTGATCTCACCGGAAATTGAACATTGGAGCATGCTCTTATAAAGGAATCTTTTATACGCGAACAGGATTTTTGAATACGTAAAATGGAAAAAAGTATTGTTAACAATAAAACCAACTGCTTTTTATTATCTAATTTCTAAACTTGACATTATTAATTACTTTTTCTTGCTTACGAGTACTTTTCTTAAATTCACAGTACCGTAGTTTCATGCGACTGTCATCGAGAAACACCATTGCTGTATTTCCTTTAGCAGCAGCTTAGACTGGGGTCTGCCATTGTGGTCCTCTTAGATTGAACATTATTCCAAAAGAGGCAGAAAAATGAAATGCAAGTGAATTGCGAATCACATATTACAGTTGAGAATTTCAAAGTTTGGAAATCATATATGCAAGCTTTTTTTTTTCCTTTCCCTTTAAGCTTTCAATTACTACTAATAAATTATTTTATTCTATTAATATCAAAATGAAAATAAGGTAATTATGATTACTACTAGCTGTAAGAAGGACCTGTCGTTGTCCGGTCTTAATTCAGAACTAAGATTAAACGAGAGGAAAACTATGTCCTGATTCCATTCCTTAGTATTTATCTTATGAGGTTATGTAAGCCCGCATAACCATGTCAGTGCAGGTTGCATATAGGCAAGGTGTTTCTTAGAAACTGCAAGAAACTCACAAGTTTTCGCGCTCCTTCTTCCACACCAAGCTGAAATTCGAAAATAGAACTTTGTACAGGATTAGATCTGAAAATCTGTGTACAAAATTAATTGGCTCCATAGATAACTCATTTATGATCAAAAATCTGTCCACATTTGAAAAAAAAAATGTTAATGTATGTTCAAAACGATAAATATGTTCCACTTAAGTTGAAATTCTCACCGAAGAGGAGCAAGACACGGCTGGTTTGTAAAAGTTATCCCCTCTTGAAATAAAGTTCGAGAAATCTGTCCGAGAGTTCTAGATATAAAGAAAGGCCTGCTAGTTCTGTAAATCTGTAGTTGTAGCCTTACGAAAGAAAAGCGTATCTGCGTGTATTCTTTTCCTGGTTGGAGCTCGTGTGTTTCTGGTTCCACGTGGAGCTATCCACGTCTTATACAGCCTCGCTGCTGAACAGGACTCTAAACTCAAGATCTAACTAATCTCCATGTGTTCTCTTGTTGAAGCTGGACTCTTACTGATGCTTGTGTAGAAGATAAAAGTGTCTAAATTTTGCAACATTGTTAGGAACACACATACACACAGTTCAACATGCCTCTCTGATGGGAATGGGGAATAGTTTAGCGAGTAAGAAGCAGCTTTTATGTTTCTAAACAGTAAATAAAATTTGTGCAAGGTATGTGAGAACTTTGATCATAGTAAAATGCTCAAGTCAATGCTGCATTAACACAACTTCGCCTTTTGTGTCTTGAACGTCATATCTTGTTTAGAATTATTGGATACTTGACTGATGTATTCGTAAGACCTCCTGTTGAAGCTGTACTATGAGTACAACCAGACGGAGCACTTGTACGCTTCGCACTTTTTGAATGGAAACTTACCAGCAGTGAGTCCAAATCGGAAAGAAAATCTCGCCGTAGATGCCATTTCAAATTTTAAAACTATTTTTCCAGATCTAGTTTTAAGAACTAGATTTGTAATAAACCTGAGTTATAACAAAATAAATTGGAATATTGGGAAGAAAAAAAAAACAATGGATGGTTAAGTAACTGGTCTCATTGGTAAATAAGCCCATAATCTTTAGAATGTGTGAGGATCAACTGGATTGAGAGAGGAAAAATATTCTCTTTAAAAATTGGGTCCCCTTAAACACTACCTGAACCTAAAGCTCACTGAAACATTTTTCTCCTGAAGTAATCTCCTTAATAGTTCTACCTCGTAAAAAATAATGCTTTATGGGTACACAAATTCACTTCCTCTCTCCCATTTCAAATATCTAATAAACACTCAATTTTCCCGTTTAGAATACTGTCAACAGTACAACAAACAAAAACTTCGCAGAGTTTAATTTCGAAGTTGAATTAAATCATTTTCAATAAATAAGCTTCCGATTACAGTGCATATCGTGAAAAATCACACTTACCAAACTCTCCTCAAACTCCATTTGGGTGAAATCTCTTCACATCCTAAAATGCGGTTGATAACCTAGTCTGTATGTCGTATTTGGAAAGGTTTCAGGCTGGTAGAGGATTCTCAATACAATATTGGCTTTCCTGATTGCATATGCAAGATACCAAATTGAAGTCCAATAGACAAGGTGCTAATTTCAGGATGTCTTCGACTTGGAAATATGTCATAACCGAAACAGACAAATTTTATTTGATTCGTAATACGATGCGAAGTACGTTTATAATTCGTTTTAATATTGCAGAATTACATTTGGTACTCTGTACTTGTTTTTTTTTCTCCATTTGATTTTTTCTAAAAACAAAAATCAATCACAAAACAATGTATATCGTACACGATCTACAGAACCGATTCAATCGCGACGGAACTTGGCATGAGGGTAGACTTTAACTTGTTTTGGTGTGCTTGTGAAATATTTTCCTAGGCAGACCTTTGGCTCGCGAGTTATTGACCATGAAATTAGAGTTTGGTCTTAGTTAAAGTTTGGAAGAAAACGGAAAAAAGAATTGCTGTTTAGAACAAGAATTAAGGGTGCGTAGATTAAACCTGTTTAAATGTTAAGTAAATGCACAGTGTATATATTTTTTGTTAAAATCAATAAATGACTGTTTCACAATGAACTCATTATTAGTCTTAACATTATGTTAATGTCTACTCGAAGTACATGAAATAAACAAAGGGTGAAGATGCACAAAATGGAGGTAGTCCAGACATGTTCTTTATCTCATTACTATCTTGATACGAACAGCAATAATTCATTCACATTCTTTTAATTAGTACGAATATGTAGAAAATATGCAGTATATAAAGATAAAGGAACATTGTACCATTCTGTGTTACATATATTGTGTATTGATTTCTCTTCAATTAACACGGAAGTGTTGGAATTCTCCAAACGCGTGTCGATATGTAATAATATGACTTAATCCACAACAATGGCGCGAATATTTTTCCCACTCAACAGAACCGTATGCACAACTACCGTATAGGAGCAGTTTCGTGTCTTCCGTGGATTTCGACACATGGGTGTAGATCGTAGCCGCAGTGTTATAAGCTTTTTCCCCTGCATGTGAACCTCCATACGTTTGGTTCTTGGAGGGAGAAAATGAACCAGAAGGTGTGAAGCAGGCTCATTACTGTAGGAACTGCACAACGGTATTATATGGTTTGTTAGATCAGTATGATAACTGGTTGAAGCAGCTTCTTCGACACGCTAGCTAGTAGTGTAGGGTCGTTACACTTAAGAAACGTGCACTTTGCGGACCATAGCCGTCACAAACACTCTCCTTCGACTTCGGTACGCGGTGGAGAAAGTTCTTTCAGTATCATTTTTGAGCGCACGTTCCAATAACGAACACACACACACATCTTTCTACCGTGCGTGTGTGCCTATCGGCTGTTGCCTGGAAAACATTTAGTTAGCATCAATGTTGACTCCGGTCCACAGCCCCACCATTTCGAGGACTACTAAATTATTTACGAAACAATATGTTTTGGATTTTAATAATGTTCGTCGTTCTCGTGAAACAACATCACCTGTTAGTAGTGATACTAACAGTACTGTTGATGTTAATGAGTGCATGCGAGAGTATCCGGATCAGGACCCGCTGGAAGACAAAGAACCGTCGGCATCATCTTCGTCTTCCTCTGCACGTGGTGGGATTTGCAGTGGAGTGTGTGAGAATGCTGCAACATACTGTGTGACATGTTCTTTACAGTGTTCGCCACCGAGTATGGTGTATTGCTTGTTTTATTGTGGTAGGAGGCAACAACCTAGTCCGGAATGTGAGCCAGAATGTGGTAAGTTGGAAAAAATTTCATAGAGCAAATTTTCTTTTCTTTTATTTTTTTTAAAAAAGAATCTCCGATTGACACATTTCTTATTCATAAAAATCTTTAAATGTTAATGCGTTAAAACATGATTGTTGTTTACAATTAGTTCGGTTATTATTTCGGATTTGTTACATCAAAAGTTTTCACTATTTTAGAGTAATTAGAAGAATGGTTTGTAATTTCACTATAATAATAATAATAATAATAATAATAATAATAATAATAATAGTATTAAGAACTAAAGTGTGATACGAAACAAAATTCTTACGTTGTTATATCGATCAAATATGTTCATAACCTGAAGTAATCAAATTGAATATATTGAAAAAGAATTGACACATAATGCTAGTCTCAACAGGATGCAGTTTCACCCTGAAATCTGTTTAATGTACGTGGAATCTTTAATAATAGTCTAGAAATCGGTAATAGTTTGCTAATAACATTTTAGTTAGCATTTCTGAAAAAAGAAAAAGTTTGGAAGGAAAATTATTATTTATAGGAATAAGTTAACTTAAAGGAACTACTTCGGGACTAATTTTATTCTCTCTCTCTCTCTCTCTCTCTCTCTCTCTCTCTCTCTCTCTCTCTATATATATATATATATATATATATATATATATATATATATATATATATATATATATATATATATATATATAATATTTATTTAAAAAAGTTATTTAACGTCGTACTAACTTGCTCTAGTTTGATAATTTACGCATTAAAAAAAAAACTTAATTGAAAAGTTACACTACATAAAATTATAAAATTAATTGCGGATGTAAATCGCAATAAGGATGCGGACTTACTTAGGTGTATAGGATGTTTTTTTTTTTATCCAATATACATATGAGCACAGATTTAAGCATAAACTTTAAATACTAATTCTCTAATAGATATTGTTCCATCGTTTATTCCATCAATCTCAGTTGAAGATTTACAGATGATGATAAACATTGCGGTAAAGCATAAAAATAATTGCCGTGATACTCTATCGCAGAGAACTATTAATATGGTTACTTTATTTCCTGAACATAGTAACCGAAAATAAATCCAAAATTGCAAGAGATCTGGACTATAGAGGAGCCAGCAAGAGATCATCTCTGATAGCTCGCAGCGGCGTTGCTACAACCCACTGTCAAGGCTTTTTTTTTTTTCGGTGCATCTATAGTGGCAATTTAATTAATGGTGTAAGACAGTGACCGTGGCCGATAACAGTAGCATCAAAGTAGGAGCTTCATTTTCCCTTCGCATATGTGCAAGAAACTTCACATACCAGGTTATTTTGGCCCTGCTATAGTGTGCCTAATACTTGGTTTCATAGTGATGAATATACTGTATTTACGCAATATTAATAATATACAATATTAATTTATTAATTTATCAATGAATGTTAGGAGTACGTGTTTAAGTGCAAACACAAATATTGTGAGATAAAGAAAAAAAGAGAGTATTATGCAGTAGGGAAGTTGAATTCAAGGTTTTATTTCTAACACTTCGATGCGAACAAACATTTATTATTAAATATCGTGGCTAGAATGTAAATAAATATCTACCAAATAGTGGAAGTTGAAAATATAAAACTATATTGACAATTATATTAAATAAATGAGTAATATCTTAAATCAGAATTTTTATTATCTCTCTTACGGTTTTTCTTTCTTTATTAAATTAATAACATGAACAAATTTTATGATCCAATACCTTAGCGGAAGTAAACCGTGTTTTTTAAATACTGGAATAGCTTTCTCTGTAATTTAACCTTTTAGCTTTCGTAACTCCGAATTAACTTCAAGATCTATTAAAACAATTGGAAAATTTGATTATGCAAGTTTCCTTACATATATTGCATGTATTATATCTTGATAAAGAATTCCTTTAATAAGGAAATTGATATTTTATGACAGTTTATGCGAGGTTTATATATATATATATATATATATATATATATATATATATATATATATATATATATATATATATAATAAAAAATGAAAAACACATGACTTTTCCACATTCCTTCGCGTTATGTCCTACCTGGGCGATCAATCGAAGGAAGCAACAGCGACACGAGTCATGAACATAACACACAACAAAATTTCGATGATTGTAAGACTTCAAAGCTCATGCGAAGGAAGAAAGCTATCTTCAAGTGCCGGAAATAGTATTTTAGTGTTAACTAATTGTGAAATTTTGTTACTTTATTATTATTATTATTATTATTATTATTCAATCATGCATTTTTATTGGTTTGAATATAACAAACTCAAGTACTGAATTTGTTGCGCATGAAGAATGTAAAATTGTTCGCAACTAAGTATGTATGTAAAGTCGTTAACAAGAGAGCATATTTGGCCAATACATTTACATATTCGGAAAATTAATAAGTTGATGGAAGAGAAAAAGTAACAGTTTAGAATTTGAAAACTATACATTCGAAAGAAAGTAACTGCTGAAATAAATTTTTAAAAAAAAGAAGTGGAGTAAAAAAAAATTAAGGATTCACACGATTTGTATCTGTAAATACAATATTTTATAAACATCATAATAGGAGAAGTATCTCGCATAAGCTGTCATAAACTATCAGTTTCCTTATGAAATGAATTCTTTATCAAGATATAATACATGCAATATATGCATAATATATATTACAATATACAGGGTGTTTCAAAACAACACCGACAACGTTTGGGAGGTGATTCCTGACACCAAGATAAGACAAAAAGTATAAATCAACCTGGGTGCAGAAATGCTTCCTTTCGGAGGTATAAGCTGCCAGAAATCATGAAAAAAAAAAAAAAAGAACTTTAAGGGTCCATAGCTCCAATACTATGAGACCTACCATAGTTGGGTCAAGACTACACCTAGGAACTACTATGTGTCCTATGCAAATATCCAAGTTTCAGAATCCTGTGGTACTTCCACAAATATTTGTATAGAGGTAGTTGGAGAGTACTTCAAATTCGTAGCCAAACTCCCTCTATAAAAATTGTGTGGATACCGCAGGATTTTGAAACATGGAATTTTGGACAGCGCACGTTAGTTGTTAAGTGAAGTCCTGATCCGACTACGATAGGTCCCATAGTTTTGGAGCTATGTACCTTTAAAGTTTATTTTTTAATGATTTCGGCAGCCTATAACTCCGAAAGGAAGCGTTTGTGCACCCAGGTTGGTCTATACTTTTTGTTTTATCTTGATGTCAGGAATCATCTCCCAAACGTCGGTGTTGTTTTGAAGTACCCTGTATATAATATTGTAGTTGGTACTTTTATTCGTTAAAAAACTAACTTTACTGCAGTGATGTCCTAACGTTAAAAAGAATAAATTAATCTATTCAATAGATAAAAATGATGACATACTTAATAATTAAAGAATTATAAATTTAACATTGTCTTCCAAGCGTATTCTGTCATTTTTTGATCCAGCGGACCAACATGAACAAGATTATTTTTTGACTAGATTGTTTGACCATTCAGCGTTGTATTAAAGTATTTTTTTGTAACATGATTGTTACAGATTTAACAGAAATGTGGAAGATTTTTTTTTTTTTCGAGTTTGTTTTGACTCCGTAATTTCATAGTTTTGTAAACGTGATCATACTCAAGTTCATAATTAATACATACAGCAATAATTGAGTGTGTCTATTCATTAAAGAAACCTTCAAATACAGCCTTCGAGATCAATTATACTAGAATAATTAACAGCAACAAACAGTGGGGAAAAAGAATGGAGGATGGCGGTCAGGTCCTATAGTCAAGGATACCATCCCAACATTTATCTGCTGAAACTGAGAACCAGTTCTTGAGGAAAGTCAATCAGGATTCGAATCAAAACCCTTCTTTTACAGAAACAAGAACACTAATCACTAGGCTGCGTACTATCTGTAAAATTTTGCACAAGAATAATCAGTGCACTTTTCGATTTCCCCCCCCCCCCATTCATTGTTAAATGTGGTTTATTTTACATAATTGAAACATGCTTTCAATAATTATACTCTCTCTGTACTGAAAGAAGCAAAATATTGAAGTCCATTGATCTAATAAATTTTGATTATTAATTTAATTTTTCTTTGAACCAAGTTCTACGTAACTTCTTAGACTAAATTATTGTGCACATTTGAACTTTTTACTTTCAAAAATAGACAAAAATCTGCCCTCCATTGGCAATTGGGTGCGCCTTTAACTCACTAGATATGCAGTTCTCGTAGATTGAAGGAAATTTCCTTTGTGTAGGGAAGTTTGGTACCGAACTTGAGCAAATACGTAGAGAGAAAGGGAATTTTATGGTCAAATTTTTCTTCTGCTTTCTTGAGAAGAATCAATAAGTCTGTTGTTCCCTTCGATTGTATTTATTTATTTATTTATTTCGGCAAGCGACTCCTGTCCCCGTGGCTCCTTTCTGAATCCTTTTCGCTTAAAAAGGAGACATAAGTCGTTGTTTTCTTGCTCACTTGTGAGCGTAAGCTATTGTCGTAAAACCAGAAAGACTACTATTTACAAACTAGGGAAAATTTAACGTAAAAAAGGGAAATGTTCATGTCGTCGGTAGAGAAAAATTGTCTGAAATCTACGAACAGTGCACAGTAGACACTTCGATGGTTATAAAAGCAGTGGTGACATGTTTCCTACGTAGATTCGTTAAGGAACCATCAGTTTTTGTTCTCTGCTCACCAACTACTTAAAATACACGAGAATTCAAATTTCAAATTACAAATAAACACTTGACACACAGTGTAACCAAAGCTCTCCTACTTTTACCCTTCACTGGAATTGATCGGATTTCATATTTGAATAGCTATGAAGTACTAACTACTTACAAAATGATGATAATGTAAAATTTCGAAGTAATACTAATATATGCTTTAACGAACAATATTTTTTTTAAAAAATAACACTTACTTGTGAAGACATTGCTAAATATAGGAATTTTTTTTTTTTTTAAGTATTAGCAGAACGGATAAATGAGTGGGACAAAGCGTCAAGTATATTCTAAATATTACTGTTCTAACAATTGGATAACACACTGCAAAGAACAAGCTACAAAACGAGAGAACAAAGAATAATTTCGTCAATCGATGATGAGCAAGAAGAATCATTAGAAAAAGAGAAGTCAGTACAGCTCTCAAATGACGAGAAGAACCCTAGCAAAAGTAGTGTGACGTAGGTATGGGCTCGCCCACTTTTCGCACGGGGGTTTCAAATGACACCACGGAGTAGCACACAGATAACTATTCGGAGTAGCAGACGACATCTAAGTATAGACCACACCTCAAAAACCAAAAATGGACTTGACCGTGTCGTTGACCTTTCCCCGCTTCCCCTGTTTTAGGGTTCTTCTCGTCGTCTGTGAGCTGTACATCGAAACGTATCAAGAAATTTTGAGCCATTCAAGTTCGTAGTTTGAATTTCTTAAGCTATACAAACAAATTTACGGTAACTATACTGAACAAAATAGTCTCAAGGCGAAGGCGTAATTTCATTCCATTGGGAGTAATAAATGGACATTTTATGATAATTTTTTAATCATATGATCTTTTCATTGTTAGACTTAATAGCTGTTGTTGTTAACCATAAGATCGCACAAGTTTAGTTCTAGTGTAGATAATTTCTGCATAAAATATACTTTTTTTAAAAAAAAATCCTAGTATAAGAGAAAGTGCATTTTACTTTGAATATGCAAAACTAACTACTTAAAAATAGTTCACATAACCTGTCTTTTTCTTATGATTAATATTTATATATAAAAAAACTTGACCCACATATAATTTATTTATTGTATAAAGAAACAATTACATAGTTTCACACTGAGCTGGCGTTGAAGTACTTTCTCATCTATAATATTCAATTGTATTTAAGTTTTCGATAATATAATGTATAGTAATATAGTATATATAAAGTACGACATTTGTAATAATCAATGTAACGGTTTTCATTGCGCTTGTTTACTGATTTTCTCGTATATGATGATGTGCATTTCAACTTTAATTAATAGATTTACGTAGATTACATGACAATTACAATTGCATAAAAAACTTTTAGTAAATAAATCAACTTGTCATCTTTAGATAAACATGAAAATTGATCATATTGTTTCATATCAGGGCCATATATAACATTCGATATAAATAAACGAAGGTAGGATATTCTAAGGATTTGGTTTATAATCAAGGCTTGCTTTGTGGTGGACAAACACCGTGTGCGTGGGTTTTCTCGGAGTTCTCCCGTTTCCTCCCACTTTCTTCACTATTTCATTCATTTCTCTTAATCACAGTCTCCTTTAGCCTAGCCAGCATAAACATGGGACGTAAAACTTAGATTTAATCTCATTTCATTTCATAATCAAGGCTTGAAAGAAGCAAACACACTTACGCACCTCAGTTCCATTTCTGTATATCTTTTTAGAATTTCTGTTAACTCCTGAAATGTCGTTCTGTACACGAAAGACTAAATGTAAAAAGAAGTCGAAATAGTGAACCACTACTTGCAGAGTGAGATAATGAACCTTACAAGATTGTATAGCACAAATTATCTGCTGTAGGGGAAGTGATTTGAAACTATTAAAAACTAACCAATATTAAGTGCCCAATTCAGATTGATGGAAATGCTATATAAGGGAATTAGGGAGGTAACCAACGAATCATGAACATTTTCATCAGATAAAGATTTACAGACTACTAGACTCAATAGAGCTCTTATATCATAATCTCAGTAAATAAGAAATAAACATATCAGTAGTTACCTACCCACTAACTTTTGTTGTGTTGTAATGATAGGTAATAATTATAATACTTTTTAAAAATGATTACATTAAATATGCATAATCGTGATTATATTAAGACTAATACGGTGATCCGTTGGTAAATTGCTGTCCTCTATCCTGAAGTGTGTCTGGTTCGATTTCAGAGAATGTAAACTAAACTCCTTCTGACGAGAGAACAAGCCTTGCCAAACATCGGAAGTATCTTACTTCGAGGAGATTGAGCCACACTTCTGTTGTAATGAAATGGAGTGTTTACTCTGTCCACACTTATCTAAAAGGAGTAAATATTACAAAAGAAAAAAAAATCTGTCATGTGTTTTGTAGATCATGATTTGTGCAGCAGGAGCAGAAGCATACGTGATTTGATCTTCCGCTGGCTGGATATATTTTGAAATACATATAATTTATATTAAATATTATTTGAATTATTACAAAGTTAAATGAGTCACAGAAGCCTACTAAAATGAGAACTAGAAACAGTTCCCCGTGCCAAATGTGAAATTTGTTGGTCTTTGAGTAATTTACATTCAAAGCTAACTTATTCATTCATAAATCTTTTTCATAGTCGTGAAAATACTTGTCAAAAAAAAAAAAACTACATAAAGTTGTGCTATTCTATTAATTTTATTATTTATTTTTGATAATATTTATAGTAACAGACAAGTTGAAGGTGGTAGTAAGTGCTTTTTGTTTAACCCGTAACCGGAATATATGGGTCCTGGGGACTCAAGCAAATTTTATCTAGCCTGTCTTTCCGCTTGAATTGGGAGCACTGCAATGATTATCGCATTTCTCGTCCAGACAGTATAAGATAGGCATTTGTGTCTACAGTTTCTGTGAACTGGCCTTGTTCGGGTCCTGGGGACCCAAATGTTCCTTTTGTGTAACATTTTTTTTTTTTCAAGTGCTTCAGAAGTTCAGAGGAATGGCTTGTGCTAAGATTATTGTAGACGAAGAAATAGAACGTGTACTTTGTGAAGTGTCAAGTGGCGATGAAGACGTTAGTGGATCTCAGACTGAGTTTGGGTGCAGTAAACATTAAACTGAGTCTGAAACAAGTGCAGACGAAAGTGACGGTCAAGTGGTTACTGACTCGCATTTTTTTTTTTTTTTTTTAATGGAAAGAATCGACAAATAAGTCTTCAATCCGCAGTAGAACACCACAAAATAATATAATGAAATGCTATTTACCTGGCCTAATAGGAAAAGGACTGCAAATATCAAAATCAGAATATCATCCTTTTACAAATGCTACATTTTAATTTGCTTACAGAACGCATTGCAGTTTTTTTTTTTTTTTTTTGTATTAAGAACTCAATTGTTGCAGTAAGATGAGATAATGGACTGTCGAATTCAAAATAATAATAATTTTATAAATCCTAATGTAATATTATGGTGCCAGAATCTCACTTCGAGTACTAATAAATAAGTTACAGAGCCTTTATCTGTAAATTTTCTATTTCATTAAAAACCCAGAAAACAAGAGTGTCAATATCTTCAAAAAAGTTACATGTGCATGCACAAGTATTATAATCATTTTTGAATGTATATGTATTATGTTAAACATAAATATTTATTTATTTATTTATTTAACAATCACCAGATACAGCTCAGAAGCCATTTTACACTGGATATCCAACAACAACAATAACAATGGAAAGGATTTGGGAAGGTATCGGCCAGGGCCTGTTTAGTAGGTACCATCCCGGCATTTGCCTGGTGGGACTGAGGGAAACCCTGGAAAACCTCAGTCAGGGTCGTCGGTAGCGGGATTCGAATCCACGACCTCCCGAATGCGAAGCCAACGCTCTACCACTTGAGCTACTTCGCTCGGTTTAAACTAGGACCCAGGGACCCATTTATTCCTTTAGTGTAACAAAAAAAAAAATGTGTGTGCCGTTACGGGTTAACAATGATCGGCTTTTCTTGTTGCCTGTAAAATTTTTCTTAAAATGTTGTCTAGGCCAGCGGTTCCTAAACTTATTTCTGTCTTTCGTAATACTTACTAAACTTCTTCACAAATACTAAAGATGAAATGAAATGAAATCTTTGAGTTTTACGTCCCACGGTTATGCCGGTTAGGCTAAAGGAGACGGTGATAATGAGAGATGAGTGAAATGGTGGAATGAAGAAAGTGGGAGGAAACGGGAGTACCCCGAGAAAACCCACGAGCACGGTGTTTGTCCACCACAAAGTTCACTTGGCGGGGGCTGGGATCGAACCCGGGACCCCAAGCACCAGAGGTGAACGCTCTACCACTGAGCCACCGCGCCCCCAAATACTAAAGATACTATTTGTTACTTACAATTTCACTTAAATAATGTAAAAACATTGGACACAGTTGGTGTATGATGGTTGATGGGCGTGGAGCTAATACCAGTTGGAGTTGATTTTAACATCCGTTTCAGCAGCGAGGCTATATGAGACAGGACCTACTGATTAACGTGAAGTCCGAACCACATGAGCTCCCGCCGGGGATCGAACCCGGGTCTCCCACGCCAAAGGCGCGTACACTAACTGCTTAGACACGAAGGAGCTCTAATACCACTTGCAGTTGCTTCCATTTTAGTTTCATCAAACTTATTTGCTGTTTAATCGATTTACTAGTTACAGTGATTATGTATTGTTTACATTGTAAGATATCCTCTCCGTCAGTTATTTTCCAAGTACCCCCTGAACGATAAGCGCCTAACCCAGGTTGGGAAGCCATTATCTTCTGAATGCGTGAAAAAATAAACTTTTTTTCTAAATACCGTTTTGTAATATTATCCCTGTTTATAGTGCGTTTTATGTGTAATACATGGCGAGTGAGTTCATTTATGATACTTCTTTTATATTGTATAACAGAGTGATAGTACAAGGTGATGATACAGTTCGTTTTATTACATTATATATAAATCCAAATTTAAACGTATTCAGTGGTCAGTTAGTTTGCATGACATGCGTTACATAAACTTCCGGTCGTTCTTGACATTGGCTGATATAACCAAAAGGATTATAAACAGTTAAATACGCAATAGAAAGTTTTTGATTTCTTCCGCTAAACCACATACGTCATGATAACTTTAATTGGCGTCTGCAGTTTTTCTTTTTTTGCTCGTTAACAATCTGTGCTTTAAAAATAAATTACGATTCACTCGTTAAGTAGCCAGCTAGTAATTGTTTATTAACGATGAGATTTATACAGAGATTAAAAATGTCATAATTTTGAAAACGTAATTCACCTTCTCATCACAGAAGCTACGTGCTTGTCCAAATAACGGTACATTTATAACTTTCTAAAGAGAGTCGTACGTGATGCTAATCATAGTGGACAATACATAATATATTTTCCTGGGTGTTCCATTTGAACTACTATAACCTATAGTGGGTGGGTTTATTTGAATATTGCTTTTTGAAGTGGCAATTTTATGCTGTTATTTATATACTTTCTCTTGATTGTAACCACTTACTCTACCAGAGTTCTGTGAGCTTATAAACAATTATTTTGAATCAAATCTTTAAAAAGAAAGTTGTGTTAAAGGTATTCTTTACTAAATTAGACCGGACTGGATTTTACTTGGTCTTTGGCATTTGCACTTGGAAGTGAATCAGAAACTGGTACTAAATCTAAAACCCTAGGTATGCATTAATTGCAAATTTGGAGCGAAGCGATTGATTTAGTGCATCAATTGTTTTCGTGAACGAACACGACATGTATTCGTAAATAGTAGGGATTGACACAAAGTTCCGGTTCTAGACCTTGATCCGAAAACCCGTTTCCAGAACCGGATCTTGGGAACCGGCTCCAGACCTGGATCCGAAAAAACTGTTCTGGAACCGGATCTTCAAGAACCGGATCCGTTCAGACCCGAAAACCGGTTCCACCAGGAACCGGTTCTGGCCATCCCTAGTAAATAGTTGAATTTGGCATATCAGCGAAAAGCATAATAGCTTTGAAAAATTGTGTTCACAGAGCAAAACAAGAAGGGCTTCGCCCTATTTCTAATGCTGAAAATTCTGTTTTCCATTGTTTAAATGAGAATTCGATTTTCGTAGAAATGTGTGCTTTAAATAAAATTATTAAAAGTATTTTTTTTTAAATCAATGATTTAAGTTTAATTTCTTTTAAATTAAACGCAATAAATTAATTCAGAAATGTGACTGTCTATCAGTTTACGCCAAATATATTTTCTATAGCATTGTCATTACTCCTAAAATAATGATCGAATGTAACTGATATCAAACTATAACATGTATTAAAAACCGTGTGATTGTAGAGGTATAGATTATTTTTTTAATGTTAATTTTATATAATGATTATTGTATTCTACGTAGAAAACTAACTTCAGTTCCGTATTAAATTCTTGTTTATTGTAAGAAGTACTCCATATATAAATTGTTAATTACTTACAAGTCTATAGCTGAGATTCGTAGCGATCTGCCTAATGAAGAGATGGCTAAGGTTTTACTAATGTGATGTAACGTAGGATTCAGTTAAAAATTTGAACCAATTATTATTGTTGTTGTTTTGTAATGTTATTCTAGCACCGTAAGTTAATTTTTTTTTTGAGCGTAATACACATATATTTTATGTTTGATAAATTTAAAGTTCTTTTGTTTCCAAGTTCTGGGATTTTACTCGTTAGACTAACATTAAGGCACATTAATGACATGTGTAAAGAAATAAATAGGAAAAAGAGAGAACTCGAAGAAACACAATACACATTTTGTGTGTTCAATACTTTTTAACAAAGATAATTTCATGTTTTAATTGTGCATATGGTTACATACAAAACCATTAAAACTGGTAATTCGGACAAGTGCATAAGAATTTAAGATTTTGAAGGAAAAAAATGTGTTGTAAAAATTAAATTTCACTCGAAATACCATTATACTATTATCTTTTGAATCGGATGTGAATCTTACGTCGTAAATTCCATAGTGGGAACATACAATAGTTTAGTTCCTACCTTATATTGTACACGGAGAAAAATGCAAAATCCAGTCGGCATGTAAATGCTGTTTTTACCAGGTTACGCGCGTCACCACATTAAGTAATGTTGTTTCATTAGTAGTACGATCTACACACCGCCCAGCGAAAATTTTGTATTGTGGGACCACCATTTCAAATCTAGAATTAACGCCATACCCATTCCGACGGTGGTAACTTAGGTATATAATGTTACTACCTTCCTACGAGTATCCCCTCTTGGTTCTTTCTAAATCTGTGACTCCCTACCTTGCGAGAGTAATAGTTTTTAACACGAAATCAATCATGTGAATAAAATTATCTAGTCACAACGAGTATAGTTCGACGCCGAACTCTAGACTTGGTATGGTGTTCCCACCTGCTGTACTCTTATACATGAAATTACATTACTTACGGAGCGCACCCGCGTAAATACGATGTAGCCACACGGAAATCCTAGTCCTTTTTTTCTCAGTGTAGGTTCGTAGCATTTCTCAAGAAGTTTTAGTGTGTAGGTGGAAAAAGGAATGTTAAAATTTCTATCAAACTAATCTGCTATTGTACGCATTCTTTCCTCTTTTACCCCAGTATTTCGCTCTTGTTTTCTACTGAGACCTTGGACAAGTATTGGAAAGGAAGGAAACCAAATAACCTTCACAAGATGAAATCTTTATTTAATTAAATGTAAAACAGCGTGAAACATGGAATCCTTAACGTACAATCTTTCATTGCTTTTTATTGGTAAATCTTGAATATACAGTAGCTTGTTCTTCCCAGCGTCCCGGAGCAAGAACTCGCCTTAGTGACCCTCTGACCAACCAAATCAAAACGCTCCCCCAAATATTTGCCCAATTTTGCGCCCTCCCAATCCGACGCCTGGGGCACAAACCCCGTTTTTTCCGTAGTTACGTCACTGCCTCTTTCAACAATTCCTGCATGCTATTTTTCCTACCAAATATGTATTTTGAGATCATTATAAATATTGCATAAAACGCATGTTATATTTTTTCTAAATCTTCGAATCTGTATAATTTTGAATGTTGCCTACTAATAGGTATTTTTTTTCGACTGAACACAGCATATAAAGTACACAATCTTAAAAATATGTATTTTCACACAGTATTTTAAAATAATTACTTGTATCTAATTTATGAACCTTTTAACAGATAAAAATTAATTTATTCCAGTTATCATGTAAATACAAAGTGAAGGGCGTCTTGTGTTCATTTCACTAACTATGGATGCTAATTTTGAGATCATTTGCAAATGACTTTGTCATGCAGAAGGTATTATATAAAAACAAGGTTACGAAGTGCAATAAAAATATTGAATAGTGACGTAGCAAACTAATTCTTAGTGCATGGCATTATAACAACTGATTAAAATAGTGAATTGCACGGATTTCACCGAGAAAGGAGTTTTTAACTTTTATCAAGCATTGTACAGAATTTGCATTGGAAATGTTACATTTTTTCATGATAAACAAAGTATATGCACTTATAATTCACGGTTGAATTGGATGTATTGTCTTTAAAATATGAGGACATTGACAACGCGAACATATGTATACTTTCAGGGTCAAGAAATAAATGCGTTCTGGCTTTACGACCGTTTTCACGCTCACGTTTGTTATAACTTAACATAAAATGCCTTCAGGATTTTGGTTCCATTACGGAAATCTACTACGTACTTTTAAATAGTTTGGGGCAATTAAATTGTAATACTTAAATTGGATTAGAGATGCTAGGAGACGAAGAAAGAAAGAAAAGTCCAAGTAAAACGAAGTTTCATTTTTTCAGTGCTTTCTTGGCTTGATATATTTTGGGCTTTCCTAAAATCAAATTTTCGTTGAGAGAGAACCGTACGTTCCAACACGAAATTATTAAAATCATTAAAAGCATTAAAAATCTTATTCGGTAGGAAAGTTAAAAGGGAAATCGGTGAATGCAGTGAGTTTCCTCCTTCCAACAAATTGTTTGTATTAGAGTCATGTTCAACAACAAAGTTGTTTTAGTAAAATGTTTAACATTATTAGCTATAACTGTTCTGAAAATGCCACGAATAATGTGAATTTCGTGGGAGAACACCTATACAGAGTGGCCGAAAAGTAGGTATACAGACCAGCATCTATCAAGTATGACATTTTAATTTATTAAGATAATGAACTTATTTGCTTTGGTTTGTTCCGAGCTTAGGGTATAAGTGAAAATAAATTAAGAACAGATAAGGAAGAAACAAGTCAATATCTGTATGGATAACAATAAGTAAATGGTATAAAATGTCATGACCGATCAGTGCGGGACTGTATATCTACTTTTGGGCCACTCTGTACATTAAAATGCTAAGTTTATAATGTTTGTCCCCAATCCTTTCGACAATGAAATCTCGGAAGCCGCAAGTGCTACAAACGTGCCGTTTCCACTCGTCGATTCCAAATTTTGTGTAGATTGTCCAGTTTTCATTCATTTTTTTCATTTTTTATTGTTCTATTCAACAATTTAGGGCCCGTTTTGAGTGCATAAGACTAACATTGTTGCAGGCCGAAACTACGGTGTTAGGCAACCAGTAGAGAAGTTACAAATGGCAGGTTGGACATTGCAGGCGCTGTGCTTAAATCTGAATGGCAAAACTTATTGAATGCTGGCAACTTCGAAGGCCTGAAGAGACACAATGAGGCGTACTCGGATAGATATGGATTTATTAGAAAAAGATATTTCCACGTGATATTGTGTTACTTCTACAAATTTGCTACAAACTCACTCCAACATCTATACATAGCAATTCACTTCCTTTGTGAATCTCCTATCCTTTACATGTGTGAGTAAGGAGACATGCATGCACAGTGAGAGGAGATTCATTGTCATAACAGAACGATGCGTTTAGTAGACAGCGCAGGTTCAGTTAGTTGTAATTTAGTTTTATTACTGTTAAAATTCGAGAGGAAGAAAGTTAACGTTATCTACGAGTCTCTTATTTCTAACATTTTATCATTTATATAATGGTAAAGAAGGAATTCTGAGAATAATGAAGTTAAACTGACATATCCAAAATACTGGTAGCAGTGTATGGCTTTAAATTGTAAACTGAACTAGGCCTACTCGTAAGTTCTAATAGAACATCCGAAACTCAGAATACAGTGTTTTCCAAACGGAAAACTAGAAATGTGTGCGTATTTACATACCAAAACAAAATAGATTTTGTATTTAGTTTATGGTACTTTTTCCTTGACTGCCAATTTGAATATAGGCAACCAGTGAAATACGAATGAAACATCTTCCAGGCACCCCATAGGCACCAGTGAATAAGATGGTCAGGGAACCCAAACTACACCTGTGATCTGGTGGGTTACATCTTGTAATGTCAGTTTGAAAAACAATCGAGATAGTCCCAGACTCAACATAGGACTCACAAGTTTTGAATGTTGTAAACGCAATTTCTTATTTATGAAATCCAGTACAGGGTATTAAAAAAAAAAAAAAAAAGTACTTAAGAAAATCATAAAAACTTCCAAAATCAGTTCTCAGTTTTTAAAAGCATCTTCTTATTCGTACAATCTCCACCCCTCTTCCAAAAATGGCTGCTATTTTTGCGTCTAACAGACTGTACGAGGTGCAAAAATTAGAAATGTGAACATCTAATGCACCAAATGAGGATTAGCAAACTATATCCTTTAGTAGTATCTAATTTAGTATGTCTTTCTTATTGTAATGATAACTGTAATAAGTTGGATATACAGTAAAACCCCTCTCGTCCGCCCTCGGCTAGGCCACCACTCCGGTTGATCCGACCGTCCTCGAATCGAACTTGTCCCGACTCGTCGGTGACTAACGAGGCCCATTGTCGTTTACTGCCGTCGCAGCATTGTTGTTTATTGCTGTTACCGCATATCTGCTTTAGTGCTCCGTTATCTAGTGTATCGTTTCTTTCGTTGTGCGGGTTTTCTGCACTGTACTGTACTTTTTAGTGCTTACTGTTCGTTTGTTTTAGTGTCGATCAAAAGATTTCAATCAATTTTCTTGTAGGCCTTATATCTGAAGAACTGCATATAGTGTAGCCAAACTTAAACTATCAGTTAACTCAGTATGATGTGCTTATTCCGTAAAAAAAAAAAAAAACGAAAACTCGATTTAGGGGCCGTTCAAAAATTGTGTAGCTTTTGATCCAAAAAGTAATTATTGGCCAAGATCGCCATCTTTTGATGCTTTTTATATATTCCTAAAATTCTTTACTAAGATCTCAATCTTTGGATCCATTTTATGATTATTATTATTATTCCTAAAATTCTTGTTACTGTAGAGAACAACAGTCATTTTTGAGTTCGAAAATTGTTTAGTTTACTGTAAATCCGTATTTTTCTTTTTTCTCATAATTGGACCTTTTTTTTGCGTTCTAACCAAATCCCAGTCCCAAAAGTGACGGATTAGAGGGGTTCTACTGTATGTATAATATATATAATTAGATTAACCCATAAAATCATCGAAGCTGTTTCCTTGAAGGTGGGGTTCTGTGATGATACTTAGGTTTCTAAAGGAGCTGAACGATTAATAAGCACGTGGTTTCGCGTTCATTGCTTGATTTGAAGCATGTGCTTGAATCTCACGTCTAACTGAAATGTTCATCTCATACTGAGGTATATTTGGCTTAAGTAGATAATCAGATAACTGCTGGAAATCAGATTTTAGAGGAGAGAAGTTTGTCATCATCCTTCATAAATTGGAGAATTTTATTTAATCATAATCTGTAATTTTTACTGGAAATCGACCATAAAATTTGCTCTCAGATGGAAGATGAATCTCTCCATGACGATATAGTGTACGCGCATTGGCGCAGGAGACTGTTTCAATTTCCAGTGAAAGCTCGTGTGATTCGAATCCCACGTTAAGCTCTAGATCCAAATTTCGTGTAGAAGTGATATTGAAAAGGAAGGTTTAAACTCGAAATTAACTAACCAACTGAACCATATGGATAGCTGGCGAAACTTCAACTAACTACATTATAAACAATTACGATCACATTTACTGAATGATTTCCCTAAAATTCTGGTTGTCAACCTATTACCTTAATATTTACGGTATTAAAGTTAATGATAATAGGGCATAAATACAGCCCTTTTATGGCCTATAACCATAAATTTTACAGTAAAACCGTAAACTTGAGTAATCAATTGCAGCGGCAATCGGTCAGTAAATGTGACCGTAATTATTTACAGTGTAAACAATTCAAGTGGACCATCTGGATGCCAAGTGGCCTAACCCAAAATAAAATAAAGTAAAAAAATATAAATTAAAAAAAATATTCACGTCTATAGATGGATACCTTTTTTCTTAAAAGACTTTTGTAAACCGTAAATTATAAAATTATGCGTGTAAATTGCAAAGTTGTGGGTTCTCTAGCCAACATAACAAAAATATGAATTGTTCATGAGAGATATTGAACTTGAAATTTCACTCCTGGAGCTTTGAAGTAAGGACATTTGATATCCAAGCGGTCCAAATAAATTTTACAGTTTCTTTTATGTTTTCAATAAAGAATGTGATGCGTAGGTCAACTATATGTAGTCTCGATACTGAAAAGAACGTCATGCGTATGACACAGTCAGTGGCGTGACTCCATAAAGTGAAATTAGGAGGCGTGACATTGAGAGATGAATGAACGTGTAAGCTATGTGCTGATGGTGAATCGTGAAGACAAATTTTTATTTATATCGCTAAATCCTGTGGCAATATTGAAATTAGTCGTAAGAACTCTTATTTGTTCTCATTATCAATTCTTTCCTTTTATTAAATCAAAGTATGATAAAATACCGTTCCCAGTGAACATTGGCTTAACAAATAAAAGCCTGAGACAGGCTTTGAAACCAAAACCACATAGGATTATACATTCACTTACTTAGACACACATTTTAGAACGAATAACTAAGAACTCCTTAGTTCATAATATAATGTGTATGGGAGTATGCTTCCATATTATGATGACTTGTAGAATGTCCAGAAAACTCAGACACTTTAGAACTGCCTAAAAATCATAGTTTTTGGAGAATAAGGCAGTCTTGGACGACCATATGTGTATTCTTTTATTCTCGAGATTGGAATAGTTAACGAGATTTTTCCGTTGAAACCTTTTCTGTTATTGTTGTTGTTATTGCTTTTTCTTAACTTATTTTCTTGTCATTTATTTTATATTTTGACTTTTTTTCGTGATATCTCTGTTAACTTTTGTATGCTATTTTTAAAAGTTTCATTTTGTCGAGCCTCGCTTGGAGTGTATCTTTTTTTAGGAGTTTTATTCTGAATTTTTGCTGCATGTGTTGGCCAGCGACGACATCGTGATGGGGACAAATAATCTCTGTGACATCCTCCCATTAAATCGGATGTTCTAAAAAAAAAAATAGCGCCCACGAACTACAGAGAATTATTCAACAAGTCAAAATAAAGCGAAAAATATATAATTGTATAACTTACGAGTCCTCGTCTGGAGACGCGAATCGCACTATGTGACAACGTCGCAGATAAAGAACCACACAGAAGATATGCCAATCCATCAAATAGTTTCATTGATTCTTTTCAGATAGCACTTAAAGTCGATAGACGTTGACACTATCACCACTTGTTAACGTTACAATCGATTTAACTGCTTAATGGATTCGCAGAGCATCGCTATTGGTTCCAAGTTAATCTGCTATGTTGCCACATAGTGAAATTTTGATTCTCTATAGCAACTGGAGGCGGCCCCGGAGGGTATACCATCATATAGAATTGTCACTTTATTTGGATCTAAAAAAATAGTGCTCTTGTCTGTGGGCGCTATTTTTTTTTCGAACACCCGATATATATACCTGTATATATATAATATAGAGCTAATGCAATATAATTTTTCCAACTGTCGTACGATTAATGAACAACTAGCAACATTTTGAAGCGATATATAAATTTCACTGTGTTACACACAGTACTATGTATTATGAATGTTGCAGGTAAAAAGATTCTTGTTCTTGTATTTTATTGTTTTACAGGGCTAATTTGACTTCGGAAATAACTTGAATATCCCTTGAGCATTTTCTTGCAGTAATTACATAATGAGTTACATATATTCCGGGGCAAAACTTGCTCAATTCCACCAGTTGTAAAAATTTATTAAATAATGACATTATATACTTTTTTCTTCTTTCTAAAAATGCAATATTGTTTTAATCGTGAAAGTGGAATTCTGTATCGCATTAAGACATCTAAATAACACTATATATGGCTTACCGTAGAGAAAGTCGACCAATTCTTCTTGCGTGTGTGACTTTATCCGTGCATGCCATTTACAATTGCGTGCCCCATTTAGCGTAACAGGGCAGAACGTTTGAATGATTCTGAATAAGTGTGTTTCATTGCCCCCTCATATGTAACGTAACTATGTAGTATTTTAAAACTAAAATTAGGAGTTGTAATTATTTGATGTTGATAAAACAAAATTCTTCCTGATATTACAGTTTACCATTTCCATGAAACTAACACCAATTACTTGCCGAAAAGTACAAGTACTTTTTTTTATTTTTTTTTTACAAATACGAATATTTATGATATATTAATAAATATAGTAGATGATACCATTTTACACAACATTATTAATGGAATATAGAGAAAGATCGGCTACAGCATACACATTTAAAGATACTACCCCCTTATTTCTCAGTGGTAGTGTTCACATGCGGTACATGGGATCCTTGGTTCGGTCCCAGCTCACGCCTAGTGAGCTTTGTGGTGGACCATCCCGTATGCGAGGTATTCTCACATTTCCTCCGACTTTCTTCATTCCATTATTTCATTCATTTCTCATCACCGTCTCCTTTAGCTTAGCCGACATAACCCTGGGATGTAAAACTTAAGATTTCATTTTTCTTTATCCCCTTATTTTACCTGATGAGACTGAAAATAAGACAAGACCGGTCAGGATGAGATTTAAGTGTGTTATCTCCCGGTTTCGAAACAAAATGGATTAATTTACTTCCTTATTTTAGTACCAGTAGTTTTCGATTTTCTTCCCTCGACTTGACACAGCCTTCTTTGTTGTGAACCCGCGGGACATTAACGTACACCTTGTCTCAAAAAGGTTGAGCGCATTCTTTATTGGTGTTTTGAGGCAAAAATTTTCAAAGTCCAACTTCGGGTATCTTCGGGAAATAGTAAACCAGGTTCGAACCTCCAAGCCAGCCTTTGTAATCGGGAAAAAGTTTGCAGATGTGTTTTTCTTCTTTTAAATATAATAAGACTTGTTATCAAGTGTTGAAAAAAAAGCAACATTGATTGAAATACTTAATGACACAATATTTCGAAACTTTGTATTAATGTCACCACATGCTTGTTTGTCATTTAGCTCTCCATACGTAATGGAACATTTAGATATGTAAACGAATCTTTCCATATGTAAAAGAATGCTCAAAGTTAAGACATAGAACATAATTATCGCCTAAGTACTAAAATAATAGTCAAAGTAGAACAAAAACAGCGTTTCTAGTGGGTATGAATGTCATAATTTTCTTGAGAACCGTCCTTGTGTTAGCTCACTGGTAAGCTGTTGGATTTCAAATCATAAGGTTGTGAGTTCGAATCTTCTCTGGGTCAATGCCTTTTTGAAAAATTATATTTTCCGCAATGCATGAAAAATTATATAAAATAATTACATTAAATACATCAGTTGTATATATATAACATAATCATTGCAGAATGTAGTAATTATTATGTTATATACATCTGAAATAGGAGGTGTCCACAGTAGGTCTGTATTATATATATGAGAATGTTAAATACAAGTTAAGAAGCTCGTTCACTAGCAGTAAATAAATCATGTAGTGTATTTATTTGCAGCTATTTGTCATATAGAGGGTAATTCTCAACATTCATAATACAGCATGTCATTTATGTTCTTGAAAACTTATTCGATGCATAAACCGAAGGTTTAAACAGAGAATCCAAAGTCGCAACGCTCGCAAGAAATTCATGAACCCCAAAGGTCACGTGAGCAGACTGGAATTGTCCTTATGAAGCACGCCACAGCAGAAAGTCTTTACATAGAGTTTCAATTCAAATCCTGATATATGCTTTTGCAATGTGGAAGTGGTGATGCCTTTAGTCGCTCTCTCTCGCTCGCTCGCTCACTCTCTATTTATACAGAATATAAAAGTGGATGGATGTGTGTGTTTCAACATAATTCTGATATATCTAGCGCAATTATAACTATATTTCTTACAGTCTGGAAAAGAGTATTGTCGGGATACATATCAAAAATGCTAGAAACTGGTCGATATTAGTATCGAATCCATAGCTTCGTGGTCGCTGAGGTGAATAGTTCTACTTTCAATTCAAGTCCAATTAAGTTCCCATTAGCGCCCAGGGTGGTTACGTAGCGACATAAAAATATCGAAATCAACCGATATTAGAATCGAATCGTAAATTTTCAGCGCCGCTAACTGCCGCATTTCCCATTAGTCCACATTTCACATTAGTCCCATTGCCTAGAAGGCAATATATTTGCAGAGTGCAAAGTTTAAAACTTGAATAATATTTTAATTTTTTCCGTATGAAAAAGTTAAAAATCAAGAGCAAATATACTATTTCATGAACAATCCTCTTTTACTGTTCTAATATGTATAATAATAGCGTAAGAAATCTAAAAATAATTCAGAACACGTTTCACATTTGTTATTTTTTGTTACGTAGTTCTAGCTGTAGCATGTAGTGAGTGGTATTTAAATGTAATAAATTCACTAATTAAGCATATTCGAATTAAGTTTTATTTTTAAGTTAGGGATGAAGGGGCGGAGAAATATGTAGTTATTGGGGCGCCGAGAGCAAAAGTGCGTAGAGGCGCCGAGCTTTTAAATGCAACACTGGTCGCTAAATTAATTGGTAGAAATTTTAATGTCATTTAAGACCAAATTTAGTCCTAACGGTGGCAGTATCCGTTTGCTCTCCTAGGAGAAATGAAAGGGGCTGACATCAAAGACCGACATTAGAGTCGAATCCATAATTTTCGAGGTGGATTAGATAAAGAGTGGCACTCCAGGTGCTTAATGATATAGAAAATTAGTTTTTCTTTTTCTTTTTCTCTTTTTTTTTTTTTTTTTACGTTGGTCTACTTTTCCTTGATTTGAGACTTTCAAATTTCATCCTATTTTCTACTGAAATGTGTCTGTAAGGCAACAAAGAAATGATTATATATGATAAATTTAAATTCATTTTAATTCGGAAGTTGAGAAACACTTTGCCATTATATATCGTAAAGGTCAGATCCACCAGCATAGTAACAGAGAGGTGCTTGAGCCATTGACGGTAGAAATTCAAACTCCGGTAAGTGATAATTTCACAGTCTTGTTTTATTACAAGTGTAGCCTCTTTAGTCAACGGAGAAGAGGACGTGGATCATGGGTCAGAGTTGATGTCGATGGGTCGGAGTTGGTCGCAATGGTTCAGAGTGGTTCATAGTTGGTGGTGGGTCAGAGTAGATCACGATGGATGATGGGTCAGAGTGGGCCAATGGGTCATTTGGGTGGTGGGTGATACTGGATCATGGTGGGTCGTGAATCAAATTTTCATTGACCCACACCATCTCTGGTTAAAATTGTACTAAAGATAAGAGGCACCGAAGATGCATGTCGGCTATTATGCTCAAAGTTTGCACATAGATAGTACCCCACCAGAAAGCAATAAATCTGAAACGGTTCACGGTATCACCTCCTAGAACTCGAGATGTAGGGGTTTGTCTGATTGGCTAAATTAAGACGTCAATGATTTATCCATCAACAAGCAAGCTTTTTATGATCGTTTCCGTAGGGAAATCAGAAGAACACGTGCCTAGTAATAGTAATATTGATAGTTCGCGTCCACCCCGGGGTATTTGTTTTGTGTTTTTTTGTTTCACCTAAATATAAACAAATCACACATATAGGCATTTTAACATATTTTGGGAGAGTAATTTTGTGGTTCGTTGTCGTTTCATCGCGTCTCTGCCGCTGGTAGTAAAGTTTTCAAAATGGAACTGGGGCCACCGCGGATTGTCGCTGCGGGGCCACCAATTTTTGGCGAGAGGTCAATAGTTGACCATCTGTAGTCCACCGACGCTAACAGCTTAGGGTAATGAACGATGTCTTTGCCTTGTAGACGTCATGACTACCGACGTCGGCAGTCAACTAGCTTTTAGTATTCCTTTACTAACCATCTATCGTTCATGTTTATACACGGTGTTGTACTACTACTACTACTACTACTACTACTACTACTACTACTACTACTACTACTACTACTACTACTACTACTACTACTACTACTACTACTACTACTACTACTACTACTACTACTACTACTACTACTACTACTACTACTACTACTACTACTACTACTACTACTACTACTACTACTACTACTACTACTACTACTACTACTACTACTACTACTACTACTACTACTACTACTACTACTACTACTACTACTACTACTAATAATTATTATTATTATTTGTAGTAATAGTAGTATAATTGATAATAGAATAATTATATTGTCTATGTATTGTCTAGGTAGGACTACACACAGGATTTGGCTCGTTTTAGTTTGACTCGACTCTAATCCGAGTCGAGTTGGAGGATATTTTTCGCGCCGAGTCCTAGAGTAGACCTCAAAGATGTCTGTTTCGAGTCGAGTCGAGTTTCAAAGAAAAGTCGCTCGTGCCCATCCCTACTAATGAGAGCTTAATCGGAGTTAAGCGAAATCGAAAGTCACACTATTTATCTAAGCGACCCCGAAAACTATGAATTCGACACTAATACCGATCATTTTCTAGCAATCTTTTATATGTATCCCCCTCCCATTCACCATAGGTAACCCGACAGCACTCTTTTTCAGACTATAAGAAATTTGGTTAAAATTACTCTAGGCCAGTGGTTCTCAATCTAATTCCTATCACGATCCCCTTTTATCACATCCTCTTGCCAGCGACCCTTTTATAATTTGTGTTTTATAATAAGCTTGTGTGGGATTTTTAACATACCTATTTCTATAATAGTATTTATAGAATCCATTTCTTGTTTATAGTGAACAGTGCCGTGGCATGGAAAATCAGCGCTCGGGGCGAGAGTATACGACGATGTCTCCGTACATATGAGTGAGGTCGACAGACTAGCTGCGAAGCGCCACCATGGTTGGCACGAAGCTCAATAAAATTTTCAAAAGTAAACTCTGCCTTTTCTAGATTTTGAGCACATTTTATTACGTTTTTCCTTCTATTCTATACATGTGCACATGCACTTTCCTATAGGGATGCACGCGAGACGCGAGAAGTCTCGTCTCGTCTCGCATTTGCGATACGAGACACGAGACGAGAGTGAAAATTTTAATCGAGACGCGAGACGAGACGCTAGACGAGACTCGGTTAAGTCTCGCACGAGAAGTCTCGCGAGACTTCTCGCAGTCTCGCAACAGTTATGAATTACATTTAATTGTATATTTAGTAATTTTACATTTATTGAGTTTTCTAAGTTGAGCGTTAATGCCTCCAGGAACAAAAACGTGATTGGGGCAATAGACATTTTATGAGATTTATTATTAATCAAGGTTAATTTTCAGAATTAAAGCCTTGTTTAGTTTCTAAACATCATTAAAAAAAGAAAAGCTTTGTAGATTGGAAATTTATTACAGCATCGATTTAGGACTTTATTTTGCGACACAAACACACACACGCGGGCGCGCACGAATACATGAACTTCTATTTTTGGTCTGAAAAGCGAATAAGACTCCCTATTGCTGCGAAATATGATATTTCTGTTGTTTCTGTCTTTTTCACATTACTACTAGCGATTAATGTTGGGGAATGGCGGGGAAATCCCCTCTCGTCAAAGTTTATCCCCGGCCCGGCTCGCAGAAATAACATGATATTTTTTACATGGAATAAGTATTTTCTTTCTATTTATTTATCAAAAACATCCCCCTCTAGTTCGGAAGTTTAATTCAAATACTGGTTTGGCAGGATGTCCCTATAGGTTTCGTGGGAGATGGTAGGAATGGCCCTATATCTGTCAGTAATTTTATTTTCTAGATCTGGCAGTATAAGTTGAAAGCGAAAGTTGATAAAATGCGATAATCCAACATTGTTACAAGCCCGAACGAACCAAAAGAATTGGGTCGTATTGTGTTGTGAGGAGTTCTTCTGTTGTGTACAAGCGCTTTTGGTGGTATAAAAATATCTTTATACTGGAAAATCACCCTTCAAGGAAACGACCAAAACGTGTAAATGTTGAAAGTGGCGACGATATTTTAGAAGAGGCAAATATTGCTGGAGACCTCTAAGCTGGAAAACAATGTTGGATTCAGCAACAATTTATGCCGGTTTTGCTGTAAATTATGCTATTAATTTGACGAAAATTAATGGTCCAGCGATCAAATTCGCTGGTATATGGTATGGTATATGGTATGTGTTTTTATACGTGTAAAGTCAGTATAACAATTCATTCTTTAAACAGCTTTTCGTATGTATTAATATTCCTTTATAAAAACTGTTTTTAATATTATTATTACGGCGCACCATTTTCAGATTTCTTTCGCGAGTCGTTGACCAAGTCGTTCCCCACAATAGGCGTGTCGTGCAATTAACCAACCACGCATCAGGTACTAGCTTTTACCTATTGCTTCCTGCTCACAGCTCAGAATATTGGTAACTATGGATAGACGTACAGCAGTAATTACTTTATGGGAGTTGGAAGGCTATTCTGCAACTGCAGCTAGCAGGCGAGTAGGTGTCCCGGCCTCTACAGGAAAGCGATGGATTCGGAAATATGGTCACCGAAGCCGAAGATGCGAGATTAGTAAACGAAGCCCGGCTAGACCCACTAAGGACGTCTAGACAGCTAAGGGAAGCTTCTCTTTTTCCTGGTAGTAAGCATACAGCTCTGCGAAGGATTCGTCATGCCGGGTTACGTGGCTGTGTTGCTGCCGTGAAGGAAAAACTCTCAGACGACCACAAAATTTGCCGTCTCGCGTTTGCACAGGCGAATGTGGGTCGCAATTGGGAAAACGTGGTTTTCTCAGATGAATCCATATTCACAACATTAAATGAGGGACGCCGTTTTGTGTATCGCCCGAGAGGCACCCGATATGACCCTGGATGTGTTGCTGCTTGAAATCGCAGTGGCCATGTATCTATTTCATGTTGGGGTTGGATTTTCAGGCGCGGAGCAGAACAGCTTCACAGAATTGAAGGACACCTGGACAGTGCTCAGTACTTAGATATTATGAGTAATATCATGGTGCCATCTGTACGAGTATTTCAGCCTGATGGTGTAATTCAGTTCCAGCAAGACCAGTCGCCAATACATACTTCCCGTGTGGTTTAGGAATGGTTCGCAGGGCAGCCTGAGATTGATTTAATTGACTGGCCGCCTCGTGGAGCAGACCTCAATCTCATGGAAAATATGTGGGCAGAAGTGAAGAGTACTCTAAGGGGTAGTTGGCCTGAGGCAGATCCACCAGAACCCAAGATGACCTGTGGCATCTTTTCTCCGAAGCATAGCTGGAGGTAGGGGAAGGAGATAAATTTGTCCTCCATTTAATAGATTCCATGCCCAGAAGAATAGGGCGTGTAATAAATTCAGAAAGGTGAATTTTTTTTTATTCTAGTGTTTGTTTTAAATTGATAACATAGATGTAATATTTTATGTAAGACTCCTGTAATTGGGATTCTCTTGTTGGAGTCAGCGGATTTAAATAAATAAAATAAGTATTGGACACAATGTCCCCGCCTTAACTCCCGAAAACAGTCCTTTTCAGGGCTACCTAAACGCTTCTGAAAATATTTCTAGAAGTAAACCACTCCTTGAATCCGATTTCTGTGCAATTCTACTAACAAAAAAAAAAAAAAAAAAAAAAAAAAAAAAAAAAAAAAATAATAATTCTCTGCAGGCTTTGAACTCAAGACGACCTCATTAACAAGCCCGTACGTAGAGTGAGCTAACATGAACACGCAAATCCAACCTGAAGAAACACGACTTTCAATTTCCGGTATTCCATTACACTGATGGTCATATACTTTGCAAATGTTGTATTCAACTTGGGATATTCCGCAACACATAAACAAAGCGAGAGAGAGAGAGAGAGAGAGAGAGAAAAAAATGAATATACAAAAGCATATTCAACGTATTCGAATGAGACTCTAAGTAACGATATTCCGTTCTAAAGAGAATTTGTGTTTCTTCCCGTGACGTTAAGGGGATCGGGAAAAGTTATGTGTCTTGAAGCAGGATCCGACTTTGGATACTCTGTTTACACACTTTCTATATTCGTAGGAATATACTGTATTTCACGAATGTAAATGACATGCTGTATTGAGAATATTGAGAAGTTACATCTGTATGACAAATAGCTGCAAATAAATACACTACATAACTTATTTATTGCTATTAAACGGTTTTCCTAACTTGCATTTAACATTCTCATATATAATACCGACCTACTGTGAAAATTATCTCAGATTTTATATTTTAAACATAATAATTACTACATTCTGCAATGATTATGTTATATATATACAACTGATATATTTTAATGTAATTATTTTATATAATTTTTCATGCATTGCGGAAAATATAATTTTAAAAAAAGGCATTGACCCAGAGAAGATTCGAACTCATAACCTTATGATTTAAGGTCCGACAACTTACCAGTGAGCTAACAAGGACTTCTGGTAAAACCCACTAAAAACGCTGTTCCGCATATCTAAATGTTCCATTACGTATGGAGAGGAGAGCTAAATGACAAACAAGCATGTGGTGACATTAATACAAAGTTTCGAAATATTGTGTCATTAAGTATTTCAATCAATGTTGCTTTTTTCAACACTTGATAACAAGTCTTATTATATTTAAAAGAAGAAAAACACATCTGCAAACTTTTTCCCGATTACAAAGGCTGGCTTGGAGGTTCGAACCTGGTTTACTATTTCCCGAAGATACCCGAAGTTGGACTTTGAAAATTTTTGCCTCAAAACACCAATAAAGAATGCGCTCAACCTTTTTGAGACAAGGTGTACATGTTGACAACACTGTGACAGATTCTGATTAATTACTTTAACATTTCTGGAATATAAATATTTTAGGCCTTCAAAACAACTTTTTTTAAACATTGAATTATATTGTTTTTATGTCTTCATGGTCATATTACCTCGAAAGTTTTACGGCTCACACACCGAATCTTGTGGCACACGAGATGAGAATCACTTATATAATGAAATATGTATGTATAGGTAAGGCATAAGTTGATGTTATTAAAGTAGAATTAGGACTAATGTTATATATTAAATTTATTTTCTTGTTTTAATAGAAAAAAATGTCTATGTAAAATATATGCAATTTTACTTACTGGCTATGCTGTACATGATCTTGTTATGCTAAACATAGCCTTATAAGATAAGGACTTCATAAAACATGCTTCATTAAGAAGATAGGAAAAAATAAGAGCAAATTAACAGTATAATTCAAAGGTAATGATGCTTTAGAATAACATATATTTATTCGTGTTATTATTCTGTCTTTTGTCTTGAATTCTATTGAGGAATTTTAAACTTAAAATCTGTAAAACGATAATCATGCCTCTCTTGTCCTGTATGGTTGCTAAATATGGTCGCTTACTTTGAGGGAAGAACATACTGAAAATATTTGAGAATAAGATTCTAAGACGAATATTCGAACCCAAGAGAAACTGGAATGGGGAATGGCGGAAACTTCGTAACGAAGAACTACATAATTTATAAAGTTTACCAAACATTGTTAAGGTCGTCAAATCTAGGAGGCTCTGGTGGGCAAGTCATGTAGCCAGAATGGAAGAAAGTAGGAACTGTTTCAAAGTTTTAACTGGAAGACCAACCGGAAAACGACCATTAGGACGATCTAGGCGCAGATAGGAGGACAATATTAAGATGGATCTCGCAGAAACAGGAATGCAAAGTAGAAACGAAATCTAGTTGACTAAGAACAGAAGTCAATGGAAAGATTTTTTGAACGCTGCATTGAACCTCCGGCTTCCGTATAATCTTCATCATCATCTTAGTCCTGTTGAAGTGACTGGAAAATCAAATGCGCTGCTGTCTTCCATTAAAGTCATTCATAGTTAAACTAGAACAATTAAGACACATCAAAATTAAAAACTCAGTTACGACGTGCTCTTATAATTGTAATTATCTAGGCCTATTTTAGCTTAACAATGATGCATTATCGAAATATCCCTTATCCTCCATTATTCATACACGTGGTGTCGACACGAAGAAAAAAATAGGGGGGGGGGATCAGGGCTGCCTAAGAAACGAGATGAGACAAAACTCTTCTAGTAGAAGCAGATCCACATTCTGAGATAATAAGCTACTTTCATGAAACATTTTCGAGACGAGATAGCCTCAACTCTTGTCTAGTAGGTGTTGAGGGAGTAAAATAATCTACCAAAGTGTTTTTGTAATTGCGCGATCCAGTTGCTGTAATTAGTGCTGTTTGAAAATTTTGAGCAACAATGGAAAACGGTATCTTCATAGGAAGAGTTACAATGTAGTTTCGACTGTTGATGGTTTCTATACAGCTGATGAAGAACAGGCCGCAACAGAGGATAAAAAGACAGTCAACCAAAAGTAGAAGAGAAAAGAACGTGAGTAAGAGGAGAGCTGAAGTTGAAAGAAGACAGACGAAATCGGAAGCGGGAAACTCAGAAGACAAGAACAGAAACTAAGAAATGTGGAAGAAGGTAGAAACTAACAGAAGCAATAAAGAGATGAAGGAATGAACCAGTTGATACACACACACCCTACGACCACATTCAGCCCATGAGACTGAAGTGAATTCAAGTTAGCTTCTTCAAAAATGATATCGCCTTCCCCTGTGTTAATGTTTTGCCTACAGGCTTGACTATTATTACTTATTATACTTATGGATCACTACAAAATGCCGAAGTTCGTTTGGGAGTAAACAAAGAAATGACTTTTCTTAATTTTGACATAGACCGTGGAGAATGCAGATGGAATTATTATTATTATTATTATTATTATTATTATTATTATTATTATTATTATTATTATTATTATTATTATTTTAATTGCACCATGCAGTTATAACTAAGAGTTACCTGTTTACGTTTGTTGATTTTAAAAAATTGAAGTTGTGTATAAAGATTTAGAGCAAAGAGGATTCCATAAGTGATACGTTATTGAGTTCTTATAAGATTACCTCTGATTAGAGTTAAGTAAAGTGAATCAATTCGTAACTAGCATAAACCCGTTCCTCACAAATAACAATGGACAACCTTAGGAAGCCCTGTTCCTATATATCGAAATAAGTGAATTGTTCCATGCCAGATTGGTTGATTGAAAACCAATTTATATTGATCAGCGGGAAGCGGCGGAAATATTGCGGCCTTGTGCAATTCATAGCATGAGCTTCCCTCCTGGAAACAATAATACCCTGCTTCCATTCCCTAATTGCTCTCACACTCGTTCTCCCAGCTTATCAAATATTTCCGTTCCCTGTTCTTGTGCGTTTAACAATAAACGATTGACAGCTCCTCACAATGCAGTTAAGTAACTGAAAGATTCGTTCAGTAGACTAAAAAGTGACTAAAAAGATTAGTTATTACTACAAATGATTTTCAAGTTTACGGTGTATACCACTGGTCACCCTTAAATAATTAAAAATAAAATTCTTAAAATTTACAACTTTCTTTCAGAAAATGGAAACATTAACAAATTATCACAACAATATTCCTTTTTGAATTCTGTTGATAACCAAAACGCCGGAGCGACTAGTTTTTCGGAGCGAGAAACAAGCAAGTCGTATAACCTAGGGGTCAATCCATCTGAAGTGGTCCAGAAATTCTGAAAATGGTTGCTCGACCATCTCCGAAAATTATAAAGTTACTATAGTTTATTCACATACAGAATTACTTTGTAGCATAAGCAGCAATTTTTAGTACTTTGCCCTCCTGAGATATTAGGCCCCAAAAATGGCATCAAAATCACGAACTTCAACTTCCGGACCGCCCATAAATCTACGGTGTCAGTAATATCATAGCTGTGGATATTTCTACAGAATCTTTACATGCAATAGCATTCAGCACAAAACTTATGAACCCCCCACTTTATGCCATTCCAAAATACAGCCCGTTTAAAAGTATTATTTTCGCTAGTTTTTCTGGTGATTTCATATATTGTTTGCAACCCTGCATATTTATTTAGACGCAAAAGTTTTTCTCTATGTACCTCAGTCTCTCCTGTAAACATTCGTTTTTGTTTGGTGTTTGTTTGATTCGTACATCCTGAGCAACTGTAGTTTTCGTAAACGCTTGCAAATACAAAAATTGACACTCCACCGACAACAAAGATGACCGCCATTCAGAAACACTCTTACATACAATAACGTGAATGATATTATTGACCTTCACATACACAAGGTTCGTCACACTCAAATTTTTATAATTTTCGAAGATGTTCGAGCAACCATCTCTGGACCACTTCGTATGGATTGACCTCTAGGGATTAATAAATCTACAAAAATTCTCACCAGTAAACTGGGAGCACGGAAAAAGAAGGAGTATCTATCTGTCTTTCTGACAAAGGAAAGAGTTGTTTTGTGTCACTAAAACCACATTGTCATGTTAGAACTTACAGCTGTCATTATATAATATAAAATATAATATAAAATATAATATAATATAAAATATAATATAATATAAAATAAAATATCTTGAAACCCTACCATATTTCGCCGTGTACACATAGTCTTGCAAGAGTCATAAAACACTTTTTCCATCTTGCAAGGAGTTGAACGATGCGCAACTTTCTGGGACGTCTTGCTTGCTACCTGCTATCGCCCTCCCGCTGACATAAAAGAAAAACCAGTTTCGCCGCTTCCGAAACAACGGATTCTTTTGGACAGGGAGGGGAAGTGCGCCAAAAGACACGTTTTTAATGAGGAGGCTCACTGTTTGTCCACTAGAGTGCAGTGCTGCATGTGTGGAGAAACCTTTCTTGCCTTCAAGAAGTTGTGACATGTAAAGAGTAAATAGAAAGATCGGGTTGATAGTTTTTTTTTTTTTATGACAGCTACAAGATTCATTTAACGTAACAATGTGGCTTAAGCAGTGGCGTAGCAGCTGCCCCCGCAACCCCCGCAGTGCGGGGGGGGGGCGACGTATATGGGGCCCGGAAGTCTTGGGATGAATAAAGATTTAAAGAAGTAGAACTTCAATCTTACTTCTATCGGCTTTACAACTAGGACCCCTTCTCTATACTTTGCCGGGGGGCCCGCTAAAGTGTGCTACGCCACTGGGCTTAACACTATCTAAATAACTTTGTATGGCCCCTCAACCCCCTCAGCGACATTATTGAGGGGCTCAAGTGATCTGAACCTTCAGCTTCCGGCGCCTATGTCTATACTTAATCATATTATCCATTATTGAAATTAAAGATGTACTGCGATTGGAAAGTACCTCAAATAACTTCATAAGGGGTATGTTTAGTACAAGGGGTCCAGAATCACGTAAAAAACACAAAATTTACAGGAGAAATGAGTGATGCAAGTATTTAGACATAACATAACGTAACCAAATCTAACCTAACCTAACATAAACTAACGTAAGCTAACCTGAACTAACCTAAACTAACGTAATATTAGTAGAAATAAGCGAAATTCTATCATTTTTTTGGAAAATTATGCGGAACTCCTACACTAATATAACATAAACTAAACTAACCTAACGTAACTAAACTAGCATAACCTAACTTAAACTAACCAACCCTACCCTAAACTAACCGAATGTGAACAGAAATTACCAAAATTGTAACATTTTTTAGAGAAAAGAACTGGACCCCTTCTGCTAAACATAGGCCCTTCATAATTATTATATTCAAAGCTATTAATGGGAGAGTCGCTTAAGAGAATAATTACCTCCACAGAACTCATATTTGCTATCACTTATGTACGCTCTCTCTCTCTCTCTCTCTCTCTCTCTTAAAATGTGTATGCGATGTGTGCACTATGTACGCTGATTTGGTGCTTTTACTATAAATATCATATTAGGAAGAAACTACATTTGTCACGCTGATGATTCCAACTTCCAGAAAAATAAACAACATATCAAATTAGAATTCTCTCAAATATCTATTTATATTGTATACAATGCATGATATTACACCATTAAAAGAAAACTATTACACGAATAAGGCTACTGTTGAGAACAGAACATTACTCAACTATATGGTGCTGCCATCTTTCCGTAAGTAGTGAAACTTCTAGCGATGAAAAGCAGGTCGAAGCCAAACAAAAATACATTCTTGACATAGCAACTGCATTTTCGTATTTTTATTACTTGCAAAAATACCTGCATCATGAAAATGTAGTTGTGATTCTAAAGTAAACATTTATCCTGGTGTTCACGTTATATCTGCCTAAGCTTTCAGATAATTTTACTTAGTCGCTTGATTAGATTTTATTGAATTAAACAAAAAGGAAATAAATAATCATGATTTTTTTTTCTTTGGTGAAAGCATTTACCCTACATTGGTCAGTTTAACTGAAGGAAAGGGGGGATGCAAAAACTTCGACAGTTTATCTACGTAAAGATTTGTTCTAGAACTTTATATTTTAAAATCAAAATCCTTGATTCTCTTCAATATCTGAGAAAAAATAGTTTTACAACTTTAGCTTCGGAAGTGCAATGCTGATATGAAAATTCATACATACTCATAGACTATCTGAAAGTACTGTTTCATTTTATTGTATTTATCCTTCAACTATTAATTTTTAATATCTTTTCATTCTAGGGGCACTGGATACGTGGACGATCCAGGTGGTTCCCAAGAGTAAACTTAATAATGCGGTTACCAAGAAAGCTCCTCTCAAGCCAGCGAATCAACCTTTTGAACAGACGTTCCGATTACAGGTAAGTTTATTACAGCCAGTGGTGTTGGTATTATTGAAATTTTAAAAGTAAGTAGTGACGAAGTTTTCTTACTATAGTCTTGTCCCGTGAACTTTGAGCTACCATAGCTCGGAAATTAAAAGTTTGACATTAATGCAGATTGCACAAGAAAAAAAGTTTGTTTCTTTGCCATATTATTCTGGCGAAGTGAAATACGCTACATATGTAAGGTCACACCTGAAAAAGATAAGAATGGCGTTACAAGTAAAAGTAAAAATGATGAAAAATATTTCTTTGCCGAAAATGTATTGAAGATTGACGTGCTTCCAAAATCCAATACTACAAGAACTTCTGTAGTTTTAGACATGACACGTGCTAAAATATCGAAACAAATCGACGTGATGTGATTACAATGTAGAAATTGAATATCATTTTATAATGCCAGCTAATCTAGTTATCTGAAAATTTCTTGACTGCTAGCAATTCTGTGAGCACCAAACAGCACCAGACGATATGTGATGCATGTGTATACATTATAGCAAAATCGTAGAATACATTTTTATTTTCGGGAAATTGGTAAAACCTAGTTACACTTTAACGTTGTTAGCATGTGTTTTCACCAGATACTCTGAATTACCTACGTTACACTCTAACACTACACACATGTTCCGTGTGATGATTTGTGCAGTCGTTCTTTCAGAAAATATTTTCGGGGAAGGGACACTGCTGGTACTATTTTATTTATTTTATTATATTATAGACGTATTGTTTCGTCCGGAGGGCACTCTTAGAGCTCCGGGGAGCAGTGCCCACCCCAAAAAAACGTCTGGAAGAAACACTGGTTGTGGTGTATTATGTTGATACAATAACCCTTTTGCATTCCCCGCTGGTCTAGTGGATAACTTACACGCCTTAGTGTACGGGGTGCCGGGTTCGATTCCTAATAAGAGAGCATTGAAAGCCTTACAGTGGTTCGGATTCCACCTTAAACAGTAGGTCCATTTCTCATATAGCCCCGGTGCTGAAAAGGAACGTGAACTCCACCAAACAAATAAATGAATCCTATTCGCCATCCTCCAACATGAAAAGGAAGGTCTACATAATGAGGGACACCCACGGAATTTCGTAACATACCAGGGGCGCATTTACAGGGTCCACTCGGTCTGGACTACCTCCAATCTTTCGATTTCAACCAAAGTAAATTAGTGGTGGATAACATCGTATCTGTGTTTTTTCTCGAAGTACTCCAGTTTCCTTTCATATTTTCATTCCACCAATTCTTCAATCATTATTTACATTAAGAGGCCTCATCTCGGCGAAATTAAAATACCGCTAATTTTACAGTAATTATGTGATATCTTCAAATAGATAAAAGATAATCGAAATGTGGAACAGGAGCGCTCTAGACAATATCATTTTACATAAGATACCGTTATCACAACTCACTTATCTGCTTTCGATTTCGAGCCATTTTGAAAATAGGCATTTATTTCCGCGTTTTTAAACGACTGAAAACGGAAAGCCACTAGGTGACTTGTGATAACTGTACCTCACGCAAAATAGGGCGCTCTTGTTCCACATTTCAATTATCTGTTATCTATTTGAAGATATCACATAATTATTGTAAAATTAGCGGTATATTAATTTCGCCGGGATGAGGCCTCTTAATCATTCGTCTCCCGTAATCTAACGGGCCGTTAAACTGAAAGATTTCATTTCATTTCGTTTCTAATCTCAAAACAAAAAATTGAGTTCGTGTCTATTCATTGTTTATGGCAACAATACTGGTCACAATTTCATGGAAGAAAAAAAAAAGTCTAATATTGCGCCGCCTTAACAACGTTGGTGACGTACACGTACTTCCACTGACTTTCATGCAAAATATGTAGGTTTCAGTTGCCCATATTCTACAGGTCTGGCTGTTCACCCAGACAGATCAAACCACGGTTCATCAGAAAAAATACACATTGTCAGATCTGTTTTATGTTGTAAATGCATCAGGAAACCACCTGTAAAATCGTACTTCATACAGAGTTCATAATCATAATTACTTGTTTTTTTTTTTTTTTTTTTTAATAACACTTTGTAAGAATTTTCCTTGCGTTTGTGTTTTCATCGTGCATTACTTTCTTTTCAGAGCAACTCTTTGTGTATGAAGCTTTTTACACTATTTATTATTATTATTATTATTATTATTATTATTATTATTATTATTATTATTATTATTATTATTATTATTATTAATTATTATTATTATTATTGTAAACAATTACAATTCTAACCTTTACAACAGCAAATTATGTAACAAATGTTATTTAAGACCTCAATATTTCAGACAAGAAAAAGTAACAAGTTGGAATATAGAGCAGAACATAAATTGTTTTCCATGTATACACGGTCCCTTAGTCAGGGGTGCCCACAAGGGGGGGCTATGACGCAAACTGCGTCATTGAAATATTTGGGGGGTTAAAATCTATATAAATATGTTTGGTTAAGGGGGAGTAACATTAATCGAAAAGAAGATTTTTTTCATGGAAGAACACCTACGGATAGACAATTGGGGGGGGGGGGTGCGTCATAGACATAAGGGGTGGGTGGGCACCACTGCCTTAGTCGATAGTGTATAACGAAGTGGCCAGTTTTTGGTTTGCTAATATCGTTATGAGCAGTCTGACGATTCCTTGTATCTAATAATTTGATGAATAAGTATACAAATGTATTTTTAAAAAATCTTGTAAAATCAGTTTCAAAAGTTTAGTTTCGCTATTTGGGAATAACTCGAAATTGGTTAAAACAGATCTAGCCATTTTAGTTTATTGTAGGCCATAATATAACGTTACTAAGTATTACTAACTACGAACAATACTTCAGTTGTTTAATCCATGAATAATAATAATAATAATAATAATAATAATAATAATAATAATAATAATAATAATAATAATAATAATATAAAACTTCCCAACATTGAAGGAAGTCATATCATTCTTCACTTCTTTCTTTTAGAAGCTCATCCTTATGTGAGTTTGTTTTCCAAAGAACTACGGAAACTGTTATGATTCTTTTCGATAGTATGCCTCCTCATTGATAAAGGAAACACTACTAAAAAGACTTGTTAAAATCTCTCTTCTTATCTGATTACTCACATAAACCTTCACTCGTTATCAATTGTCCTTCAGGTTGCAATACAGATTGCTTCGACGGTGACGTAGTAGTCTTATTGACATTACAAACCATCATTACATCTGACTTTCTTCATGACGTTCTAATCCTACGTAAATTGAAATAGCGCATTCCTTGTCTCTGTGTTGGGTCAATACTGAAATGAAATGAAATCTGTGAGTTTTACGTCCCACGGTTATGCCGGGTAGGCTAAAGGAGACGGTGATGAAGAGTAATGAATGAAATGGTGGAATGAAGAAAGTGGGAGGAAACGGGAGAACCCCGAGAAAACCCACGCACACGGTGTTTGTCCACCACAAAGTTCACTTGGCGGGGGAGGGTCAATACTGAATACTCTGTACTTCGCCGGGAATCGAACTCTAATCAATGTACATCAAAGGCACGCGAACTATCCATTCAGCAACAACAGAGCCAAATTTATATTCTTTGTCGGGAAACTTTTAACAAATCCTTTTCTGAACCATTACGCGAACCTCAATATGCTTTTCAGTATTTTGAAATTTCCTGTTAGTGACAGGTTTCTTGCAGCAGTTTATGTATTTATCGACAGCTGTCATAATACATTGTAGATTTTCATATAATAACTTTGCCAAGAGCACAAAAAGCGCGAAAGTTTTTGTGTATATATATAATATAAGCCTGTTGGACCATCTGAAGGTAATTGAATTTACTGGTGCATCGTAATTAAATTTGCCATGCCAAATTAATCTACAGAAATGCAAATGCATTTTCTTTTCTTTAAAAATTCTTGCATTCTTTTATATGCCAACCTAATTTTGTGAGTTCAAGGTGACATATTCTTTTGTCCCTTTAAATATTAGTATGCGTTTCATGTCATTTTGTTGTCTTGAATTAGTGGTTTGAGAGTGGGAGGGCATTACGAAAGGAAAAATGATTTCAGTTTGTCTTTCAATGGCAGCAAAAATTTACACACCTATCCTATTCTATAGAGTTGTCCTTTACATGATGTCATGTGGTTGTCATTGTAGGACTGCGCACAAGATAATTGCGTGTGTAGATATTTTGTACTGAAACGATTAAAAAAAAAAAAAAAAAAGCATACACTATGATACAATGTTTGCTGAATGGTAAAATTAATACTTCAAAATTTTAACTTTTTATTTGTTTGTTATACCATGACGTAATCAAATAATATACCCTCAATACAAAGTTACGTACTATGCAAACCATTATCATAGGTTTAGATATTGCATTCAACCACAATCCTGCAATAAATTTTGCAATATTATTTTCTTGAAATAAATAAAAGTGTTGGTTGTGATCATGTCGGTTTGTATTTTCTTAAAACTGTTTATATCATTGTTTATACAACTGCAGAGGTGATTCATGACACCAATTGAAATGTTTTTTTAGTTTTTTTTTTCTTCCCTAAGAAACGTTAATCTATAAGCTCTCGAAGCTTTCAAAAATCAGTTTTGCAGCTCCAAGGCACATCCACTGGCGTCTCTGGCATGTAAACTTTGGGGGGGGGGGGGAAGGGACATCAAAGAAAGTGATTTAAATGGTACTACCTAGCCTGTTATAATTGTTTCACAGCCTGAATATTATATTCCAAATAAATGTAATTATTATTTATATGTTATTCTGTTGTTAGTAAATAAATTAAGTTAGAATATAACTACTTCAAAATATTGGGGGGACGTGTTCCCCTCCTGTCAGAGACGCCCGTAGGCACATCCACGAGGGTCTACCGGGTCCGGACCTCCCGAACTTCCAAACTCAATATACATTTATACACTTTCTCAATAAAACTAGTTATTTAACAGAGAAATGGTTGATGTAGCGTGAAAATTTGATATTACACTTTAATTGTACTGTCTTTCGTATTAAAAAAAAAAAAAAAATCTAGTTCTATCATTCCCCCGCCCCTGAAAATATAGGTGGAAATATTTTACAATTACTTACAGTCTTTTCGGATGCAGAATAATACCCGTTCAATACTACATAGATGTAGTTGCTTGTAGTGTTGGACCCTCCAACAAAAATTTACCGCCTGTGCAGCACCCAGATTTAAATTATAAGACCAAAATCTAGGTATTTCGAGAAGTTACAGACAAATTAGTTGTAGTTTTATGTAAATATTTGTTCGCGAACCCTTTTGTGTTCCATCTACAGAACGGAAGAAGGATATCCCACAAACGCTCGTTTTTGTGCAGCTTGTTATAGCTCTGAAAGAGGGAATATTTTGATGACCTAAGATGACAAACATTTCATTTCTTTTGATGGTGTCATCTGTAACGTTATATTTTATATTTCAGCTTGTTACATTTATAGCCCACAGTTCGAATCACAAAAATTGGTAAATACGATTAAACACCTTAATGGTTCTGACTTTTATTCTTTTTATTTTATGTATATTTATTCTGCGTGATGGACTAACCCGCCTTGCTGATGAGATTAGCGTGTTAGTATGTACGCTCAGGATAGAAAAGTACTAATCTGTCCGTGGAACTCAATGCTTGAATGAAACTACCGTACCTAGCTAAATTATTTTCTACTTGACAACTCGAAACAGTTGAATGATTATTTGAAAACAGAAAAATTATTTAACTTACTAAATTTTCGAGTACGGAATGGAGACTGAGGGGGAGGGAGAATGCTTCAATTATTTTTTTACGTTATGTACACTGTGATACCAAACTCCTTTGCGTGGTGTACACTGTGACTGTTTTATTTCTACTAATTTGTCCTTAATGCTTTTGCTGGTAAATCTCAATTTTGACATATTTTCGTAATCCTGCAGAACACCCTTTCTACATTATTTACTTATTTATTATTATTATTATTATTATTATTATTATTATTATTATTATTATTATTATTATTATTATTATTATTAATAGATGATGGAGGAGCAGGCTCAAACTTCACGCAAGTACTTTTACTTTACTATTGTATTGTTGTGGTGGACAGACATCGTGTGCCTGGATTTTCATGGACGACTTCCACTTTCTTCATTCCATCATTATAACAGTCTTCTTTAGCCTGGAAGCATAATCGTAATACACAAGACTTAAATATCGTAATTTACGAATTACTTGTTTTTTCAGCTCGTCTGTGTCGATTGCTTCCAAGAAACTGCACCTAAAAGTTATATTTTTAATGAACCATCATAGGAATGAAATTTCTCTTAGCGATTTAATTTACTTGTTTCTTAAGGGAAGTTCAAATTCGATTTCTAAAGCATTAAAGTAAAGACAAATCCTAATTAATAAGTACATTTATATTGAGTTTGAGTATAATGCTCTTATGCCAAGACGGATTAAAATAACCTCACCTACTTTCATGATAAGGTTGACTGGCGACTTTCAGGCGTAATGTTGCACGTTTACTCATATGCAAAGAATAAAGTGATATAGTTTTATTTATTATTCAAAATCGATAGTATTGACTTCTGTAGTATTTTCGAAGTGAATCTTGAGCGATCACTCCTAGCGAATGATATGCCACTCTTGTACGAGAGACGCAATGTGACTCCCTTAAAAGAAAAGAAAAAAAAATTGCTCGCTACAGGCATAGCAACATCTAATTAAAGCATTTGTAAGTTTAAAACTAATGTTTCTCTGATTGGTTGTGTACATAGATAGTATTTCCTGGAACAGGAGTGGCTATTCTGATTAGGATCTTGGGCTTAATCTCTTTATCGCCTAAATTAAAAATTATTTTGTGCGATACCAAGTCTAAAAGAATACATTTTTAGCGAATTCGCTACTTCAGATCAGAGTTGTGATTGTGAGGTCAAGTGACATTTTTAAGTTTTCTTTTCAATCACTTTTACGTGAAAGATAGGTGTCAAAATTTTGTATATGTCAAAACTGCTAAAGGGGCCGCGGTGGCTCAGTGGTAGAGCGTTCACCTCTGGTGCTTGGGGTCCCGGGTTCGATCCTAGCCCCCACCAAGTGAACTTTGTGGTGGACAAACACCGTGCACGTGGGTTTTCCCGTTTCCTCCCACTTTCTTCATTCCACCATTTCATTCATTAATCATAATCACCGTCTCCTTTAGTCTAACCGGCATAACCGTGGGACGTAAAACTCAGATTTCATTTCATTTCAAAACTGCTAAATCAGTCTGTTTTTAACAGTATACCTATACTATGTGTAGATCTGCGTGAAAAGGGAGAAATCTTTTAAGAATGCAAGTACTCACAATGGGAAGATGATGATACTGTATTCTTTAAATATTTAAAAATAAAGCGCAGAAGAGAAAGAAAAGCAATTTACCTCGCACTGGTTAATTTTAATGTTCTGTTTTGTATAAATTGAATGACTTCCAAGAAAAGTATAATAATTCTTAAGACTTTGAGTCACGTCATTTTATCTTTAATAAATCTAAACCGTAGGATTTATTTCGAATACGAACACATTGTGATCCTTAACGATACGATGATAGTTATCAATAATCAACCACACGCACAAACAGGTTTGTGCAACTGTTTAATGCTTAAGAAAGTTTATTTAAAAATGGCCAATGAAACCATACATACGATGAGTATGCTGATTTTATTGTCATAGATTTTTTTTTTTTTTCATTTTATTTATTCTCAAAAAAATTAACTTCCATTCATTCTTGAACTTCAAAGATTGGAAATATACGACTGGACGGGAATTGATAACTGGTCTTCGACTTAGCGTGTTAGTGTGTTATCTTACGTTACCACACGGCCCTACTGCTCTATATGGGTTTTAGCCTCCTCAATAATTACCCTCCATTCGTCTCGGTTCTTAAATTTGTTAGCCTATCCTTTTATCTTTATCTACTCCAGATCTCTCCCTACATCGTTTATCTATCGCAACTTGGGTCTTCCTCTACCTCCATATATTGTTTCGTACAAGACTTTCTTCTGCAGTTTGTCATCCGTCACTCTCGACATGGCCGAACCATCTTAATCCCCAGTATACAATCTATTCTTCTTCATTCACCATGTTTCTCAGGTCCGTAGATTTTTCTTACGATTTTTCTTTCAAATATTCGGAGCATGTTCTCATTTGTTATTACAGGCCTTATCATTGTTTCATAAATCTTAAATTTTTGTGTGCTGGTGCATTAATTCTTTTGAACATCTTCTACATTTTTCTCTCTTTGAGATTGGTAGTCAGAAACAATATTAAGTATAGATTGGAGGTATAAGAAATGATAGCTCCAACCTATACTTTTTGTTTCTGATTGTACTAATTTCTCGGTTTACTTTTTTTTTTTTACCAGTCGTCCCGGCGGGAGCTCATGTGGTTCGTTATCTACGTTAATCAGTAGGTCCACGTCTCATAGTCTCGCTGCTGAACGGGACGTTAAAATAAACTCAACTATTTTACCAGTCGTGTATTTTCCCTCTTTTCATATTAGCTTTTACAACCAACATTTTAAAAACATTTATCAGGTTTAAATGAAATTACATTTAAAATTCAAAATAATTATGCGGGAGCTCATGTGGTTCGGATTCCACGTTAATCAGTAGGCCCACGCCTCATATAGCCTCGCTGCTGAACGGGACGTTAAACTCAAAATCAACTCAACCCCATTTTTTTTCTTCCTCTTAAAATTCCATCCAATTCACTTTCTGTCCTTAGGGGTACTGAAAAGCATAAATCCATGGAAATATTGAATTGTTCTTACTTTTTGTTTCTTGTTCTATTTCCACTACGTGTCCTAGCTAAAATAATAATAATAATAATAATTTAGTCGAGCCACTAATTCTTTTGCAATGCACTGAACTCGGGTAATAGCTACAAATAAAAAATTAAACAATTTCTGGGTTCGTCGAAAGCTTGGATGCTGATTGACGCTTAATTATATATTTACCTTAGGGTGGGAACTAGTTTCAAAGAATTTGAAGAAGCGAAGAACGAGAGGTAAGTAGTTCAACATTGGCGATCAAGACACAGTGATGGTTGGATTGTAGTTAAGCGTCCCTTTCAGCATTTAGGCTGTATGAGACGTGGACCCACAACTTAAGGTGGAATCCTGTATTCAAATTTCAGGGCTTTGCCACCTGAAATCACACTCGGGACTCCGCGTAGCAAAGGCTCGCACTCTAACCATGATAGAATTGGTGGAAAGTACTTCTTGATAAATTGTAATGCCTATATATATCCAGAATCTTGAAGCAAGGTAGACTGAAGATGAAATAATACAGAAAATTAAAAATGTCGATATAATACTATTTATAAGTAGGATTATCATACGAAATTTTACCACAATCGAAGTTTTAAAATAAAATATTTCATTCGCTATTAGAGTGGCAGATCAGTGTTTGACATTTTTGTGTAATGCTATTGTAGTTTACGTCCAAGAGAATAGTTCAGGGATTGGAATTTGCGGCCTTCAGTGATAAAGTGCAATCTTGTGTGCCTGTTGTGAAAAATACTAAATTGCATATATCAGATAATATAGCTTTGTCAGCGGCGTGCCGTCAAGGGGACTAGGGGACTAGACTAGTCCCCTGGCATTTTAATTAAAGTATTTTGTGATAAATATATACCAAAGAAAACGAAAACATTGTTTGTATTTCTCTATTTTCGTAAAATAACACTATTTCAATTGTTCTGACACAACTTTAGTCAGCGCTCGTGTGCTGGGTGCGACAAAGTGGAGATCGGAAACGTTCGGGTTTTAATCGGCTTTTCTCGGGGAAGGGAAGAGGGTTCAGCCAGCTAGTCCTCATATTATGTTGTCTAAGCTCTAAGCACGGGCGTTCTGTCGTAAGCGAATTTAATGCTCGTTTGCTTTTTACAGTTAATAGTTTTAACGCTATTAAATTTACAGTATTAATCTTGACACTTTAAGAGATCTAGTGAAGTGTGAACTTTTTAGATTGTCAATATATTTTGAAAATGACTCAAAGAATAAAGTATGGAAGGGGACTCGTTTGAGAAACCGAGTCCCTTGCAGCAAAGCGATGGCGCAAGCAGTGATATTACTTCAATTGGTACAGGAGACAGTAGGGGTGGGGATCGGCCGTTTCAGTGTTGTATTCTGGACCAATTATTCATGGTATCATTTGGATTCCTTAATTTTCAAGAAAAGCAACAAATAATAACCAGTGGTAGAACAACTCCAAGCATTTTCATTTAGACAAAAATGAAAGATTATATACATAATATCAAAACGGGTTATTTTGCTTTTTCGAAATAGTTAACTGCATGTAAGACGAGAAACAAACTGTATTGCTGGCCTTGTATTCTGTTCCACATAGAAAAGGACGTGTGGAATAATGATGGCTTTTGTGACATAAACAATTTTCACAAACCCAAGTTGCTCCCAAGAAAAATGTTATTCACACCTGTCCACAATAACTAAATTGAAAACTTTCGGGAAACCAGAATTGATTTTCAATTGAGCAAGCAATGCAGAAGTTGATTCAAACCGAGAACTAATGAACCGATTGATTTATTCCTCTTGTTTTATGGCTAACAAGAGCTATCATTTAGAAGTCATAACAACCAGGAAGATTCTGTCAATTAGGGAAATTATATTGAAGTAATTCAGTTACTTTCTAAGTATGACATTAAACAGACTTGCAGGGGCGCCTGAAGAAAATTTTCTAGGGAGGGGCCCATCTCCATGGTTGCTATGTTGCGTCTGGTATTTCTGGTATTTAATATACGTGGTTTGCTATATTACGTATACATTTTCGTGAGCCAGAGGAAGGTCCGGGCCCCACCCTGCCCTCTCATTCGGGCGCCCATGTTGACTTGTCATATTCACAGCATGGGAGTGTTTAAAGGAACATCAAACAGAATTCAGAATTATATTATTAAATGTGTTGGTGAGTAATTCTGGATAAAATTAAGTCAGAAATAAACAATACACTTCTTACAGCAATAATGTTGGACAAAACTACGGACATCCCAAAGATCTCTCAACATTCAATCGATACGTGAAAGACGGCAATTCATGAAATATTTATTTGTTTTGCAGATGTTACTAGTGATTGCACTGCGACTGCTTTAAGTGAGCATGCTTTCCAAATTCTCTCTCATTTTAATTGTAAGCAAAAGCTTGTAGCACTAGGCTATGGATGGAGCTTCCACATTTTCTGGACATTTGAACGGTTTACGATCTTTTGTGAAGAGGTGTTTGAGTGCACTCACCATACACTGCTATCATCACAGACTCAATCTCGTTGTTCCACAGTCTGTTAATCACATCAAGAAATGTAAAATATTTTTTTTAGAATAAGTGGCATTCCAAATTTCTTTTCATATTCATCGAAACGCTGTAACGCGCTTGCTGAATCAGAAGTAACTAAGCGATTTCCAACGGTTGCCACTATAAGATGGAATTACAATTCCAAAATTGTGAATGCAGTAAATGAAAATCAAATAGAACTCTTACGGTGTTCTGAGAACATTGTAGAAGATCCAGATAATTGCGACACCGAAGCTTTCATGACTACAAAAAAGAAAAAATGTGTGTTATCATTGAAGGATTTCAATTTTGCATTTCTACTAAAAGTTTTCAGTCATTTTTTTCTTTTCGCGCACGGATATACTATTCAACATTCTTTAAAGTAAAACCTTGGATGTGAAATATTGCATCCAAAAAGTACAAAAGATGATATCTCAACTTAGAAATACAAGAAACGATTTTGAAGACTTATAGAAAAGTAGAATTGGATGACAACGGAAACCTTCTAATAAAAGACGTAAAGTAGATGACTTAACAGATTCAGAAATTAAATACGTGCGTCTCTTCAATGACATTATTGATACTGTGATTTCAAGATCTCAGTGATTTACAATTTCTTGAGCTGTTAGATTTAAAAATTTTCAGTGCTTGAAATCTCGATTTCCTGATTGCTTGTTTTTGACCCTTAAATCAATTTACGGGAGTTTTTTTTTTTTTTTTTTAATTTTAACAATTTGCGGAGTGAATTAATATAGGTTTACAGACTCTTAGATTTTTCAAATAAAACTGTGACTGAAATTATCCACTTCTTGAAAGAAAGAGGCTTGGTTGAAGAAGCGTTTACAGAAACATATAAATTGTGTTATTTGGTGTCAACAATACTACTCAGGACCTCCACTCTACAGCACACATTCTCTTCGAACCTAGTCCCCTGTGAGAAAAGTCACGGCACGCCACTGAGCTTTGTATATTTTTCATGTACACTCATGTCCAAAATTATTGTCGCATGTCTATAAATATGTTGTTGTAGGAATATAATTTGATAACTAATTCTCCCGGTATTTCTTATAATGTTAATATGTGTATAAGTGGCAAAGACATGTATGTGGAAAATTTCATGTCAAAAAAGCAGTAAATAAGAACAATAAAACGAAAATAAAACTTTCTTGTCTATTTAGCGACATTTTGTTTTACTCATTCTAATTTTCGTATTTATAATACTTTTACTTTGAAATTTACCACAATTATACATTTCCTGATTATACACATAGTATCAATATTAAAAGTACCCTGCAAAATCATTATCAAATTATATTCTTACAAGAAGACAGTTATAGATATGCGACAATCATTTTGGACATAAGTGTACATTGTTAATGTAACTGTAAAATAAATGTAAAATATCCACAAAAAACTAAATCTATTGAAAAGTATCATATGCGGCCATTCTTGGTGGAAGATAGCCATTGGCGATGCGGCCTTTAAAACAAAAGAACCCGTCCCTGGACTAGTACATGTTTCTAACATATAGCAAGAACACTAAGCCAGTAAAACAGATGTAGAGAACTGTTTCCTTTTATAGCAGTTCTTTTCCTTGTGAACCAAAACTGTATCTTGTAAACTGGAAGTTGGAGAGCTTCTGTGAAGACAGAGATTAAGAGTATCACGTAAAGAAGTAATTATTGACTTCATCACTTACATATTCACTTGTATGCATCAGTTAATTCTTCTTCCGATGTAAAACTCATAGCTAAGAAGCCACGTCCTTGTCAAGCAAAAAATTTATAATAATGAAAGTTTTTTATCCACTAGTAAATCCCTCGGTTACCTGTGAGAATACCAGTACCCGGAAGAATTTTAAATTCTGGTATTTGAAAAACAGTCTTCTTAAATATTTTCCAGCTGAGTTTTTTTTTTTTTTTTTTTTTTTTTTAATTTACCTTTTTCTCTCATACTGGAAGACGTTCCTTTTGTTAGAGTTGCGCGAGCGAGAAAGTGTAGCAGCAGTAGTAGGTGGTAGTGCTGTTAGGTGCAGTTATTTTGCGCTCGTTCCCTCTCTCTTTTTAAATTTCCACTCTGGTTCCGCTGAAGCGACTAGCTGTCGTGTTTCCGCGCAATGTCTTCTTCAGCGCTTTTGCTGGTTGTCCATGCCACAGTAAGCATGTCTACTACTAGTGTTAGCATCTTCACTTGCTTGAAACTGAAACCGAAATAGCGGCTAGAGACTGGTGAGTAAAGTGTAAACATAACCACCTTCCATTTGTTAAAGCATCACACGTAAATGCAATGAAACGTAAATCTTTTTTTTTTAACTCAACTGTACAAGAAAAAAAAAAGTTTCACCAGTTTGTGTGGACTGTTTTCAATTATTAAAGCACTTTAAAAACTGAAAATGTTTACATGATTGATTTCTAAATAATCAACAATGTACCTTGCAGTGAACTGAATTTAGTACCGTTAAATCTCTTACTGTTCTTAGGATAGTAGCTACTGTTAGTAAGTTAGTCTTTCTTATGATCAGTTTACGTGACGAGAGATTTTACGTAGTCGTATAACGAGATGTTTCCAGTGCGTGTTGTACGTGGTCGATTCCTGTTGTTGGCATATTTAGTTCGAATCTGGTGTTAAACTGTAACTTACTGATTTTTTTCATTTATCAAATGGTGATTTAAAAGTATTTTTTAAAACTTTAAACAAAAATTTGTGTACGTCATAAACTTCGTAGTCGCAAATCGGAACTGATGTCACATAGTGAGCATCAAAAGGTAAATTTTGCGTGTTGTGTAAATGTGTTTCATTAGGTAACTCGGCAAATGGTACCAAAAAACGCAAGAGTATTAGAAAAAGTGGATTTGTAATTAGTGAGTCTTATACAATATTTGTTAGTTAAATGTTTTTTTTTTAACCAATCATAGTGTTTTTTACTTTCGTAATACTTGGAAAAATATGAAAAAGTTGTAATGGACCGAATGAACCATCTCTGCTGTATACAGCAATGTTAATGGGTATTGCTATTTAAAGACTTGTAGTTACACCGTTAAAAAACTAATGATTAAATTAAATAGTTAAAGGATTTTATTAATTATAAATTTCGTCAATTAAATTTTACGGGATTCAATTTTTAATTAATAATTTTTGCAATCATTCAATTTAAAAAAATCGAAAACCATGTGAACCATATTCTGCAAGATTTATTATTATTTTTTATTTATTTATTTATTTTTTTATTTTTTTATTTTCGGCTTATTTCAAATACTTTATGGCCAGTTTCACTGGAGAAGTGGATTAATGCAGGCCCTTTTTCCCAAATTGACCCCAACTTGCCTTGAAGTCTGGACCATGTAACGATAAAATCATAATTATTGAAGATTATTATACTGTATGTACCTGCATTTGACGTGATTTTGAATATCTAAAAATTGTTTCTCATAAAACTAACATACACAAAAGTTAGGTTTAAAAAAAAAATACACAATTTCATTGATTTTTCGTCGGTTTCGTGATTTATTATTTATCAGTTTTGTTTGGAAACAGTAACTCTATAATAATCCATTGTATTTTCCCATGCCCGAAATTTTATCCATTAAATTCCACACACAACAACAACACAACAAACTTTCACAACTCAAGACTATTCTAATTTCATAATAATGAAAATTATTTTTTCTGATATTACTTTATATTTTAATCAATTATTTTGCCTTAATTTTAAACCGTTAAATTTTTCAATTAACTTTCCGTCTATGGCTATTTATATCTTAATAATAATAATAATAATAATAATAATAATAATAATAATAATAATAATAATAAAAACATAGCTAGTAGCTACAATGCTGAATACATGCTAGTGTAGGCAACCAAAGTTATACGCATGCTAGGGACTTGTTTGTATCTTCTAAGGTTCCTAATCCGGGTATTCATTGTCGACTTTTGTCTCCAAGAATTCATCTATGGAAGGGCTTCAGCTAAGACGGTTCTAAGTGTAAAAAGATTGAAAAAAATCATTGTGCAGTGGTTTTTTGAAATGGACTGTTATGTGGGCAACACACACAGTTTCTGCGAATATTGCTGTAGTGCCGATTCAGTTCCAGTGTGGGTACGTATGTAAAGGAACTCACATACTCTGGTGCTGTAAAAGCTATAGATAAACTAAAATTGATCTAGAGGACTTAGTCCTGAGAGAGGATTTTAAAAAAAGAAAAAAGACTACCGTCTGATCATAAAGTAAAAATCGACAATTAATTGTGACATTGCATTGCTATCTAAAGAAAGAATATGTTCCATGTTGCTAATATAAGAGGCATTAGTTTGTTCACGGAGGCACAATCTTCCATTATAGATTAACTTGTACTATAATGTACCCTGAGAATCCTTATTTTTATGTCCCTAGTATAATTTCGACAACCAATCTTGTCTTCGACGGCTAGACAGTAATGAAGAGCTTTGGACTAACTTCTTCTTCTTTATTATTATTATTATTATTATTATTATTATTATTATTATTATTATTATTATTATTATTATTATTTATATTTTATCCAACTTAGTCTTTTTCACACAAAGTGTGTTACTCTTAACATAATATCCCAGGTGGTATCTATGTTAAACTTCCAATAACGGATTTCAATGCAATTGGATATTTTGATATTTGTTTGAAAATACTGAAAAATTTACTTCAAGACTTTCTACACTTAAGAGCTCCAGTACGCATTTCTTTCAGTACTTCAGATTTATTTATTTATTTATTATCACCAGAAGTACTCGCCTCTATTAATATTGCATGTACTTATATAAGTACTCTACGGCAAAGTGAATTGGAGCCCATTTTTTTTATCGTAATTAGTAGGGCCACTAAGTTGACCACGCTTAGCGATTTTTTTTTCTCAATACACAAGATGTATATGGAAAATTGGAAATTAGGGAGCTGGAGTGTAAGGTAGGGCTTTGCGATATCCGAATTGAATATCAAAACTTGATCGATATGTCGAAATATTGAGTATATCAAAATATTGAAAAATATCAACAAATTTTGAATATCTCATTCCGAAATACCGATTAGTAATGTTTTTTGAATCTATATTTTTAAATATGGAGAGATGCATCGCACAGCTTTACTGTAAGCATAAATTGAGAATAAAGTTTTGGGATATTCGTGCCATAAAGTGCAGAGACTTAAGGACGAATTGGTAGTATACTGATTGAAATTAGAGAACTCGTAAATCTGAAAGTTTCTGAAAAATTGAACATTGAAATTTATTAATTCGTTTAAAAATCATTGACAAATTTATAGTATAATATGGTGGGAATGTGTATATATAAGTTACGATTGTCATTACATGGAAGTCTAAGAGTTAAATAAAACCTTTATGTTAGCATATAACGATTGGATCATAAGTACAACTGAATGGTGGGAAAATTGGCGGCATTGAGTAGGAGGGGAGACGACAGATAAAACCGAAAATCCAAATGAAGACGCGCAGACATGTCTAACGCAAATGCATATGGCCAAGGATGGAATCAAATTTCTTTTAGAATTAGATACAAGTGTTCTTTCGAGACGACTTGAAAAGTTTCTTCTATCGAGGAAAACTATTTCCTATGAATGAAATCTTTAGTAATAGTTTAATTCATTAGATTACAGCGTACTTCTCTTAGTGCGACTTATTATTATTATTATTATTATTATTATTATTATTATATAAAGTATGGTAAATTCTAAGAGCTGTGAAGTTATATATTATAAAACATTACACTGAAATAATATATTTCAGTAGCCGAGAATGTTTATCAGAACCCAGTTTTTCATGTAAATATTGTTAAAACACATTTGGTATATAAAACACACTAATTTATATGTAATTGTGTTAATATCCAGTTCGTGAGTACATTTGGTATGTAAATAAAGTAACTCAAGATTATTGAATAATTTTATTACGTACGTACGTGCTTTTAAAGACTTATTTGCAATTTTAATTTACACGTGCAACTTGATGCAACAATATTACGTATTATGTTAAATATAAACGAATTTGTTCTCGACAAATAACAAGTTGAAGTCGTTATATGCACAGAAATAAACTTCACGTACTATTTCACAATTTAACTATTAGTAAATAGTTCACTGATAAAGGTTTGTAGTTCAAACCTTTGATCGGGTGTTAATAACAAATTATCAGTTACGGTACTTCAGTCTTGTTTCTTCGTTAGTGAATAAGAAATAATCTTTATTTTTAACTTAAAATAATACATAATTAAGTATATTAACTTAATGTCAGTAGCCCCTAAGTTACTAGTTTTACATTAGAAAAGCAGCAAAATATTATCTATTGTAACATTACAGTTGAGAACTCCCTTATAATGATTCTTTATTAGACTATTGATATTGGATCCATTTACTGATAAAACTTGCATATTGATACTTTCTTCTGGTAAATTCAGAGACTAATAAATTCACTTTGCTGAAAACTCTCCCGTATTTGGGACAATTTTTTTGAACTTTTTTTTTTTTCTGTTTCCCGATTTGATTTAATCCTAGAGCTTACGTCTTTCTTTTCTTTTCTTTATACCCAGAAGGTATTTTTTCTTACATAAGTAACAAATGATGGGACGGCAGGAACCGGTGTAATTAAGATTTAACACAACCTGAACTGCAGATCATTAGGAAACTTGGACTAAACATAGAGACAATTTATAGATTCTGTAAAGGAAAGTTCAGGCTGCTGTCAAAGATGTAAATAAATACAGCTTTACTTAGAACTTCTGTATTCTGCAATCATTTTATAGCTGATCTGTGTAATAGAATGTTTTAAATCTTGGATATATATATATAATATGGTGTTAATGAACTATACCGACAAACTTTAAGAGGTGATTCCTCACATCAAAATAAGAGAAAAAGTTCATATGGACCTATGGCTAAAAGTGCATAGTTTCAGAGCTAGGGTTGTCCAAAATCGCGAAAAAGCCCAATTTCAACAGGCCCTGTTTCGAATTCGAGAGACTGTGGATGGTGGTCCTTATCAGCGTAAAGGAAGCCAGGCATACACAATCGAAAAGTGCATATTTCATCAATTGTCAATAGGTGAAAAGATCATTAACTACAGGGTGTAATAATTATCAGATATGTTTTCAATAGAGTTTTCAGATATACCCTGATTTCAAGAAGGGTCAAAAGTAGGCAGGAGGTAAAAATTGACAACAATGGACATCCAATGCTTCGGAAGGAAGGTGGAAGTGCTAGGAACCGGCAGTTCCTTGTTTCTTTGTGTTCGCAATAACATGTGATGATATGTATTTCGTCACTGTATATTTCACGTTTTCTTCACTATAAGCGTGAAAGAAAACATCGCACCATGCATTCTCCCGAGTACGAGAGACCGTGCTGCTGAAGATCCTTAATACTTCCGACATCGTGCTAAAGGATTCCGTGTTCATTGCTGTCAAAGCTTATCGTTTGCCTATTTTGGACGAATCATAGTCAGAGCATATCTCAAAATTCGGTTGATGGCATGTCTAGGAATTTCACCCTGCAAGGAATAATCCGTACACCCATTGAACATTAATGAAATATGCATTTTTGGATTGCGTATGCGTGAATTTCTTTACGCTGAGAAGGACCACCATCCAGTCTCTCAAATTCGAAATAGGGCCTGTTGAAATTTGGCATTTTCGCGACTTTGGACAGCCCTAGCTCTGAAACTATGCACTTTCCGCCATAGGTCCATATGAACTTTTTTCTCTTATTTTGGTATAGCTCATAAAGACCCTGTATATAATAGCCGTGAATTCGTAATAAGCATATATAATATAATGACTAAGATAACATTGATCACTCACTACTTATGATATGGCTTGCGCTCTTATAGTAATGAAACAATTGTCCAACGATGATAGTTTTTTTTTTTTTTTTTTTTTGCCTGTTATTTTGGCCTGTTATTTTGAAACGTTTGTTGATTCTAGTCTTTTGGCCTTAAGAAATATCAATCAAATTCTACAAGCATTTTAAGTACATCATATTCCCTCCCCCTCTCCTTAAACCGGTCTAGTCTTTGAGAAACAAAAGTTCACGGGCTGGATTGACACAATACAAGACTGTAGTGCACCGCTGGTGGAGATACCAAAAGAAAACTACTAACTTGTTCAATTCAAATTTTAACAAATAAATGTAATTCTTTAGATATAAGTTAAGAAAATACAATGTAAATTTTCAGTAATACTATTTTTTTTTTCTGATTTTACGAAAAACAAATGTTTATACATAAATGAATAGAAAATTTTATATAATGATATAGTACTGGCATCTTCTGAGAGTGAACGACATCAATTTTGTATTAAAAGTCTGGGTATATTAATTCCATCTGGTGTTTTTTTTTTTTTTTTTCTAAGCTTATTTTAAGTCGCATGAAGTAACTGTTGTAGTTGTTAAGCTATTGTATGAATTTGATATTGCCATACTTGTCTGTATACGAAAAAGTAATTCGCACACGGGATAGTCAATCAGATAGAATTTTACATCCAAGCAGTTTTTAAAAAAATCAACTTAACGTGAATCACATACTGTCAAGCATGTGTGTGTTTGTATATATGTGTGATAGATGTGTGACCTAATTCGGTGTTCGGTATCTGTGTCGAGAGAAATTCCACATGCACTTGAAGATGCAACTTTCGTTTATGTTGTCAGTCCATTATCAAGACAGCTGTCAGTGTTGTGTAATTCGCAAATCGAACCACGTGTTTAAACAAGTTTATGCTCCTCCCGTTTCCCTACTAATTGAAATTTGTACTCTTGAGTAAAATGGAAGTTAAAAAAAAAAAAAAAAAAGCTTTACAAGAACAATCCTTTACATGCTTTGGTCACTACTTGTAAGTGCGTTTGTATGTTTGAAGTAGTGCAAAAGGGAGGGGGGAAAGGGGTAGACTTGATCTCGATAACTTACTGGAAAAAGCAATCATGTTCGACATTTCGTTTCGTACTCAGTATCAGAATTTTACTGAACGTGAGCACATGTTTTGTTGGATAGAATGAATGAAGAATCGTAAAAAGAGAAAATTCCATATTAGTTACTTGTATAGAAAAAAAAAAAAAATCCCGTAAGTCACACTTTTCCATCAGCCAAACCGTTTTTATTTCCTTGATAGTGTAAAACGTATCGGAAATAAAAGTTCTGACATCAATATTAATGCAACGACAGTTATTTCTAGAAACAAATTTAAGTATTGTATTGTTATCCGCAACTGGTGCTGTACCTCACTTATTCAACTGATCAAGATCCTGCGTGTTAGAAAAATTAAAATACTTGGCATTAAAATTTTGATCATCTTAGCTTTGCGGAGAATTCGACAATTTGATTACAAATTAACTGCTGTTATAGATGTGGTTCTTAAAATTTTATAGCCGTGGTACAGTTTTTTCTCAAGGAATTTAATCTCATAGCAAGATAGTGATTTAAAGTACTATTATTTTTTGCGCGTGTCCAAAGCTTGACTGCGCGTACCAAAGAATATTGTGCCTTGCAATGTTACTATCTTGAATACTCGTGATTTGGAGATCGTGTGAAGCCATTGGTTTCATTAATGCTTTTTTTTTCTGTTCGAAATTATCGAACTAATTCACGGACTTTCATGGCTTAAGGTGAGTATAAAAACTCGGATTATCGCCAATAGATTGCAGCATGTTTGTTCTTCCTTTATATATATATATATATATATATATATATATATATATATATATATATATATATATATATATATATATATAAAGAACGACAGTATTAACAATAGTTAATTCAAATTCAAGAGATGGATGTTCAAACTTTGTCTAGAGCCAAGTTGTATTAGAGGATGATTCGTGTACTTTGTGATTATTTTATTTTACTTACTGTTGAAAATCCTTAATTTTACTTTATGAAACATGCTCTCAACAATGAAAGAACAAAACTTTTTTTATTTTTTAAAAAAAGTGCTTAGTTGATTGTTTTTAGGGGGAGGGGCGAAGTTTCGAAATCCATCAGTTAATATTGACTGAATTATTTGTTGATATTGTCGCTTCTCACAAAATACATTGGAAAGATTTAGAAGTGCTGCCATCTATTTGATAAACTTACCTTAAGATTGTAATTATCAGCTTTCTGCTGTATGAAGTAGTATCACGATTTTAGTTAGTGGAATGACAGAGATACACTATTGCAAAGTAGGAGAAGGATCGAGGTATAATGCCACAAGAATGGTATAATACCACAAAAAAAAAAAAAAAGTGTGAATTGTACATGTGGTCATGGTAGTATGTCTGCAAAACTATCGATGTTCCTGTTTCCCTTCCACCATTGCTCTTTCTCAACAGATTTCCTGCATGTTCCTTGTTCTGTCTGTGTACTTCATGAGAAAGGGAGCAGTAGACTTTGATGTCACAGAGCATGCAATTGGCAATGCCATCTGTGAGATTAATAGTTAAACCACCATTGACGCCTATTCTGCGCCAATCCAGTCCACTTAACAATTATAATTAATTATACTAATTTTCCTTAAATTTTGGTTTACATGTGACTCCTTCATAGGAGGCATATGCTGCCATCTTTTGATGATTCACTTTTCATATCTTTAATGGAATATTTTGTGCAAAATAACCATTGTTTCATTGCTATAAATTAAAACGTTGAACTGCATGTTAAAGACGGACACTTTTCGATTTCATTTCTTTCCGAAGTATTTAAGTTTATAATGAAATTCCGAGTTGTTGAGTTGATTTTGAGTTTAACGTCCCGTTCAGCAGAGAGGCTATATGAGACGTGGACCTACTGATTAACGTGGAATCCGAACCACATAAGCTCCCGCCGGGAATCGAACCCAGGTCTCCCACGCCAAAGGCGCGTACACTAACCAATTAGTAAATTCCCGAAGTAATGAAATTTTATTTAACGTCCCATGATTATGCTCTTTAGACTAAATAAGACAGATGATTAATGAAAGTGAATGATTTTGAATGAAAGAATTGGTAGAATGCGACTGTCCGAGTTTTCTCCAAAATATTTGACTTTAGTCTATACTATTATATAACAGAGTAAAAGTGACTGATTGATCATAGCCCAGGGCACACTAGTACAAATAGAAACGTAAAATTTCAACAGGATACTCTGTGACGAAAGCAAAAGATAAGGAAGAATTCTGCAAATATGTATGCTAAGGGAGGGGGTAATGAGATTCAAATTTTTGCTAAGAATAGTGTATTTCACGAATCACAAGTTAGAAAGATGTAACTAGGCATATAAACTCTTCATTAAAAATATTAAACAAAACACGTGTTTAAGAGTTTTAGAAAAATCTGCTCCTAAGGAGGGGGATGGGACAAAGGGGGAACATTTTCTAAAATACTTAATTTGCTTTCGTTTAATCAGAAAGTGCCGAATGTGAGGATTTGCTTACTTGGAGATCTGAAATTCAGCATGTAGACTTTAAAAATAATGTAATTCGTATTTTAGCATTTTTGAAAATTTCGTTCCTTAGGGAAAAGAGAGAGAGAGAGAGAACGAGAACGAGCAGTTGTAATAGTTTTGAAATTTCCCTTCATTTACACACAGTGTCGAGTGTGGGTATTCGGTTAAGTTGAAGATGCGAAATTCGGTATATAAATTCTTAAATAAAAACAATGGACAGCGTGTTTCAGCGTTTTCGAACATTGCTTCTGTGGGGAAAGAGGTAATTTCTGTAATACCAAATTATGCCATTATTTACTCTTTATTAAGAAAATATCCATATCCATTTCTTAAAGAAACGGATATTTCAGCGTTGCAAAACCTCCACTTTTTAAAAGGAAAATGAGTGCAATTTCTTTAATATTTCCTACTACTTGTTCAGAAAGTGCGTAATGTACGAATTCACTCAAGTTGATGTGTAAAATTCGTTATATAATTAAAGTAAAGGGGACAGGTATTCAGAGTTTGCGAAAATTCCGTTTCTGATAGGGATAATGGGTCACCCAGACCACGCTAACTCATCTAAGAACGTGAAATTTGAACAGATAACTACTTTCGTTACGAGAGTAATGAATGGGAAAGGATTTTTTTTTTTTAAGTATGTTGAAAGAGGTCAAAGGGATTCAAATGTTTTGCCCAGAATAGAATGCCACATGAATTCCTAAGTTAGGCATAAAACTCGACATCTAAACTTTTCATTAAAAATAAGCAGAATTTTTTAAAAATTTGTTTCAATGGGAAAGGGGAATTTTCTATATCTTCCTCTTTTTTTTTTTTTCCTTCTCCACATTGAAAGGTACGTCTGTTGTGATCGTACCATGGGAAAACTGTTGCCAACTTTATAATGTATTTTCGAACATAATACATATAGTAGCTAGGTTCCAGTCGTTACTTGGATTAATGGTAATCCTAAGGGGAGGGAGTAGAGGGCTCAAATATCAATGTAATGAAAATAAAATGAAATATTTCAGTTTAACGTCCCACGTTTATGTCGTTTAGGCTGAGGGAGACTATGATTAAAGCAAATGATAACGCAAGAATCTGTGGAATGATGAAGTGGGAGGAAACGAGAGGACCCGAGAAAATCCCATGGACACGATGTCCATCACAAACTTACTTGAAATCTCAAGTTAATAAAATGAAACTTCGTATATAGTCCTCATTACAAAGAATCGGATGCGTGACCCAGCATTTTCCAAAATTACTGTATTAACGAAGGCAAAGGGCAATTTCTATTATTTTCCCGCCAGGGTTGGAATCGAAGTTGTCTGTTGTTCGTGGTTGCACCACGGAAGCGGCTTACCCGTTCGATTTTTTTCTTCTTTAACATAGTTAATGCCTACCTCAAGTGTGTCACATTAATTAGAGAACGTATCGTAGGGGGTTAGCGAAGAACAAGGTATCTTATTGATTTTTGAAATGCGTATTGTAAGGAGAGATTATTTCTCCATAAACCTATTTTTCCCGTGGGAAGAACGAACATTTCAGCTGGTCTTCAATATTTTTATTACAATTTTGTTTTAAAAAGAAATTTAAAGATTTTTTCTGACAACCATAATTTTAAAAAAATCCGTAATTATTTCTGTAACAATTGTACAAAATTACTAAAAATAGTTTATCTACTAAGTATACATGCTGTGAATGATGAACATGCGATGAATTCTTAACATTCCAAGTTTACTGTGCAATGTTACAAAGGAAATTATTGTACAGATCATTAAAATTTTCATATTCGTAGGTGATATGCATTAACATTGCTTGCATATGTGAAGCAGTGCGCTCTTCTATACTCTCGTGTTTTTGCTTATTATTTGTAAATATATTTCAGTCAATAATTCAAACTCGTGCACGTACCTTTTTTTTTTTTTTTTTTTTCATATCTTGATTTCCAGTTGTTGTATAACCTCATCTCTTCTCTTCTCTCCTCTCCGAATGACAGAAAACTAACTTCATGCTTTAATTCTGAGAACGAGCAGATGATTCGTTATTTACACTATAATAGTTAATTTTTTTCTTGTTCATTTCTCTTTCAGGTTCACCTACCGCGAAACCAGCTGTTCGTAACGCGGGTGAGCCCTAGGACACCGTTGGCCGATATCCTAAATCAAGTGTGTACCGAAAAGAATCTGGATCCATCCAAGTACGAACTACGCCATCCAAGTAAGTTTTTTTTTTTTTTTTAATTTTCTTTCCTTTTTAATTTCCATTTGAAAGATTTTATTTCAAATTACGTAAGCAGCTCATTTGTTTTTCTTTTGAAATACGTACTTCATTCCTTGCAGCAGATTATTAATTCAGTGATGATGATTTGTAGAGTGAATGTTCCACCTCCCGAAACAGCTTGGCGTGTTTTGATGAAAATATGACTCATTTGCTTTCAAAATATTTCACTAGTTTCTGCTGCTAAATTTTAATACTTTTAATTGTCGAATGTAGGGTAAATAGTGTCAAGATTTTCTTGATTAAGTATAGATAAAATTTCTGTGTAAACATCTATAATCATCATTAGGTTACGATGGTATTACTTTTTTTTTTTTTTATCGCTGATGGACTAGTGGAGAATTCAACCCGATTTCTCGCTTGCGGGACTTTTCCCCTCCAATTGAACTAGCACCAAGAATATACTTACAGGATGTAAGGAAAAGGTACGACAAAATTTCAGGGGTAGATAAGTAGAAAAGTTCATATGACCATATGTTGGGAAATGGATTTTTACATAGTTACGGCCATTAAGCCGCCTGAAATTATCTTCCAAGCTTAATTAGGAGCTGAGCTACTGAGGTTTAAATTGGGTCACATTGAGGGGCGTCGAGTTTATGACTATTTCATACCGTCAGGCGGCTCAATAGTCGCAACTCTGTAACGATCCATTTCCGGACTTTTTTTTTTTTTTTTTTACTTATCTACCCATAAAGAATCCACCCCTGAAATTTTGCCGTACTTTTTTGTTACACCCTCTATATTTTTACGAACAGCATTCTTTTAATACGTTTCGATGCACTGTAGATCTCTAGATAACTCCTAAAGTTGCCATTCTAGGATAGAACATCAAAATGTGAAGGAATGAGAAAAGCATATATTAGATACACGTGTGCCGTGCAGTGTAAACTTTACTATATAAGTGGGAGTTGTGTGACGGATTCCTGAAATCAGTGCGTAATCAAAATCATAACCTTTTATATCAATATCTTTTGTTCTTCACTTGTAAATCTGACGGTTTTCTTTTATTTGTAATAATGAGTAAAGGTCATTTAGTATCAGATGATGATAATTCCAAAGGACTTTACTTTAGAATTAATATTCCATTGTGGCTTTTCATAACAGGATCTATTGAATTCTTTTCTTAATCCGTTTTAGCTTTTGCAATTGTACGTGTAAAATTAATGTCTATATTAGTATCTTAAAATGCTTACGTCAATCTCTTCTAAATTCATTTAGGTTTCATATGATTATAGGATGATAGCTAACGTAATATAACGTGTCAGTGTGGTAGAGATAAGAACATTCCATTCTAACGGATTCTTTTCGGCAGAACCATAGCAAGGGGGAAACAAACTATCTCTACATCTCAGTATCTACTTACTTTCAAAGCACAACGATTACCTACTTCTTTTCTCATCGAGGTACAACATAATAAAAAGATAAATATATATTCATCGCCGTAAACTGTAGAATAACTTGATTTAAAGACTAGTGAGTCACCTTCGTAGAAATAGAGACGACGCTGATGTAGATCTGTAACACTCAACATATTTATGCCTGTGGCGATCGTTCAGTTCGCCAGCTTCTCGCTGCAACCGTGCTTTTCCAAATTCGGTTTTCTAAATTTATTACGTTTAGATAATTGAGACTCTTTCAAAGTACACTCTAATTCTTATTTTTGTTAAGATAATCTCAAATATTTCTATTCTTGTATAATTTCCGTAGGTTTTAAATTAGCTTTCGTAAGCGATCTTGTATTGATTTTTCGTATTCTTTGAAAGTTTTGCTAGTAAAATCATTGGCGTCCATTTCTTATTCCTTCCATGAAGTCCTGATTAATCGAGGCATTTATCAGATATTTCCGAAACACTTGTTTCATTTTATTGTATTTTGTAAATATTGGGATAACTGAACTTATTAGTTTACGTACTTTTATGCTTGAGACATGCGCAAGCTCAACGCCACAGAAACAAAAATTCCACCTTTCGATCCTATTCTGTGCCAGTCTAGCCCATTAAGTACTGATACTACGTACCTTTCTGACTGTTTGCCATATTTGAGATGTCAGACTCAGGACTCTGAAAGCAAACACATTATAGCTCGCAATTCGAAAACTCGCACCGAGTAAGCCTGCGAGGAAGATAACCAGTTCGACAGTGTGCTAGGCTACCAAGAATGGAGATAGGGACAGATATAACCTGTACTTCGTCATCTATACATATAATCGAATTTTATTTTAAACAGTTGCAAATAATGGACGTAGTGATACGTATAATTTACGAATAGAAAAACAAAGCCAAAATTCAATTGAGAACTACATAATAATGAAATGTTCTCAATTAATTGTTTTTGATGGGGTTGCCTTTGTATTCAGAGAAACAAATTCTCTTTTCATTCATTGCAAAAGTGAGTGCCATTCTGCAGCACCATTGTACACTTCATACCATGCTTTTTGGTGATACACAAAATGTTTAAGAGGTGCTGTGAGTGTTCATTCCCTCTAGTTCTTAACTGTCATGTATTGTGATGTGAAGTAAGTGACACCTACTTGCTGCGAGATCACCAGTGTTGTCCGAAACAGAATAATTCTTAGTTGGCGATGCTTGCTTTAATATTCTCTTATACATCTTAGTCTACCCAATGGCAGTTTTCCTATAGAATTTTCAATTAATATCCCATAATATCCTTTCATGGATTTTCAGTTTCAAAGTCTTCGACAATAAAGATTTATCATTATACACAGTACTTCAGTATTTTCTACATACTTTTTGTTTTACATGCTGTTGGTGAGATGATATATATATTGTATCATCCATCAAATTCTCATTGGCAGTTACCTAGCACAGTTGGTTAACAATCATAGTTAAAAAATGGAGTTTCAATATTGTCGGTAATCATCTCCCGCTAGAAACCTACTAAGATGATTAATTTCTGAACTTTTGAACATTCCTTGCCAAGAGTATTAATGATTTAGTAACATGTTTCGAAATAATAATAATAATTATTAATAATAAAAAATTATTATTATTATTATTATTATTATTATTATTATTATTATTATATTTCATAATTCTGAGATATTATTATTGATTAGACTGAGTTGAACTCTGAAATATTGAGATTCCGAATTCTTTAAACATTCTTTAAATGATAATTGAGCTGCTGTATTTACAAAGTACTTGGGGTGGTGACTGAGAAACAATTGTATTATGAGGGAAGTACGAGAATGTACGGTAGTAGCAGGAAAAGAAGGGAAGGGGGAATGCTATAGTTAATGGATTATATCAAAACAGAAAATTCGTACGTAAAGACAGAGGTGCACACGTGCTTAAAGACCGTGCTGCATGGAGTTTCTCAGTTTGTGGAAGTGACCTGCCAGTAATGGCAGAGTACGAATGTAATTATTTTATTCTTACATGAAAAGTTCCGTAAGAGCACCTAAATAGACCTTCCCTCTTGCAATCTGTGAAAATGACCATATATATATTTTGATTTAGTTTTTCACATAGTGAATCCCAGATTATGTTTGATTAGTTAGTTATAATGTCATATATTACCAGCTCCATATAATAGGAAGCAGAGTATAATTCTGACTTGTCCACACAAAAATTAGTGGCTTTGCAATAGACATAGTGTTTGTTTAGATAGTTATGAGCGACTTCCATGCTTCCTGTCTTTGTGCTTTTTTTACGGCACATACTTCATGGGGTCAATGAGTCTGGAGTTATTTCCTTAGCTGTCAACCGCGTATGAAATGAGGAAGAAAAAAAAAACGACGGCGGGAAGTACCGTAGTATAGCCTTCAGGTAAAATTACTTGAGCCTTCCACAGAACTCAGGAAAATAATATAATCAAATTGTGCGCTCAACTGCAACGACCAAAACTGGAAATTCCTCGGACGTAGATTGGAATCGTGGTCATGTGGCCTGATAAGAGTATTTCCGAAAAAAATATGTCTGTACTTTAAGAAGTGGATTTCACCCTCTCTTAAAAGTACTGAGAGTTTAGATAATTGGAAATTATTTACAATTAATTTTTGTTCTATGCGATTAAAATCAATTTACAACAAGAATTTTAGGAATGATTAAAAAAAATGGATCAAAAGATTGCGATCTTGGCCAAGAATTTTAGCAATGATCAAAAAAATGGATCTTGGCCAATAATTAGTTTTTGGATCAGGGGCCACAAAAGTTTTGAACGGCCCCTAAATCGAGTTTTCGTATTTTCTACGGAATAAGCACATCATACTGAGTTAAGTGGTAGTTTGGGTTTGGCGACACTATAAAGTTCTCCAGATATAAAAGACTTACAAGAAAATATTTGATTGAAATATATTGGATCTTTTAATCCAAGAAGATTGATTTTTGTCACACCAAACAATTCTTAAAGATTCAGAAGTGTAGAAGGTAATGAATTTGGAAATTTATCGTCTAATTCAAGCATTTATATATTTTCGAGTTCCATCTTTTTTTTTTTTTTTTTTTTTTTACTACTAACCTACAACTTTATCCACTCTCAGCTAAATAGCTCGGACGAAAATGACAACCAAAGTTACCGAAAACTCAGTAGAATTCACAAGATATAATAGACATTTGATACAGATACTTGATACAGGTAATTACATAATTTACAAGTTCGTTCATTGTAAATTTGACAGAGAAAGTGCATAGCAAAGGTCCAGTATGCGTGTAAAAGTAATTAGATCATAATCTAGAAAAAGTGAAAGATAAACCATGAAAAACTTGTCATTATTGTTCTTGAAGCGCTTCAAGACGCTGGTTGTATTTTACTTTACATAGCGTAGAAATGGAATGTAAGAACCATTGTCCCAATTGAGAATGCAAGAATTGTGAGCAATTGACGTGAGAATTAATTAGTAGCTGACATTTACGTATTTTTTTTTTCTGATATAGTAAATTAATATCAGTTAGAAAATTTCATCTTTAGTTTTCTTAATAATGAATAAAAGACTGTATCTCTAAAAGTTTGTTCTTGCGATTGGGTACTACACTATGCTATTAATGTATTAAGGACTAGTGTTTTTGGATATTCATGCTTCGTAAGGCTCATGCCACCGTCAACACATAAGATTCGCATGAAATCTTTGGATTAATTCAGTCATGCAGTGAAGACTGTGGCACCAACGGAACCAATCTTCTCTTAAAATTACGAATATACATACTTCTGTTTTTTCTTTGTTTCATAATGTAGTTAACTGTATGAACTATGAACAGAGAAGCTATGTCAACTATAAATTTTATTTTTCTACTTGTAAAGTGCCTGAAATTCCTTTCACTTTTTTTTTTTTTAATACTGAAAACAGTATTTTCCAGACATTGAGCCTTTTTCTTTTCTTTCATTGACGGCAGGAAATAGTTCTAAAGTTTTTTTATTTTCTAAATCGTATTGGTAGTATGAAATTCAGATTCGGAAATTACGTAAGAAAATAAGAAACTTATGGTTTGCACCTCTCTCCCTCTCTGCTATTACTCACTTTGCCTTGAAATGACGTTGAAAATATGACAGAAAGAGCCTTTAAATGAAGCATTCTCTTTCACTGTAATTTTACGGGCACAGGAAATAACATATTTGAAACACAAATTTCTTTCTTTTCTCGCGGTCCTTTCGTATGTGATATTTAAAAAAAAAAAATGTTCCAAAAATGCATCAAAAGATTACGATCTTAACCAATAATTAGTTTTTGGATCAGGGGCCACAAAATTTTTGAACGACCCCTAAATCAGTTTTCGTATTTTCTACGGAATAAGCACACATCATACTGAGTTGACTGGTAGTTTGGGTTTGGCTACACTATATTTAGTTCTCCAGATATAAGGCCTACAGGAAATTTTTGATTGAAATATATTGGATCTTCTGATCCAATAAGAAAGTACCACTTTGTATTTAAAAACTTCAGGTTTGCAAATTCACTATATGCTAATTGATAAATTATTGTTTCGTTTAAGACTTGACGTTCAATATGAATCCAAATTCTCTTAAGTGTGTGCCCCCTCAGAGTATGTGTGTATACACCATCAACACCGAATTTGATTCTACTAAATCCGAGTGTGGATAGCATCTCGTACGCCCAGATAATAATTATTCCATAGCAATTTAGTTATGGAATTTGATAGGGTTTTCCTGCAATAGGTAGGAGAATTTTTCTATATACATTTGTTGACGGGCGACTTCTCCCTCTAAACTTCTTGAAAAGTCTGGTACAATTCCACAATTGGATTTCGCGACATGATTTGAAGCTGCAAATTATTTCACGTGGCTTACCTATGTCTGTTTTATATATTTGGAAGATATTACCAAAACTTATGAATTCTATAACGAAGGCTTGTTTTAAAATAAGTAAATAATCAAATTCACTAAACAACACTAAATCTAGAATAACAACACGCTAAAAGTGTGATATGAAGTTATGGAAAAGTTCGGTATCAAATCCGATAATACTTAGAGAGGCAGCTCATAGTGCAAGTCATATTAGTAAAATGCGGCTCAGTTTATCGCATCAAACTAATTAACGAAACTTACGTAACGTACTTATGTTAAGTATATATGTAACTTTTCTTCCTTTATTGTAAAGCGACATAACTTTTACTGGTGTGACTTCCCTTATGAGCCGCTATTCAGAGAATGAAAAAATAATCATAGATAGAGTTTGACACCTTGCAGTTCTATTGAGTGCTAAAATAAGAAATAAGTTCATCAAGAACTCAGGAGTGTGGTAACACTAAGGATAACCAGGCAAGAAGTTCACATTAATGATTCACCCACATCCATTCGACATTCTACCACTAACGATGTATCATAGACAACGTATATTGAAATACTCTGCGACATCAGCACTCACGTAAACATAACTTTTTCTCTTAAGCACACAATGTTTTGTCAACTCCATATGTTACAACCGTATACATAATTTCAGAATAATATTGATATGATAGTTCAGGAAGATTTTTTGTTTGTTTGTTGTACCGAGACGCAATATTTTCTCTGTCAATACAACTTTGACCATTGATGACATTGGATATTACATACAGTAGCCATTGTTACAAAGAAAGCAAATATGCTGAACAGTTTCCTATGGATTTGTTAATATGGTTCTTATCAGAAGTTTCATCATCGCAAACTGTGAAACTTTAGATGTTATCGTTGATTTGAAGAATAATCATAATAATAATAAAAAAAGTTCATACAAACTTATCTCTCAGATGGAATGTAGAAATGAACATGCAAACAATGGGAGCTACTATCTGGCACACGTAGTGTGGTCTCAGAACTTTGATAACAGTGTGATAATGGTCTGTAGGCTGTGATATTATTTTGTGCATGGTTGCTTGTGAAATTTTTTCGCCGTTACAAAGGAGTACGCTTTTTTTTTCTATAATAGCGAGGTGTTTGTAAGTAATAAATTTATCATAGTAATTTAATTTCGTTTAAATTTATATTTAAAAGTAAGATTGGGATTCAATATTGCCTATGGCATATGAGAAGAAAGAATTTCAATGGCTAATACGACTCGTTTTTTTTTTTTTTTTTTTTTTTTTTTTTTTTTTTTTTTTTTAAGTGTGCCGAAGTGCGATTCTCATGGATATGGTGTTTGTGTATCATACACAAATAGATCACTAAAATTTTCAACGCAAATTCATTTCTCCTTTTTTTTTCCCTTTTGTATTGAATGAATATGGATTTTTATGATTTTTATGATGATATATAATTAATTGTAGAAACATTAAAAAAGAACATTAACAGACAGAGAAAAATGGGTGTCTATAAAAAAAAAATGTTTCTGAAATTGTGATTATATGGGTGGATTTTCTCCATGAAACCAGACTTTTTGTTTACTTACTTCATGGAAAATGTTACAAGAAAGTCCAATACTTACATAGGACCATATACGACAAGGATCTGGCTGTTCGTCATTATAAGGTGCAATTTCCTCTTCCATTGGTAAACTAGTAGCAAGAAATCTTTTGCATATAAATAAAAACGCAAGTGATCTATTTGTGATTGCATCAGGGAAAAACGACAACCGTTTGAAGTGAATTTTTAAATATAGTAACCACTTAATGACCTAATTCGTATCCTAAGCTCAAGACAGGAATAAAGTTTTCGCAAGGAAAAACGAGTGCACCGTTTACAATGATTTCTTGAATAGTTAGCACTGGGTCAAACTGAGGTTTTATAATGTCATTTCCTTTTAAATATGCATATTAAGGGGGAGAGGAAAGTGTTCAAATAAATCTTTGAAATATTTTTCATCAAATCAGTTTCAATTCATTGCCTCGAAAATCTCGGTAAAACGGTGCACGTAATTTTATTTTCCTCCGAAACAAAACAGCTTTATATTCTATAGGAAATCTTGGGAAAAGCTCGAAGCAAATGTTCACTTAAGATAATCTGAATACCATGTCCCATCTCTAATAACATTCTAGACTTTCAATAGTCTTACTCAAACCTTCAAGACGAAGTCTGCATTTACACAAGCTTGCATAAGTTTGCATTTACATTGGCTGGAGACCTAACCAGGGCTATAGCAAACTTGCCAGTTCCCCAATTGCACGCTTGTTTCAGACTTAACAACAATACATAAAATATAAGGCAAACTTTAAAATTCCTTTGAATTGACACCTGTAAAGTGCGACTTAAAATTTACACTTGGAAAATCCATACACAGAAAAAACCTCTCAGGCAAAGTCTAACACATAAGCATTCTTGCGCAGCCTTCATTCGTACATCTGGTCTAAGCATACACAGATAGTTTATACGTCCAAACTATTTGGACTCCAAGCATGACTTGAATTTTACGCTTAGCAAAGCCATATACAGAGAGGATTTCTAACGTTAAGTCTATCAAGAAAAATTAAGAGCAGACTTACTTACTGCAGACGTGCTTTCTTACTGGACATGAACTTCATTTCGATTATTCGCTAACTTTCAAAAAATGAACTTTTGTTTCAATGAGAGTAATGTAAAATAGCATTAAAATGTCAAGTCTGAATTTACGTTAGCCAAAATTAAGCAGAGAAAGAAGATTGGATCGTAGTCCGTAAATAAACACTGTGCCACATACTGAAATAAATACTTGGAATGAAATTGAAAATCAAATATTAGTTTTACCTTTTTTTTTATAAATATATATTTGTCCGGATGGCTTTAGAAAAAATGTAGGTCTAAGTTACTAACCTAATTTCATATTTTCCCTTCATCCAAAAAGGTTTGGCTTTTTAAGATCTAATATTATTTAGTCAGTACTTTGAAGCAAACCAGTTAATATTAATAGATGCAGTTCTTAATACTATTTACAATTTTAAGTAAAATAAATTAAATAAATATATTATTAATAATAATAATAATAATAATAATAATAATAATAATAATAATAATAATAATAATAATAATAATAATAACAAAAACTTCAATGTTGAGAATCCAGATAGGAATTTGGGAGTATATTTGTAGAGAACTTTTCTTCATTTTTTCGGTTGGCGTGCTTGAGCAGTCGAAAACATTAGGCTGGCATATTAAAACATTACCTTATTATCTTCTTTAGCATAGAAGGCAAACACGTAAGATACAAAACTCAAAAATAAATAAAACTCCGTTATTTCTTGGAGTTCACACATTGTAGTAACAGGGAAATGGCGGGAAGATAATAATTTTAAATGCATATTGACATTAGTTTATGGATTATGTGTGTAGTCAAATCTGAAACTAATATTGTTTGGTACTTTTTGTTCGGATTATTTTAATTTTTCGTGAGCTGTATGTTATTCATAGCAGCGCTCTGGAGTGCCCAATTTTTCTGCCGCCCGTGAATCTATGCCTGTTATAGTCTCTAATGCGTTCACTTTTAGAGTAGTGCGTGGGCATAGGATAAAAGCTGGAGTTTAACACCGTAGGTGTAAAGCTGTTAGTTGAATTACGTGTATTGCAAAATAATAATAATAATAATAAGAAGAAGAAGAACTTGAATTAGGCGATTACAAAATATTGTTATTTAAATATCTATTGTTTTCGAGAAGAAACTCAAATGGGAAGGATAAAAGGCCAGGGTAGGTTATTGAACTTATCACCAAATCCCCACCAAGCCGTATGAGGCTACAGTGGACATATTACTCAACAATAAAGATCTGCTTGACAATACTAGCCATTTTAAATTATGAAAATTTCACACTAATCATTATTATTTGTAGTGGTTCAGAAAATGCATAAACTCGTGGTGATTAGGGCCTCGTTATTTACAGCATTGTAACTACATAATTTGTATGGTTTACCCAACATGGTTAGGGTCGTGAAGTCTAGGAGGCTTAGGTGGGCGGGTCATGTAGGTAGAATGGAAGAAAGTAGAAACGCTTTCAAAGTCTTGACAGGAAGACCAATTGGAAAACGACCATCAGGAATACCTAGGCGCAGATGGGAGGACAATATTAAGATGGATCTCGCAGAGATTGGAATACAAATTAGAAACTGGATGCAGTTAGCTAAGGATAGGAGTCAGTGGAGAGCTTTTGTGAACGCGGCATTGAACCTCCGGGTTCCATAGGCCATAGAGTGAGTTAGTTAGTTATTTACAGCATTAGCGTTATAAAAATTCACACGATATTCATTCGAGGAGCAGTCAGAAAGTTCCCGGAATGTTGTAGTTTCGGCATTTGTGATGCAACCACAGTAAACCTTAGGCAATACAGTCCTTATGTTGCCTAATGATGAATTTGACAAGTGTCAACACATCTTAACAGGCAATGTACGAATAGTGTAGCTGAACATAGGAGTGTGTAGTGATCAGTTGGCGCTATTTCACAGATCGAGCAACGCGCAAACATCAGATTCATGTGCAAATTGGGGAAAATCTGATTTAGAGAGTTTGATAGGCTTAAAAACAGTTTAGCACCATCGGGTGTTTAGCTCTTTCCAAAGCTAAAAATGGGCCTTTTCCGTTTCGGCAACGTGAAAGAGATCCTCACTAACGCGACGGGTGATTTTCGGAAGATACCAAAAAGAAGCATTTCGTCGGTGTTTCAGGCAACGGAGTAGTGGAGCAAGTGTGTGTGTGTGTGTGTGTGTTTGTTTGTTTGTTTGTTCCGATAATGCCTACTTTGAAGGCGATTTAGTAAATGTGTGCTTATGTTGTGGCAAGAGAGCCACGAAAAAATTCCGGGAACTTTCTGACTGCCCCAGTTTTGTAACTGCTGAATCGCTACAATGCGAAACCTGTAATATTGTCTTTTTACATTCTTTTGCTGTACTCTGAGTTTTAATATGAATATTACAGTTTTGAAATTGTAGTTTGCTTAATACAAATAGTCGGAAGTAACATCTATTCACTGTAGTTTTACTAGAAGTCTTCCATATTATCTATTCTCAGAAAATACAATCTAGATACAAAATGGTATCAAAAACAATTTGTAATTACTTTGTTCTGTTGTATGTTGAAAATTACACAACAAGTGATAATACAAATTATTATTAAATCCGATAAAACCTTGTACTTTTTGATCGGCTGTAGCGCTATCAGCGGAGGGGCGAAAGGAGTAGAGGTCATTGCCTCCGCTCACCACTTCCCTGGCATTTTGGGGGACACGGTGATAGTGCTTGCTTCTGGTGCAGGGGACCCTGGTTCGATCCCCGACCAAATAATTTGTGGTGGACAACATCGTGTCCGAAGATTTTGGGGGTACTCCTGTTTCATCCCACTTTCTCATTCCACCAATTCTTCCGTCATTCACTTGCTTTAACATCCGTCTCCTTTAGCCTAAAGGGCTTAATCGTGGGAGCAGTGTTCGAAGTAGAAAAAAAAAGCAGAGGTGGTATGTTACGATTTTGATTTGACATACTGGCATCTAAATTATAAAATGCAGTGAGGGTATGTTGCCTAAAAGGTTGCATTTCTGTTTACGTAATGACTGAAAACCATTGAAGAGCTTCTCTGTAGTAACGGGGGGAATTGGAGAGACTTGACCCCGCCAACAACTCTCTGAAAAAATAAAATATCTCCTTATGTTGTATTATAGAGAATTATACACGAAAATGCTCAAAAACCGAATGAGAATATTAAGTTTCCTGCGGGAAAACTCCAGGTTCCCCCGATTCTATTGTGTATGGCGTTCCAAACCCCCGGAAGGTCCGTCCCCACAGCAGACAATCCCTAAATCCGCCCATGCTCAAAACACTGCATTTACATACATTAAGGCAAGAAGACGCACATACATAACAAAGAAGCAATTCAATATGTCACATCAAAATATAAACTAGGTGAACGTATTTGAGGACAACTCATTTTAAAAACAAATGGTAGGGAAAAAATAATAAAAATGACGGTATTGTCAACTTAGAAATTATTTCTACATAAATAAAATATTTTTACGTGCAAAGTTATTTGTCAATTAGTGTATATAGAAATGAATTTGTTAAAGGTATTTAGCATCTACTTTCCGGTGACGGTATGTTTTAATCATTGCTAAACCAGAGACGTTATACCTTCATCATTGAAAAACCAGATGCGGTATGGCATACCGTCCCACTTCGACCACTGGCTGGAAAATTTCATTTCTCTTCCCATTTTTAGTCGTGATTATGGTTTGGTTACGACCTCATCACGCGTACGCAGTCGTCGAAATGTTTTGTCAAAACCAGCAGTTCTATGATTGCAGTGCAAAGAGATTTTCGCTTCAAGTTTGCTCTTCAACGTAATGAAAGTGTTTTCGGTCAGAAGACTATCTTGCAGTGAACCGAAAATTTCCGAACAACAGATTCAGCATCGGAAGAAAAAGGAAAGAAAACAATCTGGCAGACTCAAAAGTGCTGAAAATATCGAGGCTGAGAGTCTACCAGTCCCCAGCTGCAGCTGTTGGCCTTCCTAAGGAAAGTTCGAGAAGAATTTTACGTAATTACAGGTTTTCAATACCATAATTTTTGAATCAACAACTTTGTATCTGCAATACATCTTGTTTCATTAGGCTTTAAAATGTGAGAGGTTTTATTGGGTCACCCTGTAGAAACTAGAATAAATTGGAAGGTTACTAATTTCTTAAAGTATATATACTACAGATATCTTTTTATAACACTTCTCTTAAAATAACATTTGAAAAAAGAAAACCTTCGCTCATTAACCTTTTATTAAAACTAGTAGGTTATCATTTCTGCAATGAAACCCTGACCGTGAAACATCAGTCGTAAAAAATACTTATTTAGACTCAGTTGCTAGGTAATTGTCTTTATTTACTTACATATGAAGTAGTTTTAACAATTAGATGTTGAATGAAAAATAAAATGTAGGTCGTGACTCACCTTCCTCTTAGTCCCTACAGGAGCATTGTATAGCTTTCGCCTCTGGTGTAAAGAATCGATTCGATATCAGTTATGTAACGTACTTTAGGACATTGTGAATATGTGCTTTCTCAGAATTGTTCTTTTTCCATTTTCATTTTGTCAGCTTTCATTATTCATTTGCATTAATTATCATCTATCTTCTTTAGTCTACATAATAGAATGTAGGCTCTTCATTTTATGTTTTGTTTTTTGGATCAAAAGTTCCAATATATTTCAATCACAAAATTTTCTTGTAGACCTTATATTTGAAGAATTATATATAGCGTAGGCGAATCCAAACTATCTGTTAACTCAGCATAATGTGCTTATTCCGTAGAAAATACGAAAACTCAGAGGCCATTCAAAAATTTTGTGGCCTTTGATCCAAAAACTAATTATAGGCCACGATCGCAAGCTTTTGATCCATTTTTGTTTTATAACTAGGCTTTTGTATGTATGTATGTATCAGGTACGTAACACTGAAGAAATCATTACTCAAAATCTTACCTTGTACCCCTAACTTCCATTGGTGGTTAAATTATCCACACAGTATTTCGATCCTCTCTGGAATATTCGTCAAGCGCATTGTTCGCTTGAGAATAATATCAGAGAGGATCGAAATATTGTGAGGATAATGACTTAAACAAGGATCTGCCCTTACAACAAAATCTTGAAGCCATACGTCACAGTTTCGCCACCCCTACTCTGCCTACTCCGCCCAATAGGATCGTAATGTTTTGAGCCAACAATCATGGCGGAAACGAAAGTAGCCAATCAGACGTGCCGATGCTCGGTTGTTTTTTTTGGCTTCATCGGTTTAATAGGATGAAGATACATATGGGCAGATCCTCTATTTATAACATCCTTGGACTTAAACACGAACGGAAATCAAGGGTCCAAGGTAAGATTTTGAGTTTTAAATTTTGCACCTAAGAGCACAGTTTCGTAACTAAAGCAATTACTGCTTTGTCAAGTAACGCCTTTGAGGAGCTAAATATTTTTCTTGGTGCTTCAAATTTTCATTGAAGGCGGTGTCGTCCATTATTACGTACTGTAAAATAACGATTGTGATTTAAATCAGTAGCGTACACAAAACTTCATCAAGGGGTGGTGGTGTTGAAGCACTCAAGTCCATGTTACCTATATTTTGAAATAATGATGATTGAAATGTGTATTTTTATGCTCCTTTGAGGGATGTCGACAGCTTTTTTTTTCTTTTCTAAAAGCAAGTAGGTACGCTGCGACAGGTCGGTAGCCAGCCCAAAAAATTAAGGGGGGGCGCGATCCAACCATATGATAGTTCATCACCATATTATAGTTCTTTTGCAAGCCTACTGTAAAACTTTTAGGGGGGCAGCAAAAATTTAGGGGGGCCCGGCCCCCTAGACTCCCCCTGGATACGGGCCTGCGCTGCGATTTCAGTTTTTAACTAATATATATCCGTTCTTTATCATTTTAACATAATTAACATGCAAACATATAACATCTTATTTCTTTTAAAAACATAGTGCTCCCATACGTTATTTTCAGTACTGAAGACTTCCAGAATATTCGTACTCCAGAACATACCCAATTTTTAGATTCATACCTTAATGATTAAAATATATATATATATATATATATATATATATATATATATATATATATATATATATATATATATATATATATATATATATTTAAAAACTGCAGGAGGGCGTTAATCTGGTATCAGCCTAGTGTACGCCATAGAAATAATAGTTTACATTTCAAGCGCTCCTTATGAGTAGGGCTTCCAGATTTACAAGCTAAAACTCGGAACATCCTATGAAAATACTAGTCGTATATACTGCAGTCAAGACACTTGCTTTTTGCTGAAATATCAATAAATAGGTCATCACTTGCTAAGAGAGAGCGATAGAGTATATCATTGCTATTAATTGAGTATCGATAACGAAATGAAAGCGGTACCACACGAATGATATTTACTTATATTTTGGAGAAAAACCGAGGCATTCGGAGTTTGGAACAATTTTCGGGAGAACAGATGACGTGAACTCTAGACGTCTGGGAGTCCTACTCAGTGATCCATTCATAGAACCATTACATCGTATATACAGGGTTTGTATGATAAGTAATGAGACCAGGTCTGGAAACATTGTTTTATTGATCTGATCTGTACAGGGACTTAAAAGCTTTCGAAGTACTCTCCTCTTGCGTCGATGCACTTCTGCAATCGATGTTTCCACGCTGCAAACGCCCCCTGGAAGTCAGCAGCCGGCATGTCCTTTAGAAATGTGGTCACGGCTGCTTGGATGGCTGTGACGTCTGCAAAACGGGTTCCTTTCAAGCGTGGCTTCAGCTTCGGGAAGAGGAAGAAGTCGGCCGGGCTCACATCTGGGCTGTAGGGTGGTTGTGGAAGGACTTCCACCCCAATCCGGGTCAAAAAGGAGGTCACTAAGAAGGCGGTGTGGGCAGGGGCATTGTCGTGATGCAACTTCCACCGGCTAGCGATCGCCGGTCTTTTCCGCTTGACGCTCCTGTGCAGTCTCTCAAGGACTTGTTTGTAGAAGGCGGCGTTGACGGCTTGTCCTTGGGGTACAAACTCCTTGTGGACCACCCCCACATTGTCAAAAAAAACAATCAACATTGTTTTCACCTTTGACTTCGACATTCTGGCCTTCTTGGGGCGCGGGGACGCAGGAGTGTGCCACTCCGCGCTTTGACGTTTCGTTTCAGGGTCGTACTGGAACACCCACGACTCGTCACCTGTTATGACGTCATCTTCAAAGTTAGGGTCACTGTTCATGAGGTTCAACAGTTCCTGACAACAATCAACACGTCGTTGCTTTTGTTCGTCAGTCAACACTCGCGGCACCAGTTTCGCACAGATTTTTCTCATTCCCAATTGTTCCGTCACAATCTTGTGCACTGTTGTGTGGTTCATATCGAGTTCATCAGCAATCAATCTCAACGATAATCGACGGTCTGAGTTCAGGAGATCCCTCACTTTTGCCACAGTTTCGTCCGTAGTCACTGTTGTCGGGCGTCCAGCCCTCTCCAGATCCTCAACGCTTTCCCGGCCGTTCCGGAACGCACTGTGCCAACGAAACACCTGGGCTTTGGATAGGGCTTCCTCTTTGTAGGCCTCCGTGATGAGAGAAAGCGTCTGAGTAGCCGTTTTCCCCAGGCGAACGCAAAATTTGATCGCATAACGCTGTTCGATGGAACCCTCCATGTTTGTTGATTTTCCGCCGTGACAAGAATGTTCACAAGGGCTTTGTCCAAGGCTTGTCCGCGCTCCACTAAGGCTCGGAGCCAACTGACGCGCGGTGCGTTGCTTTGCTCGGACCCCCCCCTACATCCTCCATCACCGACAAACCCGCTCCAGCGACACGCGCGCCGCGGCGCGGCGAGTCTCATTACTTATCATACAGACCTTGTAGAAATATACGAATGGTATAGAACAGCGTTTCTCAACCTGTGGAACGCGAGCCTTTTTGGTGCTGCAAGACTACTTATTGTGCTATTAATAATTATATGCTTTTGTGGTACGCTAGTAGAAAAGGTTGAGGACACCTTGTATAAAACATGTCAGACTTGTAGATAAAACACCAAAGTTCTTCCAGGAGCAAATCTTACGAAATAGTCGCTGATTTAGGGCTCAGGGTGTCCAGAGATTCCAGAGCACTATATTTCCCGAAGTGTAATCTATAGTAGCGCTGTTAAAAGTGTTGGAATATTAGTTTCCAATATTCGAATAATTATTCATTATCCGAATGGTTGTTCGAATAATTATTCATTATCCGAATGGTTGTTCGAATAATTATTCATTATCCGAATGGTTGTTCGAATAATTATTCATCCGAATGGTTATTCGAATAATTATTCATTATCCGAATGGTTCGAACAATTATTCATTATCCGAATGGTTGTTCGAATAATTATTCATTATCCGAATGGTTGTTCGAATAATTATTCATTATCCGAATGGTTGTTCGAATAATTATTCATTATCCGAATGGTTGTTCGAATAATTATTCATTATCCGAATGGTTGTTCGAATAATTATTCATTATCCGAATGGTTGTTCGAATAATTATTCATTATCCGAATGGTTGTTCGAATAATTATTCATTATCCGAATGGTTGTTCGAATAATTATTCATTATCCGAATGGTTGTTCGAATAATTATTCATTATCCGAATGGTTGTTCAAACAATTATTCATCATCCGAATAGTTGTTCGAACAATTGTTAATTATCCGAATGGTTGTTCAAACAATTATTCATTATCCGAATGGTTGTTCGAACAATTATTCATTATCAGAATGATAATTCCAATAATAAGTTATTCGAATTTTAACAGCATTAATCCATACTAGAAGTTTGACGCAAACACTGGTATATAATACTCAAATTGACAATTGAAAGTTAATTACCTTTCCATTACTATAAAGATCGATCATGAAAAAACAGGCCCTTTTCGTTGGTGTAGTGGTTAACGCGTGCGCCGAAGGAGCACGTGATCCCGGGGTTGATTCCCGGTGCAAGAGCACGACATGTTATGTAAGCTAGACTATGCTTAAAAACAAGCGAATAAATTGAGAATTTGTTAAAGTAGTTGTACTTTTTCAAATATCCTAAAGTAATTAAGTGCATTTTAACGTTTAAACATTGGGGTTCTTAAACTGATAGCAGACGGGTAATATTTTGCTAAACATTATTATATAATGCTAGACAGCTAAAACGCAAATGGTTTCATAACTAAGTTCTAAGATTTAATCAAAGACAAGTCAACGTTTGTGCTGATAAGACTTTCTTTCCCTGAATCACAGTCAATATTATTCACCCAAGTTTCGATAGAGAGAGATTTATTCGAATATGAACAGTAAAGTTTGACCTCACATGTTATAATATCCATCTGAAATAATGACGCTGCGCCACTGGAGCGATATCTTGCATCACTTATGTAATCTTCAGCTCATTCCTGAGGGTTTTTTTTTTTTTTTTTTTTTTTCAAGCTATAAACCAGTTCTGCTTTTTTTCCTTCCCTTTTTTTCCTGTATATGGTGAACTTAACCATACATTAGGATTCTCCTAGTTGTTATTCAATGTGTGTTGTTTCGCTTCTAACTTGATGTGTATGTTTTTTTGTTGTTTTTCAGTGAACCTCGACGAGTGTTTGCGGCTAGCGTGCTGCTTGGCAGACTACAAGTTACAGGAAGTGACAGTGGTACCGAAGAACGGGCGACCTCTGTCCACTGGACTGTCTTCGTCGGATATCATGGCATTGCAAAAGGAAGAAGAAAAGCGACGGCGAGGCGTGTTTGGATTCCTCAAGAGAAGTCGTTCGGTAAGTGTTTTGTACTGCATACTTCCCAACATTTTAGCGAGAAAAATATTTTGTTATCTGTGTTTGTCGCACGTTAGTACGTAGACTATCTTTAGTGCTTTGAGTTATTAATATAATTTAGAGTTAAACGATACCTGCTCGCACAGAGGTGTTTTGAAGTATTTAGCCTTGATTGGTTGTAATAATTGAGAGGGAAAAGTGAAAACAAACATTGTGGAAAAGGCATCTTCAGACTACAATTAAGGAGAGGGGATAGACAAGGCACATGCCCAGTAGCCATGCTCCAAGTAATGCATTAAAGATGGAACAGACAATAGGGAACTTCTTTTTAAATCGAAAGTCTATTGTCTATTCTTGCAATGTATATATTTGGTTTCAAGTTATCAAAATACTTAAAAGTTGAAAATGTATATTTGTATAGTATTTTATTGAAGCGAGCGTTAGCGAAGCTGTTGTTCGACTCGATTGATATTGCTGATTCCCGGCGGGAGCTCATGTGGTTCGGATTCCACGTTAATCAGTAGGTCCACGTCTCATATAGCCTCGCTGCTGAACGGGACGTTAAACTCAAAATCAACTCGATTGATATTGCTGTGTCTGTCCGTCCGTCTGTACCACGATAACTCTCGTAAAACTTGTCCGATTTTGATGAAACTTGGTATGTGCCTTCCCCCCACTTACGGAAATAACCTTATTGTGTGGGGTTGCAATCCAAAGGGGAAGGTTAAAAGGAGATATAATCTACCCCCATGTAGCAAGTTTACACATGTATGTGCAAGACAATTTTCCAGTATAAACTGCGTGAAAATTTTTCAATTATGACAATGTATATTTTCTTTATGGCATTGGGAATATCACCACAGCTTAGGGCTAAAATCTGGCAAGAATGAAAGTATGAATTCACCCTCCCCTCCTCAACTTCAAATGTTTCACAATAATTTTCTTTTTTAAAAAAATCTTTGGTTTTGGCGTAATATGGCGTAATACACTTTCTTTGAGGCTTCCCAGTCATCCTCTGCAGGTAGTTAAAATCGGTAAAGAATCAAGTAGTGGATTTACCCTCCTCGTCTCCCACACCCGATTTCTTTGTCAGAGTTCCATAATAAATTTTCTAAAATTCATTCGATTTTGATACAATTTAATGTGCATTTTCTTTGACTCGTTTCCGTAAACTCTCAATGCTTGGGATGAAAATAAGTGAGCAGTGAATTCAGTGAATCCATTCGTGTGAATCCACCCCGCTTCCCATCCTCAACATAAATGAATATGTTTGACGATAATTTTCGTTACAACCGTTCGATTGTGGTAATATGTCGTACATTTTCTTTAAGGCTTAACAATCATTCGCTCTGCATGAAACTGAAATCAATAAAGAATAGAATAATGGTTATCAACCTCCACTGTCGATTTTTAGAGTTTCACGATAACTTATATACAACTCATTCTGTTTCGATGCAATAGTATATATTTTCTTTGACTCTTTTTTTTTCCGTAGTCTTTTGTACTCAGAAGTAAGTCAGTCAAGATCTAGCGGTCAGTTTAGCCCGCTCCTCCCCTCCGAGGAGAGTATGAATTAGTCACCTCCACTCCGATTAATATGCAGGTGTGGCCAAAAGTCTGGACCGGGTTAAATATTTAAGAAACTATAAAAGCAGTCGATCCGAAGTCAATTGAGAGGGGGGGAAAACATTGACGTGGTTAAGATTAGTGGTGGGTAGAAAAAACGGTTTTTCGGTTTCTAGGAAAACCTAAACCGGTTTTTGAGAAGTTTTAAAAATGGATTTCACTGAAACTGGTTTTCAATTTTCTTCAAAACCGGTTCCGGGTTTTCAAAATTGGTTTTATTTCTGACCAGAAGAGTGTTTCGTTGTTCTCCAAAAACCGATTCCGTTTCCACAGAAATAGTTTTTTTTTTTCCAAAAGTTTTTACCGAAACCAGTTTCGGTGAGAAAACCGAACCGGTTTTTGGAGAAAACCGAAATGTCGGTTCTTCGGATTTCGGTTTTTAGAAACCGGTTTTCATAAAACCCGGTTTTGCCCATCCCTAGTTAAGATTGTCGTCCACCATCTTGGTAGCCGCCATATTGGAATCAACTTGTTTATTTTAAATATCAATATGGTCGTGTGGCATCCTCGTTCAAAGACAAATCCAACGGTAAAGTATATTTCGTAAAAAATATTACATTTTCATGGAATATGGCGTATACTTTTTGGGAGACAATCATTTTCACTACTTGATTTTAAAATCAATGGAAAACGAGAATGAACGTCCTCATCCTCAGATTTAAAAAAAAAAAAAAAAAGTGAGTTATTTGATATCTTTCGTAAATCTTAATTTGATTCATGATGTACACTTAAATTGAAATTTTCACATAATTTCTACTCTTGTAGTTTGCCAATCAAATATAAAGATTCATTTAATCTCCCTTCGTAATCAGGATTTTAAGATTTAAATAAAAATTCTATAAATTTCGTAAAATAAATATGATCTTATCGTCTATGGTCTGATTTCCCCCCCTCCCCTGAGGATTTCCAGTTGTCTCAATTCAGTAGCGTAGCCAGGATGTGTGTTTGGGGGGGCCCAAGTGCTGTTATAGGTATATATAGAAAAATTACAAACAAGAAAATATATAAACATAAAAATATATAAAAAGTTACAAACATCAATGTACCAAAGTACATTGTCGGACCTCTTTGGGGGGGGCGGCCCCTCCGCCCCCCCCCCCTTCCCTACGCCACTGTCTCAATTGCTTGGAGTTGAAATGGGCCAATAATAAAGGAACACGGTCTCCCCAATTTGATATATTTTACTGAATATTTACTAAACAATTTTTGAACTTTATAGAAGATGGTGTGTTTTACTCCTATAGATTGGGGGTGAGAACCTAGTGAGAGGGAGGATCGCTCGCTTCAACAATGAACAGCACCACTACTAAAATAATAATAAGAAAACATATTTCTTACCTTAAAAAAAAAAGGTAATTTCTATACTAATCATTAACAGGTTGTCTTCGAGCAGCAAGATTATCAAACATCGGCAGCTTTGGAAGACTCGGAGGCTTGGAATAATACAGCGAAAGAAATTATCGTATATTGTCAAACTTTGGCAAAGTATTATTCAAACACAGGATGAGATATAAGCAAAATGAGATCAAGGGTCTTATTGAAATTTTCTTGAATGTGGTCCAGCCTAATTTTTCTGCTAGTCAATTGTGCTACTAAAGTATCTTGTAAGGTTCAGTGTAGGCTTAGTCCATATCTATTATAAAAGATAGTAGGGGGTGATTATTGGACAATTTCGACTCCTTTAAAAATATATAGGGGAACCAATTATCCTTCTCGGTGGTTGTAGATGTGCTGTCCAGGTTTGTACAGGCCAACTCACAACTTTTTACTTTAGGATTCTTGAATGTTACCAATTTTTGGGATGGGTTACGATTTGTTCCAAGAATTCTCTTCATATTTTCGGAATAATAGTTGTGGAACAGTGAAGCATTCTGCTTCTGTTCTTGATTCCATTTATGGGCTAATTGTCACCTTCTCGTACATTTGCGGGAGATGAAAACTCGCTGATGGTAAATTAACTATCGTAATGTGTCTGTCTATTTATTTATTTATTTATTTATTTAATTTTTTATAAGCAATGCGAGTTGCGAAGTTATAATTTTCTCTTGCTAATCTTGAATTTCGAAACCCATTAATGACTATTCCGTATTCCTTGTTCTGTCAAGCTTTCATATGTTTTCTACAAATCAAACACGTATTCGGTTGAATCAAGAGATCTGTCATACCTTGATTTGTGCGAAGAGTCTGGTTCGATCTCAAGCTGTGTGTGTCCGATAGGTTTCCACGCAGGATTCTCCCAATTTTTCGTACTAACAATTCTTTTATAATCTTTCACTTTCATTAGTCATCCGTCTCCTTCAATTCAAAGGGCATAACCGCCATTAACAGTCGACCTTCCGGGCTATATTCTCGAAGAAAATGGAAGCGTTTGAAGCTTCATTTCTTCCTATTTTTGTTTTATCGTGAATAAGATTGAATTCAAAGAATATCCCTTTTACAATCCATGCTACGTTTTCGTACCATAGTTGTTATTTAGGTACGAAACGTGCTGCTTATTCAGGTCCTATAACAGGCATTTAAGGCTTATTATTATTATTATTATTATTATTATTATTATTATTATTATTATTATTATTATTGGTCAAGTCAGACATGGACTAAAGAACACCCCAGATGCGCTTTGGAACCAAATGGTCAATTTGGTGGGGGCGTAGGACGTGACATCACATTTTTTTTTTTTTCCTTGAGGCAATTTTCAAAATAATAAAATAAATAATCCCACCCGTAGCTTTCAAGATATCATGTTGAAATTTTACATACGCATTATGTACACCTCTTAAGTATTTATTATTATTTTTTTTTTGGACCGGGGCTCCAAAAGTAAAAAAAAAAAAAAAATTCGGAAAATTTCCCGGATTTTCCCTTATCTCCTGTTTCTGGTGTATGATATGGGTATGTGAGTGGTACCAATAGAAAGATTGTTGTATTCTGAAGAGAATAAAAGTATGAACCATGATCCAGGGACAAACAGTCTTGTTTTAGGATATTTTTACATCACGTCGTGTATAATATTAAAAGATAGGTCAGCTTGAGATTTAAAGAAAAAAACATTCCGCCCTTACTTTTCAAGATATCACATTGAAATTTTGCACATGCATTGTGTACGTAACTATGTATTTTTTTTTCAGTGATTTTGAGATCTCTACGTCAACCCGGGCCAAAGGGGCAGAATTTTTTGAAAAAGTCTACGTCAACCCGGACAGAATTTTTGAAAAAGTTATTTCAAAAAAAAAAAAACTGTTTTCCCCGATTTTCTCGTTTCAGGTGTATGATACGGACAAGCGAGTGGTACCGTTGGAAAGGTTTCTCTGTTGTGGAAAAAAAAAAAGCAATAATTTGAACAGTGATCCTACGGTAAACAGCAATGAGCACCATTTCAACCTGCTTGACTGAAAGTATACAATTTACCTCAAAAAGCGAGGATCATATGAGAGCTATTGGAATGGTATAAAAACGCACACAAAGTCAAATCGATTTATTAATTCAAACATGATTTAAAAAATATTTCTGGCCCATTCCGTCTTCTTCATACAGCACAATGCGTAGGTGATTCATATAATGTTCTGCAAAAAAATTAACAGAAAATGAAGGAGTGACATCACATGGAAAAGCGATTGTTTGTATTGCTTTTCGCGCTGCTGTGGAGGCCATCAACATTCCTGCTTCGTTGAGTCTTGAAATTGTTCATGCTTTCTCTATTGTGACAAACCAATGACGCAGTAATTAAGTGCAATAAAAATTAACATTGCTTCAGATAATTTAATTGTACTGTTTTAAAGCTTTTAGAAGCCTGAGAAAAATATTTCTTTTATATTGTAAACATTATTGATAGTAATGTTTACAATAGTGACTCACGTGTGGCCGAATAATTAGTGTACGTGGGCCGTGACATCACAGTTTTTTTTCTTGAGTCAAATTAAAAAAAAAAAAAAACAGCTTTCAAGATATGTTGAAATTTTCCATACGCATTGTGTACACCTCTAACTGTTATATATTTAGCTCGGGGGCCCAAAAATTAAAAAAAAAGAAAAAAATTCGGAAAATTTCCCGGATTTTCCCTAATCTCCTGTTTCTGGTGTATGATATGGGCATATGTGAAAGATTGCTTTATTTCGAAGAGAATAAATTATGAAATATGTCTTTTGCTACGCATTTTCCCGGCTTTGATTTTGTGGAAAGAAATTGTTCGATCGACGTAGCATCGTGAAAGCTAGAAACAGTGCGTTGAAAGTACACAGGATATTCAGACTACACATCACTCCGTTAAATGTGCATCGAGAGAATTCATTGCAGATTAATGCTATGGTTGATTTTCGTGGGGTTTCTGTAAGCAGTGTCCTTCTCTCCCACTTTATCGTTTAGTATATTAACTCCTTGCGTACCAATGACATCCATGTGGATGTCATGAAAACGTATCCCTTATTAAGGACCGTGTGAATCCTGGAGGAGATGAAATTTGTTAGTGGATGTAAGGGAAGATTTAGTTCTACTATTTCTCCTTAGGTGACAGCACCTTACTAACAAAAGACAAAAAGAAATGTGTTCTCAATGGATGGCAAACCCAAAGGAGCATTCAATTACTACACGCATGTTTGTTTTGACGATAAACGATTAGTAACGTCGAGATTTATTTCGAGATCGGAAAAGGAAAAACTTTGCCTTTGATTTCCGGTTAGTGTTGCCAATCTGAAGTAGCATAAAATCACTTCAGAATTTCCCTTTTTCAGTCCAAATGTTCCACAATCCTAATAGTTGTTTTTATCAGTAGTATGAATGCTCTCCTCACGCGCGCACAAAAATTATGCCCTATATAACGATCTAGACTGTATTTTAACAGTAAATGAAACTAGTATTACAGTACGCACATACGAAAATGACACTTGGAACACAAAGGGTTAATTTCCATGAATTCCTCGCAGATGCAAGCGAAGTTTTAAAAAATCTCTACCTTGTCTTTGATAATTTCAATCCTAAACAATAAGCCTTAGTGGGAAGTTTCAAAGAAAGGAAAAAAGAAAAAAATGGTAAAGCGTCTACGTACCAACGATTGTCTAGTTGAAGCTGTCTCGTGTGGAAAAAGGTGTCGTAAAGTGAATGTTTCTCCATTGGAAGGGTTGCCTCGTATCGTATCGTATCGTATCTTATCTCGTGGGCAATCCTACTACGGGCTGACTATCGGTCACGAAATCAGAAAACGGTCATGAAAGTCAAGAAAAAGAAACGAATTTTAACTTTTGGGTCAAGGTTTTTTGTTTTTAATCTGTACAAATACAAGTACAAACTGGAAACTTTTATTCTATAAAACGTCAAAATTCACTACCAAAAATGTGTATGGTCGGCTTTATAGGCTACCAAGCCGCAAGCAGGCTTCTATCGCATCCATGAAAATTCGGCCTAATTCGTATCCAAATTCACTCTTGAATTTTACTAAATTTTATGTTTGGGTAAAGAAAAGGTCAAGAAAAACTCATGAAATTTTGTTTTGGAATTTTAGTACCAACTTGGAGAGACTGTTTTGATTTCTAGTGTGGTCAGAAACTTTTCTCGTTCTATTCTCATTCTAGTGGGGCAATCTGGCGTGGTATTGAAGTTTCGGAAATGTGAAGCTTTACCTCCATCCCCAGCCCATGGGATATCTTTGGCATGTCCGGAATGGAGAAAAGGGTGACCTTTACTTATTATCAGATCAGTGACGCCAGTTTCAATTTAAGGATAGTAAGCGGAGGGCAGAGAAATTGGGAGGGGGGGCTACTATTTCTTTTGTACAGAAAATAGTTTTATGTTAATCGACCTACATTAAGTCTTGAGGACAAGTAAAGCTACCGGGTGCTCCAGGCCCTTTGCCCCCTCCAGCGTCGTTACTGGTACGAAAACAAGAAAAATATTAGAACAACTAAATCGATATCTCAGTTTGATATTTTGCAATTGCCGACACTTTGTACTTGAAAAGAAGTAACTACTGTAATAAATAAATAAATAAATAAATTACTTCGACCTGATCTCTTGTAATGAAATAGATAATTGTTATCTCTGTGTATACTGTAGAAATGTGAACTCAGTGAATTATGATTTTTTGATAGTTGGGAAAACTATTTTGAACCTTTTTACGCTATTCAAAATTATTTTTAAAGTGATTTATCACAAAACTGAATTGATTAGTATAAAGAGTTTTTTTTTTTTCAAGTTATGAGTAAAGAATACTAATCAATTTGTGCAAACATTTCCAGCTATCTGATAACAAAAGAACATGAAAACAGTCTTTCCTTTTGTATACATGGCAAATAAGCGTGGAACGTACGTAAGTTTTTTCACAATGGCAATAAACGGCGTGACGCATAGCCAAAGGCATTTTTATGATCTGTTACAAAGCATTGTAATTTATCTAGTAACTTTTAGGTGAACAATATTCATAGCACTTGGTAAAATTCTTAGCATGTTGTTGTATTATCATTTACAAGCATGATATTAAAGAAAATTTTCTAAGTATAAACTGTGTGTCAAAGTAGTATTTATTTTTTAAATGTAGTTCGTGATCGCTACAGTAAGAATCAAGCCAGAGAGAATACTTTTCTTGACTGCTTCTTGATAGCGAATGCTATCACCGTATAGATTCAATTTCAGTAATGTTTTGGGTGAAATAAGATCATTGTTGTTAATCTCCTGATATTCATCTCAAGGAATCAAAGTTGAGGAAAGTTAGGAATAACTACTCTATTTGAATAACTATTTGAAAGAAAAAAGGCTGGGAAAATAACACACTCTGGTCGTTGTAGTGCAAAAATTTTCCGTAATTATGCTGTCATATTATTAAACTAGCAGCGTTCACCCCGCTTCGCTGCGGTCACCCCGGAACGCAATAAACTTTGTTACTTAGATAATTTTTACTTTTTCGCTTTCAAGTGATATGACAGCGTTCACCCCGCTTCGCTGCGGTCACCCCGGAACGCAATAAACTTTGTTACTTAGATAATTTTTACTTTTTCGCTTTCAAGTGATATGATAAAAACCATAGAAGATTGCAGTAAATCTTAACATTATATCGCCTGTCATTTATGTTAACCCGCCCCGCTTCGCTGCGGTCATCCCGGTGCTGGCATATTGTAAAAGTGTCTGTAAAAATAAGCAAATCAATTAAAAAATTTTAAACAGAAGATTCAAGCTATTTTCCGCTGTATATCGCCTGTCATTTATGTTAACCCGCCGAGTGACACGGTCATGCGGGTTGCATATAAATACGTTTATTTTTACCTATGATGAACTAATAACAAAGGATTTGTACGTTATGGACACTTGAATGGTCAATTATCTCAAGACACTGGTAATTAAAAATTAAAGTGATATGATAAAAACCATCTAGGGTCCAAATCCTAATAACCCCCCAAAAATGAAAGAAATTGGTTCAGCCGTATTAGCGTGATGAGCGGACAAAGAATTGTACGTTCTCTTTTATATATATAGATTACCTATATAACTAATGGTACTATGCTTAATCGAAGCGAGCGAGGAATGTTTAAATTTAGAATTTATCCCTTTATCTCATTTCCATTTCTCTTTACCTCATTTAACCGATTTCAAGTACAACCAGTAGTAGATGTACAAAAGTAAACGGGCAAACTAGCAGATGCACATAAAAATGCATGTCGCGTCGGATGTCAGAAGTTGCTTCCATGATACGTGAAAAAAGTCTTAAAATAATAGTAATAATCTCAAGGTTTATAATAGACTAGTTGATGTGCTCGTACTTCGTACGGGAAGAATACGTTTTAGTGAATATAAAACCGAAGACTTGAATACTGTATAAATTGTCCCCTTTGCTCCTTTAGTTATGGAATTGTAGAAAATTCGACAATACGTGTCTGCTGATTTGTAATGAAGTCTTTATATACCGAATTTCACATCTCCAACTTCAATAAATCGTCCACATTGGGCTTTTTTTTAAATAAAGAATCGAAACTTTGAGTGTTACAGATGTTATTCCCTTTTCCCAATTAGGAGGGGAAATTTTTAAAAACCTGAAGAAAGTGTTCACTTATTTTTGGTGATGAAATTACGATCTATTTTCCTAACTTCAGGAATTCATAAGATACTCTATTCTTGAAGCTTTTTACTCCCCTCAGGAAAGCATTTAAAAAAAATCCTTTCTTATTCCTTGCTTTCTGGCAAAAGTAGTATTCTCTGATTCACCAAGTGCGAAATCGTGGAAGGATGGGAGGAAATTAAAGGAAGTTCTCCTCCACTAAAATCATACTGGTGGTGAATAAAATGACACTATTATTAGAAGTTTGAAAGTAATTGCAGTAATTCATATTCTTTATTTTATTTATTTATTTATTTATTTAACAATCACCAAATACAGCTCAGAGGTATCGACCAGGGCCTGTTTAGTAGGTACCATCCCGTTATTGCCTGGTAGAACTGAGAAAAACCCTGGAAAAACTCCAGTCAGGATGGTCGGCATCGAGAATCGAGCCTACAACCTCTCGAATGCGAAGTCAACGCTTTACCACTTGAGTTACTTCGCTCGGTAATTAACATGTAATTAATAAGTGAATTAGTGGTTAACGATGTTCCTAATCTTATATAGTTTAAGAATTTATGATTGTTCAAATGAATAATCTCTTTGTTGAAACATTCCAGTGCGAAGAGGTTTTATTTATTTATCTATCTCTATTTCTCCCCGGACTTCCACTTAGGATTTTACCCTCACTTTGACTTTTTTTACACTGTGTATATAATAGTATAATTACGTATACATAAATAAATTATGGATGCGTTAAAATATTAAATAATACTTTTGATAAAGTGGATACTTTCAAATATCTAGGATCAATATTAACAGACTAAAATCATATTCACGAAGAAATTAAATATCGACTAAAAGCAGGGAATTCGTGTTATTATTCAGTTCAAAATCCCTTGTCGTCGCGAATTCTGTCGAGGAATTTAAAGCTTAAAATATATAAAACGATAACCATGCCTGTTGTTCTGTATGGTTGCGAAACATGGTCGCTTACGCTGAGGGAAAAACATAGACTGAAAGTATTTGAAAACAAGATCCTAAGACGAATATTCGAACCCAAGAGGAACGAGAATGGGGAATGGCGGAAACTTCGTAACGAGGAACTACATACGGTTTACCAAACATTGTTAGGGTCTTCAAGTCTAGGAGGCTTAGATGGGCGGGTCATGTAGGTAGGATGAAGGAAAGTAGAAACTCTTTCAAAATCTTGACTGGAAGACTAATCGGAAAACGACCATTAGGAAGACCTAGGCGCAGATGGGAGGACAATATTAAGATGGATCTCGCAGAGATAGGAATACGAAGTAGAAACTGGATCCAGTTGGCTAAGGGTAGAAGTCAGTGGAGAGCTTTTGTGAATGCGGCATTGACCCTCCGCGTTCCATAGGCCATAGAGTTAGTTAGTTAGTTACATAAAATACTACTGTAGCTTGTAATAGAAAAAAAAAACTAAGCTCTTATGTAGCCGAATAATTAGCACACGTAGTCCGGGGTTTGCCTTTTCTTTTGTGGGGCCTTAATGAATCAGTTAAATATTTCTTAAATTAAGATTTATCAAATTTCGAATTAGAAAGTCAGAAATAGCTACAAAGGGAGCTTTATGTGCTAACAATGTATGTAAAGCATTCTGCTTGGCCGTAACCTTCTTGAGTCAATTAAGTGAGAGAGTTGTTATACGCATTACTAGAAATATTCAAATTAGATCACAACTCGCACATTCTTCAAATCTTTAGGGAAGTAAAAGGCCAACCAGAAAGAAATTCCAACATTTTCTTCTGCATATTCAGCTTTTATACCGGATATTGTACGTGAATGTAAACAAAAGAGTTGGATGAGTATGGAGTATTATATTTATTACTTCCCTCGTTGATTTCACTTATTAGATTGTATAGATTTTAATAATTTGCAAGTACATGCAATAAATGCATTTACAATATATCATAAAGCAAACCCTATGAAGGATTATTCGTATTCTTTACGTGATTAGTATTTATACATTGATCAATATTTCTGCCATACTTAAAATATTATCTAGAAAGGCAAAGCTTTTTATCTTCACTTGGCAATACATACAATCATTTACGCCATTCTGGATCGTAAATTGTATTACTAATGCCTATTCTTAGTTAAAGGACTAGAGTAGATGATGATCTAAAAGTATTTCCTTGTTTTGTAAGAAAAGTGTTATCACCTGACCGGAAACTATTTATAGCCTTTTGGGCGTTGCGTTTGTACTAGATTTACAGATATTATTTGTTATTAAGTGAGCGGTCCCGGGTTCGATTCCCGGTGGGGGCACTCGGTAGAAAAAGTATAAAGAGCTTTTTTCAGGCCAGCCATCCTGAATGCAGTTTTCGTGGGTTTTTCTCATTCACACCAGGCAAATGCCGGGTTGGTACGTAACCTATAGGTCCCAGACCGCTTCCTTCCCCAATTCCTTCTTTCTTCCCTTTCCCCGGCTAGTGTGCTCGCCGAGGGATGTCATCCCTCAAAACATGACGGGTTAACATGACCATAGATGCTAAAAGCCCAGAAATCTAAATCTTAAAATTCCCCCCCTCCCTATATTATTAATGTAACGGGAGGAGCGGGGAGGAATGACGTCCCAGATAATGTGTGTGGATGACACACACACCATTCAATAGCTCTCATTTTGAGGTGAACAAAATGACATGTTTGACTATAAGTTGCCATGCATAATTTTCGAGAAAATCAGTAAAGTTAATTTTATGGCGATAAAACGTATGTAGTTTGTTGCAAGATTATAATATAATTGATGGTTTCTGCTGGAACAGATTACTTACTTTCGCACTGTATATGTAAAAACAACGAACTGTTAATTAGCAGATCGTGTCTGTTGTCTTCTTACTGTGGCATGAACGTACTTCTAACATATTACTTCTAAAGAGTAGTTAGTTAGTGAGGGACACTCACTAGTCAGTTAAAAATAAATGCAGTTGATACACAGAAACCCAATGTACTAACTAATATGTAGTGCGTACAGGCCATGAAGAATTTCTGTGACTGATAGAATCACTTCGATTATAACAAGAAAGAACAACTGTCAATCTGTAAGATAGACATTTTTAATGACAAGCAGATAAATTCCTTCATCATCGATTTTTCTTCAATTATTTTAGCAATGAATTCTTCCTTAATTTTAACAAATCTCTATTATTGACTAGCGTCAATTACCTGCTCCACTGGGTTAAATAAGAAAATAATAGTAATATCTTCCATTTAAACGGCATCGGAAGTGTCACTGTTCATCTCAGCAACCCCGAAAACTACGGATTCGACATTAATATCGGCCATTTTCGGTCATTTTTATATATCTCCCCCTTCTATATAATATCCTCTCCTCTGAGTTGCACCGTCAAAGTGAAATGATAAAATACTTTCCAGGCCGAACTTTCATCTATGTTGAAAATTTGATCGAGATCGGTCAGGTGGTTTAAGAGTTAAGTCTCAAACATAGTCGCTTTCATTTTTATTTATATAAATACATTATTTACTTCAACAGATTCGTACCATGCAGTTCCTTTTCCGAAAAATTTTGCCCAGAAGGGAGGTAGGTCAAAATGTGAGAGGGCTTCATGTATTTTTGTCCCTAACGGATTTATTTTTAACGTTCCACCGTTATTGCAATTCATGCTAAAATAGACGGATGATTAGTGAAAGTGAATTAATGAGAAATTTGATATGCCCTCTATCTCACCCGTAATCGAACCCAGAATCACGGCATTACACTGGTTAAGAGGGTTTTCCCCTTAATTCTTGTTCTAAATAGCAATTAGTAAAAAAAAAATTTTTGTGAAAATTTTAGTCATTCCAAAACCTAACTTTGATGGATGGATGATGATCAAAACCAATAACTCTGGAAATAAAGGTCTTCTTTGGTTGACTGATTGATTTGGAGTTTAGTGTTTCTCACTTCAGTTTGAGCTAGGTTTCGTTTGTCAGTTATTTTGATTTCGTATATGTGTGCGTGTCTGCATAACGAGTAACATGTTACTGGATCAAAAGCATGTTCAATGTTGTAGATGTCACCTATCTTAAATACTTGAAGATCTGTAAGGAAACGAGTATACTGTATATAAGAACACGCTATTCTTAAATGCTTTATGCGCAGTTATTATGAACACCAAACTGTAATGCAAGGTTTCTTTTAAGTGCATATAACCAGTGGAATTATTATCTGGAACAACTCTTCCACATAAAGTGTATTGCAGACCCGACATCTTTTCTTAATGACTGTGAATATCTTTTCATGACTAGAAACATGAGTCATGGTGTGCTGAGGAGCATAGCATAGCTTAGGTTATTTCTTGATCTGAATAGATATTCTTGTAAAGTATTTTTCCATTTTGAAATGGGAATCGTACTTGTATTCCCACGAGGCGAGACAAGAAATATCTCAATTTCGAAAATAAATAAATAAATAAATTATCAAAATGGCTTTGTAGACTAGATATAACCGAAAATACTACTTTGTATTTCGAAGCTCGTCGAATATACAGGAAACAGAAGAAAATGAGCTGAGAATGCCTAAGAGCATTGCCAGAACGAACTTTAAAAGAATTAATTTTTCTTATTAGCTTGTACAGGCTTTATACCAATTGTTCTATGTACTTTATTGTTATACTCAATGAAAAATTCTTGTGATATATCTATCCATTTATAATTTTCTTGAGTACTAAATTTTTTCCACATTTTTCGTTTAAGAGTTCTGTTTAAACGTTCTACAATATGTTGTTTCTGAAAATCGAAAAATTCGCAAAATTTAATTTTTCTGACTTACGATTCCCGAGATATGGTTCCTTGAATCTCCCGAAATCGGAACTTTTTTTGGCTACTCGGAACGATAAGTCATAGAGAGATCATATTGGTGTTGATCAATACCTAAGAGGGTGGTAAACATTTTGGTACCAATAGTAACCGGTGGCCACGGCCAACTGGCGACCGTTCCCCAGATATAGGTCCAAAAAGTTCGGATTTCGTGAGATTTAAAGAGCCATATCTCGGAAGCCGTAAGTCATAGAAATATATTATTTTGCGATTTTTTTTTCAATTTTGGTCCCTCCATTTTGAGCATGTTTCTTCGTAAAACAATATATCGTAGAACGTTTTAACAGAACTCGTTAATAATTAAAAGTAAAACTCCTCTTCTGTTACGATACTCAGTAAACCAAGTTTGCTCTGCAAACAGTAGTTTTATGCCAACTTCAATAGTTAACTCCTTGATACAAATATCGTAATTTAGTTAAAGGGAGATGCTGCGCACTATTTATTAACTGTAGAAATAAGCTTTGACGCAGTGTTTGCAGAATGTTAGATGGTCGTAATTTATCTTGTTTTATAGTACAGTGTAAATGTTGCTTAGCCAGCGATATTACTTTAAGGGAAAAAAGAAGTCGCTGTAGCTCAACGCAGCATTCCTTCCCTTTTAGTAATGGCCTTGCGAAGTCATCGAATTGTTTGAACTTCAAGATTTTCTCTCACATTTTTCACTTTTTAAGTTCTTCGCCCGTGTCAGTTAAAGATGTGGAGAATTTTGTGTTGTCACGTAAGTAATTAAAACCGCATTTGTGGATTTAATTGTGCGTTGCTAATCGGGCCAATTTTAATTTCACGGAATTTCGCACGCCACTTCTTTGTTCTATACTCATCACTATTAGTACTAACATTTTTAGAAGTAGGACTACGAACAGTATTAGTGTTAGCATGACAGCTGTATTAAGTACTGCGAAGTGGGTAAAATATAATAATATAAAGACTTCAAACTTTTGTTGATAAAATGACGCTGTAAGTTTGACGGAGTTAACTCTATATACTGGGTGTTACAAAAGTGTGTCACACTATCTTGAACAGGGGGCCGCGGTGGCTCAGTGGTAGTGTGTTCACCTCTGGTGCTAGGGGTCCCGGGTTCGATCCCAGCCCCCGCCAAGTGAACTTTGTGGTGGACAAACACCGTGTGCGTGGGTTTTCTCGGGGTTCTCCCGTTTCCTCCCACTTTCTTCATTCCACCATTTTCATTCATTACTCATCATCACCGTCTCCTTTAGCCTAACAGGCATAACCGTGGGACGTAAAACTCAAAGATTTCATTTTACTATCTTGAACAGATTTCTCACATCGAAATAACAAAGTGGATAGTGTCAGATTTACATGGTGTCGCAAACGTGAAATAAGCCAACTTTAAAAGTTCATAGCTCCACAACTATGCGACCTATCATAGCTCAAGACATCACTGAGGAACTGATATGTGAACTATCCAGATATCCATGTTTTAGGATGCTCCAGTACTTGCACATCAAGTTTTAGAGAGGTAGGTGGAGAGTAATCAAGTACTCCCAAACAGCGTCTAAAAATGATAGTGCAAGTACCGGGAGTTCTGAAAGATGACTATTTGGATAGTTCACATACTAGTTCCTCAGTGATATCTTGACCCGACTACGATTGGTCCTATAGCAGTGAACTATGGACATTTTTTAAAGTTAATTCTTTTTACGTTTTCGGCACTCTTTACGAAACTGAGCACTTCCAACCACAAGTCCACATAAACATTTTTTTTTTCTTATTTTGATGTGAGGGATCTATATATTCCCAAAGTATTGACAAATTTTTGCAACACCTTGAATATGTATATTAACATAAGAAAATATTAAGTATACCGAATCATAGTATCACAGGTTATCTGAAATAATACCTAGGTTATCAAATGCAAATACAAATAGAAAATTAAATAATAATTAACACCTTGGATATCTGAATGATAAATGATCTTTACTTACAATTGTATGTTTTAATACGTGAACTTACAAATAATAATAATAATAATAATAATAATAATAATAATAATAATAATAATAATAATAATAATAATAATAATAATAATAATAATATTAAAAGTTTTAACTCTTTTCTCCGGTCTAGTGGCTAGGGCGCATAGCTTTGGTGCACGAGGTCCTGGGGTTCGATTTCCGTTAAATTTAAGCGCTATAGTGTTTCGGTTCCCACATTAAACTCAGGACCCAAATAGAGGGAACAAGCTGGACACGTGCTCCGGGCACATAGTTGGAGAGACGCTTAAAATGAATATATCGTATACCCTTCCCCTATCTTGAGCCAGACATTTCTTTGTAGCCCTACATCTTGTATTATTTGGTTGTATATTTCAATAGCGGTCTTCCTCCAAGTATTTTCCCTTTTGCAATTCCCTTCATAGCTACTGACGAGATTCCTCATATGCCCAATTATCCTATCTCTTCTTTTCAAATATTCTTCAATATACGTCTTTCTTCTCCTACAGTTTCCAATTCTCTCTCATTTCATACCTTGTCCGCCTACCTAATTTTCATCATCCCTCTATAGCACCACATTTCAAAGGCTTCCATTCTCAGTTTTCCATCGTCGTCTAGTCTTCGTCTCACATCCATACAATGCCACACACACCACACACACATGCTTTCATCAGCGTTTTCTTGGCCAGCAGTTAGAGTTCTATGTCAGTGCTTCGGGTTAGAAGATTCTGTTTTTCTTAAAATACTTTCTTCGCCTGAGCTATCCTGGCTCTTACATCTTGTTCGCACTTGTTATTGTATCCATAATTATGACATCATAGGCATTTCTCAGCTATAAGAGAAGATTTGAAATTACTTATTTGTTCATTTAATAGGATTTTGAGATACTAGATATTAGAATATCTTGAACATGTTTCTCCTTTATCTTTGTAACCACTCGAAGAACGGATACGTCAACTAGTTTCAAATTAAAACTTAATAGCCAGAGGTGGATCTTGAAGGTAAAAACTGGGGAGGGCAGCTAGAACCCAGACTATGATAGGTATATCATAAGTATATAGTAAACTTCCAAATATATATAGCTTAAATTATTTGTCATCCAAAAAACTGGGGAGGGGGCTTAGGTCCCCCAGTCCCGGGCTAGATCCGCCACTGTTAATAGCTTTGTATGCAGAAGAAATTTTTATAAGATTTTCGTAGAGGTTTATCGAAACTTCAGTAAAAGATTTATTTGTTTATTTATACAGAGTTCTGGGTATTACAGTCACGTATGAGGGATGGTATTCCTTGGCGAGCACACTATCCAGAGAATGGGAAAGCATGGAAGGGCCTGGGACCGGGATTTGACTGGTGTAAATGAGGAAAACTCAGGAAAAACTCACTCTGGATAATTGATCAGAAAAAGTTCTTACAGCTTTTCGACCGAATGTCCGTACCGGGAATCGAAACCGGGACCACTTGCACTAAAGCCGCGAGTGTTAGCGACTGCGCTACGCGAAACTTCAGAAAAAGAAACACACTGAGAGAGTTGCTACCATTCTGATGGTAGAGGAAAACAAGATTTCGCATTAGAAAGCTTAATTATGTAGTGTTGTAGCTGTAAAATATATGTTAGCTTCTTTAAGAAATAAAACTATTTGTTAGTGTTCATTATTTCTTTACCTAATTCACGGAAGACCTGAGAAATATGGAGGAAAGGCAATATATTCCTGGAAGCACCGCTAGATGTGGAAGGAGTAACTATTCCGTTCCGGCGGTTTACTTTCTCTTTGCGGAACTTCCTTGTTCGTAAATTACCATTTAACAATTATACTGATCCATATATGTATATAAAATTTTAACGGCCGACTCCAGTAAACTTGGTCGGTGCAGTGCTGGAAGGAAACCATAATAATAATAACGTATGAAAAGCGAAATGTGTGTAATCATAATTTACTGTCCCGTTAAGCACTGGACATTCCAAATTAGTGAATGATGTCCTGCTTTTTTTTATAATGGACAGGTCATACAAAGAAGAATCAGGTCATCTTGCCATTACTGAATTTGTATACGGTCGATCTATATCTTAATTTTCGTTACTCTGTAGTTTCTTGTTTAACCAGAAATATATATATATACTTTTTCCTTTCTTTAAATGTTTCCGTTTCGTCGTTCGCATGCCTGCTTCAAATGAACATGTTATGGTCCTTGAACAATGTCTGCATGTTTTTGAAGAGTTAGCGATAACTCATTCATTTTTTTTATTGATAGTACTGTTCGACTAGTTACAACAGAAAAAGGCCAGTCTTTTAAACACAGGGCTCGATTAATGCAAATTGAGATTTCTCGGAGTTATAAAAGACTAACGTCAATTACCCGCTTCGCTGCGTTAAAAGAAGAATTTAAACCTATAGAAACAAAGAAAATGTAATAAAAAAAATCAGAAAATAATAAGTAATGTGTATAAATAAAAATTGAGATTAAATATTACTATTGTGGGCTGAATTTGGTTTTGAACGGCATTGAAAGTGTCACTGTTCATCTCAGCGACACTGAAAACTATGAATTCGACACTAATATCAGTCATTTTCGATCATTTTTATATATCTCCTCCCTCCTCCGCTAAGTTGCACCGTCAAAGTAAAATGAGAAAAACCATCCCAGGCCCGAACCTCATCTATATTGAACATTTGATCGGGTAGTTCAAGAGTTATTAAGCCACAAACATATAATCCCTTTCATTTTTATTTATATAGATTAGTGTTAGTAGATAAGAAGATAGATTGATTTTACTTTGAAAAAAAAAAGTTCATTGATTATATAAATTCAATTCAAAAATGTGTATTTTTCTTTTCAAAAATAAAATCTAGGTTTATGAACCTTTACGTTTAATTTATAATTTTAATTATTACTTAAATATTTTTATTTGCAGTGGATTAAGTTATATTTTGGCTCTTTTTGCTATTAACCTAATTTTGCTTGAAATATGTTATTTTTTTTCTAGATTGACTCTATAGGTTAATATACTGTACAGTTGTCTTCCATATTTTAAACTGAGACATCATCTTAGTGTTGCTTTGGCTCCAGTTATCAAGTCAACAAGCTTGCAGATAACTATCAATAAGATTTACTTCAAACCCTCTGACCAATAGTATTGGGACACTTTTCTTTACTCTTCAGTAATCTTCCACCTGATCAAGTTGCCCTACGTGTCTAGAATATAGATGAAAACCATGATTTACGTACACAATGCTTATAGTTGGATCTTACACTAGAAAAAAAAAAAAAAAAAAAAGAGAGAGAGCGTAAGGTGACAATATTATGAAAACGCTAACATCATATGGTAAATTTAGCAAGTTACGAAAATATAATAATATCGTGTCTTTCTTAATTTCACTAAGTAAAAGACTTATGCGAGTCGATATAAATGCTGTGCAAACACTTGTTAACATGTTTTCATTATATTTATAAACCTTAACACAAAGGAATTCATATAATTATTACATGTAAGGGCTGTTTAATTCTGTAGGTTAATCTGTCTCTATACCTAATGATTCTAATGGCTCTAGATGAAAGATGGTGTTTTATAAATGACTAGTTGTTCAAGACTTTTCGTCCCACTCTACACTATACGAGTAGGTTAAAATCGTACTATTTAAAAACTCTAATACAGTTGGAACTCGATAACTCGAATTCCTTGATAAGTTAACTTTTTTCACATTTCCTTGAACTCTCCATAACGCTAAAATAATCTATGTAAATCGAATGTTTTAAAAATTACAAAGTCGATAAGTCGAATTTTAAGGGTTCCATAATCATACTTAAAAACTTTCGTATCTGCGAACCTCTATAAGTCGAAGTTTACCTCCATAAATCGAATATCTCTTGATGTAACCTCGATAACTCGAAGCTATAACTATTATATCGTAACGTAATTGTCATTGTTACTAATGGGTACTGTAATTGTTTTACTCATGTTTAGACATAAAAGCCCTTAACCTGTTTCTAGGTCAATAATCCTTCTTCTTTGGAACTTTCACAACCTCGAATTATAGAAGTTAAATGAATAAAACTTCGTTTTATAGAGATTATATAGTCACTTTTAATGAGGAACGCGAAACCCCAGTATCTCGAATTTTTGTTGAAGACACTTTGATAACTCGAAAAATTTGATAACTCGAATTTTTATATATTTCCTTCAGCTTCGAGATATCGAAGTCTCACTACCATACGCAATTATTCAAAGACACTGTCATACATAGCATTGTGTTGCGTAGCAAACGTTATCGCAGGTAGGCTAGCGTGCCTTTTTATTATTAATTAGATGCACAAACTATTAGGATAACGTGTTGATAAGAGTGGAATCTGTTTTCCATTGTTTCATGTCTACTTTTTTCTAATATATACATATATATAATAAAATATTGATTTCGGTTATTTTTTGTTTTCTCCCTCGAATTTAAGTTTGAAATATTTTGAGAGTGATAAGAGTTGTTTTCTAGTATTTATTCATTGCTCTAACTCGCTTAGAGGATATTAGCGAAAGAAATTTGACCAAGATTATCAAATACATATACATAGACAAGAGAATTTTAGTGAACTTTTACTCAAGATGGATCTATCTTGGCTACTAGGTACTCTACGAGATTGTTTTCCGATAGAAACAATGCACTGAATTTCACCTATAGCATTGTTTCTTACATAATCAGGAATACTTTAGAATATTTTAGGGTATAAGTTTCTGTACCTGTGAGAATTAAAGTTCTGCATTTTAATTTTTGTATTACTGAAATTTGCTGTCAAAGAGAGCACTTCGTATTATTTTCGGTAACTTGATCACTTTTGTAAGTTAAGAAAATGTTCACTTGATTTTAACAATGACTAATATATATAAAGATTTCATTATGAATGAGGTGCAAATTAATAAACACACTAACTCATGCACTTTCAAAACTTGGGGAAAATTTGGAGACAAGTGTAACACCATTGAATTTCATTGTACATAATACAATACTTAGCACTACTTACTGGTGAATTGCTATTTATTCTTCTTTCTTATTCTCCCTGTTTTAGTGGATTTAAACATGTCTTGATGTTAGGTGAGCATGTTCCAATCGCAAATTTCTTTGTACATTCTGGCACAATGTCTCTTGTTCTTCCACAGAGCATGGGTGAGGGTAGCATCAGTAGTGATAGCTTAGGCGGTCGCAGCAGCAGAGGCATCTCACCCGCTCGCTCCGATGAGAGTCTAGGACGATCTGTGTCACCGCCTCTGCCAGCGCCTACCCCTGTTGTCATGCAACAACAACAACCGCCTCCCAGACATAGAAAGAGAAGAGCTCCTAAACCTCCTCCATTGAACGGCCAGGAGATTGTAAGTATTCAATCCTAACTACATTTTTATTGGTCTATAATTTAGACCCAAGAAGAGAAACATGGAGTTAACTTTTCTTTTTCGGGCGGAAAGGTGAGGGGGGGGGGGGGCTACTGTATAGAAACATGGCAAATGATACCAATAAAGGAAATCAAGGAATTTTCGTTCCTGTGTTCTACGAATCTATTGGAAGCTGATGTTCAGCATGTGCTGAGCGAGAAAAAAGAATTAAATTCCTCCTGGAAATACAATATTTCTGGAATTCATTTGCAGAAAAATACATATTAAAATATATTTACGTCCCTTTTTAAAGATAACAGGGTCTTCAGAAAGAAAGTAATGGTGATAAGTAATGGTGGTAATAAGTAATTTACTTACTTATTTATTTAAGAAAAATGTTCCTTAATTTTTGCATAAATTTAACAATTTTGCTTTTGATTCCAGTGTCAGAATTTTACCATAGTAATGCGAACAAAGAAATATGACTAGTTAACGTTGTTAAGTCTCTAGTCAAACAAGAGTTCAGATCAAAAAGTGCTAGATTTCGGTATGCTTTATTCCATCAAGAAAATTTTACCATTGCAAAAATATCGCGCTCAGGAATTTTTCACTTCGGAGGAAAACTATACATATGCAACTACATTATGAACACTGACGACATCCAAAAATGCATTACATTAATGCCGAGGCAGTTCCTCTTGTTCTGTTTGTTTACATGTAAAGCTGTTTTGTAACGTCTTGCTGGCTGATGTTTTATAGTTGCATTTACGAACCGAATTGGAAAGATAAGATTTTGTGTTAAATTGTGGTAAAATGTTATTAACTAGTAAATAATGAGGATTAAAAAAAATAATAATAAAAGAAACCCGTTTGTAATCAAATACTGAAATTTGGTACCAATTGTATTTTGTAATTTATTTTCATCTTCTCGAAATACAGACTGTACAGAACTTAATGTGTATTTTGCACATATCCTGTTAATAAATCACAAATTGTTTCATTTTACAAAGATTGTACTGTGTGTATGTTTTTCTTGTATGTATTATCCTACTTTGCAGCACCATATCACCTGGTGTCTTGTAATAAGAAGTCTGGAGAGTAAGATAGAATGAAACTAGCGTTGAATAAATGTATTTGAACTTGTCTAATGCAAACTCTGTAAATTATCTATGCATTACATTTTAGGGCTTGGTAAATTCTTAAAATAGATCAATATATTAAAACAAAAATGGTTGTAATATACATCCTGTTTTTATTTGATTAGCAAGGAATGCGAATGTATATAAGTTGCGTAAACTTTGAACATAGGAAAATACAGATATGTGCGGCTTTTTCAAGTTGAAATAAGATGTTACTGATGACGTTATAACATAATGAAGTATCAGTTTCTACTTCATGATTTTCCTCTCTTGCTAGATGTATTGTAATATTTCGTTGTTGTTGTAGGTTGTTTCTGCTGGTTCATCAGAAGACAAACCAACTTCTCCGCAGACCACTCAGACCGAACTGACTGTCCCCAACAACGAAAGACACACATTGATTTCTCACTCGAGGAATAGCTCTGACAGCAGCGGTTACCATGAAGCTTCTGTACTAAGCGAAAGTCCAGAGAGCAACGGAGTCTCTTCTCTTGAAAGGTCAGTAATAGAATATAGATTTATAGAATGAAACGTAATAAGTATTCACTGTCAAGTTCAGTCTCATGGTTGTGGAACTATGTACAAACAGGATGGCCCAAAAGTTTCCTAAGAAAAAAATGCATTTGTAATTGGAAGACTTTAAATTTTAGGAACTGTAACAGAAGAGTAATTATCTTGAAATACTACAGGATAGTGTAATGTCAGAAACAATCCTATGAAATACTACAGGATAGTATAATGTCAGAAACAATCCTATGTATCACAACTTCCTGCCCATTATCTGGAAACAAAACGGTGCCTCACCACACAACATGGACACCTTGTCATTTTACCTTATGGGGTATAATTAAGAATGCCGTGTACGCTGCAAAAACCACAAAATTGGGAATGATTTACAAGACATTGAAAATACTTTTGATGATCTAAATGCAAATAAAGGTTTATCAAAAGTATATGTATTGTCGCTGCTTAGAATGTATTTCATATGATAGGGAACATACTGAGCATGTACAATAAATCGTGGTTCTCTTTCTTCCTTCAGCAATTTCCTTACTATAAGTATCATAATTTTATTCTCCCACCGAGGAAACTGACTTCGGGTCACTCTGTATATTGTCAGCTTTTTTTTTTTTTTTTTTTTTTTTCTTCGTAAATTCGCTTCATTGTATAAATTGAACAGTTTTTCGATAAATGAATAATCCGTAACAACGTTCATTAAATGATCTTTTGTTTCGGATGAATTTTGTTCGTATTAGAATAATTTATGAAACAAAATGTATTTGTCGCTTAATAAAGTTTTCAAGTTCACTTGTTCTTAGGTGTCATGGTTGACTCTTAAATATAATACAGATTGTCTTTTAGGATAATTTTCCAGTTAACTCCTTGCACTGAAATGACGAGTCTAGCTCGTCATGCCTTCCCGGTGGCAAATCGCACAATGACGAGCTGCATCCGTCATAAAATTTAAATTACTGTAGCATTACGTAGGGTTACTATATTGATGTTTTTGAAAGTTATATAATGATAAACCATCTATAATATACTTTTATAACTTATACTTTAATTATCAGAAATCAGAAAATAAATCGTAGTGGAAGGAGTTAACGATGATAGTTTGAAATTTGTAGTTTTTGTATGACATTAAACCTTAAAATAAACAAAAAAAAAATAAAATCATATGTAATAATAAATTAATATTATGTATGTAGTTTCTCTAGGATTCATATTTAACATTTGAAAAGACTCGCCTTGCTTCCAGTACTTTTTATATTTCGGTTAGAAGTTCATATTATTCTTCAATATCTCGACTTGCGCTGGAGCTATGGACACGAATACTTCTCCCTCATACTAGAAGAAATTATTGAGACATTATGTAGCTTTAGGTCCTGTAATAAGGAAACACTACGTATAATAAAAACACTAAAAATATTTTAGCACTTGATAGTTTGAGCTATTTCTAATCACTTCTAAGATGTAAAAATAACTTTTCTTAGGCATTTTTCTTTTCTTCCTCTGTCTTACTTTTTTAACTGGACCGTAGAAGTTGAATTTTCACCTGTCACTAACATCTTTAACTATATACACTTTTTCTTTTAGAAATAAAAGCCAGTGTTTTGTCACTTTTAACGGTAATACACGAATATCATTTTAATACCTATAAACAAATTTTGCACGTATGGAAACAAACAAAACTGGATTAGGGGATGTGTCCTTATCATAAGATCAAAAACTACATAATGTTTCAGTAATTTCTTCCAGGTTGCGGTAAGAGTATTCGGTCCATGGCCCTAGCGCAGGCCGATATATCGAAAAATAGTGTGAGGTTTTAACAGATACAATAGCCGGGGAAGCAGGGTGTTTTTTTTTTTTTTTTTTTTTCTATCTATATAATGATGAATTACTTATTAAATAATTTCAAATATTCTCCAATGAGTAATATAAGGGTAGTAATAAAAAAAAATTCTTGATAGCTGTATCCAATATGAGCAATGGCATTAAGATAAAAAACAATAATAAACGATAGACCAGTGTATTGTTCAAAATTTTTCACTCAACTATGTCTTTCCCTTGACTTCATTCAGTTTTCATGTGTGCGAATGAGTATATAATTTCCGACTTCCTGTTGTCGTTTAATGTACTTAAGGGTAATTATAAAATCTCTTTAGAAAATGTAGTGAATTGTAATTCTTTATAGATGTGTCGTGAACACTCGGTACACTTATTTTGTCTTGTAGTACTTTTATACTTACTTCAGTATCAAATAATATAGGGTGAAATCGTGGTTTCTTTAAGACCTTTTATGGCATCTGGTAACTCTGGAGACATTGAACCGCCCCGTAGAAGTTTGGATCCTCCATCCGGCAGAAATTTTCTATAAAAATATTAGACGTTATTCATTTGCGCAATAAAAATGTTTCGTCTCGACTCGTTCCCTCGAAAAATATGGAGTTAACTTTTCATTTATAGAAAAATTTTTAGAGAGGAAAATGTAATGAGCACAAGACAGTTGTAGCTAAAACTATAAATATATACGGTGTACATAGTACCTTGTACGTATAGTGTAATTCTATTTCTGTTATCCTACTGAACTACTTTCCGAGCGAGATTAACATTTTCCGAGTAGTGTTATTATTATTATTATTATTATTATTATTATTTGGTCTAGGAATTAATTCGTGCGGTTGGTACGCACACATTGAAGCTGTAGTACAAACACAAAATACATAAATACCTTAAGAAAAATATTGTCCATCGCTAGCCACCACTTTCGCCCATCTGTCAGGTAATGTACGGATTCCGTGGCGAAAGAAGTCCTCATCCTTGGAAGCGATCCAGTCAGAGACCCATGTTTCGATATCTTCTGAAGAAGTAAACCGCTGTCCAATCAAATCGTTGTTCATGCAATCGAACAAGTAGTAGTCCGAAGGAGCAACGTCTGGTGAATACGGCGGGTGGGGTAAAACTTCCCATCCGACATTTTCTAAATAGGTTTTGACCGGTTTTGCGACATGTGGGCGAGCGTTATCATGTTGAACAATAAGTTTATCATGTCTGTTCTCCCATTCTGGTCGTGTTCTGGCCAGAGCTTGCTTCAAACGCATTAATTGTCGTCGATAACGTTCTCCATTCATAGTTTCACCCGGTTGCAGCAGCTCATAGTACACCACACCTTTCATATCCCACCATATGCACAGCATAACCTTTGCACAGTGAATATCTCGTTTTGGTTGTGATGGACCTGGTTCACCTGGTTTCACCTAGGCCTTTTTTCGTTTAGGGTTCTCGTAATGGATCCACTTCTCATCACCCGTAATAATTCGATGCAGAAACCCCTTTCTGCTCTGTCGTTGAAGCAGCAATTCGCAAATGGTTTTTCGTCTTTCAACGTCTCTGTCTTTCAATTCATGTGGAACCCAATGTGACATCTTTTGAATCATTCCCATGACTTTCAAGCGTTTGGAGACTGTTGTTTGATCAACGCCTAATTCTGCTGCAAGTTGTTCCTGCGTTTGACACGAATCCTGCTCGAGCAATGCTGTCAATTCTTCGTCTTGAAATTTTTTTGTCTGTCCAGCTCGCTCTTGGTCTGCCAAGCCGAAATCACCACTTCTAAACCGTGCAAACCACTTCTGACACGTTCGCTCAGCTAGAGCATGGTCACCATACACTTCCACCAAAATACGATGACTTTCAGTCGCACTTTTCTGCATGTTAAAGTAATGCAGCAGGACACCCCGCAAAAACACTTTATCAGGCACAAATTGCGCCATGTTCACTTAACTACAAACTGGTGTTGTTGACGCTTTAATCCACTGCCCTATACTACGAACGATACGCGATGACAGGGGTTTGCAACACATGTGTGGATACACGGAACTGTGGGACGCTCCGTTCGTTGCGCCATCTCTTGTCCAACCGCACGAATTAATTCCTAGACCAAATATTATTATTATTATTATTATTATTATTATTATTATTATTATTATTATTATTATTATTATTATTATTATTATTATTATTATTATTATTATTATTAAAATTGTAACGTAACTATTAACCTTTTACATGCCTTGGAAATCGAATTATTATTATTTTTTTTGGTATGATTTCGGCCTGCCAATCTTGTTGTCTTCATTACTAAAATCATGCCAGGAAAATAATCATCCCATTAAGGATTTCTAGGTTAGTGGTTTTAAATCTTAACAAAGTGTGGCAAATTGTATTTGTGCCGAAGTTTACTGTGTATATTTTTGTGCATTTTAATAATCCATTACGGAAACTACAATTCTTTACTTTATTTTCAGCCCGCCCGATACATTGCCACGAAGTAAAAGGTCAACCAACAACAACAAGAAAGAACCTCATCACTTCTCGAGGTCACTTTCCAACCTTACTAACGTAGGGAATGGCGCTGTAAATGGTAACAGTAATTTGACCAGTGTTCATAGTATATCCACAACGTCACTCTCTTCTGTCCAGAAGAAAAAGAAGGCTCCCCCACCACCGGTGCCAAAGATTCAGGAGGTTTCCAAGTCCCAAGAAGAGATTTCAATCGATGTTACCAACAAAACTATCGCTGTAACACATGTTGAACAAAAGCCAAAGAGTCCACCAATCGAAACCATAACTCATGTGGGTAATTCACCAGAAGTTGTCAAAAATGGCGGCGACGATTCATCGAGCACTGTGACTTCTTCAGGAGGCGACCCCGAGGAAGACATCGCCATCTCAAAGAAACTCGATATTCACGAAGAACTTGAAGAACAGTTGGAAGACGTTGAACTTGGTGCAGACAAGTCGTCCCCATCTCCTGACCTAAAATCGATTGAGCTCAGTAGTTCTAGTAGTACTTCTCCTGAAATTCCTAACGTTAACAACATTCCCAATCACAGTAGTAATTGTGTAGGCCAGTCCCTGATCACAGGTAAGAATCGCTGTATCCCTCCATCCTTTGCTGGATCTACTGAAAAGTGGAATAATTTTCTTAAAGAGTTGGGTCAAGTATTAGAGAGCAGACCTCATTAACTTTTTGGTATTTGAAGTATGCTCATCATATTCTTTCACCTAGGTTTCTATACATTTTTTAAAAAATTTTAAATGCAATGTGTATATTAGTAAATTTACCCTTACACAAAGTAATCTACATCTATTCATGTATAAAAGTATTTTATTGTGTATGTAATAATTTGTGTTAATGTGTGTGTATATATATAAAACTCTCCACTGTGATATAAGGAAAATATACTCCGAAAATTTAGTTTCTTTTTGTATTGTAACTTGTGAATTATTATTATTTTTTTTTTTTTTTTTTAATTTTTACTTTTTATTTTTTGATCAAAGAAAGTTTGTTTCAAAGTACACTAGTAAGAAACCAGTGAATCAATATAAACAGTTTGGGGAAATATTTCATATTGCATTTATATATTTTCTTTATACGGTGGTGAATACACTGCACCTATTTACGCTAGAAGAACCATAATTTCTAATATGCACATTACTAGTTGGATAGTGGAGTTATCGATACCCAGTTTACGCTCTCTTTTCTTCTTTCTTTCTTTCTTTCTTTCTTTCTTTCTTTCTTTTCATTTTTTTTTTTTTTTCTATTCCAAGTGACACTTCTTTCTACGTTATTTTACCGTACTTCTTGTAGCATCATTGCTTTAATGTGCTGTTTTCGTAGTTGATATTTTGTAGAAAGTACTTGTGAAATTGAAGCAATCTTCGGTATTCATATGCAAAAACATTCGCAATTCTAAATCCCATAGTTTGCCTATCACGTGTACTTGGAAAAGCTATGAACTAATATATACATTGGTTCATAGAAGAATTTTACTGAGTGAGGCAAATAAGATTCTTGCAAAAAGTAACAAATATAACCTAGATAATTGCTGAATTCGATTCCCAGTGTTGCCATTTTGATTTAATCTGAATACTTATGCGTAACCGTCCTTAGAAATTAAGTAATGTTTAAAAGAAGTGCGCTTCTAATCTTATTCGATATTTCCTCTTTAGTACTGTACACTTAATCTTCAAAATTATTTTGTGACCAATTTCCTTTTTGTGAACCAACCGCTAATTAATGAAAGTTAATACGAGTAATTTCACATGTAAAAGTAAAAGTGTGTGTGTGTGTGCTTTGTACAAGTTTAAATTTTACACACTCAGTTCGCTATATAAGAGCCGTAAATATTAACACACTATCCATACTAAACGTAAGTTCTACATACACTTACACATATCTGTATATTGTCTGTTTCGTTCTAATCATACTCTAGATATAATTCAATAGTTATCACGCACTTTTCTTTTTTGTCTTACAATTAAAAAAAAAAAAAAAAAACTAATTAAATATATTTGGTAGTAGCGTCCTGGGAGTTTTAAATTTTCTAGCATACTTTGTCAACTTTTTTGACATAAACAAAAACAACAAAAAAAAAAAAAAAAAAAAAAAAGCTTTAAAACCCGTAAGAAAGAGCACATTTTCATTTTCATTTATGTTCTCAAATTTGTTATTTTTGCTCCTCTTCCTAATATAGAAAATAATTTGTTTGAAGGAAAGTAGCTTGTTTGAAGGAATCACTATGACTACTAAAAAAGTTGATTAGTTCTAACACGTGTGAATACTGAAAAAAATAAATTTAGCTTATAATTTATGTTGAAATAAATCTTAAATGCAAAGTTTTATATATAATTATATCATATTAAATAATAATAATAACTAAATGTAAAGTAGAAGTTACGCAATAAAAGAAAATGTTACAGCTTCCTAGTAGTTCACTATTCTGTAAATATAAATGCTCTCTCTCACTTTTTCTCATACAATTTTTATAGTAAAATCTAATGATTTACTCTCGACATTTCGATAAATTTCTCCCAAAGATATCAAACAGTGGCGGAGTTTGGTATTCTTGTGTCCTTCATAGTTCCTAATTTTTCACAATCCTACTATATCCTCAAACTTTCCTATTTGATACCTTAATATCTTAGCGCTTTCCTACCGCTTTCCTATCCTAGCGCTAGCGTTAGGAGCCTGTGGATTTATCTCTGCCGTTTGTATCATATACCTAATAAATTCAAATATTTACATTAAAAAAATATAGTATTATACTGATATATTTTTATTTCGAAACATATTTACGACAATATCTTATTTTGAAACTTATCAAAATCTATTTTAACACTAATAACATTAATTTTTTCGTGCATGCATCTTGGTATTTCTCCTGAAATAATGTTGTTTTTCTTGTGTACAGATACTTCCAACAAACCAAAGCCTGCTCCGAGAATACGCACTAACCTATCTTCAGTAGTTGCAGAACCTCTATCACCTGGTGTTGGTATTGGTGTGGCTAGTAGGGACTGTAGTAGTAGTAACAGTAGTAACAATAGTACCCATAACAAACCTTCAAAATCTCCACTACCGCAGAAACAAATTCCTGTTCCAAAACCCAGAAAGTCAAACGTACCTGGTGACAGTGCCTATGAAATGAATTCTCCTAGCAGTAGAAGGAGTAGTAAATCATCTCGTGATGTTAGTAACGGAAATGATGAAAAAATAGCAAATTCTACCCTGTATAAAGAGAAGCACCCAAGTACTGATAGCGTTCCTAGTCAAAAGCAGTTTCATAAATCTCGAGGAAGTTCAATGTCATCGTTAGGATCGTCTACGGGAAGCAGCAAATCTAGCATAGGCAGTGTAAAAGGTTTGTTCAATGCAGGGATCTCGATACTCTCAGTGCAACCACAACAGAAACAAATAAATCCATTTGAAACAGCTAGCAGCAAAACAAGTAATTACAGTGGGCCGGATCTTGATGATAGTGATTTGGATGTGGAAGAAAATTTAGCGATGTTCGAAAGCAACCATATTAGTCCTGCAAGTGATGATGTGTTTGTCTTACCTGAGAACACAATACAAACGAAAAATTCGTCTACTAACAAAAAACGGAAAGCTCCTCCTGTACCTGATAATAGCGGTATTGGTCGCCGATCAAGACCTCATCTTGCGGATGTTAATTGGAACATGTCGAGAAAGTCAAACGCGACAACAAATATTGAGCTGAATTCTGAACAATCAGATATTGATACCTATTCGGACGTTGTTTCGTACTACGACTCGGAAACTGATTTTAGTTCTGTTAGTGGGAACAGTACACCAAGACTACCGCCATCTACTGCGCAAGGAGAACCATTTCGACGCTCGAGAGTGCGTGGAAGTTTTGATCATCCTAATTTAGGGTCCCTATCCAAGAAACCCAGTACAAGCAGCCTCCGAAATGCTGATTTGTCCTTTCTTGGTGGTTCTAACATGAACCGATGGCAGAATATGGAATCTTTGGTTGTGGAGGATGATGAACCGACTGGAGCTAAACCACAGTGGGGTCTTTATTCAAGCTCAGGTGCATGCGTTTTCCTTTTTATTTACTATGTCTTTTATTAAATATATTTCTCTATTTTTCTGATACTTTTTCTTAAAGCTATGTTTCTTTGCATGTGATTTAAAAAAAAAAAAAAAAAAAAAAATGAATTGCACACAAGGCTCGTGTGTGCTTGTAGGATATGAATATGGTAGAGATAGTGTACTTAGTTCTAGCATGTCTTCGTATGTTTTAATCCTCGAAAGTTGTCATCAAAGATAATTTTTATGCATAATGAAGATAGTTCCTTAAGTATTTAATTACTTGGGAATCTGTAATCTTAATAGGGACGGTCCTTTTTTCTACATAAGATCCTTAAGTATTTAATTACTTGGGAATCTGTAATCTTAATAGGGAGTCCTTTTTTCTACATAAAATTATGGTACAAATGAGAATAGTTTTGTTCTTAGATTGTGCAAGAAGATTTTTAAGAAAAGAAAATCAAGAGGATTCTCCCCTTTTTTGAGGAGTACAGATTTTCGAGTAAAAACAGAATCGAACTCTGCTTCAAACTAACCTTGCAGGTACAAAGCTATCAGCGTCTCTCAGGTACTTCTATGCACAAACTACCTCTCGACAACATTTATTTCAACATTCTTTATGCACACTATAAATCAGCTTGAAAGATTAAATATATCAGGAACAAATTCAGTATTTATATTAATGGATAGGAGAGGTTTCTGCTAACTTAAAAAACAATATCGTACACACACAATACTTCATTTATTGTCTTTCTATAGAATCATTTAAATATTACAGTATACCTACCGTTTGTCTTCTTTCTTTCTTTCTTTCTTTCTTTCTTTCTTTTAACTGACATTTCTGGTATTTGAAAATCCTAATCTTTCGCATGATAGGATTAGCTGCCTGCATGTGACAGGTCTTCTTGGCTTTTTTGCTTATTTACTACGAAGCAGGGTTTATTAACAGAATTTTGTAAAATTTCAGTTTTCGTACAATTTCGCGATATGAAACTTCTTGACGCAACAGGGTAGTGAATGTATGATTAAAATAATACAGGTATGTACTGTATGTTCAAATAAAGTACATGTGCAAAGTCATGAATCATAACTGCTTTGAAAATTAACTATTGAGATAGCATTTTCAAGACTGTCTGCGTTATTAGAATACTTTGGAAGTGAACTTAAATAATTGATGGTATTAGGTCCGTACTGTATTCTGAATCACTATTTGTTTTTCAAGTTTGTAACGTATTCTGTCTCTGGATTTATGAAAAAGTACTTTGAACACGTTCATTAGAACTCAAAATTAAGAATTATTAGAACTTCAAAAATTTAATTATGCAAGTGCATTTCAAAGTTAGTTGTCTACAAATTCATGTAGCTTACTTAATCCCACTCTTCCTCCTCCAAAAAAGGAATGTCTAAGATGTTTGTAAAGAGTCTTAATACTTATGGTGTGTTAGTGTACAGGAAACACGTTCACAAATAAACTACAGTTCGTGTTTACTGGATGTCTATTCCCAATTGGAACGAGTAGTATTCGCTTCTGAATTTATGTGGACAAGTGTGTTCAAAGACTAAAGAAATTGTATATTGTAGAAATGCATTCCATATTCTCAAAAGTACCTTAAGACAGAAAGGGTTTACCTTTGAAACTTGGCAATGAAAACTTAAAGTATAGTTCCTTTAGCTTGTGAGTTTAATCTATAAATAATAGTGGTCTTTGTCTTCACTTTTTTTCCCATTTTTATATGCGGTCAGGCGTTTTCGTCTTAAATAGACATAAAGAATCAGGAACAGAGTAGAGGTTTTGTTGCATTTTTAAATTTCATATCGTTATTGAATTAGTATAATCTTTGTAACGTTATTTTAATGTTACTTACTGTATATTCAACTTTCTCAGGAAAACCCAAGTGAAAAGCACTTTTTGATTAATAAATTTAGTCAGTTGACGTGTATATACGATGTAACATATGCTTTTGAAACTCCACATTACTTCATTAAATAGTTCTTATATGTTGCATATATTATACACAGATCAGTTGTCCTTTTCAATTTTTCTTCATATTTACGAAATATTGATGCATACAGGAAACGGTTTGGATAGTAATTACTATTAGATGCAAAATATTTGTTGTTTTCAAATTATTTAGGTAAAAATTAAGTTTCTGTCAAGATTTAAAACTTGATGCACGCTTAAAGTTTGTCAATATATTTTCCATTGAGACTAAAATAGGGAATTGTGCTCGTAGTACTGCTAGGTTACGAAGGTTAGTGGTAAAGTTGGAAAGCCTTGAGCGCAAGTTCTCTTGTTACGCCGTCTTACTTTAGGTAGAGAAACAGCTTTAAGTGAACAGTGTAAATCTATTCTTTCTTTGAAACGTTTAGATTTCTTTTGCTTTATCAGTAGTCATCACTTATTTTCATTTGTCATCCTTCTTCTTTAGCTTGAAAAGTTTTAATAGTGGAACATTCAATTGTATAATTACTTTCTGTTTATTTTAATAATATGTGTAACTCATTCATTTGTGTTACTAAAATGTTTCGTTCCACAACACAACTATAGTTTGTAATTGTTTCAAGATTATAAGAATGAATTACACCCATTAGTGGATGTTACATTTCATTTTGAAAATTAACCTCAATCTATACTTCTAAAATCGATAGTAATGTTTAGTTTGAGCTTTATATCAAGTAGTTTTTCCACATTTACTAAGGAAGTTACTTCGTGATTCGAGTAGTGATTTTACATTAGTTTTCAACGTAAACAAAATATTACATCAGAACTCAGTACAAGAATAATTAGCTACAGTTAGACTATTTTCAGGTTAGTAATATGGATTCACAGATAAAAAAAGTAACGATTCTAGCACAAAGTTGATACGGAGCTTCAAAAAGAGTATGCACCCATATTTATTTATTTTCAAACAGTATTACATTGGGTTTAAGTGTTTTCAAACGCTTATTAATTTGTACTACCTATTGCAGAAGAGGGTAGTGTGAAGGAAAACCCGTTGTTTCAATATGGCGCTGACGCTGATGAAATTGAGCGAGCGTTTCAGTGTGCAACAGCCGAACTCGACGCTGCTCTGGATGATGAGGAAATTATACAGGATACAGAAGTAAAATTGCAAAATGAGGTAAGAAAACTTTTTTTAATGTTTTTATCAATTATGGTATTTTAGAACATCTGTGTTTTACTATAAAGCGATATTTGATATAAAATTCATCAGATAAAAAAAAAAAAAAGTATTAACGTGCTCTGCTTGTAACTCTAATATTAATTAATCGGATCATTTAATGCTACGTTAGTTGTAATTCCTTTTATGAGTCATGCTGGATAGTGTTTTGGCAAGATATTCAGTGTCGAATTCTTTTATTTCTTGCCCGAAATAAATAATATATTGCTTGTTAAGTTATTACAGTGAAAAGTTTTGAATTACGGCTTGAAGAGCAAATTGATCGATGTGTTTTGTAGTATAAACGATATTATGATTGTTGTTTTTTAATGAACCACAGAACCTGTGTTCGGGATTGTCGTAAATGGTTCTCACTCACAGATTTTAATACAAACGTTACTACATATATGATTTACTTGCAAGACAACAGTGCAAGTGCAACATATCTAATCTTTAACTTTTTTTTTTTTTTTTGTTTGTTTGTTTGTTTTAAAGTTGTTTTATTATATATAATAAAACGAACTAAGAGGAATTTTTGCGAACACGGGGCATACTGTACACACCAACAGCAGAAGTATTTCTGTATTTCCAAGTAAATGGTAAACCTAATTCAATCTGTTAATCCTTTCTAGGATCAATACTTGAAAACAATTTCTTAAGGTTTAGACGTAAAGCATGTCCCTTGATCTAAACTGAAACCTACTTATATGCAAATTAACTTAGTTCCCTAAGGGTATAAATTAATATAAATTGTCATTCATAAAAAATAAACCTAAAATTATATCATGTTAATGATGATGAAGATTACTGTATTGACAGTTACGTAGAATCAAAAGAACTATTTTCGTGGGTGGTATGTTCCTTTACACAGAAGGAAATACGTAAGTATGAAGCACTTAATATTGGTGTGTGAGCATAAACACACGATTATTTCACCGAATTTCGTAGGAGATTTTAATAATGATTTCGTCATCAAAATCCATTAGGTTTTCGCCAAATGCGGATTGTGGTGGGCAAACGCCGTATGCGTAAGTTCCTTCGTGGTTCTCCCGTTTCCTCCCTCTTCCTTCATTCCATCATTTCGTTTATTTCTCATCACAGTCTCCTTTACCCTATAAGGCATAATCGTGGGACGTAAACTTAAGAAAGACTATTACTTCTATTACAAATTCACCCCAGTTTAACGGTTTTTTTTTTTTTTTTATTATTATTATATATATCATGAAAACTAGATTTATGAAGGAATTCAGTTTAAAATTCATGGATAGGTTATTATTTAAAAACTTCCAGGTTTGTTTTGAATGATGGGATTTGTACTTTTGTGATACCATCAAAATCAAAAGAAGTTGGAAACTTTAGAAACGTTAAGTTTTTTAAATATGATATAAATTTCATTGTGAAAAATATCCTCCTAATGTGTATTCCACTTTTCAATGCAATATATAATAAGATTACCAGATTTTCTCAACTCAATCGAAATGGTAGTTCAATAGAAAGTTTGACTTTATCCTAGGATCTGTAAATCGAGGAACTGTTCCCGGGAAATGAGGACTTCTAGTAATCTTTGTATAAAACACTAATAACTGTAGAAACTTTTTCTTTCCTGGTAAATGTCTTTTGTATTTTATTATGTTCTATCAATCGGAATCTTAAGATACGGTCTGCAAGATAGTTGTTTTTCTGTAATGCTTTCATCAAAAGTTCCTATGAGTCTGATGTTTACTTGTACAGTGTCCGCGTAAGGTACAAATTAGAAATACAGGTTGAATTGTAAAAACTTGTAAGTAAATCTTGAACTGAAGCGTGTGTATTACGTCTGCAAAATATTTAATTTATAATGAATCTCTGTATAATGTAAGTGAAACATAAATAATTTAAGACTTGCTGCAGAAAACAATGTAAGTGCCACCTTGAAATGTTTCACTTACTTTATTTTTTTAATACGTACGTACTTTATTTTTTTAATACGTTTATGCCTTAGTTAGATTTACATACTTGGTTGGCTATGTTTATTTTTTTATTTTATTTTATTTTATTTTATTTTATTTTATTTTATTTTTTTATTTTATTTTATTTATTTTATTTTATTTTTTATTTTTTTATTTTATTTTTTTAATTTTTTTATTTTATTTTTTATTTTATTATTTTATTTTTTATTTATTTTTTTTATTTTTTTATTTTATTTTATTTTATTTTTTATTTTATTTTATTTTTTTTTATTTATCGATCGGGCACAATTTACTATCTTTTGTCTCTACTATTACAGTAACTACTGGGTTTGGCACTTATATTGTTTTCTACAGCGAGTCTTCAGTTTTGTACTCCTATTGCGTTTTGTAGTTTACGACACACTGACATACGGTTTCATATTAACGTTCTACTTGCTTTGAACAGGAACCAATTGATTACAGTATGAACTCGAAGCAGAAGTTAGCAACTGAGGAAACCTCATCAGAAACTGAGGGTAGTGAGCAACTTCCGCCACGAATTAAGAAATCAGAGGAAGTAGTTTTGAAGGCGAAGATGAATCAAGAGGTAAGTTGACAAAGTTTATGTTTAGCTGTTGGTAAATTTTTATTTATTTATTTTTTTCCGTAAGGCAAACATGAACTAAGGCTGAACTACAATGAACGTAAGATTTTGTAATACGAAAATAATTTAAATATGCAAACTCACTTTAGTTCCTGTATGTCAAAATGAATTTTTGAATTTCCTGTTTTGACCTTAATTCCAAATTTTTAATCAATTAATAATGTAATACATAATAGAGAGAAACTGAGGTTTTGTACGTTGCAGAATGAATGCACCTCCACATCCTGAATTGAATTCAGCTCCAAATTATACGGATCAATTTTCACCCCTAAATACCACTTTTTTAAGTTACCGGAGAAAAAGATGAAAGGAAGGAGTGGCGTTAAATTTACTCCGTAATTCTAGACTTGAACATCTCTGTCTGAAGTTTATTTTTTTAATCTTAAGAATATATATATTCGCACTTACAAATTGGAGTATTAAATTTATCCATTTGAATTTCGTCAGCTTAACCAGACTTATTGGAAAGTTTAAAAGAAAATAGACTAATTTCATCAAAATCTTTTGAAAGTGGAGTGTCTCACAAATGCATGTCGATTGAATGGTAGATGCATCTTGAATAATAGACCTCGTTGAAGTTGACGATTATATCATGATTAGAATTCTGCTAAATGTTCAGGGATAGCTTGTTTGAAGGTTAACCATCTTTCAGCTCTGAGTGTAGACGAGACAAGATCTAAAATTTATTACGGTATAAGAATCACATTTACCCAGTGCGCAATTATAGGCAGAGAAATTAAGCAAACTTACTACTCGATTATCGGGGAGAAATTGCAATGCTGGTTATTGACAAAAGACAAGACTACTAAATCTAATTATTTGACACTTATTTACTTTTTAAATTCGTAGATTTAATATTCTCAGCACATTTTTAAAAAAAAAAATATTTTCTTACAATCTTCGTTTATTTCTTTTAACAGGCTGCTAAACGAGAAATTGAAGCAACGATCCAGAGCACTTTTCAAGAACTTGAGAGTGAGATAGTTCCTCCGCCTCCTTCACTCCCATCCCCACCGCCATCCTTGGAAGCTGGAGAGGGATTAGTAGACGGCGACGCCGACATCGAATGGGAATATCAATTACCAGCGCCTCCAACACCTTTCCAAGACTACCAACCTCCGAATGAATCGGATGCTAGCAATGAAGAACCGGTTGATGATGACGATCTGAAACAAATAGAAGCTCCTCCAGGATTCAAAGAACCTGTTAGTAGAAGACTTTCGTACACAGGTTCTGAACACGAATCAAGCAATGAGAAAGTCTCTTCGACACGGTCGTCAGTAAGCGCTTCCCCATCATACCAAAACGATATTGAAACCCAGCAAACTATCCGTCCTCCATCATCATTGTCGTCAATGTCTTCAGCTGCAACGGATACTGGAAGTACGAAAGGCTCTGAGAAGAGAGAGACATTCCGAACGGAAGCTAGGCTTTCCATTGAAGACAAGGAGCCGCCAACGCCGGTTCATTCACAACCTGTCACAACATTCACTGTAATTAAAAACAACGAAACTCAGCTTCAAAATTTCACATTAACTACTTATACTAAAAGCGACACTGTTGAGCGAAGACTGTCGAAATCTGAATCTTTTAGCCATCAAAATGCCATACATCAGCCTAGAATGACGGAAGAAGATTCTTCTAGTGTAGAGTTCAAGAAACCTGCTGACCGGGGACCAGCAACTATAGTGAAGCGAGGTTCGTCTACGTTAGGTCGTGTAAGCTCTTTTAGCGAAAGGCCATGGATTGTGAAAAGAACAGCGTCCGTTTCCTCCCTGACTAGGACAAATAGTCAAGATGATTCCAGTATGGCGAATGTCCATTCACTTCCGAAACAGAAGGGACATTTCAGTGGTACAAGAACGGTGTCATTGCATAATTTGTCAGGACACAGCCATGAAAATCAGATTTGTGAAGATAGGAGAGACGAACGTAGTTACAACAGGGTCAACGGACACTCCGAAAGACTTAGGAAAACTAATAGTGAAGCTAATATCAATGTAGGTAAGTATATAGAACCGTACGAATAGTAATTATTATTAACTATCTGTAAAATATAGATACTATATTATAGACAGAATGTCGAAATTGTGTGCATAAATCAAATGTATTATAGAGGTTTAGATATTGATGTTGCACTTACAATATTACATGGTGCCCGCTCCATCGTGAATAAGTCGTGGATTTTGTATATCATAGCAAAATCTGAATTAAGCCGTGAATTTCGTTATCAAATCTTAAAAACCTAGAAAAGTTTCAAATCAATTACAAGAAAAAGTCGAAAGAAATTTTGTTTATATGTTTATTTATTTATTTATTTATTGATTTATGTGTTTTCCCGTTTCTTGTATATACAATTGACATTTTAAGATTGAACAAGGGCAAATTTAGTCATTCCACTGCAACATACCGACTGCCGGGTGTTTTTTTATTGTTGTTGTGCGATCAGTGAAGATTACTTTTACAAACTTTCCGAGCGTAAGTTCGATTATTGAGTAGGAACCCTGTATTACGAACACAGAAGAGTAGTAGGGAATTTTGTGTGTGTGTGTGTGCGTGTATGTGTATGTATGCTCTGAAGAATTAATATTTACATTAATGCTCTTCGTTACTCTTACTCCCTCTCATGTTTTTGAATTTTAGTGAGTACCTTAAAGATACCGAAGCATATATATCTGCCTCACTTTCTACCTTTTTAATGTTCTTCGTTATCAATGTGTATAAGTTATTCAAAAAAGTGGAGAATTATTTAGCGAAGGGCCCTAACAACTTACAAGCAACGTACAGAACAAGACAGGATCAGATCCAACTCAAACTTCGCCCACAGGACAAATAATGGAAAAGAAGAAAAAATACCAAATTGGAGCTGCTTCCATCGAGAAACACCAGAGATATGCTCCGCAACATAATGCACCACGCGACAATATGATATAAGGTAAACATCGCTAGATACCCATTTATGTCGAAAACGGAAAGGATGGGCAGCACCAGGATGATATCAAGATATTTGATATGCTATAACACTGACTTGGCTGCCATCTTGAAAGCCGCGAATTTGAATGTAGCGTAAGGTATTGAAATGAGAAGCGGGGTGTATGATATATCAATGTAAGACAAAATGTAAAAGAAAAACCAATGATGTAACCGCGAAAAACATATGTGTAATGGTGTGGACGGGACGAAGTGTGAAGACTCGGGCAAAACAAACGTGTATTCGAAAGACAGAAAGAATAATACTGCAAGATCCCACGACTATGGTACGCGACAAGTAATTGCAACAGTGTCTGTGCATGAAAGTGCATCCGCCTTGACAGATTAGGTCTTTCGAGGATATTAGGATTCCGCTTGGAATCCGTTTTCACCACGGTTGCAACCCGCGGTATGAGCGCTCATTTGGAGACTACACAAACTATAAAGGACTATCTCTAATGGAACAGCAATTCGGCAGGTCGCTCCGGAGTGTAGAAGATGTTATCTTGGATTGGTGATCAAAAGCACAACCTAACTGGGATTGAAGCCCACTTCTGGACAACGTTTTGTACATTTCTTGTTCAAGTTTCTTGCTGTTTCGTGTGAACAAGGGACATTTTGGCCCCCGTTTGTTTAAACAACACTATCTGAAACAAAGTGTGTACGGATGAGAAAGCTAGCCATGTTCTAGCGTACATTTCTTTACGAATGTTTCTTTTTCTTTGCGCGGTTTGCTACACTGTTTCACGACGGTCCCAGTCACGATATCAGGGAAAGGCAGCGTTCTGCATTGACTCGATGAATTCCATGAGTTGTTGCAGTTTCCCACTAGAAGGCTCGTTTACCACACAATGAGACGACTCGAATTGTTTACTGGTTTCGAGAGTCTCATCCACTTTCAATTTTGAAACATCATGGTTGTTCAAAATTTCCAGCATGTGTTCAGTTGCTTGTCGTTCGTCCACTGTCAGTTCTGTCGATTGGACGTACACTTGTTTTGGAAGTACACTTTGCACCAGTAACACCACATTGAAAGGGTTCGCCATGGAATTCATAGAGTCAATGCAGGCAGCTCTAGATTGGTGTTTGTAGATAAACGATACTGCAGACACATTCACTACACAGAATATTGCGCGTTTTGGCTTGCGTATGCCATAAACACACTATCATTTCTCACTGGCCAGCCCCTGTTGTCACTTTCACTTTGTTCCGTATATGCCAGTGAAACCAGTAAACACAATTCGAGTCGTCTCATTGTGTGGTAAACGAGCCTTCTAGTGAGAGACTGCAACAACTCATGCAATTCAACGAGTCAATGCAGAATACTGCCTTTCCCTGATATTGTGACTGTTTGAGACCGTCACAACACAGTGTAGCAAACCGCGCAAAGTAAAAGAAACATTCGTAAAGAAATGTAAGCTAGAACAAGGCTGGGCTTCCTCATCCGTACACACTGTTTCAGATAGTATTGTTTAAACAAACTTTTTTTTTTTTTTTTTTTTTTTTTTTTTTTTTTTTTTTTTTTTTTTTTAAATTTATTAAGAACACGAAACCGCAAGAAACTTGAACAAGAAAAGTACAAAACGTTGTCCAGGAGTGGTCTTCAATCCCAGTTAGGTTGTACTTTTGATCACCAATCCAAGATAATATCTTCTACACTCCGGAGCGACCTGCCGAATTGCTGTTCCATTAGAGATAGTCCTTTGTAGTTTTTGTAGTCTCCAAACGAGCGCTCATATCGTGGGTTGCAACTGTGATGAAAACGGATTCCAGGCGGAATTCTAATATCTTCGAAAGACCTAATCTGTCAAGGCGGATGCACTTTCATGCACAGACACTGTTGCAATTACTTGTCGCGTACCATTGTCGTAGGATCTTGCAGTATTATCCTGTCCTTCGAATACACGTTTGTTTTGCCCGAGTCTTTCACACTTCGTCCCGTCCACACCATTACACACATGTTTTTCGCGGTTACATCATTGGTTTTCCTTTTGCATCTTACCTTACATTGATATATCATACACCCCGCTTCTCATTTCAATATCTTACGCTAAATTCAAGATCGCGGCTTTCAAGATGGCCACCAAGTCAGTGTTATAGCATATCAAATATCTTGATATCATCCTGGTGCTGCCCATCCTTTCTGTTTTCGACATAAATGGGTATCTAACGATGTTTACCTTATATCATATTGTCGCGTGGTGCGTTATGTTGCGGAGTATATCTCCGGTGTTTCTGGATGGGGGCAGCTCTAATTTGGCATTTTTAATTCTTTTCTATTATGTGTTCCCTGGGCGAAGTTTGAGTTGGATCTGATCCTGCCTTGTTCTGTACGTTGCTTGTTAGAATTTTGATTCGAAATAAGAATGAGCCCTTAAAATTTTCATATCAATGAAGAATTCTATCAGTGAGAGAATTAAAATTTCAGGATCTCGGTTTTTGTGCCTTATCCTTACTTATTTTTTCATAAATTAAATTAATTTCAGTCACTAAACGTAGTTAGCCCGTGAATCTTACATTCATATGGTTACCCTAGATAACTATCTGGTTCGTGTAACTAACTATATCAAATGCTAATTTTTCTCTTTTTTTTTTCTTCTTTTGCAAGAAAGTTCATCTCGGTGTGTTTGACTAAACTTAAACTAATGGATTAATGAATCCGGAAAACTAAATAATTTTTGTCCCCTAAAATGGTTTTATTTATTTTGTTACATATAGAAAATAGGCAAAAAAAGTACTTTGACGTATATACTTTCATGTACACTCATGTCCAAAATTATTGTCGCATGTCTATAAATATGTTGTTGTAGGAATATAATTTGATAACGAATTCGTCCGGTATTTCTTATAATGTTAGTATCTGTATAATCGGCAAAGACATATTTATGTGGCAAATTTCATGTCAAAAGAGCAGTAAATAAGAACAATAAAACGAAAATAAAACTTTCTTGCCCATTTAGCAACATTTTGTTTCTGCACCAGGTCTCAAAATGTTTACCAGAGAGTAAGCACTCTATAAACGAGATTTCTACTGTCCACATAATTCTCCTAGTTAGTTAGAGGATTTTTTGTTAATGCATGTTCTGATATGGCTACTTGAAGGGAAGAATCACAAAGATTAGGTTTGAAGTGTTTCTAGACCAATTGTGAATACGTATCTAATAAAACATGTGTTTATAGGAATATCAACGTATCCGGCGAGAAAATGTCAACACTACAGGTAGTAGAAAGTCCACATTGTCTATACCTAATAGTATCGAGCTTGGAGATGAGGGAGAGGACATTTTGCCTGTTTATCTTCTTTTAGAATACCCTGTGTTTGGTAGTGAAAAAAGTTTTATTACAATGGTGACGAAATGGGCATTCTGTGAGTATGCAGTAAATTAGAGGGAAAGGGGGATTCTAAAAATTTGTCCCCAAAACTTCCCCTTTTTAACCTTGTTTAGTTCTCGTGTTTAAAAAAAAAAAAAAAAAAAAAAAAAAAAAAAAAAAAAAAAAAAAAGTCGCTGAGATAAACGAAATCATTTGGAAAGATACTCCATTGTTTGTCTAACGTTTTTTTCAAAATCACGTTCTGTTTATTTCTTTAATAGTACAGAGTTTAAAAAATCTCGGACGTCGCCTTTTGCCAATTGAATTCTAGTGTTTTACTACACCACCACCACCACCGATGATGATGATAATAATAATAATAATAATAATAATATCTGTTTTAGCATTGACGTTTCTTCCCCAGGCACCCTGCATGCATGTGTATTAAGGAACACTTAATACTAGTTACCTACTTACGACAGCACGTTGCTGAAGTGTATTTGTCTTAACTATGTTTCTTTTTGCATTCAGGAAATGATAGCACAAGTGATGAACAGGCTAGACTACAAGAGGAATATGTGAAGTTGCAGAAACAACTATTGCAATGGCACGAACAGTTGCTTCAAAACCAAAGCGTTCTCCAGGGTCAAGTTGGAGTCAACCTTGAGTCGTTACAGGTGAACAATAAAATCTATAATACTGACTGTAGATTTAGATGTGATATATAGAGGTGTTTTCGTAATAGTCACTGGGTTGTCTAAACCTAGGTAATATATGGTACAGTCACATTGTAAGTTTGTTTGAATTTGTTGAAAATCAGTTCTGGTGAGGGATTAGTTAGTATAATGATTAGTGGAGCGACACTATATGCAAATCATGGTTCGATTCCTGATGTAACCAATTTTCACACTTGAAACTTAGTGGTATTTATACTTATGTACTTCGTGAGATTAAATTTATAGTTTTGTTCCTTTATTTATTAACAGAAAAGTAGTAAGTTTGTGATTTAAAAAAAAATAAATAAAATTAACATAAAACGTTAATTTTCTATAAATCTACAATTACTTGACATGCACAGAAAACTCAAAAAAAAAAAAAAAAAAAAAAAAAAAAGATATGATTATTACGTGCAAATTATATTAATGTAAAAGAACAATATTGTCATTCAGTATATGAACTGTAATAAGTATAGGCTACAACAGTCGTTTACAACTGGTGTCGCGAAATTTTAGAATTTCAAAATAAAATTAATTTTGAGAGACAAAGCGATAACAACAATACTCAGTACTACATTGTTACTAATTTACAGAAACTTATAGACTCACGATATAATAATTTATATTATTGTTAGTGAAAAAAAAAATTAAAAAGTGTGATGCAATACCCTGGACGTTCTGTAAAGTGTGTAGTCGTCAAAAAAAGATTGGGAACTACTGGGCTGCAGTAACAAATAAGTTAAACGCAAAATCAGGCTTTAGAAAAGTTATATTGGTATTCTGGTACTGCCCTGTGTCTGGCTTCACTGATAGTTGTTTCTCTGATGTATCCTTATGCGTAGGAATTCTGGAATATCCTGAAATCTTCAATCGTATTTTTCCTTTCCATCCCCTTTTCAGAATCTTTAATTCAGACCATAAATAAATGAATAAATGTTGTTGAGTTGCATTAATGAAAACATCGTACTATAATTGATAGTACCTTAGGACAGAAAGCTATTACAGGGTGTCTACTGATACTGGAAATACTTGAATTATACTGGAATTAAATTTTGATACTGGAAATACTGGAATTTTGATCCACATACTGGAAATATCATGAAACTGATAATTTGTCAATAATATTTTTTTAATAAGACTATTGATTATTTTAACAAAAGAAACACTGACCAAAACTTAAAACACACTTTGTTTCAAATTATAATAACGGTTTCGGATATCTAACATATCCTTCTTCACACAATATCGAAAATAAATCCGATTTATTTTCGATATTGTCTGAAGAAGGATATGTTAGATATCCGAAACCGTTATTATAATTTGAAACAAAGTGTGTTTTAAGCTTTGGTCAGTGTTTCTTTTGTTAAAATACTTTTTTGTTTTGATAGTGTTAGAAACAATTTTGTATCCATTGAGATTGTAAATTTTTATTTAAAAAAAAAAAAAAAAAAAAGTCAAGGCTAACTAAATTTATTAAATAAAATATTCTTTTGATGGTAAAGCAATTACAAACGTGAAATAATCAAGAGAGTAGTTATTCCTAAAGAACTTTAAAAAATCATTGTATTAAGTACAGAAATTTCGCTGATAGTTATACTGAATATACTGGAAATTTGAAAATGAAACTCAGACACCCTGTATTATTTTTATTATTTTCGTTGATTGGTGATGAATCGAAGCAATTTTCCGTACGATGGTAAAATAGGGTGAGAACTTGCTTAGTATGTCAATGCAATGATGACAAAAAGATTTGTTTATGTCATTCTTTAAACAGTTTTATTAATTACTAACTTTAAAACACATTAAGAGTTTTTTTTGATTTGTATATTGGATTTTAGGTCTTAGCAGATTTAATTTTAATATTAAGCAGTTTACTACACGGATGTATAATATAAAATTTCTTACCAGAAAATAATCATATACGCTAAAAGAGAAATTATAAGCCCATTCACTAAAACCGCTTTACAATATAGGGAGAGAAAGAAGGAAAAAAGAAAAATTAATGAACATAGATTGTTTATTTTCTTCCTATATTATATCAAGCGACTAGATGGGCGCCATGTTGGAAAGTCTTGTACTTATTTTTATGAACCTGAAACGCTCGCAATTCAAAAAATAAATTATTATTTTTCTTTCTTTTGCAGGTACTAAAAGATATTCTTCCACAAATGATAAACCAGTCACTTGGAACCTCTGCACCAGCCTCAAATGAAAACACATCAACAGTCACATCAAAACGCAACATAGACCAGACACCATCCTTCAGGTATGTAGTATGTTGATAATTACTTAAACAACGTAAAGAACGTTTATTTAAATTCAACTAACTTACGTGTTTCTGATAATCCAGTAGTTCGGATTTGTTTCTGAATATTGCGGAAAACTAAACAGTTCCCTTTATTCAACAGAATAATATTTCTACTTTATCTTGTGTTTGAAATATTTTACATCTTTCAAGATGCGTGTAACATCTTGTGAAATAAATGTAGTCCGAGAGAATTTGTTAAATGAAATATTTTATGATTCCTATATCATGGATTCTTTTAGGAAATAATCATTTAGTAATGTAACTAGCTAGTTTATATTATCAAAACTTTTTCTATTACATAGGTACACCTGTGTATTTCTATGTACTCTCGAACAATTTACTTTTAGGGAACTCCCTTGTGACTAAACGGTTAGCATACGCGCCTTTGGCGTGGGAAACCCGGGTTTGGTTCCCGGCGGGAGCTCCTGTGATTCAATTCCACGTTAAACTGTAGGTCTATATCTCATATAGCCTTGCTGCTGAAAGCGACGCTAAACCCCAAATCAAATCAAATTTATTTTTAGGCCATTCAAGTAACCTTATTTAGTATTTTTAAGTGTTGAAACAACTGTGTTTTATTTGAATGAAATACGAACACTTCCACTTAAAATTCAAAAAATGAAATTTTACTCTAACGTCCCACGATTATGCCCTTAAGGCTAAAAGATGGATAATTAATGAAATTTGAATGATTGTGAAACTTTTTTATGTTCTTTCAACGGAAATCGATCCCGGGACCACATGTACAAAATGCACACGCCCTAGCCACTAGACCAGCGGGGAGGGATACTTAAAATACAAGTTAAGCCATATTTCCTGTTTATATATGGTTCAATGTTGCAACCTCACATTTGTTTTTACATTTCTGGTGGATCCTGGATCAAAAGATCCAACATATTTCAATCAAAAATTTTCTTTGTAGGCCTTGTATCTGGAGAACTACATATAGGTAGCCAAACTCAACCTATCAATTAACTCAGTATGATATGCTTATTCCGTAGAAAATACGTAAACTCGATTTAGGGGCCGCTCAAAAATCTTGTGGTCCCTGATCAGAAACTAATTATTGGCCGAAATTTCATTTTTTTTATCACTCCTAAAATTCTTGGCTAAGATCGCAAACTTTTGATTAATTTATTATTATTATTATTATTATTATTATTATTAATAATAATAATAATAATAATAATAATAATAATATTATTATTATTATTCCTAAAATGTGTTTTGGTAGTTTTTGGGTTTCAATAAAATTTATTTTCTTTTTGACAAAAATTTATTGAATTTTCAAATTTTTATGCCACAAAAAAAAAAATCTCCAAAAATAATTTCACCTGAACATTAACATCAACAAATGGAGGTTATAACATTGAGTCGTACATAAATAAGAAATATCGCTTAACTTGGGGTTTAAATGGAAGTGTTTGTATTTCATTTAAACAAAATTGTTGTTTAAACAGTTGATTAAAAAAAAAAAAAAAAAAAAAAGCCTGCAAGACCTAAATTGTTCATGAGTAAAGAATTCTGATAATACATACTAGCTAATTTATATTACTATGAAAAGTTTATATTAATTACTACGAAAGATTATTTTTCAAGAAACGCATTATTTAGCGATAATAAAATACTTCATGTAACCGATTGTCTCTGACGACATTGATTCCATTTAGATGTTAAATACTTCTTTAAATATGTTTTTAAAAAAATACAAGATAACGTAGAAGCCTTGCTTTAATGAATAAAGGAAACCGGAAACCGTTAAATTTTTTGATACATTCAGAAACTGAAATTCATGACTATCAGGAACATATAGGTAAATTAGTTTAATTTAAAAAGTTTGAAAGAAAGGTGTCCTTATCCAGGGATTCAGGTCATATTTGCCGATACAGGGATATTTGTAGAGGATCGTGAAGCTTTAATCCGTCAAAATCTAAAACAACACCGCCTGTGACAAATTGCATAGCTTTATCTTGCTTTCATACCTTATAGAATGATCGAGATCACAATTTAAGCTTTTCACATTATTGCACCTACTTATAACAATGAGTACAGGTAACTTGCTTGTATAATTCATAAATCAAATTTTCATATACCATTTTATTCCCTTAATTTTTCGTTATCTTCACTACAACGAACTTGTCTGCAAGTGAGTTACAACTAAGATTTCATTTTCCGATTCTCTTGACCAATATTTCTGTTCAACAATTATCTGTGTTCTAAATCCAGTATACGAATCAGTTTAATTTCATTTAATACCTATAGGATGTTATATTAAAATAGCATATATAATCCATTCCAACTATAAAAGTGACAAATTACGATATTTGTTATCTTCTTATGGCAATAGATGTGTTCTTAATAAACACACCGTTCACCGATTATCATTATGTTATTAGTAAAATGTGATTAATTGTTGTTTGAGAAATGTTTTAAATGCATAAGATTATAGTAGAATCTAACCACTATTTGCAAACAATTTCCAGTTCCTGTAGATTTTTTTCTTCCTTGTTTTATAGGGTTAGGTTTGATTATAATATTATGAGTTGTGATTATATATGATGATGATTTTTATGTTAGAGATGTGATTATCTATATGATAAATTATAAAGAATCAGATGAATAAATAATCAAAAAACAATGTACAACAACTAAGATTCGCGCTACACTAAAAATCTACACAACTCTTTACGCAGTCTTGGAAGCTTCGAACCTCGAATAAATTTCTAAAACAATCATTCATTTATTTCCCAATTAACAACTTTTCATCAATAAATTTGGATATTATCCTTTGTCAGTCATGTCAAAATTGGCACTTGATACATACGCACTTAACTTTGATAAGTAACAAGTTAAAATTAGCTGTTGATAAATGTTCGTATTTCCTTCCTTCCTTTCTTTTTTCAATAATAAAACACGTATACTCACAGAAGCAGATGTAAAGAATGGTGCGTAGTTTTGTCTAGGTTGTGTGGACTCTGATGAATGTCCGCAATTTTTTTCGAAGTACTCACATTTTCTCCACTTGGTCATTTTACAAATTATGTAATTTATTTGAATTTAAGCTGCGAAACATAACTTGGACATACAGTGATGCTTACATAACTTGTAAGCATCACTTTAAGGAAACCTAGCTCTTTTAATATTCAAAGTAGTTATATAATATGTGGTATTTTATCCAATGAAATATACACTGAAATTAGTATAGTTTGACGTTGTGTGAATATTTGCTCTATATTTAGTTAATATTTGTCTATTTTCAGGTCGAGTACATTACCAAGATGCCAACATTTGTCCTCAACTGATGATATAAGAATCGACCCAGAACCTCAGACACGCCCAACGAACGTATCAGCTACACTGGATAGATATACATCGAGCCCTCGATACACATATAGCGGACCTCCGTCCATCAACTTTGGCACATGGAATGAAAGACCAAAAAGCGAAGTCAGTATTAAGCTAGACAACGATTATAGGATAGGAGTAGGCCAAGGAATGAATGTGAGGGGGCCAGTTGGTCATGTTCCGTTGGGTGCTAGGGTTAGTACTAATGCTCAAACAGTGCAATCATCATCAGGTTCTTCTGTTCAAACGGAGACAATACCTAGAACAGGACCATCAGTTAATAAAGTAGTAGTTGAAGCACGAAAGGCTGCTATACAACCTCAGAGCAGCAACACAACCACTACCACCACTACTGCTGCTGCTGCTACTTCTACTCTGTCGCGCAACAGACCAAGATTTCCGCCTGACCTGCATAGTGAACTCAATAATGCGGTACAAATAGTGAATAAAGAAAAGAGTGAGAGTGCTAAAAAGGACAATGTACGTATTACGCGGGAAGAACTTGTAGCCAATGCTAGGAGACCGTCAGCGACTGATGAAACAGACATTGCAATCGTTGCTTCTAAACAATCGAATATATCTTCAACGTTAGTGAACGGAAATGTATCGAAGGACAATATAGTTGGCGTAGGAACACTAGCGAAGAAGTTTATGGAAAAGGCAAGTGACGGACGTAAAACAGTCGAGCGTCAGCCCAGTATAACGATTAGTTCTCAGGCTCAAAGTAATAACTCTAAAACCTATATATTTACGAATAAAGATGTACATATTGAAAACAAACCTAGTGTCCCAACAGAGACAACCGACCAAGTTAAGCTGCGACCAAAGACTGCTCCTAAAACACGGCCTGTTAGCGATATTGTTAGTAGTAATAGTAACTTTAGTGGTAGTAAATCAACTGGTGCTTATTTCACATTAAGTAGTTACGAAAGCGTGCCAAACAGATTTTCGCATCAATCACAACAGCAGCAGCCGAAACGTTATACATCAGTGATTGGCTTAAACGGGTCTTCCGAGTCTCAGGAGAATAAAAATCGTCCTGGTTCCACTACCGTGAGAATCAACGGATACGTTGAAAAACAACCGCAGCCTTCGAAGGAGGTGAGGAAGGAAATTCCTGTAGTCCCTGTTGTTAAAGGATTCAAAGCTTCTTCAAACGAAACATCAACGACGACATCTGTTAGGCCTGTCGAAACTAATTCAACCTTACCACCTCCTCCTCCACCACCACCACCTGCAGCTGCAAATAAAACGAATATGTCTATGACTGCTCCAATTCCGCCTCCGCCGCCAGCACCTGTTGCACCAACGTTAACAGTGGTGCCACAGTCATCATCATCATCATCAACTCTACCAACTGTTCGCCAAGTCACGTTAAAAAAGCCATCACCGGTTCAGTCAGCGCCAGCGCTAGCAGCGAACCCAAGAGATCAGCTAATGTCTGCTATCAGGAGTTTTGGAGGCCGAGGGAACCTAAGAAAGGTAAGATGTTTGCTATTATACTTTTACTAAAAGTTGACTTATAACGGACTGTGGATGGCTCTTTATGACCTACTCAGAACTGCTTTCCATTTCACCCTGTTCCATTCGCTATATAGTATTTTATGATTTGCCTTATTTTCCATGTATCTTCCAAACCAAGTACGAGGGGGGACCCAAAAAAAACGGGAATTTCGTCGTAACTTCTTTATTTCTCAATATTTTTACACCAAATTTTCATCACCTTCAAAGTATTGTCCATGGACCTCAACGCATTTCTGCAAACGATCCTTTCATTGTTCAAAACAGTTTTGAAAATCACTTATCGGGATCTTCTTTATGACCTCCAGCGATTTTTGTTTTACCTCCTCCATAGTGGCAAAACCTCCTCCACTGGCTTGATTGCTGCTTTGATTCGGGGTCATAGCCATAGCACCACGATTCATCATTAGTAATCACCTTGGCAAAAAAGTCAGGGTCCTCTTTGAGCTGATTTTGAAGTTCAACACATGCCTCAAGTCGACGCTCCTTTTGCTCGTCTGTGAGAAGGCGAGGGACAAATTTGGCTGCAACCCTTCTCATGTGCAAATCTTCTGATAAAATCCTCTGAATTGAACTCCACGATATTTCAGACATCTCACAGAGTTGATTAATGGTTCGGCGACGGTCTTCGCGAGCGAGGGCATTGATTTTTTCGACGTTTTCGTCAGTTCTTGCCGTTGAGAGGCGTTCTGAACGGGGTTGGTCTTCTATTGACAGTTCTCCATTTTTAAAACGTGCAAACCACTCGTATACTCTGGTTTTACTTAGGGCAGCATCCCCATAAGCAGTCTTCAGCATTACAGTAGTTTCCGCTGCCGATTTCCCCAACAGGAAACCAAATTTCACAGCCGCCTCGATAATCTGCCATCACGTTTTCGCCGAACTGGAAAAAGTTGGTTTACTAAACAAACTCTCAAGAGCGAACCGATGCACTCACAGCGACACAACTTCGCACACTGACGCAGGTGACGCGATCGTAACGAACAATCGGTACAACAATGGGTTCCCCCACTCTCCCTCCCCACTGCAACACAATTCCCGTTTTTTTTGGGTCCCCCCTCGTATTTTGCAACGCTATTTATTCGATAATGTGTCGCAAGGAAAGCGCAATTGGTTATTGTGTACTAGGCAAACAAGAGCAGTTTGAAATAAGTTTGTTTACACAGCTCAAAGTATAAAATAATATCTTTAACATGTTCTTTAAGGGTGACCAAGTAAATTACTTCATGATTTGCTTGTTTTTCATCAATGTCAATGTTACGGGACCAGACGGTGGCTTTCTTTCCTATTCTTTTCGGAAATCTTTGAGGAATCGTTTGTTCTTCTAAACCTGGGCTTGTCTTCCAATTGGTTGTAATCCGATTCTGCAGAGCTTTTCCTTGACGACTGTAAGCTTTCTACATTAAGCTCACTGTACAGTTACATCACCTATTATGCAGTCTTTGATTAGTATATCGATAATGTTTCGTGCGAATCTTGGCTCGCAGTCATCCTTTCGTTTGCTTTGATTCTATTCTAATGGATGAAATCTTTTACAAGCTCGGTGACCAAATTAAGAACTTCCTTCACGTTGAGCTTTCACTTTCAAATTTCACTATTTAAAGTTAAACAAAGCAACTTACACAGCTTACTTCCATGGCGTCTCGGGGGCACGTTGGCTCAGTGGTAGAGCGCTTGCCTCTCATACATGGGGTCCCTGGTTCGATCCCCGGCCAAGTAAGTTTGTGGTGGATATCATCATGCTCGTAGGTTTTCTCGGGTACTCCCTTTTCTTTCCACTTTGTCATTCCACCAATTCTTCCATTATCATTTTCTTGCTTTAATCATGATCTTCCTTAGCCTAACGGGCATAATCGTGGGACGTTAATTCAAAGATTTTATTGTTTACTTATTTTTCTGTCGATGGCGTCTCATATTACACTGATAGTTTGGAGGAAATATGGAAAATGAAGCAAACCAGAAGATCTGATGTAATTTCAGAGTGAAATTGAGGGTAGCCACTTTTCTCTATCCTTGCTTGTAAGACAAAACTATTATAGGTATAGGAACACGACTAGTGTTGTGAAATCTCTGCTTTTTTCCTGCTACTGTTCCTTCTTCTGTCAACTATACTACTGAGTCATTAGAACCTTTCATGAAACTAATAGTCTTTTCAAAGTTTTTTAGTATCTGGCGGTAATTTCTTAGTGAATATGGTTTGTGAATTATGTAATACAGTTGCGTAGCGTGACAACAGTGAAGCAGATTAGGCGGATATTCCGCAAAATTTCCGTAAAAGGACACGCCAATACGAAAATGTTTTTTTCAGTAGGGGGACCTACATATACAACCATGATTTAACAAGTTCGTTGGTTTCTTTAAAAACAATAAATAAAGATCATAAACTGCTTTTGCTGTTTCAAGTTAAAACACTTTTCTTTGTGATTGAAGTTTTTATTTTATTTATTTATTTATTTATTTAATTTATTTATTTATGTATTATTATTATTATTACGTTTTATCAAACAAAAGAAACAAGAAAGGGAAGGAAGATTGTGGATAATCTATAGTTCACTGTATGTTAGTTGAGTCATATAACTAGAAATTGTCGTTTGTATTCGTGTATCCACAAAGCATGGAATACTCTAAAGTGTATGCTGCACACTATTTAGCGGAAAGAGCAAAAGTTGGGGTGAGTTATCGTAGTAATTTGTTCTTAGTGACTTAAAGAATTAGGGGAAAATTTAGAAATAAGTTCGGAACCTGGAAAGTGTGTGGTATGAAAGAAGGCAAGGAAATTATGTAATAATAATAATAATAATAATAATAATAATAATAATAATAATAATAATGATAAAAGTATCTCTTTCCCCCTAACTTGACTTCCAAAAGATATCTATGTTCATCATCATCTGTATGGCATTTTCTTTAAAAAAATGTAAAAAAAATGTAAAGATATAACTGAATATCATTTCCAAATTTTTGATAAAAATTCTATACACTGATTCCTATTATTACATTCAAATTGGACCTTGTGGTTGGTTAGTTTGTTTCTTTAATTATATGCATAATGCATATGCAGTTTATTATTATTATTATTTATATTTTATAATTCTACAGAAAGCTTATTAGAAATTTATTCTATTTTCTTTTTTCCCCTGTCAGTTTTGTTTCTTTTCACTCGAAATATTTTTACTCAGTTATCTGCTAACTTTCGTTTCGTCATATGATTCAAAATGATTGTTAAAAACTTCTGTTCTCGTAGGACTTTCCTAGTTCTTAATTTTTACCATACAAGAGAGAAATAAAAAAAAATTCTAGACACTATTTCCATTTAATGCTCGAAGCAACTCAAATCATCTGTCTGGGAGAACTTGTCAAATCAGTGTAAGAAAAGTTACTTGGAGTAAACGAAAACCGAACCCGAGAAGATGTAGTAAATATCGTAATAATAATATAAAAGTAAATACAGTGTGTTTCAGAAAGAATGACCTGATTTTTAAAAGTCCATATGTACTGATAAAAACATACTACAAAAATGATATAAATTGTAAAATACCCATAAAATTTTCAAGTTTTAGCTATGCTATTACAAATGCTCTATGCATCAATCAGCAGCAGCACTCCGCTCAAACGTTTGGCGAATTGTTCCCACCATTTCATCGGAACCTTTGCACGAGCTTCCTGTCTCTTCAAATTGGCGATACCAACGACGAAAGTTTTAGGGTGCAGGCAGATCAATGCCAAAACGCCGACGAAAAGTACGCTGGACCGAAATCACTGACTCAGTCTTTGCAAACTACAACATACAAAACTCCTTCTGTTGAGCGGACGCCATCTTACTTCTGACTGCAAACTGAGAAGACGCATTGATTGACATCTAACGGCAGTTTTCTGAAACTAGGTCACGCCCATTCAAACAACCCATGTCCTTGCCGGCACGTTCCATGTGCATAATTATTACCGTCCAAAATAAGGTCATTCTTAAGGTTAAATGTAACCCTATTGTATTGTGAAATACTACACTTTAGTTTGTTTTTTTTATTGTTGTTGTTTAGTTTTCAAATATGTAATTTTTTAAAAATAAATTCGTAATAAGAAACCAGTTAGTGTAATATTATAAAATATTACACTAACTGGTTTTTTATTACGAATTTATTTTTAAAAAATTAAATATTTGCAAACTAAACAGCCATTTGAAGTAATGACTTGTTTTTCCGTTGAAAATTTCCTTGCTTATTTCTGTGTTTTATTTTTTTTGTGCTGGTTATTTATCGATTTTTAAATGAAATAAGATATTACTAATATGTCCTAGTATTGAAGTAATTATTTCCTTTTAATATATTTTTTCTTTCTTTTTTACAGACTGGTTTAACTTTCAAGTGAAGGGGAATGTTAGGGTTTACTTATAAACTACATATTAGCCTTAGAGGTTCTTTCAAAAGGCTAAGTGGGGAAAAAGGATTGGTGCTGTACTATTGTCAAATGGACAACGACTTGTATAAACTTGAGTAAAAGGTGTTCGTATGAGCGAGCGAGCGAAAGAGAGAGAGAGAGAGAGAGAGAGAGAGAGAGAGAGAATTGCATGCATTTGAATGAATGTTTAAATGTGCGAAACCGAATGACATTGTATTCAAATGTGTAAAAGCTTATCTAATAATATTGAGGATTCTAATATATTACAAAGGAAATATATATATTCATATAAATATTAAAGTTGAAGTATAAAGTACATGTATTCCTACATGCATATATTTACACATATGTATAAAAAAAACTAAACTATAATTTTTGAGATTTGAACTATACAACTAAATTTTTTCTTTTATAATTGTTATAAATCATACTAACTACGAAGCAATGTTTAGGTTATATATGTATATGAAAGAAGGAAAATTTTATTGGATTTTGTGTATTATCTTCTGACAAATCTTTCCTGTCATTCCAACCATTGAAATTTTCAGTGGAATATTTTTATATAATATAAATTACTCTCTATATTTTTCATAGACAGCTACTTGCTGAAACTTAATAGCCACATATGTAAACTATGTTTGTAGTATTTCTGTATGTAACCGTGTAATAATCGTGTAATATCGTATTATACAGTGCAATCACCCTTAGAATGAAGGGTTATCCTATATATGAATGCTCATACAACTGTGGTAGTATAGCTACTCATGTTACTTAAAAATTGTATGTATGGTCCCAATTGAAAACACAAGGCAAGGGTAAAGTATTGAGTAGTTCGTAATTTAGTTAACATTTATTTGTGAAATTACCATTTAGAAAAAAAAAAAAAAAAATCAGATTGAATTTTTGTTGAAATTTTTAGATCCCTTGTGTTGTATTAAGTCCGGTAAAGTTGTAATGTATAGTAAAGAAATGTATCATACTTTATATAAATACTGCAATAAATTGTTTCTTTACAAAATCATCTTGTTTGTTAATTTTCTGTTACTTGTAACCTAAACTCATTGAATCATGTAAGCTGTTTTGAAGATAAACACTATTCTAGTGGAATTATTTGTTGCTTAGCTCAGGTTGTTGCATCGTTCTGTAGACCTCCTACTACATACCTCGGACAATTTTCTGATAACTTTGCGTAAGCATAGACGTAATATTCCAGTATTTTCGTGGTATGTATTTTTCATTGATTTGTACAATTTACAGTATCAATGTAAGTGAAACTGAAGAAAATGTGTATTGAAATTGTAGAATTTATTTCCCTTTCCGTGACAATGGATTTTCCCTGCAGTTCTAAAGCTGTAGTTGAGATCACTTTAATTCTTAGTTCATACTCCTACAAAAATACACTATATAACAAATGTCTTGCTGTATTTATAAAAGAAAATATTGTGTAAATTGAAATAGTGACAGATTTTAAAACACGGGGTAATAATTTTAGTATATCTTGTTTGGTCTTCTACCCAAAATTGTTATAAACTAATAACGTCCGGCTAGTATCACCACCTTAACATTTACTGCTCAACAAACGTTTATACTACTTTTCTCTGTAATTAGGTAATTAAACGTTCAAACATCTGCTACTATAAGGCAAGTTATTGACTGAAAAAGAACGAACGGAAAAGCCAGGTCATTAAACTCAAAATCTCATATAATGTAATTTGTGATATCGTAGTCCAACAGTTCGAAAGATTTCTGTAGTGTTCAACTAACGTGAAATTGAATAAAACTGTCTCCAATCATCAGAGGTGTAACATGCTCCTTCGCTTTCCAAATACTTGAAAATAGTATTAAAGTTTCTGCACTTTTAGTCTAAATTTTGAGGATACTTATACTTATCTTCCATTTTTAGGTCATAACACTGAGGTGAAAGTGTGTTATTGAAAGCCTATAATTTGCAGAGATGAACGCAGGAGAAAAAGAATCTAAACTATTTGTCGCTAAACACAAAAAAGATAGTCCTTCTATTTTAAGTTGAATAATTAATTATTTTATCCATGCATTTGGTATACTTAATAAATACATAAATAAATAACATCTACAAATTTTGGGATAACCAACCCTGCTATTCTAGTTGATGGCATTGGCGTGGAGAATGCGAAAGAATCTGTCTAACGTTACTTGAAATTAAAATATACATGAAAATCAAATTTTAAAATAAAATACCTTAAAATATTAAGTTGGTGCTAATGAAATGTCTGACCTTGGCGAGTCGTTTCCAAAGGCCAAAAAGGTGAAAAGTGCAATGCCTAATTAATCAAAATAGTAGCCACCGTCTGCAATCACATACTTTAGTTAACTATTCGACTCTGTGACGAAGGAAGTCTGGAATCTCCGATGCGAAGTAGTACTCAACCGCATGTTGCACCGCCCGATCATCATGGTCTTCCCTGCCAAGAACTGATAAGAGATTCCGGAGGAAGTGGTAGTCAGAGAATCAGGGGAATACGCTAGATGAGGAAGAGTTTCACACTTTTCATAGATCGTCTCACTGTGCTTTGCGCGACATGTGGGCAAGCAATATCATGTAATATGAGAACCATGTCAACTGATCATTGCTGGATGCTTGCGGACAACTTGATGCATGTCAAATTCAAGATTGTAACGGTCTGATCTCGCCTGAAAATGATATGATGGATTACTCCACCATGGACCACCACACTAGCAACAACACATTTTTTTGGGGTGAAGTAGTGGTTTAGGAAATTATCCTGGAGTTGATCACGATCCAACCGTTATCCTGACCGTTTTGAATTGTCATAGCATGACAATCAGATGCAGGAAACTTTCCCAGTTGTTGCTTAACATTCTGGGAATTACACATCTCGAGGTGTCGATTCTTATTGGCTGGTGTTAGTTCATGTAGCCGTCGTGAGTTACTTTTTCACCTTACAGGTGCACGGAGGTGCGAAACGACAATCATATGGTGTATAACTAACTCGTCTTCAATGGCACGAACATTTTCCTAGGATCTGCTTCCACGGTGTTCTGATTAGTTTACCCAAACTTGATGTTGGTCGGTGCCTATGGAGCTTATTTTGCAACACTGTCACCAAAACAAACCGTCGGCGAATGGTGTGTTCATTAGCCCTTCCTGTCCCAAATGTACTGTTAACTTTTTTCGGCTTTCTGTGCAATGTTCGTAAAGAAAAATAATTCGCAATTGTGTTTTCTCTATGGTGCACTTCCATACGATACTGTTCAACAGACGCTGCCTTCTGACTGGATACCCCAGCCTGGCTGCGGTATGTGTACAGATTGCCACATTAGACGCGCGACCTTATATCATCCCTGTGTTGTGTTGCTGAGGTGAGTTTCCACCAGACTTCAAAGTTGACATTTCATTTGCACCAATCTGATATATTTAGCTTTCTGGACAATGCTTATCGGGTCTATCTCTTTTCAGCAGCTGAATTAGACATTGTATTACTACTTTAAATTTGACTAACAAGTTTGAAATTTGAAATATACTATAGCAATCATAAATTGTGCAGTATTTATGAACAAATCAATATTAATTCTCATTACAAGTAGACTTAACATGTGTCATACTGCTTGTCAGCATATTCAGTTTATTGCAAAGTAGAGAGAGATTTGTAAAACGTAACGTTGGCGGAAATATCCAATATAGGTACAGGAAGAGTACAAAATTTTGCTCTGAAAGCTACTTGTATACTACAGTTTTCCTATACAAAAGCACATTAAGATACAGAGGAATCCACCCAAGCTACAGCTATCCGTTCAAATCATGTTTACATTCTACAAAAGCTGTAATATTTTGCTATATATCGTTTGATAAAACTCTGGTATTCTCTGCACTTAGGGTGCTAATGGAAAAGTACAAATACTGCATCCGTTGTCGATTGTCGTGGTATAAAACCAAATTAGTTTTGTCATTTCAGTCTCTTCCCTCTCTACCACTCTCTCCCAAACTTCATTGCATGGTTCTAACAAGGAACGGACATGAACGTATCAACCAGACATCCGAATCAAACCTAGTCCATTCGATAAACATTACAAAGATATGTTCATACACAAAAAAATAGGTGCCATGGACAACGGAGTAAGTCTCAGAGGTCCATTTAACCGCGTTAGTATAAAGAAAATCGTAGATTCGCAGTGAAATAGCTATTGCATCAACACTGTTCATTGGAAAGTCATGGTTTATAGTTCATCCTCTTCAGCATGAAACAAGCTTTCCAGGGGTGCTATGTATTGGACCCATAACGTACTTGAACAGGGAAAATTGGAAGAATGTTGGGAAAGTTCCCTTCAGAAATACCTCCCATCAATTTTGGACCCCTCTGGAGTGGCCCCGGATGAAAGCACACAATCCAAATGTATCTCGAAAAATACTATAAAGGATAAGAAATGTGTATACCAAGTTTTGTTTTGATAGACAGAATAGATGTGAGGGGAAAGTCTGTATTGGTATACAAGCTTTTCCCTCATGCCTATTCTCTATCAACTAGTGGTGGGCACAAAAACCGGTTTTTCGGTTTTCTTCAGAACCGGTTCGGTTTTTCACCTCATCCGGTTTCGGTTTTCTTCAAAACCGGTTCGGTTTTTCACCTCATCCGGTTTCGGTTTTCTTCAAAACCGGTTCGGTTTTCTCCGAAACCGGTTATCGGTTTTCTCCAAAACCGGTTCGGTTTTTCCTCATTCGGTTTCGGTTTTCTTCAAAACCGATTCCGTTTTTTTTTTTTTTTTTTTTCAAAATTTGTTCTACTTCTGACCAGAATGGTGTTTCGTTGTTCTCCGGAAACCGAATCCATTTCCACAGAAATAGTCTTATGTGTTTTCGAAAAGTTTTCACCGAAACCAGTTTCGGTGAAAACCGAACCGGTTTTGGAGAAAACTGAAATGTCGGTTTTTCGGGTTTCGGTTTTTATAAAAACCGGTTTTGCCCATCCCTACTATCAACACAAAACTTGGTATACACATTTCTTATCTCTTATAGTATTTTTCGAGATACATTTGCATTGTGTGTTTTTACCCGAGGCCACTCCAGAGGGGTCCAAAGTTGATGGGAGGAATTTCTGGGGGGAAATTTCCCGACATTTTCCCAATTTTCCCTGTTCAAGTATGTTATGGATCCCAATACATAGCACCTCTGGAAAGCTTGTTTCATGCTGAAGAGAATGAACTATAAACCATGACTTTCCAGTTGACATGTTCATGTCTGTTCCTTGTAAGTTTAATTCCCCTGTAGTTGCCACATTGTTGTATATCTCATTTGTTTTTATAAACTGGCACAACGTACCTGCTTCCTCATTCTTTTGGTATATTTCTGTTCCTAATATTCTATTAAAAAGTCGAGTAAACCACTGCAATCCTTCTTTACCTAAACTTTTCCATGCTTCAATACGGATATTATCCGATTCTGGGGTTTCACCAGTTTTCATCTTTTTTTCATGGCATTTTCCACCTGCATAGTCACAGGCCGAATAAGTCTTTGATTCATGAATAAAGTTTTGCAGTTTCACTTAAGTTTTCTTCATTGAGGAGTTTCTGGAAATACTTCTTCTATCACTTCTTTATCTTCTCACTTGTCAAGGTACACACCACTTGTTTACACCCACTTTTAACAGTTAAAAACATTTGTCAATCCATAGATAAACTTCGTTATAGTAGTTAGTACATCTCCGAAAACAAATTGAGGGGTATTAGGATATGATTGCAAGTGACTACTATAGGCACACTGGACGATAGTGGAAACCGAAAAAGAATGCGTACATTGTGGTAGCTGTGATCGTAAAATAGGAAGAGGCCAAAATTGAGTATTTTGAATCTTTCATTTCTGCATTCAGCCAGCAGACTAAAGTGATATAAATGACTGGAATTTTAAAATATATTCGAATCTCTTTACCACTAAACACGGGGGCTAGGAGGATGCTTCAGTTGACTTTTTGACAGAAACTAAAATGTGATTGAGGAGCAAAATCCTCTCAGATAATTCGCACCCTGTATATTTGGATTACATATAATACTTAAATGATTATTTATAACACATGTTGAAAGCACTAAATAGAAGTTGCGATCTTTTCAGTCTCAAATGACTCTCATTCGAGTGTAGAGAAGGTAGAAGAATAGTAGGGATGAATGACAAACTGTCTGATCGTACACAATAGTACTTGTCCGGCTTTTCAATACGCATTGAGATTCCTTCGTTCTAACTACATAATAAACATTATTTCATCTAAAGAAAAGAAATATTTAATTCAATTATATTAACAAAATGCAATACTCTACTTCAAAATTCTAGAAGTACAATGTAACAAATTTTGTTCCCTCTTTTTAGTGTTAGTTCAAGTCCAATCATACAAAATATCAGGAATATAGTGAAAAAAAAAAATATATATATATATTTGTAGCTAATTCAAATGTATGGATCGCTGTTTTGTTGTACAAAACAAATTTACTCAGACTGCGCACTAATTCTTGTGTATATTTCTGTATGATAATTTTCTCTTTAACCCTTTAAGCTGAACTTTCAACTGATTCTTGATCCTTCGATCCTGGTCAAGTATCATCAATTCGGATTCACTATCTGAACTATTTTCTGATTTAAAATGAAGTGTCTGTAAAGGAAACATAACAATTAATACAATATGAATTAATTTCATTGTAATTTGCTTCTGAGAAAGTACTGAAATAACTAGAGCTCAATTGTAATATATAACAGAACGAAGAAAAAAAAAAAACAAAAAAACATAACGGTGTCGATTCTTTGCAATTATCCGAATTTCTGCACCGGTAATCCTCTTTAAACGATGAGGTAACAACAGCTTAAGAAAACCTGCGCATTAGAACATTATATGTTTGTATCTTAAAAACCTCTTGGGACCACTGTCCACTTTGCAAAACAATTTTTTTTTTAACGTCCCCCATTATAACATTTTTCTTCTTTCTTACCGTTTGATGTTTTCGACATAAATAGTAACTAATAATGCATTACTGCTTATGACATTAAATTACTAAAAATGTAGTGACCAATATGCTTCATCTTAGAAACTGGTATTACTATACTAACTTTGATGAAAAGATTTTCAAGTGTATGCTCGAATAACATTATGCACTGTTTCATTCAATTTCATATAGCAATGTACGATTGTATACGTATGAAAATTGGCATTACTTATTAAGAGATTTATTATCTTAATAATGATCTTACTGTAATAAAACACTATAGAATTTACAAAATAAAAATACAAAATAAAAATGGTAAATAAATGTGAAGGATGAACCTGGAACATTTTTGTTGCTTTGTTAATCTCGGGTTCAAATTTTAATCGCCGCGCTATTATATGCAATCGGTACTTTTTTCTTTGAAAGCAAATTCGCGAAACCATTCAACTCACACTCAACTAAATGGGAAGATGGAAATGCAACTAGAAATTTCTGCACTGTTTTCCATAATCCAGGGTAGAGGATTCTTTGTGAGGGCAGCACTTTTGGTATTCACTTTTTGTTTTGAGTTCACTTGTGAATTCCATTTATTTCCCTTCCAAAAATGATCCTCAATATTTAAATGCGATAAGGGATCTAAAATACAATTAGGGATAGTCATGTTTAAAATATCCTTGAATCACTCACTGAAATAGATATGAAGAACCTCCAAATGTTGGCAGTATGTAACTTTTCCTTTTTGACACACACTGCTGATAAATTTGGGAAATGGCAAATTCACCTCTGGCTTGATTCCACTTGAACAAAAGAAGTTTCCCCACAGACGGCAATGACATTTTTTTGTTTTAATGAAATTCAACTCATCACTTTGCAATTGTAGATTGACTTCACTAAATATTTTATACAATCCGTCGTCTCTGTTTTCTAAAAATTCTAGTAATAAGTCAAAGAGACTGTAAAATCGATTCAGATAATTATTTTTTGAGACCCAAGGAACTTCTGTGTGAAGCAGCAAGCGGATGAAAAATTCATCGTTTTCACTATGAAGTTGGATAAACAATCCGCCATCCAATGAATTGTTTCTAAACTTAGACTGTTCTAATAACGTAATGGAGCGACGTATGCAGGCGTTCACTCAGATTCTTCGCAACCACTTTTACAGGGAAGCAAATTTCAACCTTATGAATTAAATCTATACAAGGATGGCAAAATATAACGTTTTTTTATTTATTTATTTTTCGCCCCGGAAGTTAGTCACACTGAGATCTATATGCTGAAAGCAGATGGTAATAACTTAATTAAAAAAAAATAGCAATGCCCACTAATGAATTGAAAATATTTTAAACTTAATTTAAAACTTTGTAATTTGTTCTCTTGTAAATCTGCATCTGTAATCATCCTCACTTCCGTTAAGTCTTTAACCCTATCGTAACCCTAACATCAACAAATTCTACTTTCACTGCTTTCTCTTTGAGACATTTGCTGGGAATTACTCCAACGCCATAATGACTGCCCTTCTTATAAACGTGGAATCGTACAAATATCAATTAAACAACAGCATATATTATATGACTATCAGAAATCACGTGAAGAGGCTATTTTACGAAACTACCAAACGAGGAGAACCAGAAAGAAATACTGTATATGAGGGTGAAGTGGTAACAGAAAAAAAGTGGAAGAGATAAGTAGGATAAAAGTGGAAAACGCAATGAGGAAAATGAAAAGAGGGAAAGCAATGGATACGCAATGGATACTGATCAAATCTCCGTAGAGGTTTGGAGAAGCCTGGGTAAAGAAGAAATAGATATCTTACAGAGTCTCATGAAAAAGTTGGGAAACGGGAGAAAATGTTGAATATCTCAAGTGGAACTGTTCCTTTATATTATACTTGGGGTTTGGAGTTAATGTAAAGTTGAAACAGAAGAATTATATTTTAAACAAAGGTTACAAAATTTAAATACTTTATTGGATGTTTTGCGTAATATTAATAATTCAAGAATACATTAAATATCTCCATAATTCTGTTGAGTAAATTGGTCGATTTCTTAAACCTGTTATCTGCACTTGCGAAATTATAAAAAAAAAGTTACGGTTAGGTTCTGTTAAACATGATTCTGACGACACAGCATTTTTAAAAATATTTATACAATGTATTATCAGGTTTTATAAGTTTTAATTTAAGAACTCTACAAAATAACTTTTGAGGTTTATGGTAATGAATTCGATAGCTAGGAAGCAGATCACGTCCAAGAAGTTATTACGAACAGTTCGAAAATGCTGTGTGTTGAGCATATCTGTTGTATGTATGAGTGGTCATTTAGCTCCAAAAAATACGGCATTTTGGGAGGGCTGCATTTGTATCCTTTCCGCCATTGGTTACAATTATGGCTATATAAGTAAACAGTGTATGACAAAAGGTTTCCGTATCTCAAAGCAAGGGATCAACGCTGTAGTGAATCATAACAACACTGGCACCCCTGCTGTTTCTGGACCCTCCAATACTGAGCATCGTAGATATCGAAAGCTCGGGTGGATCTCCGATGTGGTGCAAAAAGTGTTTTTCTTGGTGTTCGTGAGAATATTCCGTCTCAAAGAACAATAGCAAGGACTGTACAACATTCCTCCGCTGCTGTACATTGCCCAAGATTTACATTTGATAAAGAAGCAAGTTCATCTACTCCGTCCCTCACATAACATCCAGTCGAAAGCTGTACGAATGCCATCTTTCAGGAGACAGGTAGTTTACAGTGACTTTGGACGAAGTATGGCTGTATCTGTCGGAATTTGGCAAAAAGAGAGCCATCTTCTAGCGTCTCTGTGACATATCTCGCATCGTCATTCACCAGGACAAAACGTCCAGTCATACGGTGAAGTAAACGGTGACGTACATGGAACGAATAGTATGTGAAACGAGAATGCAAGCAATCTCTTTTACAGATATTCCTGTGAAATATTTTAATATATCCCTCATGAATATTTTCCATGTGCAAGCTTTGCTTTAGTACACTTAAATCCAATTAAAACTACTAGCTGAGCAAAACCATACGTTTATTGTAAAAATTAATAACGTGTAACAGTTTCGCCAACTATCTACTTGGTTTCATCAGACACTAACTGATGAAGCCAAGTGGATAGTTGACGAAACTGTTACACGTTATTAATTTTTACAATAAACGTATGGTTTTGCTCAGTGAATAGGCTTAATCGAATCCCTCATGAATTTTTGTAGATTTCCGTTGTCGAAACGAGGGTTGGGTTATCGACAGCCACGCACACTCGACAGTCTTTGGTAAGTTTCTCAAGAGGAATGGAACAGATTTAATCAACCTATGCTCCAATGCAGTCTCTTTCAGCAGAAAGTGAGGTGCAGAGAGATAGCTAACAGACAGGGTTGGTACAACGAGCACAATCATCTGTGTGGAGTCGTGGTATTTTTTTAATCTGATAAACTTGCCAAATTCGTTACCAAAAATTTGAAATGATCGTTTGTATTACTGTACGCTCTAGTTTTGAGGTTTTGTATTTAAATGATTTTAGATAAGTTCATAGTAGACTTGACATCATAATTTATCTCGGCAGACCGAATTTCGTACTGTAGTGAAAGACAGGTTTATTGTATTTCTTTCTAAGATGTATATTCTGGTGGTGGTGTAAACGGTTTGAATATGACATTCTTTTTTTCTTCTTCTTTCTTTCTACTTTATCATCACGAAAAATGGATCAGCCCAGATCTCGAAATATAGATACTTCATAACTCTCTGCAGGCACACATGGAAGTTCATGAACTCTGCAGGCACGCATGGGAGTTTACTCTCTGTTTTTGAAATCGATTGTATTCTATAGAAATGACAGCTTTCGATGGCTTTGTTCTGTAAGAATGTTTTCGCGCACAGCTTTATTGACTATTTGATGTATAATGGAACATACTCTATAGATACTCGTTGAATTTTTCATTTATTTATAGACAAAATACTCAGTACTTCCATGAAATGGTGTCCTTCAGGCCAAATTTGTATTGCAAATATTCACATTAAAAGAATGCTTGGAACCAGTGGTTGATATTGAGGATACAATAGGAATGTAGATGAGACAAATTTGTTTGCTTTTCTCCAAGGTTTCTCAAATTGGAAATAATAAAAGCTTTCCTTTTTATTTCATTATATTCGAAATCATTTTCTTTAGTGTTCGATAAAGCTTACTAGAATAAGGAAAAGTCTTGAGAGTTTGCTAAGCATATATATATATAAAGGGGCACGCATTGTGATGTAATGCTGTTTTACTAGTGATTATTCTCATTATTTTGAAGAATATGAATTGAAGATTTTGGAAGTACATTTAAGAGTACCTTTGACCAATTGTTGTTGTGCTAAATTACACTTATACATGGTATTTATTAAAACATGGTGTAAAGAGTTAAATCAGAATACTGGGTGACATACATTATATCAATACAAGAATTTTCTTTGTTGTAAAAGATTCTGACTAAACTTACCAACTTAAGTACAAGTGAAGATTTATTACTACACTCTTCATAAGAATCTTGAATTCTGTTTTCTTCAATATCCTTGCCCAGCTGAACTGAGAGTTCACCTTGGGATTCCATTGGTTGGTCAGGCTTTGTCAATCCAGCTTCTTTGCCCAAGTTTTGTCCCAATCTCTCTAGAAAATTCTGAAATGTAAAATTTTCAGTAGTATAGTTACATATAATACTGGTTAAAAGAAACAGAAGAATAACTCAGAGATTTATTCATTTGATTGTGCACAGTCTCTCAGTACTTTCAAGTTTAAATCTACATAAACCTATTAATAGTTGTATAATATTTTATTAAAAATTATTATATATTTTCTATTGGAGTAATGCATGAGAAAAGCTCACGTATAACAGAACGGTGGCACGCATGGTGTTGTGTTCAATTCCTTTTGGTATTGACTTAGCTTTGTAAGGCAAATGGGAAGCGAATTTCTGTCTTGAAAATTAGAAATATTTAGAAGTACCACGTTTCATCCACTTGAATGTGCATAGCGGCTGGACATAGTCCTTAATAGGTTGTAGTGCCAGGAAGTTTAGTTGAAATACATGAAAAAAGACCTGGTCAGACAACATATTTTGCGAAGGACGATCTCATTTGCGAATGTTTTCTTGTGGCGCTTGTGTTTCTTGTTTGAAATCTTACCATTTCTTAATTTGTATTTCTTCTTATCTCTTTTAGGTTAAGCAAAAGTAAAGTACTAAGACGTCGTATCAAAGATCTTCTTGCTTAGACAGTCAGCTACCGTCTAATTTTCGGAAGTTGCGTCTGCCATCCTCATCCAAGCTATATGCTGAAATCGGGTATGAAACTTAAATAATGAAAGGGCTAAAATACTTACAGAAAGAAACCTCGCTTAGTTTTTGCCTAGATATAAAAATTTACATCTGTACCGACTTGCTGCTAGTGCATATCTAGAACCAAGAAGTTCGTTATAAGTTTGTACATTTTCAAAATTTTATGTCCAGGTAAAAAACTAAACAATTTTTCTTTCTGATTCTAACTTTTTCAGCATTTGAAATCTATACCGATACTAGCATGTAGCTAAGATGAAAATAGCAGTCTCAACTGTCGAAAATTAAGTCGACACATTCAACCATACTTCAGAGGTACGATTTCTTAGTGTTTTAAAATATAATATGTTATTCGTTGTATGAGTACGTGAGAATTTAATTATTTCATTTATACATTCTAGTCAGAATCAGTGTTTCTTGCAGACTCCTAATGAAGAATGTAGCATCACCCAAGTCAAGCGAATATCTTGAAACAAAATATGTCGTAAGCATTTCTTTGACAGAACTGGTGTAGTGTGGTGTTGCGTATCATAATTTAGTACTAACGTTTCTTTCCAAATACAATGTTGTGAATGATTTCTACTGAATATTTTGAAATTTTTATCGCGTTGATTGTTTTGTTTCAATATAAATACCTACCAGAATATTCATCCAATACTGAATATTGAATTGGGGAGAATTTCTTTTCGTCTTATCATCTATACATTTTGGAAGGGCAAGTTCTTTGTTGTGACAAGTAATGATTCCTGCCTGTATTTGTAGTTAATTAATATTTAAGATTTGCACGCATCTGTATTTATATTTGTATTTCCTTTTTCATCCTGTGAGCACAAGAATATGTACTACACACATGATCAGTTTTGCAACCTTGTATAAATATATAATATTGCTACAATTACATAATAATTAACATCATCTTCGTATATTGCAAGTTATGTACGAGGGTCATCCAGAAAACAAAGACCGTTTAGTTATACAAAATGAAAAACAATATTATCGGAAAAAACAATTCTGTTACATACCTGAAGCTTCTTTCACTTCTCTACATGATCACTCCTACATTTAAATATTTGTCGTATCTGATCACAAGTTTCAGAATTCCCATGTTGTACTCTTCTGCCGCCAGTTGGTCGCTGCACGCTCCAAGTCTTTATCACTTCCAAAACGTTTACCGCCCAGGAACTGTTTCAGTTTAGGGAAAAGGTGGAAATTACTAGGAAAAAATCCAACAATAGAACATTTTTACGATCCCAAAAGACGGTTGCCATGACCTTTCGTGTTGAGAGAGTCCATTTGAACTTTCTCGATTTTCTGGGTGATGAGGAATGATGCCACTCAAGTGATTGGCACTTGCTCTCTGGGGTGGTGTGAGACATCCAGGTCTCATCCTGTCACAATCCGATCAAGAAAGGCGTCTCCATCTGTGTGATATCGTGTCAAGAATATCAATGCTTGAATGCAGTGTCCATCTGGCTTAAAAAACTGGCGGAAGAAGAGTATAACATGGGAATTCTGAAGCTCGTAAACAGATACAACAAATGATTAAATCAAAGTGATATTATGTGGAGAAGAGGAAGCTTCAAGTATGTAACAGAATTGTTTTTTTTTTAAATAAATATTGTTTTTTTTTTCATTTTGCATAATTAAATTTATTTTCTAGATGACCCTCGTATATATGATTTATCCTCTTCCGATTCGCATACGGTGGTGTCTTGTAATCATTAATGAATTTAGTGGCCGATTTGTAACTTTTTTCAAGTATTTTCTATAAAATGCTTTTCTCAGTTCTTATTTGTTCATACTACTTTGAAATTAACATATGGTTTGAACTTCATTGTGGGAAATATCACGCAAGGAAATATGTGTACAGGCTATACTTTTATTTATGTATAAAAAGGAAGTGGGAATGAGTCCGGATTAGTTTTGGCTATGACCCTAACAGTCTTACATACACATAATTTTGAAAATTCCTGTGAGAAAGCCCAATCAGAACATCTGTTAAGTAAGTGGTTCCCAACTGGTATGTCGCACAGCCCTATAAAGTGTGTTGCGAAAGTTTAGAATTTAAAAACCATGAAGCATTCAATAAAGTTAAAATCAATTACAAGATATAGAGTGAATCAGTCAACGATTCCAGCAGTAATAACAATGCTCAATACTACATACAGTCATTACTTTACAGAAACTTATATTATTATTAATTTTAAAAATTAAACAAATGTGTCGCGGCAGTTCAGAAAAGTGTGTCGTCAGTCAAAAAGGTTGGGAACCACAATGTTAAGACACCAGTGCAGTGTTTCTTATAAGGGCTAACAAAATAGATTTTTTAAAAGTAGAACACTGCGACTGGTTTCTTACGTGTTTGTTTATCAGTAACAAACAAATTACACAGTACGGTAAAACCTCGTTAATTGGACCCCAATAAGCCAGGCTTCGCTTAATCCGGACTGCAAAAACAAATTAAGGTTTTGTATGTAGCTAGAAGTCAATAAATGCATTCGTTACGGTTAAGAATATTATACTGTATTTGCCCATTGTTGTGGATACTACATTTCAAACTGTTCCAACAGACATGTAATTCAAACCAACTTCTGTAGAAAGAATTTCAAGTGATGCAGATCCAGTATAACGAGATACTTTGTATCGGCTCATAATTACATATATCTCGGGCAGAAAGTGCTTTTACACCAGCACTATACCTGTTATAATGTTAATCAAAAATAATAAAAGAAGAATGTTTTAATATATAAGAAATATACATTATTGTCTGGTTGGTTGCTACGTCGTTGTTTATAGATACTCAGTTAACATGTTGGATTGCAAGTCGGTTTGTGTGAATATACATTAAAAAGGAGTCAAAGAATAAATTATTTAACATTCATCATAGACTTGTAATTTCAGTAGAAAAGGTGAGCATATTAGTGAATATAGCTTCAGAAGATATTTTAAAGTGAAAACGATTATTGCCACTGAAGATATAACTGAACCAGGGTTAACGACTACCTTTGGTGAGTCGTTGTAAAATTTTTGGTTTACCTCACCCGGGATTCTTGTAAATTCATATCCCGAAGTATAAGTAAGGGTGAATTTACCTTAGTAAGAAGGTTCATGAATACGAACTCAACTATTCTTAGAAGTGGTAGAGTAATTACAAGAAAAATCATGATTGGTGAGACAGTAGAGAATGAAACTGTTGATGATGCTAACAACGGGCAGAATATAGCTCCTATTGCACCCGGAATGTTGACATTAGAAGACCGAATTCTACTAGCATTACAGCGACAGGAACAACGACTAGAACAAAATTTAACTCAGATGTCCAAAGAGTTAAAACAATTGGTACAGCAAAAATCCGAAGAGTTGAATGGACGATTAGAAACACAGTATGAGGAATTGGGTAGGCAGTTAGAACAAATAGATAAAAGTCCGAAGAAGCGAAACAATCTATAATACAAGCTGTGACAGATATTACGTTACAATTCGACGAGAAGTTAAAAAGATTATCTGAAGATTGCAAGGATAATTACAATCATGTAATCCAAGAAGTTAATATTGTAAAAAAAGATCTTGAAGTAATAGAATCTTCTGTTCGTCAACAAAAGATTCAGGTGACAGATAATTCTAACCAAATACGTGCAAATGCACAATTGATATCTACCTTACAGGAAGAAATTAGGACGTTACAGATTAAAGATAATGCATATGACAACAACATGGTTAATGATCGTTTGGGGTTCTCTCATTCACAAGAGATGACCTCGCATTCACCCGAAGCATATCGACAAGGACCTTGCGCTATCTCTTCTTCAAGTAATTCATCCGATGAGGATATTATTTTGGAAAGAATTCAACCAAGAAATACAGATGGGCGGAAAAGAGATGGTGGAACCACACATAACGCAGTAGGTAGAAATTTTCACTCAACACGAACACGAAACGGTGAAAGAAATGTAAAGTTAAGTGTAAAAATGAGCGAAATACGTGCTATGAGTAAATTTAGTGGTAGATGTAATGAAAATGCTACTTCTTTTCTAGAAAAATTTCAGGACGAATGCAGTATAATGTGTATAGATAAATCTCAATATATGAAATTAATCCCTCATTTATTACTTCCACCGTGTTCTTTATGGTTTAAGGCAGTACGTGAACACGTCAACACATATGAGGAATTCAAGGCAGCGCTGATTGCAAATTATGAGAATGACTTTCTACTTGCAAACAGAGACGCTACGATTAGAAATCAACCTTTTAATCCTCGCTTGCATAAATCTGTTGTTGATTTTGTTGTGAATACGTATAATGAATTAAAAACCGTAAATCCGCTACAATCTGAATCTAGAGTGATCGCATCTATTCGAAATCTACTACCGTTTAAATTACAACAAATCCTGTTTTCTACGCAATGCATGACTTTTAATCATCTATTGATGCTTGTTCAATGTTATGAAACTCAATACCAGGCACAGAATCATCAAGCGGGAGTAGGCAAAATTAAAAACAATTCAGATAACTTTAGATCAGTACCAGTCCGGAATCTAAATATCCGTAATGTAGACGATACGGAACATAACCTAAATCGAGTAAATTTAAACAATCAGAACAATCAGAGTAGGCAAAGATATGATGGGAACACACCTAACCTAACTAATCGTGACTATAATTATGTCAGACCATTTAACCAAAGTAGATTCAAAAATAGACGAAATACATGGCGAAATTCTAGAAATACTGAAAACTACATTGATAGACGTAACCGTAGTTCAAGAGATGGCACTTCGTATCAAAATCAAAACAATGACACAATTCCTGTACAGAATAATGATGTGAGACATAATCATGATTGTGCGGTACAATGTACTTTATTAGAATCATATACAAGTACGAATCTAAACTGATTGCAGTTGATGTGGTAGGGGTTAAACCCATATCAGCTATTGATTCTTATGAATATTTATGTGTGAAAATAAATTTAATTTCTTCTTTTCGTTCACTTGAACATAGATTATTATATCTACCATACGGGAAGATGTTAATGTTGTTATTGATTAAAAACAAAGGTTATTTATATTATATTGATTTATGTTGAAACTTTATTGTCAAAGATTATATTCAGTAGAAGGTTCATTCTGTTAAGCTAATTATCCGACGACTGTACTCATGTGTAACCTTATATGATATTTGGATAAGATTCTTTTGTATCATGACGCCTTGTTGAGATGATGTATACCTTAAAATACCATCTTACGTAATTGTTATATAATGCGCCCTGGAAAGAGCAAACATCTTTTTTCCCATGACCGTTTTTAATGATGAATGAAATCGTTGATCATTGTAATTTGTGTTTTAAAATATAATTATCTCTTACACTTTTGATTTCGCATCCTTCGTTGATTGTATTAGTAAGCGACGACATTTTTTTATGATAAAAAAAAATAATAATAATGGAATAAAAGTTTTATTATAAATGTATTTATATGAAGGAAACTTAATGAAGTTATATATGAAGGGCGATCAAAATGTAAAGAATAGCACTATTCTTATGTCATTATTATAAACGGACCAGTGGTTCTTAAATATAAAAGTCAAGCTCCATTGTAACTTTTATATGTAGTCCCTTTATCGGGCGACATTTTATATAACGAGATACTTTGTATCGGCTCATAATTACATATATCTCGGGCAGAAAGTGCTTTTACACCAGCACTATACCTGTTATAATGTTAATCAAAAATAATAAAAGAAGAATGTTTTAATATATAAGAAATATACATTATTGTCTGGTTGGTTGCTACGTCGTTGTTTATAGATACTCAGTTAACATGTTGGATTGCAAGTCGGTTTGTGTGAATATACATTAAAAAGGAGTCAAAGAATAAATTATTTAACATACATCATAGACTTGTAATTTCAGTAGAAAAGGTGAGCGTATTAGTGAATATAACTTCAGAAGATATTTTAAAGTGAAAACGATTATTGCCACTGAAGATATAACTGAACCAGGGTTAACGACTACCTTTGGTGAGTCGTTGTACCAGGTCCATCGGAATATATAGGGGTATAATGTATGTACGCACTATACTGTTTTAAATTTATTTTACTGTATAGTAGTATACGTATTTAGCCCTATTTTCTTTAAATGCGCCTTAATAAACGTGTTTTGTTGCTATAAACATAGTTTTAATGCACTAGGTTACTCTATTTCTTTAATTGTTTTGAACCAACTTAATTTGATTTAGAACAAAACTCAACGTACCTCCATTTTACTGGTCACCATTTCTTGAAACTTTCCTCTTTCTATATCAACAGCTTTCTTAAGATCTTCAAAGTTTGATCTCAAAGTCCGGAGTTCTTGTTGAATTTTAACCAGTTGATTCTTCTCACTTTCTAAGTCATTTCTGGAATATTGAAACAAAGAGTATAATAACAAGTTAGCTTGAATTCAACGTTATGAAAAGAACAACTCCTTGAGAATCAAACAAAACTAATGATTTTCCTTTTACTGTGATCCTGTCGGATTTCGCTGAAGTCCATGTTGACGAATGCCAAACAAGTAACACAAGTTTTATCATTTTGCTTATAACCTCTTAAAAAAGAAAAAGAAGAAAACTTGCTTGAGTAGATTGCCAAACGTCCTTATCCATTCCTCGTTTGTTCATAGCTTTAGTATCGAGGGACAATGTCCTCACATACTCGCTGCACATTAAGACCTTCAGTTAAAATGTGTTAGCAGATAGTCACCAATAATTGAGTACTGTTAGTAATGCTATCAATGGTTTGATGTTTTTGCTAACACGCTATGTCTCCGTCCAGAGCGCCCATTGTCGGCGATGGATTATCGAACCTTTATGCTCTAATGCTAGGAATAATTTTAAATTTAGAAACAATGTGGGAAGTATTTTCAGGTTTAGGAATAATTTCAAGATAACAATAATAACATTAATTTTTCATCTACAAGTAATGTAGAATAAAGTAGGGACACTTATGACAATGATTTTAGAAACAATACACTGAACAATTTGTAACTCAAACATTAATCATGCCAACTTCATCCGCCATAGAAATAATAGAACAAACAGGTAGCATCGTCGAAAAAATCATGACCGAATGTTCTCACAAGATGACCTCCGATGTAATGATAGGTCTCGAATAAGTAATGGGCCTAATCTAACCGTAGATTTTACCTGACAATGTACAACTCAATGCACATCTTTTGAAATTACCCGAACTATGAACTTAATCTACCGTACCTTGATTGAGTAGTTACTGGTTGTGTTAACGTCAACTATTTATAGTAAATTTTGTATTTTATTTGTATTCTTTAGGTTACTTTGTGTACTTTTTGACAATTACTGATTTCCAACATTTATTTGTATATATATATATATATATATATATATATATATATATATATATATATAGGAGCGGATCCAGGATATGATCAAAGGAGGGGCTAAACCATATTTTGCCGTTTTATCCAGTGTAAAGCAGGATTGAAGTCCATTTTATCCTGTGTATACCTGAGCGTCAAGGGGGGGCTATAGCCCCTATAGCCCTCCTTGGATCCGCCACTATATATATATACTATGTGATCAGAAGTATCCGGATACCCCCCAAAACATACATTTTTCATAAAAGGTGCATTGTGCTGCCACCTAATGCCAGATACCCATTATCAGAGACCTCAGTAGTCATTAGACATCGTGAGAAAGCAGAATGGGGCGCTCCGCGGAACTCGTTGACTTCAAACGTGGTCAGGTCACTTGTGTCAGAAGTCTGTACCGAGATTTCCACACTCCTAAACATCCCTAGGTCCACTGTGTCTGATGTGATAGTGAAGAGACACGTACAGCACAAAAGCGTACAGGCCAACCTCGTCTATTGACTGAAAGAGACCGCCGACAGTTGAAGAGGGTCGTAAAGTGTAATAGGCAGACATCTATCCAGACCACCACACAGGAATTCCAAATTGCATCAGGATCCACTCCAAATATGATAGTTAGGCGTGAGGTGAGAAAACTTGGATTTCATGGTTGAGCGGCTGGTCATAAGCCACACATCACGCAGGTAAATGCCAGACGATGTCTCGCTTGGTATAAGGAGCGTAAACAGTGAACGATTGAACAGGGAAAAATGTTGTGCGGAGTGACGAATCACGGTACACAATGTGGCGATCCGATGGCAGGGTGTGGGTATGACGAATGCCCGGTGAACCTCATCTGTCAGCGTGTGTAGTGCCAACAGTAAAATTCGGAGGTGTTATGGTGTGGTCGTGTTTTTCTTGGAGGGGGCATGCACCCCTTGTTTTGCGTGACACTCTTACAGCATAGGCCTACATTGATGTTTTAAGCACCTTCTTGATTCCCACTGTTGAAGAGCAATGCGGGGATGGTGATTTTATCTGTCAACACGATCGAGCACCTGTTCATACTGCACGGCCTATGGCGGAGTGGTTACACGACCATAACACCCCTGTAATGGACTGGCCTGCATAGAGTCCTGACTTGAATCCTATAGGGCACCTTTGGGATGTTTTGGATCGCCGACTTCGTGCCAGGCCTCACCCACCTACATCGATACCTCTCCTCAGTTCAGCACTCCGTGAAGAATGGGTTGCCATTCCCCAAAAAAAACCTTCCAACACCTGATTGAAAGTATGCCTGCGAGAGTGGAAGCTGTCATCAAGACTAAGGATGGGCCAACACCATATTGAATTCCAGCAGTACCGATGGAGGCGCCACGAACTTGTAAGTCATTTTCAGCCAGGTGTCTGGATACTTTTGATCACATTATATATATATTTGTATACCATTCGAGTCCTCGTCTGGAGACACAAATTGCACTATGTGGCAATGTCGCAAATAAAGAACCATAGATTAGATCTACCAATCTATCAAATAGTTATATTGATTCTTTCCAGATGGCAGCTAAAGTCGATATTGATTGATTTTTTGTATTCGTACACTAATGCTAGTGGCTCGAAGTTAATCTGCGACGTTGCCACATTGAAATTTTGATTCTCCATACCTAGTAAAGGGGGCCAAAGGACATACCATCATATAATATTTTCGCCTTAGTTTGGCCTGTAGAATAGTGCTCTGTGGTTCGTGGGCGCCATTTTTAGAACACCCGATATATAAGTAAAATTTATACAATGTATGCGTGTAACTAAGCCAATATTTTTCTTTTTGAGAAAAAAAAAAACTGATTTAAAATGAATATATGAAATTTTAAGATTCCATGATTGCCTGAGTTAATATATATTGAATAAAAAGATAAAGTATATGTTACAACAGTACGTTATATCTTATTTTATTAGGGCGTAAGATATTTTAAAATATGTACTAGGCTGATTATGTGATTCGAAGAAGAAAAAGAAAAAGAAATATATTAATTATAATATCGATATAAAAAGATTTTCATATGTTTTATATGTTTTTAAATAATAGGATTTTGGAATGTCGTTGTCAGGACAACAGATAGATATAAATAAACGGATTTATTCAACGGAGTTGGCTTTTTAATGGCTCAGTAATTTATAAGAACCGTTTTAATGTAAACAATTATATTAGAAATATTTATTACAAAGAATTCTTTGAATGTCATCAGGGCAAACATTATATATAAATGCATTTGTTATTTTTTTGCAGCTAAGTGTCATTAGTTAGGATATGCAAGAGTTTTATCAAGATATCAGAACATGTATAATGTATAATATATTTCAAGTACAGTGCAGGATTCCTTACAAATTATTATTATTATTATTATTATTATTATTATTATTATTATTATTATTATTATTATTATTATTTACCATCTGTCAATTCCCATATATTCCTGACCAGTTTATATAACGATACATATAAGTTTAGTTGGCACAAGTGATTTAAATTGTGCACTAGTCGATGAAAAAAAGAAGAAAAAATTTCAATATAATGTCATTATAGAAAAAGAGACGGTTACCAAGTAAAAATATTGAGTCAGTAAAATTGTTTAATGATAATATTAAATGCATATTAGATAACAAAAAAAATTCATGTTTAAGCGTTCTTCTAAATATAGAAACATTGCATAGTTATCCCCTTTGTAGTCAGAAGCTACTTAATAATGTAATTAGTTAAAACAGCGTAGCTTTTTTCATACCACACCGAGGATAATGACAGTGGATTATTGAAACTTTAGGCTTGCAATTTTCCAAAACATTTAAAGATCATTCAAAAGTTTTTTTTTTTTTTTTAAAAAAAAAGAAGAAAAAAAAGTATATTCGTTCAGTTGTTGTGATATCCATCTTCATAACAAACCAGTGTGGATCTTCGGTAATGAAGCAATAAATTGTTCAAAAGAACATCGCAGGTTCCAGGTTGTTATTTAATTACAATAGTTTAAATTAATAAACAGAATGATTCTCTTACGACGAATACAGCAATAAAAAACCAGAGCAAGTAAAAGATAACGCTTCATACTCTCCGCTATAAATCACAGAACAGCAGCACTTTCGAGGGATACAGCTCTCATCTTTGGCTGACTTCAGTTTGAGAAAAAGGTTAAAAAGACAAAAACCTGTGGAAAAGTGAAAGGATGAAAATTGTTATTGGAAGTAAACAAACCACTTCATGTCTACAAACGGCGAAATTATGTTTTTACCTTTTCAACCTTTTTTCAAACTCCAGTGAGAGTTGTGTCCGTCGAAAGTGCTACTGTTTATGATTTATCATTTATGAGTATTATGAAGCGTTATCATTTATTTGCTATTATGACTATTATCAGTGCTCACAATCTACGCGTATATTAGTATGGGATAACTTTGTCTCTCAGTTTTTTTTAACAGTTTTGGTTCTAAATCGAATAAATGAACACACTGTACAGAATACTGTACTTTAAAAGAATGAAAATAAATAATACTTACAGAAAATTTGATTGTTCTTGAATTGGAGTACTAATATTTTCTGTTGCATATAGATGAAGTTGTGTATTGTCAAGGTTTGCATCTTGTACACCTTGCATTATATTTTGATTTGATCGATTCTTTTGCTCCAGATCGCGTTTCTGCTCCAAGTTAAATATGCCTTTTAACTTATCTAACATTGATTTGTCTTGCTTCACCACACGCTGTATAAGATCAACTAGAAAATAACAAAAGTTTACTTCACAAAATAATGTTTGATTTCATTTAGGAAATAACAAATTCGTAATTAAATGGCAAAACAATACACTAACATTTACAAAAGATTTCATATTATTGTATAGAGTATAAAATATTTCTTATGTTTTATTAATAAAGAACTTGATTTAGTTTCAATTAAAAGAAACATTTGAAATATGATAAATATTGTAAACATATTCCTATACTCACAACGATTGATATATATATATATATATATATATGAATATTTTCTTAGTTAGATATGTTCAAAAATCTCATACTGTTCATTCACTTCGAAGAATTGATAAGTAATGAATGTATTGTCTGATATTAGGTGTCCCCCCCTCCTCCTTAATTGATGAATTTCGGTTCTACAAAGAGAAACGAGTTAAAATGAGGTAATAAGTACTTGGAAACTCAGAAATCTTGTATAAAAATACAGTTGCGTAATACAATGTAATTTTATTTTGCCTTCAATCTTTACCGAACTATTTCATATCCTTCTTTCCCTTTCTATGGCTTGTCTTTTAGTTCACTAATTCTATTAGTATGTTCTATACGAAATTAAAGACGATAGACTATATAAGAGTTCAAGAACACTGGAGATTATTTGTCACTTCTTCTAGCTATAAAGGCAATATAAATCAAATTAATATTAACTATTTTCATTTGTATAGTATAATTTGAGTAAAATGAAGTCTATTATATTTTATATAAAAAGATCATACATGGTGTCTACAAAGTCCTGGAACCGTTAGAATGGAACATAGCTCGTAAACTATAGCAGATAAAGACATACGTTTTTTCGCAACGTGTTCTACAACTCTCCAAGTTTTATTCACAATTACAACACTTCCACTTGCATCCTGTTAGTTCCCCATACGAAAATGCGAGCAGCAAAGTCAGCCCTCTGAGGAAGGTCAATTGGCTCTAAAGCTTGCGTAATTTGCACTTTGTAGGAATGCAGCTGTAACCTCTTGTAGAGGACCTTATGAATTGTTGATCTCGGGACATACAATTCGCGTGAAGCACGACGGACCGATTTCTGAGGGCTGCGCTGAAATACCGCTTGCACGTTGTCTATCACTTCTTGAGCCACACTGGTTGTCCACTCCGCAGCAAGTCCATTATGCTACCTGTCTCTAAAAACTCTGCAGCACTTATACTCGACTTATCAACGTCATCCAACAGATTGATGCTGATACGCTGCAGCGTGTATGGGTGGAGATTGAATATCGTCTCGACGTCCTGAGGGCAACTTACGGGGCGCGAGTAGAAGTGTTGTAATTATGAATAAAACTTGGAGAGTTGTAGAATACGTTGCCAAAAACCGCATGTCTTTATCTGCTACAGTTTACCAGCTATGTTTCATTCTAACGTTTCCAGGATTTTGTGGATACCCTGTATTACACCAAGACAGTTATTATTACTAATCACTTTCTAAACAAACATTACCTCAATTGTTCATAACGTTTTATACCATACAATTTTTAATAACAGTACATAATTTTAAACTATCTATTGTTCTGATATTTGTTCTTCTCTTCTACATCTCTTTAACAGCTCGTATCATTTTATTACGCATTTTTTGCTCGATAAACACATCGTAAAATTTTTAGAGAAGATAGTCAAAGTCATGCATTTATTGCAAAGGCAGCGACTAATTATAAACACGTGGTGGTAATTACAAGGGGAAGATTTCCACTTAAAAAAAAAAAAAAAATGTAATGTTGCTCCCCAATTACACCTGTTGTTCATCAAGAAGTGAGTGTTAACTGAAGTAGAAGGAGCATATCTTTAACATTTACAGCAGATATTTCAGCGAGATATGTAAGGATTGGCAACAGCTTAAACGCATAGTAAAGTATTATTTAACATATAAATGATCGTAGCAAATTTTACCCATTTAAGTTAAAACGACTGTGTATGTTCCTAAATTTGTACAATGTGCAGTGAAGGTCTTATCTTTCTGAATTGCCGACACTGCTCTATATGTGGGTGCACCTTGTGTCTGCATAATACTGATGCCAAATTATTAATAGTACTTCTGAAATTAGTTAATTGAAAAAAGATGTTTGATTCTATAAACAAAACTTATAAATTTGATTTCCTAAAGCTTATAAATTCGATTTTCAACATACTGCATTTGAAATCATTTTTCTGGAATATCCTATTATGTGTCAGCAATAAAAAAACGCATAACAAAATATAATCAAGACAGAACATATATCACTTCTGAGATATTCTTACCCAACTTTTCTACGCCTAATTTCTTTTTAGAGAATTCTTCTTCCAGTTCACTAGTTTTGTCCCTCAGATCTTGCTTCTCTAAATAATTGATACTATTTTGAGTGCATTTTTGATTACCTGTATCAAATTAATAATATATTATTAGTTCTTGAGTTTTGGCAATTTTTGAAAGGTTAATTTTATAATTAAACTCTTAAACCTGTTGGACGTTAAAATTCAAAGATTTCATTTCATTTCTTAAACCTGTTGTGAAGAACTAAGATTTTGTTTTCATTTTTCATTTAAAAAAAAAAAAAAAAGTTGCAATTGATTGAATACTATAACCCTTTTAACACGGGGAAACACAATTGTGCGGGTTGATCAAAATCGATGTAGAAGTGCCCCCTATTAATTTTATGCTTCGAAACGGCGTGCAGTGATTATGTAAGTTTCGTTCAACGATTTGCAGTTGTTTTGGTTTGTGATAGGCCATTTTTTGGCGCGTACAAGAAAGAAAAGTAGTGTTCTCAACGAAACCATGACTGTCGCCATATTGAAAGGGATAGAAAAACGCTATCCAAAAACGATACATTTACATATATAATACATTATTAATTAGGAGACCCTTATTTACTGTTGTAAATATATTTAAATAATTAACAGTAAAATAAGTAATAGCAAGGTTGGAGTTCTTTCCTTTAAAATTACTTTCTCAGACCCTCGGCTTGTTTTCCCGGAATTAATATTAACTGAACAATAGAATCTTTCACCATATAGGAAATATCAGCTAGAATTCTATATTAATAATGAAGTAATTATGTTCCTAATTCTTTCGTACCATCTCAAATAACTAAGCTAGTTTACCTTTTAATATTAGTATTTGCTTGTCCTAGTTGTTTTCAAATAACTTATCGCCCCTTCTCGTTCTCCCATAAGAAAAATGTCGCCGTGTTTGGTCTATAATGTCTAATGTCTATACTGATTATTTTTCTCTACTTTTATCTTTTTGCATGTATTAAAGATCTTTATTGCGTTTTCCGCTTACTATTTGTCACGAATGTAAAGATTTGAAGGGGTATAATGCTTTCGCCACTTGGAAAAGATTATAGATTAAAAAAAGATAAAAACAATAGATTTGAGATTTGCACACAGGATAGGATACAACTCAGAAACAAAGCTTGTCAAGCGAATCTCAATCTCTTACGAAGTAAATTAATTTGCAGAACGGTCAAAATACTGATGTACAAAACACTCGTGAGGCCTGTGGAGATGTATGGGTTTTGACGAGGAAAGACTAAGTGAGCTTGAAAACATTCGAGAGAAAGGCGCTAAGGAAAATCTATGGACCAGTAAGCAACATGAAAACTGGCGCATAAGATACAATGAGGAGTTAGACATATTAATAGGAAGAAATAATATTGTAAGATATATCAAGGCATAAAGGACACGTCGATGCCAAAAAGAATATATAAAGGGAAAAAGGAAGACGTAAACTGAGATGACTTGACGATGTGATGGAGGACTTGAAGATCATGAAAGTGAGAGGATGGAGCGAGAAAAATAGTAATAGAAAAGACTAGATGAAATCATTGAGGCCAGGGTCCACATCGGGCTCTAGCACCAAAGAATAACTAAGTAAGTAAGTATTTGTAACGAATGCAACCATTGGTTATTAAAAATCTATTTGCTGCTACGTAATATACACATCTTTAAAAGTAATCAACGTGTATATGTAGATAGATGCACTCAGCAATCATCTCCAAATGGTTTTGAGTTCGATCTCGGATCGTTCTATGAGAGTTTGATAGAGGTGAACAACGCCAATGAGAGTTTGATAGAGGTGAACAACGCCAATGAGAGTTTGATAGAGGTGAACAACGCCAAATATATTTAACTTTTTTTTTCTAGGACTTCCTTATTATTTTTTTAAATATAAAGAACAACATCAACATCATTCACTTACATATCGCATTATTTTTAATTTCCTACAGACTGAAAACGCAAACTATGTAAAATATAATAAGTTATTAATAACGTTTTAATTTTGATATTGCTATTTTATTGTACATGCCTGCTATGGGTGATTAAATTCATACCTGCTAGTTCCACATCTTTATTGTGCAACCTCTTCTTATATGTGTCATTTTCACGCTTCAACCTCTTCACTTCAGCTTCCAAAATCGCATTTTTTTCTTTGGCCATATGATATAAGTTGGTTAGTATCATCATTTTATACTTTAGATCACAAGTATCTCTTTGTAATGACGATGAAAATTGGAAACTTTTATCTAAATCCTTTTGTTTTAACGCCAACACTTTTAAATCTTCAAGGTGGTTGGTGTTTGGAACTAGAGTTTTTGTAGGATTGTTTTGTGCTGCATCTAGTGCCATAATATCCTCTTCTGCTCGTTGGTGCTGTTCCGATGCTGCTTCTAAGCTGTTAACTACTACTTGATTTTCTAGAGTTAAAAGGGAAAACTCGTGTTCCAAATTTTCTGCTGACATATTTGGAAATCCAGATTCGCTTTTACGACTTTTTCCTGATTTATTTTTCAATGTTTTTCTTCCATTCTCCAATGAATCTGGTAACACAGACAAGTTGTTAGATTCATCTCTTCTTAATGATGACTTTTCTAATGTTTCTAGTATTGATTGAAAACCCCCTTCACCTCGATCCTGTTTTGCCAAGTCAATTTTAATTTCTTGGAATAAAAAGATAAGTTTAGTTTGCAATTCATTGACAAATGTAAGAACCTGCTTCAGTCGCTTTTTACCTAATTTTTTAAGTTTCTTTTCTAATTTTTTTCTAGCCGTACTATCTTTCTTGGTATTTAGTAACATATATATTTCATTTTCAACTTGGCTTCCTTCCTCTCCTATGATGAATAATATTTTATTTAATATTTGTATTTGTTGCACGGTTCGTGTTTCATCCTGTACAGGTTCTGATGTCCGTTCTATGTTTGATTTATCGTCTTTTTCCGTTTGTTCTGGTGAATCAAGTTTCATAAACTCGAGTGAATGAAAAGAAGGGCATTGTAATTTCTCTATTAACACTTTTAACATTTCTGCTCGGTTGAGATCAAATTGAGCTTCGTACTCATCTAGTTTTTCTTTCAGTTTGTTTCGTAGTAACTGAGGCAATTTAGTTCCTATTGCTCCTGTTTGGGCTTGAAAATTTTCAAATATTTTGTATAATTGTTTCATTATTTTAGTTCTTAATACCTCTTCCTCTGGAGTTGCTAACATCACTTTTGCACCTGAATTATGAGAATTCTTTTTCTTTTGTTTCGTTTGGGCATCGATGTTCATTCCTTGTGATAAAAGGAAGTGTTTCTCTTCCTGTCTTAGAGACACTGTTCTAAAATGTTTTGGGAACTTATTTTGTGAGTCATTCATTTCTAATGCTCTTTTCCCTAATAACTTATTTATTTCTTTTCTCATTCTATCCTTTTTTAGTTCCTGTTTCCCACATCTGGTTGCTAATTCTGTTTTTAACTTATTACTCTCTTCTTTCTCTTGTATTTCTTTTGTTTGAAGTTGAGTTGTTTCATCCCGAATCTTAACACTTTCTTCCGTCTGTTTCTTCCGTATAGCCTGAAAGTACTTTTCCCACTGTTCGTCGTAACTGTACTTGTCGTACATCTGTTTCCCACATCTGGCTGCTAATTCTGTTTTTAACTTATCACTCTCCTCTTTCTCTTGTATTTCCTTTGTTTGAAGTTGAGCTGTTTCATCCCGAATCTTAACACTTTCTTCCATCTGTTTCTTCTGTATAGCCTGAAAATATTTTTTCCACTGTTCGTCGTAACTGTACTTGTCGTACATCTGTTTCCCACATCTGGCTGCTAATTCTGTTTTTAACTTATCAATCTCCTTTTTCTCTTGTATTTCCTTTGTTTGAAGTTGAGCTGTTTCATCCCGAATTTTAACACTTTCTTCCATCTGTTTCCTCCCTATATCCCGAAAGTACTTTTCCCACAGTTCGTTTATACTGTGCTGGTCGGTGTACATTTCACACTGAATTTGAAATTCATCTTTCGAATTTTGTACGCATTTGTGAGTGTCAATTGCTCTTTCTTTAATTTTCTTTTCTGTTAACCCCAGCTCACTTTCCGGATGTTTCTGATTGACATTTGGTTCTTTACATTTACCTTTTATATTCTGAATCTTAAATTCACATTGCTCTTTATATTGTTCGATCTCACTCAAGCTCTCTAGTTGAGATTTAAAGATCTCTATTTCTCTTTCTGTGTCTTTCCATTTAGAGGTTAAATTCTCTATTATTTCAACTTGTCTATCAGAATTTAATTGTTCTGGGTTAATTTCAGATGATCGATTGCAAACGGTAAGCGTTTTAGCTAACTTTTTGACTTCAGAATCTACAGATCTTTTCTCGTTTGTGGTTGATGGTGTCTTGGAAGGTTGATTTAGCATGACTTTTTCCTCGAATAAACATGCAGATACATGCTTTTGTGCGACATGATTTGATTTCTCAGTTACACAGTCAATTTTAGATACACCATCTGAATATTCTTCCTTTTGGTTGCTTGACAGTAATTCTTTGTTGTTCTGAATTTGATCAACCTGATCATTTGACACATGTTTATGCACTGTATGTGTATGATTCCTATGCAATCCATGTGTATGCATTGTGTTTATTCTAACAATTCACCTTTAGTAGCAACCTGCAAGTTAAAATAAAGAAATTAATTTATCTTGTTATAAATAATATAGTATAAAATCGTCTATCTCTGCAAACAGCAACGACGGGTTTTGTCTTTAGGTTTTTGAAGGAATCAGAGAGAAAAAGAAATTTAAATTAAAAGGAATATCTGCTTCGTCTAAATGTCATAGTATCGACATGTCATCTGCTTCTAGTGTTTAAGATTCAGAGTTGGTAGGATACCTCCTACATACTGAAAACATCTAGAATTTTGGTCCAGCTCTCGTCCAGCTAACCTCAATCTAAATTCAATCCTGAACTCCTTATTTGCATTAAACAAAATTATTTGTAACCAACTTCTCTACACTAAGAACGGCCACAAAGTTCCGGTTCCGGCGGAACCGGTTCTGGGAGAACCAGTTTTCAGAACCGGTTCTAGACCTGGATCCGGAAACCTGGTTCCGAAACCGGTTTCAGATCTGGATCCGGAAACCGATCTTAGGAACCGGTTCCAGACCTGGATCCGAACACCCCTCCCGAAAGACTCGTAAAGGAGGCACAAAGTTAAACTTCAAAACAGTGCAAAGAGGACCACGCGCTTGTGCCCTCCCCGCCTGGACTCGCTTGTGCCCCAAGAAAAAAAATTTTTGGTCCACCAGTGGGTGTTTAGCTAAATGAGTTTGCCAGTTTGCCTGTTGTGCCAATGAGTTTGCCAGTTACCTAGTTTGTTTAGCCAAATTAGACAAACGGCTGCCGCCTGTCTGTCGCTTCCATCACTTCATCTAGCACACTGTTCACAGCCTGTCAGCAGCTCGGGTTTAACCGTTGCACCTGAGAAAATAACGACAAATTTGTAATACAGGGCGTTGCAAGAAAATGTTTACATTACATTACATCTGAAATAGCCGACTGGAAAATCCATTCATGCAGCCTTACGAATAATTGAACATAACAAATAGCCATGGGAAAAGATATTGACAATGTTTAAATTTTTGCAGGATCTCCATCTTTCGAAAAGAGGGGTGGAGGACTCAGAAATTTCAAATGGAAAGGAGAATCAAATGAAAACTGACAAACGTCAGTAGCACTTAACAATATTCCAACAACTTGCACTTCAAATATTTTTCTCGGTACAACCGTTTCAAAATGTCAGACCTGTGGGGTCCCACAAAATCCATAAGGATAATTCATCCTTTATTTCAAAATTTTCATTCAGTCTCCCCTTTATTACGGCTGTTTGCTTTATACAAGTATATGTTTTGTACAATAGGGAACAAACTAGTCAAAATTAAGGAAGGACTAAGTATCCTATTTAAATGAACGTAAACAGATAGTTAGTGTTAACAATGTGCATTCAAACATATTAGAAGTTAAATACGGGGTACCGCAGGGTTCAGTTTTGGGTCCGGTACTATTTTTAATAATGATAAATGATTTACCTTTAAATACTAATACCACACCAATTCTATACGCGGATGATACTACCCTACTTAATATAAATACAAGGTTTGAAGAAGTATATATGGAAGCTCAAGGCACACCATCAAAAGCAGCGACATGGTTTAAAAGTAATGGTTTGTCCTTAATCGAGACAAAACAAAAAAAGTAACCTTTAGTCTCAATCACTGCAATGATAAAGAAAACTACGATGAAACTGAGGTTAAATTTCTTGGTATATGTATAGACAGCCAACTAACCTGGGGAAAGCATGTAAAATATGTATGTATCAAGCTCTCCCGAGTGCTCTTTCTGTTAAGTAAACTAAAAGATACAATTCCCCATGAGTATTTAAGAAATTCATATTTTGCATTTTTTCATAATATAACTGGATATGGTATTTTGCTATAGGGTAACGGTAGTCAAGCACATGATGTCCTAGTTTTGCAAAAGAAAGCTATCAGGATTATTGTTGGAACGCATGATAAAGAACACTGTAAACCATTATTTATCAGGCTTAAGATAATGATGGTAGTTAATCTATATATTTATCAAGTGCTACTTTACACTAAGCAAAACCTTGCTAGTATGACACTGAGGGACGAAGTACATACATATAATACTAGATGGGGTAAGAAAATTGATGTCTTTACTAGATTATCGAAGATCAGAAATAGCTACTTAGTTTTAGACCAAAGCTGTTTAATAAGCTAACAGCCTCTATACAGCAGCTGCCGTTCAAGGTTTATAAAAGAAAGTTATATGATTGGTTAATAGCAAATCCATTCTATTCGATTGAAGTGTTCATTGAATGTGTAAAAACTGTATCGTTATTTACAGAGTCATTCTATTTACAAATATTATTAGGCTATTTATTATACTAGTAACAAGCAACTGATTATTCGTATGTTATGATTATTTTTTCTTCTCTTTTTTTATACAGACCTGTATACCTATATGTATATCTCATTTGGACGTTGTCTGTTGCTTGTAAAGCTCAATGACAATATTCTATTCTATTCTATTCTATTAGGGTGGAGTGTTTTGCACTTTTGTTGGAAATTCGATTACGGCTAGTGCGGAAAAGGTGCCATTAGTGGCATCGACCTTACTGATTTTTTTTTTTATTTATTTTTTTGGACAGCCCCTTACCCTGCCCCAACCTCTAACAGTCTCTATACAGCAGCTGCCGTTCAAGGTTTATAAAAGAAACTTATATGATTGGTTAATAGCAAATCCATTCTATTCGATTGAAGAGTTCGTTGAATGTGTAAAAACTATAACGGACTTAAAGTTTTAAGTGTTTGGATAGTGTTTTAAGTGTTTGGCAACACGCACAACACCAATGACAGAAAAGCTACTTGTGGTCGTTTTTAGCGTTACCTGATGGTTATAATACAATTATTCTATTAAAAGAAACTTGCAGCAATGCCAGTAAATAATTTTTAAATGTTTATGAGTCAAAGTACAGCTATATTAGCTCAGTTTTGGAATTAATGTTCAGATTTTGTTTGGAATGCCACCTTAACGACGATTATATGCATAGCCCTTGATATAACACGATTTTCTTTGTGCAACTCTTCGCTTATTTTGCTCTGTCCGCAAAATAACCCAGAACTCACCACGGGGAGGTGGTTGCACATCGAGTTCTGCCCACCCAACCACCCAGTAGGCATACGTTGACATTTGACCTTAGGTCACTTAGTTCTTCTTGGTCTCGAAGCGGGGCATTCTTGTTCTAGACTTCAGTTTGGCTCTAACGTAGATATCTCTTCCGTTCTGGCCGCACTTTTTCGACGCTGCCTCGAACACCAGCTTCACTGTCCGTTCCACAGCTTGACTATAGGAAGAGAATGTTGTTGTTAGAGTAGCTGAAGTTCGGATGTTTTCTTCAAGCTGCTGATCCGTTATGTTTCGTGTGATTGGCGGCTCTGTTAGACATTTAGGCCAATTAATCATGTCGTAGTAATTTTCAGCTGTAAAGTTTAATTTCGGAATAATGAAGTCACGTGGGTAGCTTGATCTCAGAGTCTTCTGGCTGCGGCACTTTTTTTTATCATTCTCCAGCCTAGTTCGAATATGCGGATTTTCATCTGCTGTCATCGCTATCAGCAGGTTTTCATGATGAGCGTAGTATCCGTTTGATTGTAGAACAGAATGAACTATGTGTTGTAGATTTTCTGGCAGAAAACGTGATACCTTAACTATGCTAAACAGATGCATGGTGCCCATTTCGCACGAAGGATTTCGCCGTATTGAAAACCAGACGGGAGCATATACTTTAACAATGTACTGGCAAAGCAGACACAAACTTGAACTAGGTTTATCAGTACTGATGTAGTGGCAAAGCATCTACTGGCCAATGTAAGCCATCGTGAATATGAAAATGGTTCTGGTTTTCTGTTTGCTAGATTGGTAGTACACATTCCTGTAGCAACAACCTTACAAATTTCAAAGAGATAATTCTGGTCGCTGCTTAAACCATCTGATGTTTCTATTTCAGACACCCATTCAACGAGAATGGATGTAAAGGAGACAATCGGTGAACGTTCACAATCCTTTAATTTCTTTCCGATGGGGCCGGAAAAAGAATAGGTCCGGTCGTCCCACCATCCAATTCGGTAAGCAGGGGTCGAATTGGCAACTCGTTGGTATGAAGAAGGCAAATGAGATGCTGCAGTTCCTTTCCTAGGGATCTTTGTATGTGACTTATCACGCCGTTATCCCATCCTGTGTTCGTGGCTTCACCATCGCTGCCGACTGCCTCAAGACTTGACACGTCGTACTGGTTCTTCTCTAAAAGCTCCAATATTGAGTCGGCAATATCCTTGCCAGTGCCTGACTTAGGTGTGGCATGACCCAAGTATTCTGAAACGGGCTCCGATAGAACTATGATATGCTTTTCTGTAACCTCTCGTCTTCGTAGTTTGCCGTTAATTTTTTCTAGCACAAGAGTTGCATAATTTTTTCCGTCGAAGTAGATACTTGTAATCGCCCGGCCTAGGTGAGCCTTTCCTTTTTGGATCTTCTTACCCAGTTTATCTTTTCCTCTTCGTACCTTAGATCTGTCAACAACAAGATTTTTGTCCCCTGGCGTTATGAGTCTCGCGTCCTGAAGTACGGCAGAAGCGATCAAAGCAACCTGTCTGTCTGAAGCTCCAGTTCTAAACGCTGCCTCCGCTGTATTTGGAAGACAGATGCGCTTTAGGCTATGTTTCCTTCTTGGTCGCGGCTCGAAGTCAGATCCCGACGTGCTTCCCGATTCAACAGCTTCGCTGGATTCCCCTGACGACGCCAGTATCTTTGACCTGTGCCTATGCCTAATCCCACTAGCTGATGGACTTGCTTCAACACTTCCAGCGTCTTTCTTGGTTGTATGCTCTTTAAATCTGCTCACTTTACGGGAAAACCTCTTTAGCAGAGATTTGCTTGTTCGGACATCAATGTTACCAATGCTCATTTTCCGTGATCTCTGGTCCAAAAGAAACTTGAATTTTCGTTTTGGAATCTTGCGTGTCCTCTCACAGTTGCAATCTTCGGCGGTTTTACATTTGCAAGACGCAATATCAAAAAGAGACTTTTCCGCGTGTGCAACAAAACCACGAAGTGTTGCTTCTTGTCGTTGTCGACTGAAATGTTTTTCCTTGGTGCGACACTTATTATAAAATGTTTTCAGTATGTCAAAAACTCTCTTTTCTGAAACCACAGGAATGCTTGCTTTACGCCAAATATGTACAACTCTCTATCCAACTAGTTTACAGATGTCAGTCACTGGTAATTTAGTTACACTTTCGTCACCACTTACACCACCTCGAAACCAATGATAATGTCGCATAACGTCTGCGTGCGTGGGTAACTGCACTTCACATATTTCACTTGGAGTGCCAAATAAGCCTCGTTTCACACTTTCCCATTGGACTGCTATGAGGCTTTTTCTTCATCTTGCTTTCCATTGCTTCGTAACTTGGAAACCAAAGTATACAAAATGTCTCTGAATCGTATCGTACTAAGAAGACTATAACTTTAGGTACAATGCACAAACTCTCTGTCTTCGCAGAAACAGTAGCGAACTAAAACCGTTAAAGCTTAAGCTGCAATAAACTGGCCTGTTGGATTGGTTGGCCAAAGTATGCAATATTTATACCACCGCCGAACTTCGAGCGAGAATATTCTAGAAACATCGGCGTAGGTTCTGGAGCCAACGAGGCGAGCTGGAGGCGCGCGAATCTTCTGGACAGAGCCGGACGTTGCGACTACGCTCGAAGAGTGTGGCCAAAGTAAGCAACCACGAAGTTGTGTAGCCTGCCGCTAGATGGCATTTGCTGTCGGTGTACATAACAAGCGAAGGGTTGCCAAAAACAAATCGTGTTATATCAAGAGCTATGCCTATAATCATCGTTAAGGTGGCATTCCAAACAAAATCTGGACATTAATTCCAACAACTGAGCTAATATGACTGTACCTTGACTCATAAACATTTTAAAATTATTTACTGGCATTGCTAAAAGTTTCTTTTAATAAAATAATTGTATTATAGCCATTAGGTAACTGTAAAAACGACCACAAGTAGCTTTTCTGCCATTGGTGTTGTGCGTGTTGCCTAACCAAACACTTTAAAACTTTAAGTCCGTTGGGGCGGGTAAGGGGTTGTCCAAAACAATAATAATAATTTAAAAAATTAGTAAATAGCACCAATGGCACCTTTTCCGCACTAGCCGTCATCGAATTTCGAACAAAAGTGCAAAGCACTCCACGCTATTAAATATAGGTTCAAGATTAAGTCCAGTGTTGTCAAAACTGGTGTTTATACTTGGTTTCCTATTGTACAAAAGCTATACTTCCCATATTACTCTCAAGGCTTTCACTATTTTCTCTTTCTTCCAGTCTTTTGTTTCTTTCCCTTTTAACTCTTCTTCTATGACTTTCACTACGTAATCCCTCTTTATACTCGGAAACATTGCCTTAACGTCAATACTAAACATATAGCGATGAACAGATGGGAGCAGAAAGTGATAGAAAAAGGTGGAAACAACCTAATATTGTTTTACAGATACGTGGATGACTGTTTGGGAGTATGGAGAGGAACAAAGAGACAACATGAAAAATTCGTAAAGAGATTGAAGATGAAGAGAAAGGAATAAGACTGGAAATGGAATTGGAGAAGAACAACATTATAAACTTCCTGGACATGACTATAGAGAGAAGAGATGGATGATTTACAACAAGGTGGTATAGGAAAGAATGTGCGGCAGGAGTTCACTGTCACGAAAGGAGTGATGAAGATTACAGCACCAAAAGAAACTTCATAAGGAATATGGAGAGAAGAATACAAGAAATAGATACTGAAGAAGAGAAAAAGAAGGAGGACATAGAGAAGTTCCACAACCTACTAGAGCAGAACGGTACAACAAAGAGAAGTTAAGGAAGAATAGATTTGAAGAGGAAAGAAGGAAAGGAAGGAGAAGGGAGAGAAAGGAAGAGAAAGATAACAAATGGCACGGGATAGAGAGCATTGGGGAGAAGACAAAGTACTAAAGAACTTACTTATAAGAGATGGTGTAAAAACTACAGAAAAGGAGGAAGAAGAATTCTGAAAGTGATTAAGAAAGTGAAAAACAGAACGAAGGAAATATGTTAGAAAGATGAAGGTGTAGTGTATAAAGTGACTTGTAAGGATTGTGATATGATATACATAGGGAAAAACTTAAGGAGAGAATTAAACAACATAGGGATGATGTGAGACTTAAGAGAAAAAATAATGCCATATATAGACATGTTAAAGAAACGGAGCATGATATAAATTGGGAAGGTGTACAGGGGCTAGAATAGGAGGATAGACCAATGATAAGGAAATGGAAGGAAACACAAAGGATAAAAAAGAAAAAAGTGACAAATTAATGAGCTGGACAAGTGGACTGTTAATACATGAGCTATGGGATAAATTATTGGAACAAATTGAAGTAAAAGAACAAGAGTGAACATATTTATATGTAATTTATATTCATATATTTAATATTATATATAGTTTAATATTGTATATATTTATACTTATACAGAGTTTTATATATTGTTGTATTTTATAGTTTATTTTTTATGTCTATATATCTAAGTTCAATCAACGAAGCATTCGGAGCAATATTCTTTACTCCAGATTTGAACGCACAAAAGGCCGCATCATGCCAAAATTTAGCATACCGTTGAGCAGTAAGTTACAAGGATACGTCCGTGAATTTGATGCAGATACGTTTACTACCGATGGCGCAGTTTTGTTATGCAAAGTATGTGGCAAAGCAATTAATCACGACAAGAAATACTTTGTATATCAGCATCTGAATACTGCTAAATATAAAGATGCTGCTTTGAAAATGACGGGACAGAAGAAATTGTCCTTGATTACAACAGCTGTTTGTTCATACAATAGACAATCACAATTTTCTTTTGACCTATGCAAAGCTTTCATGGCACTGGGAATACCTTTCTGGAAGCTGGAAAACAAGACACTAAAGAATTTCCTGGAAAAATACACGAAGGAAGTTGTACCGTCAGAATCTACTCTAAGGAAAACATATTTAAATGCTTGCTATGAACAGACTCTGCAAAAGATTCGTGACGAAGTTTGTGGGAAAAAGATTTGGATTTCGATAGATGAGACGACAGAGGCTACAGGAAGATTCCTAGCCAACGTCATCATTGGACCCATGGGAACATCCTCATCCTTGTCATTTCTTCTGACTGTAGAAGAGCTCGAAAAGGCTTATGGCTCATCAATAGCTGTTATTCACAAATTCGCTTGTTCTGATCTGGCCAGAAGGAACACAACACAATGATGTCCTTCTTTTCATTACAGATGCTGCTCCGTACATGAAGAAAGCTGCGCAGGCATTGAAAGTGCTGTTCCCCAACATGATTCATATCACATGTTTAGTTCACAGCATACATAGAATCGCTGAAGAGATAAGAATGTTGTACCCTAAAGTAGACAACTAATTTCAAACACCCAAAAAATATTTCTGAAATCTCCTTCCCGATGTCGGATTTTTAAGGAAATAGAGCCCGAGCTTCCTCTTCCTCCACAGCCGATTATCACGAGACGGGGGACCTGGATTTCAGCTGCAGTGTACTATGCAAACAACCTGGAAACGATCCGTACTGTGATGGAACAATTATCAGAAGAGGATGCTGCATCAATTTCCGAAGTAAAAAAACTTTTGTGCTGTTTAGATCTCAGCAGTGATCTTGCATTCATTTCAGTGCATTATGGTAAGTTGCCAGAGACTATTACGAAACTAAGAAAAGAGGTGAAACCCTTCCAACATCCTTACAGATCTTTCAGGAAACAGTTGATCAGCTAGGAAAAGTGCCGGAGGAAAAGGGACTGGCTGTTTATAAAAAGTGCAAACGTGTTGTGGCAGCTAACGAGGACTTTCAAAAAATGTTGAAAATTCGTGATGTTTTTAACGGTGAAAAGTGTGATCTTGAAATGAGTCCATCTACAATAGCTTCATTTATGTACGCCCGAGTTGAACTGGAAAGATCATTTTATATTGTAAAAACCGTTCTTTCTGACAGGCGATTAAGTATGACTGTTGATAACTTAAAGAAGCATCTTGTAGTCATGTGCAACCAGCATACACTGTAAGTAACATTTTGTACACATATTCATATAAAAAGAAAAATATAATGTAATGTTTGAGTATTAGAAAGTAACAACTTTTGTTTTTGCCTTTTAGTGCCTATTTGTCAAATTTTAAATGCCATTCGCCTGCCTATTTTACACAAAATAAATGCCTAAACTTCCGGGCTCTAATCATTAATTATAAGAAGAAAGAACGGGGGACCTAGATCACATCCTTGAGGAACTCCCGATGGAGCATTGACATGAAAATTACCGGTAAAGTAAAACATCGTCTAGGATTATTGAATTGGAACTCTCTCCAGCCCTGAAGGTTTTCTCTCCAGTTGAGAAGGTTTTCTTTTAAATCTTGAAATTTAATATTTTTATCGTTATTTGTATAGTCTACACCAGGGCATTTTTTAAGCTACCTTTTTGTATCCAAATGGATACCCAGGCCCAGCACTTGGATACCCAGGCCCAGCAGTTTGGATACCCAGTGCACTTAATACATCTTTAAATTACTGGAAGAGCACTTGAACAATAAATTACTTGAATTACTATAAGTTTAAAATCACTTCAATATACTTTGGTTTTGTGTCTATATGTATTCTGTGGGTAGGTATAAAATTGGAGAGCTTCATTCTTGAAATTTCAAATCCTCTTTCCTTCATTTCGTGTACTCATTTATCTATTCGAGATGCTAACACTTTCATTCTACTCTAATACAGAGAAAATTAATAGACCGACTAAATAGATAGAAAGGTTGAAGCAAAACTCTCACATATAACAGTCCAAATGACGTTTGGCTTTATATCTTTTGAATAGTCTGAGAAAAATAACAGAAAACAACTTGCTATTTGGATATTTAATTTTTATGAAGTGAATTTTTTTACTTATTTTTAGCTTACAACACTGTTTTGGTTCGTTACAATTAAAACTCATTATTTCTGATAAAAAATTGTAAAAAGGACTTTTACACTTTAGGGGAACACCTTGCGTTGCGACGATAGCCAGTTCTGACCTAGCAAGTTTAGGTAGAAAACGGCAAGATTTAGAGCAAGGAGCTGCTGATTCAGAGTATCGATGCCGACATCCTTACTGTTTGGTGTGTTTACCACAGATCTGATCTTGGAATGGAGGACATGTTGGACTTTGTTCCTGAAATGACATATTGACTGTCAAGTTTGAAAAATGTTACAATGTATTTCAGAACATCGAAACTAAAAGCAAAAATGCTGCACAAAACAATGGCTAATTTCCATACTTTTCTTGCCTACTTCAAGGTTACGGTTTGGTGAACACTTGCATACATTCATTGTCGCCGTACTCCACAACTTTCCTCGATGCAAGATGGTTTGGGAGGTAATTGTCATGGAAGGGGAGAAGAAGGATCGAGCTGCTGCCAACGGAATGTTAGACGCGTAGGCCGAAAATTCCATACAGTTTAAGCTAACAGTTCTCATGCATGACATCACCAGTATCTTCCAGAAGATGCAGAATATTCTTTAACGGTCTGGTTTTCTACTGATTGATGTTCTTATAGGAGAGATGTAGCATTAAGGAAACTGACCTTAATGTTGGAGAATCCCTTTTCCGGTGGAAAGGAGGACTGCGTAGCTAGCGACAACGTGAGGGACGATGAACAGAGGCTACAGTGTCGTACAAATCATAATGTGCATGCGACTCGTCGGAACAGAAACTGGGAAGCTGTTCGACTGAACATAGAAGATGACGGCATTCTCAACTCCATTCAGACTACGTAGTCCGCATCTACAGCACAGTCGATTATAAATGCTGCTCGTCCATTAGTACAAGAAATTTTTGGAAAAGAAGTACAGACTTTTGCCTCAAATGTATGCGACAGCTGGCCAGGAATTAAAGAAGTACCATTACTGGTGGATAATGCTGATGCAGAAATGAAATATTCTGTGAGACTGAGAAGACTATTACCAGTCTCCTCTGGAATGCTGCAGAAACTTCTTGCTGCCTTACTCGCAATGTCGCCTCACAGCATGCCAGTTGAACGAATTGTTTCACACTATAACCAACCTCGGAGTATTCATCATTTGTCGACGAGAAAACAAGACATGCGCTAAATTGAACGGGTACTGCAAACTATAACCCAAGGCTGGCTGTAGCGGAGTTCTTGAAGCAAAAAGGACAGACGGGAGAGCAGGCCTGATAGTGGTATCTATAAAAGGAGGGACTTTGTGAAAATGTTTTTCAGAGTTGAATAATCTGTTACATTCAAAATCAACATATTTATATCACATAGACCTATGCAATGTGTTATCAGTCATTGCCCTTTATTCGATGATAGTAGATCAGGTATCAATTGCTGTGACAGTAACACAGGTGTTAAGACTGCTAGTGATATTAACGGCTCCATCAAACCTATGGTAACTAGATGAGAAACTTACTCAATTATATTCTAAACATATAAGAAAACAAATAATGCAGAACACATTCAGATGCAGCGTGTAAAAATAATAGCAGGAGTATAACTAATAACAATTGGGATAACACGGCTTTAAAGTACTTGTGGAACCAAACAATGTGAAACAACTTCAGCTTTAAAGTGTGAAAATAATAGCAAAAGTATAATCATTAACAATACAAAAGTATAATCATTAGCCTAAAATGCTTTAATACAGATAAGAAACCAAATAATATGGGACATTTTAAAATTTGAAGTGTGAAAATAATTCTAGAAATTAACCAGTTACAAGTGGAATAACACGCTTTAAAACAGGCGAAAAACCAAACAATGTGAAACAGATTGATATTTAAAGTGTAAAAGTAATAGCAGAAGTGGAACCACTAACAAAAAGGCTTACATACTATGATTTAAACCATTGATAATATTTAATCTATAAAGATAAATTTTTTATTACATTGTTTCTTTAAAAAATAAATTAGTAATAATATTTAGTATTGAATACATGCATATATACATAAAATGATTTCGTTAGGGAAATGTTTAGTCAAGTTTACGTATTATTTCCTTGTTAAGCAGTTTGTGTCTCGTATTGTGTGCTTTGTATCCTCTCCATCTGTTATCAGTCGCGTTTCTTCGGCATTGTCCTGTCTATGTCGAATTTAAAGATATGATTATAAAAATAAATAAATAAATAAATTAGAGATGCAAGGGCTCGGAAAAAAACCGGCTTTTTTGGAAAAAAACTCGGTTTTTTCTGCTTCGCTTTTTTGCTTGGGAAATTTTGGGCTTTTTTCAAAATACTGCTTTAAATTGATAAAACAGACTGTATCGCTTCTCTATAACACAAAAAATCATTTAATTAGTGGTTGATGCTGATAATAATATAAAACATCGAAAATAAACTATGAATTTCGAAAAGATATTTCAAACAATTTTTCTTCAACATATTTACATTATAAATTCCACAGGATTAACCAATGTATATAATAAGAATTTTTTAACCTCCTATATACAAAAGTAAGCAGAGTTGGCAAGAACCGTGGTTGTTTTTGAAAATGCCAAAAACCCGTTTTTTGGGGGATGTTTAAACCAGGCTTTTTTGGTTTAAACCAGGCTTTTTTGATTTAGATTTTTTGCTTTATGTATTTATATTACATATTCACAGAAATAAGTTTGTTTCGCCTTGGTGTTATTATGCAACAGCGGGGTTATGCCGGAAGAACTCCCATAAGCTTAAAGAAGTCTGGTCAGTAAATTTCTTAAATTGAGAATCTCCCGCCCTAGCCATTGGGAAAATCCCGTCATTACTTGGAATGTAAGACAATAACGGGAAAATCCTGTTATTGCTTTGCATGTAAAATTTAAAGGTCAACGTACCATAATCAGTACGCTAAAACTAAGGTATTAAATTACAAATTTAGTACGTAGATATCATTGAAAGTCCAATCCAAGCTAATGTTGGAAGCTACATAGGCAATCGATAAATTTTGCCAATTTCTATCAATATATTTAAGCAATCTTGTCTTCTTTATAAAACAACACGCATTTAGGCATGCAGAAATATACAATTTGGTTTGTTTCGCATATTTAGGCTTAACATCCTTACGAAACACCGAGGTTATCCAGGAGAAGACTTTCGCTTAAACTGACATCCGAACAGCTACTTGGGTTACGCATGAAAGAAGGTTTGTGGTTCGACCGAGAATTGAACATGGGACACCTTGATTAAAAGGTGAAAGGGAAATAAAACTATTGCAGGTGGTTTGATATTTGGAAACGTCACCATGAAGTTCACACGAATCGCATTTTTCATTCTTTTTATTTTTGTGGTTTAAACCAGTTATTAAAAAAAAGTTGGTGTAAACCAGCCAACCCTAAGGGTAAACACTTCTTTTAAAAGAATACACAAATAACTAGCAAAATAGTATGTAGTATTTTTACTTCAAAATATTCCATGCCCTCTTTTTGAAACAAAATAAAATTAAAATAAAACATAAGAGAAATACTTAGATTTATATGATACACTTAAAGGCTGCACATCTAGAGCTTTTGGTTCTGTATATTCTTGAAATTCTACAGTTAAGTTTTATAGAACCACCATCACAGTTTACTCAATCCTCAAGTTTTCTGAATTTTTAACAAGAGGGATTCAACATATCATTACGGAACTCCCCCTCCCCCAAAAAAAGGACTACGGAATATATTTAAGTTAAGCTAAATACAACTGCACAACGAACATGACTGAGTGATTAGCTTTTGCGCTTCTATCGGGAAGTCCGGGATTCAACCAGCATTCGACCATTCTGACAAAGCTTTTCTTCATTCCGTCTGTGAATGTAGAAATAGTGCGTATACTGTGAGTTGGGCGACTTCCTTTCTTATTGTTTTTAAATCGTTATTACCGGCATGGGCGGCGATTAGGGGGGCAAAGTGGGGCAGTTGCCCCCCCACTTTTCTGAAATGGCCTATTAATGTATATAGTCTCAACCATTGAAATTTGTATATTAACATTGATATACAAATATTCAGATCATGTCTTGCCCCCCCACTTTTAACGTCCAATCGCCGCCACTGATTACCGGTATTACTAATTACCAGCAGTGACGGTTTTGCGAAGGTTAGAAGACGGTCTTTCGGACTGAAGCCCGTTCCCCAAAGTTACGGAATGTCTGCAACAAACGAAATATCTATTATTTATGCCTTTACTCATAAACTTTAAGCTCCCGTCAAATAAAAATTACGAATGTTTAAAAAAACTAAACATTAGTAAGAAAAACCCTTCCCAAAATACTTTTCTAAATCCGCCACTGATTCTCAGTATAAAATGATTTTTAAAGTTGTATCCGGAAGATTATTGCTAAACATATAAACGAAACGAAATATTAGTTATGCCTGTACTCATAAACTTCAAGCACCTCCCAAATAAAATTATGACTTTTTAGGAAACGAAACAATCAGAAAAACCCCTCCTAAAGCTACCGCTACTGATTATTTGCTAGCTTTTCGAAATCCGCTACTGATTATTTGTATAAAGTGGTATTCAAGGTTGTGTCCGGAAAATTATTGCTAAATCACTTCACAGCTACAGTATAACATAAATGTGGAAGTACGGTTTGACGGATATATTGAAAAACGGGCAAGTTTAACTTTTGCGCTAGAAGCTAGAGTACTAAAAGCTCTTAGAAATGAAACACGGATGACAAACTAGAGAAGAAAAAAGATGTCGATAACTCAAAAGTTAAAATAAAGTTAAATAGCCTCTAAAATTACCCTCAAATACTACATTCTTCATGTTAGCTTTAATTCGTAAAACATGTGCTCCATCCATCTTGATGGTGAATTTCAGAGCGAAATATCACATTCAGGTCATGGAATTCTTATCTAACTATAGAATATACTATAAGAAAGCTATTTAGATAGAAAAATCATGAAGTTGAAAAAAGCCAAAATTTCCAAAATTCTCGTTTTTTTCCCAAAAAAAGCCGGCTTTTTATGTGAAAAAAACCATCGATTCAAAAAAGCCGGCTTTTTTGCATCTCTAAAATAAATAAATAAAGGAAAATATCCAATTATGGTTTTATGTTTAAGTACCGGCCTGAAGGAGGATCTGAGCCAAAATGTAAAAAAACATATGCTCGCTCCTGTATTGGTGGCGATGTGTTGAATCGGAAATGAAACGGTTTAGCAGAAGTGTGACGAATACCTCATTTTGTATGTCATTATTTCAAAAGTGTACATTATCCAAAAATACACTTTAAAACATCTCTGTGTGTTTGAATTTTGCTATGTGTGTGTCAAAGCCCCCTTTTGTACCTGGATACCCAGTAGCGATTTCTTAAAAAATGCACTGGTCTACACTAGTACTATGTTGATGTGTATCAAGTTCAAAATAAGCAAGAATAGCACTCCATTTCAATAATTCAAAAACCATGTTTTTATTAACTTTTATGTTTTAACTACAAAAGCCATTCAATTAAAAAAAAAAACTAATATAATACCAACTTCTTTTGTCTTACATTATGATCTTACATTCCATATTTAAATCTAGGAGTACAAAATAAACTCTGGTTGTTTTTCATAACACACTGTGGGAAGAAGCAGCCTGGGAATTCTCGCCCCGGACGCTTACAACCCACGCGACGGTCCTGTCTGTAGCTGTAATTTTACCTCTGCATTGCAATGTATTTAGAATTTGCAGGGAATTGTCAGATACATTACTGTGGTAAATTTTCATTGGAAATACTTAAATATGCACAGAAAAAGTAAAAGTTACTTGAATGCTGGAATGAATCCGAGCTATTTATGTTCAGTAGTGATTTTGTATTACACCATTTGTTTCGGAACTCGTTTGCGAAAAATAAAATCAGTTGTAGCTTACACACACACAAAAAAAAATCCTATTCGATTACTTTCACATGTTACTCCTTACAAGACAGCATTATACATGATCTCAGGAACCGGTTCCAGGCCTGGATCCGAAAACCCGGTTCCGGAACAGGATCTGTTCGGTACCGAAAACCGGTTCCACCAGGAACCTGTTCCGGCCATCCCTACTCTATACTATTATTATGCTAAATATAGGGTGTCCTAAAAATAAGTGCAACAAATCCGGGAAAAATTTATTGCAGATCAAAGTACAAATTACTAAAAATCTTCAAAACAACTCCTTTGTGCATCGATACACCGTTGCCAGCACCTCTACCAGTCACCGTACGCTTAATGAAAGGCATCGACGGGAATCTCGTTCAGGCACCTCGTCACGACCTCTTCTACATTATCCAGCGTTCCAAACTGGTTGCCTTTCAAGCTTCTTTTTATTCTTGGAAACAAAAAAGGAGTCCGGCGATATCAAATCGGGGCTATAGGGTAGCTGAGGCAGTGTTAACATCTTGTGATTAGCCAGGTACTCGGTCACTAGGAAGGATGTGGGAGGGCGCGTTGCTGTGGTGCAGCCTCTTTCCTGACGCGTTGCCTTTTTTCTGCAGGCTTTTGAGGACTTCCGCGTTCTGGCAGCAGACGGTCTACATCAGTCATTGGCTCTTGTAATGTACGGTGTATCTTTACCATAATTAGAGGGTCTCGTATTGCTTGGACGGTCCTAATGCGAGGGAAATGTCAGCTTACTGCCTGCAGGGGGACTGAATGATGAACGGCAGGGAAGTGAACGGTAACTAGTGGTAACTGGCCTATCCCAGGTATCTGTGTAACGGTTTCTGATCCCAGTAGAACGGAGGAAGACTGCAGGGTAAGAGGCTGGCATCAAACTTAAATGGTCACTCAAGACGAACATTGGATTCGGGATGAGATACAGGGGTATCTCGACATGTGCGTGCTACCTATACGCGAACGGTAGTAGCAGGATAACGATAGAGGTAGGCAGGCTCTGGATTAAACAAGCCCCCTCGAACATATCTGAGGCTCCCGGATTGAGTTGGACTCTGCCGGGCTGTGGTCATACCGTGGGATTCGGCAGCTCATGTGAGTTTATCCCACGAATATGGCTAACGGTGACCATGGGCGGATGTGAACTTGCCTTAACGCTCGGAGAGTATGAGAGGACCTGAATCGCTAGCACAACCACCTCGACCAATATGTTAACTGGAAGGCACTCACGACTTCGGTCTTGCCGCGCAATGGGCGTATCCTACTCCCTTAGAGAATAAAGGTTCCATTGCAAATTGCAAATCAAGGTAAAGGGACACATCTTGAAGATGCACATCGTACACAAGAAGGAACTACGGGCCGGATGCATCCACCGGAGTCGGTCCAAAACTTAGGTCGAACGGCCACAGCACGTGTCACGAGGCGTGGGAAGTTTGGGAGTAGATAACTTCATCTAACGTTCACTGTCTGTCCTTTGTGGATAATGTCTTTGAGTCGAAAAAGAATATGAGCATCTCCTTCACCCGGTGTCTCAAAAGTCCCCTGACATAGGGTAACCCTATTATTATCAGTTCAACAAAATATAAGAGAAGAAACCGTCTCCAAATATGATGTTTTCAATCTAAAGTGAAGGATTTTTTTTTTAAATCGGATGAGCCGTTTAGGCTGTACATGTACACTCTTTATGCGCTAGGTGTTAAATGAAAATGCTACGTTGCCATTTACTTGGACCTGGACCTGAACGTTGCCAACATGAGTGTATAAAGTTACTGTCTTTTACGCTAACATGTCGATGGCCAGCCCCCATTTCGAACAGTAACTTCATTCACTTATGTTGTGGGTCCAGGAAAATATAATATAGCCTATTCATGATTATACTCTTCCTGGTCTGTATATCCTTCGTGAAACAATAAATGTGGAGAAATGTGCACATGCTAGAAACTTTCAATCATCCCAATGTTGCAAACTGGAACGATGTGAACAGTGTGCACCCCTTACCAAATTGTTTAGTTGAAACTAAACGCCTCAGTCTCAAATATTTACGAGGTGAACATCAAAAGTAGTGCCGTTTACGTTAAATTTCAATCATGTTCAATATTTGGGTGACATCTTTGCGTCAATTTTCAACTAATCTCAGCCCATCTCAATACCCCATTGCAATCTTTGTATCTCAATATCAAAACCGTTTGAGAAGTTTTTGTGGGGTATGTTTTAGACGCTGGATAATGTCACTTCCTAGGGCACTTCTGGATTGAAAACATCTGCCTTGCAATGATTCTTTCAGTTTAGAAAACGGATAGAGGTCGCTAGGAGATAGGGATGGATAGAATGGATAAGGGATCACTTAGATGGTCTTATCCTATAAAAAGCTTTTTCTTACTCGGTAGATCTTCCCTTCATCCAACTATGATGCAATGAGAGAATTCTGTAAGATTACAAATATCTTCAACGGTTAGGCTCCTGTCCCCAACGTCCAGTCTCAACAAGAACAATATTTTCTCAGGTACACTCATGTCCAAAATGATTGTCGCATATCTATAACTGTCTTCTTGTAAGAATATAAGTTGATAGTGATCTTACAGGGTACTTATAATACTGATACTATGTGTATAATCGGAAAATGTATATTTGTTGTAAATTTCATAGGAAAAGAATTATAAATACAAAAATTAGAGTGAGTAAAACTAAATGTTGCTAAATGGACAAGAAAGTTTTCTTTTCTTTTCATCGTTCTTATTTACTGCTCTTTTGACCTGAAATTTGCCACATATATGTCTTTGCCGATTATACATGTACTAACATTATGAGAAATAACGGGCGAATTCGTTATCAAATTATATTTCTACAATAAAATATTTATTGACATGCGACAATAATTTTGGACATAAGTGTACCTAGATGCACATTTCAAGCACCCGAATCTTTGCCAGGATCTTTTTACTTGAGCTCCCGCCCCCCTCCCGCCCACTTCCACACAATATAGTCAGTAAGGGCAGTGTCTCGCCCCACAAACTTCCTTCAACCGGCGATAATTATCGACACCTTTTCATATGATGTGAAATCTTTATTAGGGACTTTGTAGGATAGAATTCGTCATTCCAGGTCAGCATTAAAAATGCTTTTCTCACATGTGAATGTATTAAAAACGAACATAGAAACTTGAAATTTAGCAGTTAAGCCTTAAAATCTGAAGTTAATTTAGGTATAATTATCTAAACCTACTTTTATTATTTTCCCAACTATAGTAAAACAACTGCACGATACGGTTGTGCGCCTTTTAGTTGGTTACTTACTTCTGTTTCTCCATGTCCATATGCACGAATTAAGATTGCCTCTTGTGTCAAGGTAATATTTGATGATCTTCCTCTCCCCTTCTATGACATCAGCCTATCCCAACATACAACACAATCTTTAGTTAAGCTGTCTTAATCTATTTCCATTCGTTCTTTACCGATATTTTCGGTTTTGTTAAAATATTCTTATTCATTAGAAAATAGTTAATGCACCTACTCCGATAACAAAGAATTAGATAGATAAAAATTTCATGAAATAACTGGAAAAGTCGTTTTCGCTGAAGTTGGCATTTTTGGAATAGTCGTCGTTTTCAGTAAGTTGGCATTATTTTAATCAGGTTTTCCTATTTTCCTAAATTACTAATTTAGCTTGATCGAATTGATATGGTGTGACACCAGTAGTAAATAAAATGCCAAAAATCATACCAGCAGTGAAAATTTACAAAAGCTCTACTACAATGGAGTGTACACCTAAGATATCCTCATGTATACGAGCATTCCGATAGAAACTTATCTCTAATTCGATCTCTAATACCATGTTTTTGTTAAATGCATCTTCTAGTTAGAACGCTATCACCATTACTATAATAATCACTGCATATGGCTGAAAAGATAATTACTTGATCTTATACTTAGTACTACCTTTCCTACAATCGTGAATTAAGAAGGATCAGTAACTAATACTAAGAGTCTATAGATATTTGTATTGAATTATTATGTGTTTTGTGTATTACAAAACCCCTTATTATTACAATGTGGAACAATTCCCTTATATACTGAAATTGTTTCAATATTTTATGTACAAAAAGAGAAGCTACCAAAAAGCAAATTTACCTGTAAGTATTATTGTAATTTGCAGACTTGTTTCCTTAATAAAGCTTATGGTAAGTTGCAAACAAGATGAATTGATTAAGTTGGGTACAGTGATGCCAGCCTGGAACGTTATAAAATCCCATCTTGAGAGGCAGAAATTCCCATTTTGCACTTGAATTTCCCACGCTATACTAATAAAATTTTTTAAACTTAGAAAACACGAACAGTGAAATTAGTGTATATCAGTCATTTTATTCCACATATAAGTGAATTATTCGAAAATTCCGATCGTCTACGACTATCAAACAATTTATAAACAAGGATTTTTCAATTGAAAGAGACAGTTGAAAATGCTGATGAAAATAAGTACATTTTGCTCTAAGTTTAGTATTTCCATCACACTTTTGTGTCATAATCTTCTACTGAACGTAATAAAATTAGATAATCTTCATTCTTCAGTTATTTCATATGGTATGATATGAAAGTTTCTCGTTTTCTTTCTTCCGTTAATTCTGTTCTTTCTTTCATTTCTCTCTTTTTTAAAATAGCAGAGTACAATTAACTATCCTTGGCACTTTTTTTCTTTTATTCACAAGACGCTGAATAAATCACTTTAACATTAACATGCCATTTTATAGTAACAAAATCTGACAATTATCATTAATTTTAAGTTTTTGAAGACTCATTTGTCTACTCCTCGCTCATGGACAATTTTCTTGGTGTCAATGGAATAGATATATGGACAATCCCATAAATCCTGCCAATTTTTACGAAAATTCCCTTTATCCCATTTCGAGAAATTCTTGTCAAAAATCCCACAATATGGGATTTTCCCCACGGATTGGCATCACTGGTTGGATAACCATACTGGTATTATTGTCAAATAGAAGGACCCAGTGTTGCCAGTACTTGAAATCATGATTGGAAAAGAGGTCCTCAGCTTCATTCATAACCTCAATAGAGATTTTTATTTTTAGATGCAGACCTAGGCTACATACACCTATAAACCACCAAGTAATATAATTAATGTTTGTTATATAATAGTAGAATCAATGTAAAATGTTATTAAATTATCATTAAAATGATGGTGAAGATTAAATATGGCTGTACCCCTCTTTCTTCTTTCCCTCTTTTTAATTTCAACCTGATAGAACAATGCTGTCGAAGCCTAGCATATATACAGATTACATTAGTGCGTATACATATTTCGAAATTAATGTAATTATGCGCTGAAAACCTAAGAATAATTTTCATGCACACTAATATGACTTTTTATTAGCCTGGATGTGCATGTGAAGTCCATCACTCGCTATTTTTTTTAAAATGAGTAGTGTCATTTCCTTTTTCTTGACTTTTTTTTTTTTTGCACATTGAGGAGATTGCGTGGACATTCACCATCTTGCATAATTACCATACATTTTCATCAACTTTTAAGCTTACTTTACTATAAATAAATAATAACAAATTTCAATGATGTGAGTGACTGGGACCCAGATCTGCATCTAAAGATGTAAAACTTCGAGATTATGAAAGAAATTATATTTTTCAGTTTTCAGTTACCTCCCTTATGGGAGATTTATAAAGGAAGTCCCGGCCTTAGAGTCTTGTGGACTACGTCACTATATTTGTTTTAATTATAAATTGTTTGAAATAAGAATATGTACTAAAATGGCATGAGCCAAGATGGCCGAATTTGCCTGTTTTAAATATAATTGTTTATTACACTATTAATGTAATAAAAAAAAGGATAAGTGGCGTATGAACATATTGAAAATGAAAAATAGCATATGAAGATTGTAACAAATAATAAAATTGTCCAAAGTAATGAATTGTAAATAGTAAAAATTGAATAAAAAATTAGAGCAAAGCTCCTCAATACTTAGTGTTTACAGCGCCATCCAAATCATATTTAAAAGTTGTTGAAAGAGATGTTACAATTTTAACGTGGGTTCCTGTCACCACGGCATGGCGCGTCCTCAGGTTACGGTTCGAGAAGAAGGCCTCTAGATATAGAGGTTAGCTGCGAATATACTGAATAAGCAGTCGCGGACAGCCGACTAGGAGTGGTCCTCCAGCTTGGGGGTTTTGGTAAGGCTAACAACCTCATCCTGTAAAAAAAAATAAAAAAATAAATAAAAAAAAGCACTTGTTCAGAAATATTCACAAAAGCCTCGGACAAGGACTGATAACTTGGCACGACCTCAGCAAAAGAAAATGGACATGAGATTTGGAACATGGAATATTAGAAGTGACATACAAAATGACAAATGAAAGCCTGTCATGTGTTTTGAATAATATAATTAAAAACGAAATTTTACAAGCAGAGTTTGTTTCAGTAAATAGACGAAACAGCATATGTTTCTTGCGAAGCGCAGATAATGTGAGTCCATCTTCCCCACCCGATCACACTCAATTGAAACAATTAAATTGCATTACAGTGCATTAAGATCAGCTATGAGTCACATTCGTGAATTTCATTATAAAACTGAGATCTGGATCGAATAAGTGCTGTCGATGGTCTACAATCACGTTAAATTCATGTGAATTTGTCATCTTGTGTTTCTGTAGTAAAATATTTAGGCCTTATGCCGAGTCGTTTTGATATGATGAGCGTCATACTAAAGGCCTGACTACTGCGGGAAACACATGTTAGTCGAACTCTTTAGTATGGCACTAATCACGCGTCAGAACGACTCTGCATAATCCCCTTAATATCTATCGATAAACTGTTTCATATTTTGTAAAAGAATATATACTTCCGATATGTCACGCTTAGCTACAAAGGAGTCATGCTAACATTGACTGCATTCAGAAAAAACTGTGCATGATTTGCAAATATTAGTTCGTTACAGTTGGATGGTAAGGAAAAACAAAGCTTAAAAGCCCCACTCCTACGAAATTTTGGATATACTTGAAGTTCTGATGGAAACAAATTTTCATGATTTATTCCCTTTAGAATCGGTAGAACTACTTGACTGTGAACAGTTTCAATATTACAATAGTGATTTTCTTAGGAAGAAATTGGAGAATCTTCTTAAACTGTATCCCACTTTCGACGGTAATCAGCTGCGGAATGAACTGACAATCATCTTTTCCGACGAAAATCAATATCTTAGACTTATTAATTTACTTCAACACATCTTATGAAATGAAATTAAATCTTTGAGTTTTACGTCCCACGGTTAGGCTATAGGAGACAGTGATGATGAGTAATGAATAAAATGGTGGAATGAAGAAAGTGGGAGGAAACGGGAGAACCCCGAGAAAACTCACGCACACGGTGTTTGTCCACCACAAAGTTCACTTGGCGGGGGCTAGGATCGAACCCGGGCACTAGAGGTGAACGCTCTACCACTGAGCCACCGCACCCCCCATCTTATGAAATGGTCTGCAAGATGTGTACCTAGAATGTCTTCGCTTGTCACATGTGATATTAAGTATTTCAGTTACTACAACAACATGTGAAACAAGAATATGGATGCCCTGAAGAAAAATTAAAAATTCCGGAGGAGTATAATCAGTAAGTACAGACTTAGTGCGTGCGCTTCAATCACTACAGAAATGAACTCTGAGGGATATTAGGCAAGAAGAAAGTAATAGACATATTTGATGAAAAGAAAAACGGGAAGATCTGAATGATATACAAGATGATATAGGCAATGCATTTATTATTATTATTATTATTATTATTATTTGGTCTAGGAATTAATTCGTGCGGTTGGTACGCACACATTGAAGCTGTAGTAGAAACACAAAATACATAAATACCTTAAGAAAAATATTGTCCATCGCTAGCCACCACTTTCGCCCATCTGTCAGGCAATGTACGGATTCCGTGGCGAAAGAAGTCCTCATCCTTGGAAGCGATCCAGTCAGAGACCCATGTTTCGATATCTTCTGAAGAAGTAAACCGCTGTCCAATCAAATCGTTGTTCATGCAATCGAACAAGTAGTAGTCCGAAGGAGCAACGTCTGGTGAATACGGCGGGTGGGGTAAAACTTCCCATCCGACATTTTCTAAATAGGTTTTGACCGGTTTTGCGACATGTGGGCGAGCGTTATCATGTTGAACAATAAGTTTATCATGTCTGTTCTCCCATTCTGGTCGTGTTCTGGCCAGAGCTTGCTTCAAACGCATTAATTGTCGTCGATAACGTTCTCCATTCATAGTTTCACCCGGTTGCAGCAGCTCATAGTACACCACACCTTTTATATCCCACCATATGCACAGCATAACCTTTGCACAGTGAATATCTCGTTTTGGTTGTGATGGACCTGGTTCACCTGGTTTCACCCAGGTCTTTTTTCGTTTAGGGTTCTCGTAATAGATCCACTTCTCATCACCCGTAATAATTCGATGCAGAAACCCCTTTCTGCTCTGTCGTTGAAGCAGCAATTCGCAAATGGTTTTTCGTCTTTCAACGTCTCTGTCTTTCAATTCATGTGGAACCCAATGTGACATCTTTTGAATCATTCCCATGGCTTTCAAGCGTTTGGAGACTGTTGTTTGATCAACGCCTAATGCTGCTGCAAGTTGTTCCTGCGTTTGACACGAATCCTGCTCGAGCAATGCTGTCAATTCTTCGTCTTGAAATTTTTTTGGCTGTCCGCTCGCTCTTGGTCTGCCAAGCCGAAATCACCACTTCTTAACCGTGCAAACCACTTCTGACACGTTCGCTCGGCTAGAGCATGGTCACCATACACTTCCATCAAAATACGATGACTTTCAGTCGCACTTTTCTGCATGTTAAAGTAATGCAGCAGGACACCCCGCAAAAACACTTTATCAGGCACAAATTGCGACATGTTCACTTAACTACAAACTGGTGTTGTTGACGCTTTAATCCACTGCCCTATACTACGAACGATACGCGATGACAGGGGTTTGCAACACATGTGTTGATACACGGAACTGTGGGACGCTCCGTTCGTTGCGCCATCTCTTGTCCACCCGCACGAATTAATTCCTAGACCAAATATTATTATTATTATTATTATTATTATTATTATTATTATTATTATTATTATTATTATTATTATTATTATTATTATTATTATTATTATTATTATTATAACATTGGGCCTATCCTCTTGAAACTAGCACCCTTCGTCACTGCGGACACTTGGTTAAATAAGTTAGTAATTGTAAGTAGCGAGACGGACATTTTAAACGAATTATCTTATGAGGACATTATTAATCAATTTTCCTTAACCAGTAAACAAAGACAAAGGTGGTTGTTAAAACGTTACTTTCATTGAGCCTTACGCAGAATCGTTTTGGCGTATGATTAGCGTCATACTAAAAGCCTCGCTACTGAAGGAAACATAGTCGAACTCTTTAGTATGTTACTAATCATACGTAAGAACGATTCTGCATGATGCCTATTAAGTTCAATATTTTTGGTATTCACTTTTACTAGCGTGACGATGCAATTTTTATACCTTACAATTTCTGGAATTAAGCATATTTTTCTGCATCTTTAAGAAAATATGTCTTGCTTTTTTTTTTATCATGTAGCCTTGCTTTTGGTTAATGATTGTCAAAATAAATAATACAATATGCCTAAATATAGGCTAATTTTAACATAAACATATGTGTAAAAAATAAATTAGTAAAATACTAATTATAAGTGAATATCGAAGTGTATAGGGAATTTTAGGTCAGTTAGAAAGTTAAATAAAAATATTTTTTTAATTAAGTGTACCGGAGAAAGAGGAATTGCTCTGATAAAAATAAATAAATAAAAGTTTAAAGTCAAGGACGAACAACGAAAATTCTTGTTGAGGATAGTCGAGCATCACAGTAAAGTCATCATCAAGCGAACTAAAGAAGGGATTGCATAACTCAAAGTTAATTAATGGAGAACATGTTTTGCCTATCATACTACCTATTATTCTTAGTGTCTAGTTTTAGTATTATTTTAAGTTTGTGTTGTCTAGTTTTAAAAATAAAGGTAATTAACATTGAAAAATCGTATTTTTGACCACTTTTACAAAACTGATCAAAATATGCAACCTCTAAATATTATTCAGTTTTCTTAAAATTTGGAGACTGGGCACAAGTAAAGTCTGCAAAAATTTCACACTTTATTTTTTGCCTTACAAAATGAAACATCCTAAAGTATACAAAGATTAATTATCAATTTTACGATGAAATAAACTATAATTTAAATTTTAGATTAGAAGTTTGTGAGATTGCAATGCGAGTCTTGAATCTTTTTTTCAACCAATGATCTAATGTGTTGTGATAGGAAGAGGTATAAAATTAAATATGAGGTGGATATTTTCCTAATTTGAGGGGGATTGGCATAACATCTTTTCGGGGGGATTGGTAACCCTGGAAAAGAGAGAGATGAATTCTGACATCCTAAATATTTCAGAACCACTGGATTCCTCAAACCTAATTGAACGTTTTGATCTAATTTGTTTCTGTAAGCCTTTACGCGATTGTGTTTGGTGAGACTGCCTTTTACCACGATCTCTTCCACGTACATGTGGAGTTATTATTTTGTCGATTGAATCCTGAAGTTGTATGGGGACGAAGTAATGACACTAGTACAGCTCGGTTTGCGACCTCTTAGAGATATGGGTTTCTTCGTTGAGGCACAGGAAAATAGAAAAAGAACTTGTCTAGAAAAGTGTAGAAGTTGCAGGAGCTGTAGAACCATTTTCAGAGGTAGATGGTTGACAACTTACGAGAGAAGATGTAGTATGTGAAGTAGATGGATCACAGTTCGACAAAGGAGATCTATCTGGTTGCTGATACAGTAGAGCGTCGATTATCCGAACGTCGGTCAACCGAACGACCGCTTAACCGAACTGTGTACTCGCTCGCTTAAAGGATTTTTTAAACGTTAATTTTGTGTACTGTGTGTATTGTTCGTGCAAAATGCGTATGTAATATGTACATATTTTTGTTTAATAAACTGTACCACATACTATATATTCCTACTAAAGTTGCCTTTGTACGTTACTTTGTAATACTTAAAGAAATGCCTGTTTTTATGAATAAATTTACTGTACAGTACTTCTTTTTGGCAAATAAACATGTACAGTTCGATTATCCGAACAAACCAGTTTTCCGAACACTCATGTCCCCCAATTACTTCGGATAATCGACGCTCTACTGTACTCTCAAAGGCAAGAAGTTCTAGCTGTTGTTGTTCCTGTAGAACTTTGTTCTCCAGTTTTCATTGGCTTGTTTCCTTCTTTTGGCGGTGTCATACAAATTTCATCCTCATCGGAGTCGTAGATTGGAGACCTTTCCTTTCTTGCTGCAAGAATGAAAACCGACTCATCAAATACGTTTCTATTCATAGGGTAAAGTCCAGTCGCATGAAATCCGTTATATTGCAATTTCTGCCGTCTGACACTTTATATGCTCTGTCGAAAAGCTCCATAACATAATACGCGCTGAGAGGGTCATTAGTCGGCTACCACTTTCACACTTCTTCGTTCTAATAAGCTTTTAACCGTGACATGAAACTTCTATCCAAAGACTGAATCTTGTGTGGAATACGTAGGAAGAGAGACGATTGTAACATGATTTTCTCTAGCCAAACTGATACCGTCTATATTTCTTGTAATTCAACGAACCTTCTAATCCCGATGTACACATTGTAGAATGATATTGCTCCGCCAGTCATTGGATGATTGGCTATCGGTTAGCGCTTCTTTCGAGAAGCACGTGCTTGTACCCTGTTCCGTGTTTTACATAATCCCCGCCCGCGGCCATATTGTAAACTGTGATTCGCGCGTAAAGTGGGTCAAAGCCACTTTCTACGCATGCGTATTCTCTTTTACTGCATTAATTCAATTTAGTTCTTAGGTACAGTGTTGTTTGTGTTATTTAGTTTGTAAGAAAATTGTATTTTTGGTAATGAGCCTTTTAAGCAACAAAAACATTGACAAACAGTTTATTTCATAATGGACTATTTTCTACTGCCGCATGGATGTTCCAAGGCTCTTTAACCAATACGATGAAACAATCACCACGTGTATTTGTTTACATAAGGTACTGAACGTTCCTTGAATAACATTGGAGACTCTTCTGTGTGCTATTACCTGACCAGGATATTAGTGCGGTTTTTGTGGAGGGCGCTAGTGTTGTGTTTACATCAGTTTCTAGGTAAGCGCGGTGGGACAGGGGAACGGAGAGCGTCACTCTGCAGTGTATCCAACGATTTTCAAAAGTTGCAGTTTACATGTTATAAGTAGCCTAATCTGTTTCGCTTAATAAAGAACTCCATAAATTATATAGTTGTTATTGAATGCAGTAATGGTTATTCCTGCAGTAATGCAGATGTATTTTGGATAATGGCATATGCATGGAAATTAACTATTTAAGAACAAGATAGCACACAAGTGAATTTCTACCGTGTATTAAGCAGATTATATATAAAAAATGATTACGTTTTATTTGATTTCATTATAAAACAGTAGAAACCTGTAAAAGTCAGTAATAAGATGTTAATGACTAAAAGATTAATTATGGGTTGGTAGCTTAGATACTTGCGCAATATCTTGTAACTGTAAGTTTAAATCAAGTTAAGGCTCGCGATGCTTGTATTTGTTTTAATGTAGGTCTATTGATTGACAACAAAATTATTTTCTTGAGTTGTAGCCAAGAAAGAATTCCGATACGTTTCCACTCGAGAACTGTGGAAGTTCTCTTCGTTGGTCTACTGACTAGCGCATATGTCTTTGTTGTACGTGGTTCTGTGAGAGCCCAACAATTAATTTTACAATCTTCCACTTTCATTAGTCATCTTTCTCCTCTAGCATAAAGAGCATAATCATCGGGCGTTAAACTAAAGAAATTTCATTTCATTTTTTCGATGAATGTGAACCGTTTGGGGTAAAAGGAAGTGAAGAAGAAATTTTCCTTAATTTTTTAAAGGGTTACGGGATTGGATAGCTTGTCTTTCGGAATTGCCTTGTAAAATCTGATTACAATGCATCTTTCTTTTAGGATTATTATCGTAATCCAGCCTTTTGGTAAATGTGCAATAAAAATATCGATAAAACATCAGTGTATGGGTAATGTAAACATAAATATCATTGGTTCAATACACAATAAATTCACAACTTTTATTTATGCGTATAGAAATTCCCTTTGAATTCCCTCGGAATTTCTTTCAGACCCTAGGTCTCTTGTGACAAAGAATTAATTCTACTATCTGTTTTCATACACAATATAATTTTGAAACTTGGGAGCCTAGTGTTGTCTTTGTGTCTATAATACATAATCATTTGTCGATTGACTTTAGAAGACTGAGTTTAGCCCGTGAGCGTAAGTTGCATATAGTTCAAACATATCAGATGTGCGGTCTTGTTTAACAAATCCTGTGTGCACATATAAATTCAAAGACAAAGGCAATCAATCGTCTTTAAACAGCTGTATTTTTATTTCAAGTGTAAGTACTAAAATGTGCTACGTATAGTTCCAAGAGGGATCCTTAAAAAAAAAAGAAAAAAGAAAAAAAAGAAACTGAACTTACGTACCTAACATTGGCACTCATCTTCTTCTTCATGATTTGATGTAAGAAGCGGCCGCACGATTTCCGGCCAATTGTTTCATCGCCGGTATATTTGAGCAATGAGATGGCAGTGGAAGACAATGTTCGTTCTTCTAACTTGATATTTTGAAAAACTTACGCAAGTGGTTTTGTTACTTAAATATATATCTATTCACCGTAATCAATTTCAAAAGTACCATTAACTTTATAATAACATAATGAATGTAAGAGTTACCATGAAAATGTATTTTGTATTTTTGTTAAATATGAAATTCATTTTTTCTGAATTTCACTGGAGCTATAAGAAATCAATTGTCAGGCTCCCCATTTTAAATTTTAATCGCTCCCCTACCACCCCCAATGTAACATTGGGTTTATTTCTTTTAAATAAATTTTTCAAAATATGGTAGAAATACTGGATTTTTAAATTACCAAACCATGCTAAATAATGACAGGTTAGATATCAGAGGAAGTTATCTTTATCTACCATCTTAATTAGGGGCGGATCCAAATCTCCTTCGGAGGCGGTTAGATTATCAGTTTCTCTGTCACCAGTCTTTTGCAGCACATCCGAAAATGATCTCAATGCAAATTTGTTACCGAAGGTACTGTCAATCGATCGATCACATGGTCCAAATTGGTAGCAATTTCGAAGACGCCTTATCTCAAAACTACACAATAAAACTTGCTTTAAACAATGAAAGCGCAGTTGCCAAAGTATAACTATGATTCACAAAGATGAACTTCGAGGTTTTGTTAACAAATGAAGTAGGAATTCCTTACACTCTAATGCTACGAAGTTCTCAGTGTTCCTTTGCACATCACTGAGGTTGTTTATTCGCAAGTTATTGCCAAATTAATATGGAGGGTGTATGTAATTTTTTTTTTTTTTTTTTTTTTGCAGTCCCTTAAAATGTTCTGAAAATAACTTACATATCTTTTGAAATTGTGTTTGTCTTAACTTGAAGATATGCGTGAAGTGGTTTATTATGAACAGGGCAAAAACAACTGTGATAGATTAATTACAAGTAATCCGGTTAGAAACACTGTTGTTTGCATTTTAGTTCCAAAACCGGCCGCCCGCACTCGTTCGCTGGTCAGGATATACATGACATTGATGAAATGTTAGAACTATTTCGTGAAGAGGTTCATTGGTATCCAACCCGAAGGATGAACTTCAATTGTTCCAAGCAGAGTACCACGCTGTAATTGGGCAGATTTGTTACTACGTGGAAAAATTACCATAGGCGGAACGAATCCAGCAGCAGCATTCATGCAAACAACTATGGCAATTAATGGACCACGCTCAGCGGATGTCAATGTTGCAATCTTCCGCTTACATGAGGGATTTTACATTGGACGATGGTCAACCTACTCTCATCGACGGTATTAACTCGATTAGGCGGGTAATTATGCTTCCGAAATTTCTCTTCCAAAATATTGAAGAATTTGGCAACATTTTCACGTGTAAAACCTACCGCCTTTACAAATAATGGGCCTGTTGGTCCATGTTGTTTAAGAAACAACTTAAGCCACTTTCCCCCGCCATTTCTTTAAGGAAAGGATATTCTAGATTGTTTCTCCTAGCTAACTGGGAGGCAATTCTTCTTAAATATGCTCTAGTTAACCTTCAAAACTAGCTTCCATTATTAAAGAGTATCGCACCAGTTCCTTCTCAAGCACTTCATTAAAACTTCAGGACGGCCCTTTTACGTCTCAGCCTCTATCATTGGATCACCATACTTTTCTTTACATGACCTAAGAGTAGGCTCCTGTACATTATACATATTACACGCTTTCTTCCATGCCATTTCCATTTTAGATATCTCAGCAGTCATACCTTCAGCCGTATTCTCTTTTGACCAATTCCGACTACAGTGTGTGGTTTTCTTTCCTTCTCTTCTCCCGTTTCCTCCCTCTTTCTTCATTCCACCATTTCATTCATTTCTCATCATCACCGTCTCCTTTAGCCTAGCCGGCATAACCGCGGGACGTAAAACTCAAAGATTTAATTTTTCTTTCCTTCTCCTTCCTTAAGGTGGCTTCTTTTCGGCACTGCAACAATGAAAACCTCTCACCAGAACTCGAGCAACTCTATTTCATTTTATGTAAGATTATATCCTATTAAAATTAGAAACTATAAGATCTAATAATGACATATATGCCATTAAAAGAGGATGTCGGTTTAGGACTCCGAAGGGGGTGCCGGATTAGGATTTCAGCACATAGCGGAAACAGGCCCGTAGCCAGCCCAAAAATGTAGGGAGGCTCGGCTGAAGTTAGGGGGGGCCGATCCAACCTTATTATAGTCCATCACCATATTATAGTTCATTTGCAAGCCTATCGTGAAAATTTTAGGACGGACAGCAAAAATTTAGGTTGGGCCCGGGTCCCCTAGACCCACTCTGGATACGGGCCTGAGCGGAAACGTACATAACAGTTTCGCAATTAAAGCTTACAATGCATTACTAAACACGTAATTACTTACTTTGTAGATCCTTAATTAGCTACTATAATGAAAATTTTACCTATGATACTCCTTTATCGTTAAACTTCAAATTTGTGATACTAACAAAACTGTCAAGTCACTCAAGTCACAATGACTACTGATTCTCCCCCTACTAGAGACCTGCACGGGGCCGGGCCGGCCCAAGGCCCGAAGCCCGGCCCGGCCCGCGGGCCGGGCTTGGGTGGGCCGACACTGTAATTTCTTTGGGCCGGGCCGGGCTTGGGCTGGCCGACACTGATTTCTCTTCAGGTCGGGCAAGACTGGGGCCGATCAATTGCAATTCTTTAATAATTATTGACTTTCGTTAAATGATAATTGGAATAAAGCCAAACGTTGAAGAAGTGTGTCCGTGAAAAATGTTACAAAGAATGCAATAGCTATTTACAGTTTGTGTCGCTTAGCGGCTCCACTTTCACTATAGAGGATTGCAGGCATTATGTGGTAAATTGAGCTCTGACCTTGACCTTCACTGAACTCAAAATGTAAAAAGAAGGGGCGGGAATGTTTTGAATGAATGAATGAAAATGTCTTTATTGAAGCGGGCGAGGTTCAGCCATGGCTGCTCTAAACAATATTGCCATCTTCACTTTATGCTATAAATCAATTAAGTTAGATTTTTGTTACAGGGAATGGAGTTTTTGTTCTCTCGATGACAGGCAAAGTTCTAGGAGGCAATGGTACCATTCGGGAGGCAAGCGTCAGGTTGTGAACCAGAGTTTAGAAAATGTTTCTGAGGGTTAGGTCAAATTTAGTACTAAATTTTGAGAAAGATTCGGCCTCGAGCTAATTTTTTTGTTAATTTATCGGGCCGGGGTCGGGCCAAAAACTTTTAAAATGTATCGGGCCCGGGCCGGGCTTGGGCCAAGAATTTTGAAAAACTTATCGGGCCGGGCCGGGCTCGGGCCGAAAATCTCCAAAACTGTTCGGGCCCGGGCTGGGCCGGGCCTAGGCACGTTCGGGCTGGATTGGGCTCGGGCCGAAAAATTCGGCCCGTGCAGGTCTCTACCCCCTACACTGTAAAAGGTTACATTCAAATGTCAGCGCCCCCTCTTAAACCTAGTAAGCAATGCAGCCAGCTCAAAACTTGGCTATTTACGCTTCATAGACATGCTAGAGACAGAGGTGTCGGATTAGAGATAGAGGGCCGGTATTGGTAACTTTCCTTTATTATTATTATTATTATTATTATTATTATTATTATTATTATTATTATTATTATTATTATTATTATTATTATTATTATTATTAAGAAATTAGTAGCCATAATGTCATAATTACTAGCATGTTAGTTGGCAATTCTGTTGTTACCCTCAAAGTAGGAGAATTCAATTTGGAGACATTTTTGTGCTTTCCAGGGTTGATATGTTTAAAACAGAATGTTTAAAACAAGTGTTTAAAACATGTTTAAAACGAGGGCTGTTGTTTTATTCAGTTTGTTTTAAACGTTTTAAACAAAATGTTTTAAACGTGTTTTTTTTTTTTTTTTTTTTCGATGGTGGTTGAACATGTTTAAAACAACTAAAATATCAGATTGAGCAAGTTAATTTAATTTTCTAACAAACAACCCATCCTCCGCAGGATTTGTGCATGGAGTAAATTACAAGCAGAGTTATATTCTTATTATAACAGCAATTACTGAGCGAAATTCTGCACATCAATGTGCGTATAACTAAACCAACAGAAATTCAAATGAAGTATTTCAACATTTCTTAATTTCCAAAAATAACGGAGGTTAAACACACTATACACTATTCTAAGATCCAAATTCACAAATTCAAAACTTGGGTATTTTTTGATCACTATCATTTCCATAATAATGAACAGTTCTCATATCATAAGCTAGAAGAAATGCTCTGACAAATACAATACAACTCATAGAAAAGAGCAGTGACTAGCCTACAAGGAGCAAATGACATATTTTAACTAAACAGTTTTCAAGATACATCTCTATCTGCAACATGGGTAGCTAATAATGATTAATGTCTACGGCATAACAACACAATTAACTCTAGACGCCCACCAGGGATTTTAACAAAATGGTAGACTCTCACGTTCAGGGCTCTGGTGACCTCTCTAATTATCACAGAGTTATGAGTTATACACCATTGGAAAGCTTATAGACCACAAATTCCAATGAGGTAACATTCGTGAAATTCCCGCCATATTCGTAGAAAAAGAACAGACATAAAAAATAATTAAAAATATGAAAATATTGACTTTGCGGGGCCCTGGCAACACTTGCAGCACCCTACGCTGACAAAATGATGAATGTGTAGGCCACATACTTGTGACAATAATGTAAGAAATGGTAGCCATTGCTGCCATTGCGTAATGAATTCGTTTCATGTAGGAAATATTTTCAAAAAAAGAAAAAAAAAATATGCGCAGAAAACATTCATTGAATTAGACATTCTCTCCCCTCCCCCACTAGTACCACGTCCATATGCAAATCATTTTTGCAGCACACATCATGTATACGAACAAGAATTATGCTTCTAGACCACTTCAGTGAAATATATCTTGTGTTATATGGGACCGTCCCGAAAATAAATGTAAATTAACCAAATTTGACCCTCTCTTCCTCTATAAACAACAAGTACACATACAGGTTACTATCATGTAGGGGACTACCTCATTGTTTCACATACCAATTTTTATGGATGTACCACAAAGGGGGGAGGAATTCCCGCCAAAACCTGATGAAAAAAAATGATGAAAAATTAAAAAACGAACTTCATCCTCCCTTTCTCGGCCGTACATACGTACCCCTATATACATAAAATGCAACTGACGGAAAGCTTCATCCCTCAAAAATACTTTGGTACCAAATCATCTTTCTAGCTTAATTAGAGGCCGAACTATTGATGTTTGTTGTAAAAATAAATGTAATTTACGTCAAAAAACTGAAGTCCAAAAAATGGCTAACTTTGCCCCCTCCCTTCTCCCCCATATAAGCAAGAAGTACAAATACACGATATTACCATGTAGTGGCCTACTTCATTGCTTCACGTAACAATTTTTATGAATCTATCCCCCAAGAGGGGGAATGGTCCCCCAAAAAAAACTGTTGAAAAAAAACAACAAAAAACACGATATTTACCCTCCTCCCATATAGGTCTACATAAAATGCACACCGCAAAGTACTAGCGGATCCAGAAGGATCGTTTGGTGGGGGCGGTTTGCTTCCTGAAAGATGATCGTATCCTCATGGTGATCAGAATTTTTCTTTTGCAAGAATCGGATGCTTATGAATGCGGGACTGGAGGGGTGAGGTGCAAACCTGATTCCCAGTTTCCATTTTGGTACCCGAATTTGTAAGTTTTCTTAAATGAAAGTATATTCTGTCTCTAGATTTAAATTAAATACGCACTTTCGTTTCGGAGGCATGGCGGTGTCATGATTCACTAGTCACCGAACTGTATCAATGCGCTGTCTTGCACAGTACTTGCACAAAAGAAAATACTGTATTGACGATGGCATTCATTTTAACGAAAGAGTGTACAATTTGCTCTAATCATTTATATTTTGAATAACAATTGTGGGACAACAGATGAAAAAAAAAAAAAAAAAAAAAAAAAAACAGACTCGGTCTGCGCAAATATAGATAACAAAAATATACATGAATAAAGAGTAATACAAAATGTCAACAAATAACAAAAGACATGATGATATTTCTATGTAAATTTCTTGGTATAAAATACTACAATAATTAATTATAAAGTGATGTTTAAAAGTATATGGCACACATCGTTCCAACTGGGCCAAAATATAGGGGAGCAATCTTTACATATTACTTTCATTTATGTTTATGTCAGATATAATTCAGCAAATTAAAAATTGAAAAAAAAAAAATCAAACTGAACTCCAAGGATGCTTAGTGGTTCCGTGATTATTACCCATGGTAGTGATTGCCGAAACCTGAATTTCGTGGCTTTCTCCGGAAATAAGAATGTTATGGGTTTTGCCTTAAAAGAACTAGCCTGCATACTTAAGGGCACAAATCGAATACAGGAAAATGAAATGGATACACTTCCTAATACATAATACTAATCCTCAATGCATTTAAACCTTGTACTGTACTACTAACAGTAACCCAGAGCGACGGTTTGAAGTTAAACTACAGCAGTAACATATAAAGAAATGAATTTTGGATATAATCCTATATAAATATAATATATTGCATGTACTCCTTAACCATATAAATCACTACGATGGCAAATGCACAATTTATTCAATAAAATATTGCAAATAATGTAATAACTAAAATATTAATACTAAACTTTCTCTTACCCAAAACTCAACAGAAATTTTGTCAGATCATCTAGCACGAAATGTGTATAAATTTTACATGAATTAAAATATGAATTACAATTATATAGAATCACAATATAAGCCATTATAATGATAAATAGTAAACAACAAAATGAACGAAACAAGATCTGAAATGTAAAACCAAAGTGATGTTTTCTTTCATTACTGCACACAAACTATATTTCCTTTAACATTCCGACTGGCGATATTATTTGACAATATCAGATATTTGAAAAAATTCAAATTCAAATTTAATTTTGAAAAATTCTCACCTTTAAACGAAATCATTAATGGAGAATAAAGTACAAAAACAAACTTGTCGTTTTTCTTTAATCTAATGGCTAACTTGCTTGCCTTTGGTGCGAGTGATCCCGGGTTCGATTCCCGGTGAGTTTACAGTTGAACGAAAAAAGTGGTTCGGATTCCACTATAATCAGTAGGTCCACGTCTCCTTTAGCCGTCCTGGCACAACCGTGGGACGTTAAACAAACAAATATCATATGTATTGTTTATTAAAAATATAATATAGTCTATATACTGGTACACATTTTTTACGATTGTTGTTGTGCCCTTTTGTTTCAGTTAAATATTTTAAAAAATACAATTTCAAAAACTTTTTCGAGTTCGTTCATCTTTCTTGCTTTTGTTTGCGATTCAGATACATAGAAGGAGTTCGACGTTATAGATTCATACTCATGATTTTTGGGGAATACCCACGAATTGAAAATAATTACGGGCCAAAACCACGGCCTTAGTCACCTTGCAGTCCATCTCTGTGAAAGTTACAACACAAACTCAAATCTACGTCCTTTCTTGTTCCTGGCAAATCTGTCGATGACACGAACGTAATCTACGTTTGTCTCGGTGCGTATATATGTAGTAGTGCCAGGCCGCTAAGTCGATCTGCATCCATCCGGGATCGTAGCCATGTCTTTAGCCTTTTTAGTGTTGAAAATGTTCTTTCGGATGATGCTCTGTATACGGTATTTTGTCCGAATACACCACTATTGCAGTAGTATAATTGAGTATGTAAAGAAAAAAAGCATTAGACCAGGCTAGGACTAGGAAATTTGCTCTATTCGGTAATTTCTTAAATGCAGTTCTTAGAAACATAGTATAATATAATCTATGCTTACAACAACAATAAAATTATATTATACTAACCTTCGCCTAGGTAGAGCTTCGCTCACAGATAATTTGCTCTACATACGGCCTCGCACGATATGTATAGCAAATGCCCCTGCGTGCTATTGTGACAATATTGCGTTGTTCCTTTCGTCTCATTTAAAATATAGAATTGAACTATCATATAGAATATAGAATTCAGCTATCATTTCAATAATGTAGAATTGGATTGAGCTAAAACTCTATTACGAAATCCAAACACCTCGAAAGGCATTTTAGTGAATTACCCGCACCTCTTTTTCTTCCTTTCTGCGTTAAGTGGCAAAAATGCTCAAATACAGTACATGTTTAATTATTTTAAATGAAAAATTAAACTACCTACTTTCATGTCTCTAACTGTAAGGGATCACGAGATATGGGCATTTAATAATAATAATAATAATAATAATAATAATAATAATAATAATAATAATAATAATAATAATAATAATAATAATAATAATAATAATAATAATAATAATAATAATAATAATTTTCATCCCTTTTCTTTCCTTCTAGGTAAAATATCAAAAACGCTGAAATACGTATTGGATTATTTTGAGTGAGAAGTCTATACACCTAATTTCATGTTTCTAGCTTTTAAAGATTCTTAGATATTGATATATTATTATAATAATTGCAATCCCCGTAACCTTTTCTTTTCCCCACTTTTTCTCCAATTTTACTAAAGTATTAAAAAAACGTTGAAACGGGTGTCGAATTATTTAAATTATGAAATCCAAACACCAAATTTCAAGTCTCCATCCTTAAGGGATTCGGAGAAATGGCCACTCCCTTCCTTTCTTCGAATTTCCAAGAAATCCTTCTTTAGTAATACTCTACATCACAAATCTTATCTACTGTCCGAATTCCAAGTTTCTAGCTTGAGCGGTTTGGCTTGTGCGATCAGTTATTCATTCAGGACTTCGTCTTTTATATAACAGTTTGTGTTATTTCCCAAGGAAAGAAGAAATGCCATTAAAAGTCACAATGAATCCCTGGTTCCTTCCGAATGTTTTCGTGTTGAACCTCAAAAGTCACGGCTCTCTTTGTTGATCTAGTAGCTAGCGAACGTATCTTTGATGCATGAGGTTGTGTGGTTTGATTCCCGGTGAGTAAGCATCGAACGTACTACAGTGGTTAAGATCCAACTTTAAACTCTAGTTCTCGTTCTGTAAAGCATCGCATTTGACAAACAACGTAAATACATATCAATAAATCAACCAACCGAAAAGTCTCAGATTCAGAGAGCTTTTCGGTAAGGAGCGCTGAAGATTCTATATTTCTCTTTATTCAAGGTAAAGATACTTGAAGTTTCAGGGTCCGAATTCCACTTACATATCCTTTTTCTAGGACACAATTTTAAAATATAGCTATTTAGTTCAAAGAGTGAGCCGTCACCGTCTTTCCTAAAGCTGTTCGTCCAATGAATGAATCATATTCTCGCTCCTTTGGGGCTTATAGTGACCACCTCAAAGAACTAGGGACAGAATTATTCACACTTCAAATACCACACATTTTGATTAGACTCTGCTAGGCTTGTCACACAGATTGAATCTGTCGGGAAAAGACCATATTTGTATTTTATAACGATAAATGCTGGAATAAAAACCAGACCTTTGGGGGGGGGGACGGTCGCCCCCTTCGCCCCCCCCCCTTGGATCCGCCAGTGCCGCAAAGCTGCATCTTTCAGGAATAAATTGGTACCAAAACCATCTTCCAGCCTTAATTTGAAGTTTAAGACTGAGCCATTGAGGTTTAAAGCCCTGACACAGCAGTTGCGTCAATGGGCGTTTAAAGATTAAGAATGCAGACGACCAGTAGAACGTAACACAAAGAAACTAAACTACAAATCCGTGAACGGAGATCGGGAAAATCCCGATTTCTTTCTCCGGAATTGAACATTTGGGCGGATCGAGATTAGGGAAGTTCCCGAAATTTGATCTAGCGGTTGAATATAGAGGGCAAGCAATACCTAAGAGTGTAAAAATGTAATATATATGCGTATTTAGATTATTGTTTTAAACAAAATAAACATTTTAAACATGTTTTTTTTGTTTAAAACAAAGTACTGTGTTTTAAACGTTTAAAACAAAAAAACATGTTTTAAATACAAAAACGTTCTTTTTGTTTTTTTTAAATAAAAAAAAAGTTTTCGTTTTCAATCCTGGTGTTTTCTTCGTTATGGAATGTTAGGGACTTGCAGAGTAAATAGGTAGAACATCCGTTTACTCTGGAGACTTGGTGCTTAACCTATCATCTGTCGAGCTAATTTTACATTTAACAATTTAGTTACAATGCCCGTAATTGGGGCACGGTGACTCAGTAGTAGAGCGCTTACCTTTGATACATTGATCCCTGATTCGATTCCCGCACAAGTAGACTAAGTTTATGGTGAATAACATCGTATCCGTGGTCAGCGGCGCAAATATGTCTTCAACATTGAGGGGAAGGGTAAGACCGTTCCCATAATCTTCCCCCCCCCCTTTTTAAGCGATGTTCAAAATATTTATAAAGTTGGAAAACAATGCAGTGGAGGATCAAGGGTGCAGAGTTGTTTTCAACATTGGGAGGCGGGCAGATTTGAGGGTTATTCTGGAGTGACATCAATTTCATCCCACTTTCCTTTGTGGCAATCGGACACAAATCATTACATTTCTCCCCAAAAACACATTTCCAATCAGATTATGGGGGGGACTGTTCCCCCAGTTCCAAGATTGGAAGGTGCATGTCCCTCTCAACCATGGGGGGTATTGCCCCCCAACTTTTTGACAAAAAATAAAAATGCCACTTATAAGATCCTTCAATTCTCATTTGTTTACCGTGCCCGACAACAGACAAAAGGTCTGTCCCCCAGCAGACAATTCCTATCTCCGACCATGCTCTCAACCCCTCCGGGATTTGCGGATTTTCTTGGAGTACTTCCGATTCCTCCCACATTCTTATTCCACCAATTCTTCTATCATCAATCAAGGTCATAACCGTGGGACGTTAAACTGAAACATTTCAATTCATTTCATTTTACAATGCCTTTAAGAGCCCTCACTACTTCTCGAGCATGTCAGATTTCAGTGTTCTGGGAGCGGGGAGAAGGGTAGTGTAGGTGTGGCCATTCGTCTGTCAGTCGAACTCGTCCTGTAGTGTTTCCACTTTGCATTAAATATCGTTATCGGTACTTACACATTTTCCTCTTGTTTTGTCATTTGTTAGGAAAATTCTACCACATTCTCATAGGTGACGTATTCACACAAAAGATACTACAAATTTCTTACTGTTCTTCTTGCAGATTTCGTACAGAACGTTAACATTCTTGTCGAATTATTTTTTTCCTTTAGACAATTCTTTCATAACAGATATGGTAACCTTGAAATTCCGCCCAAAATAGTTCTCACCAATAAAACGTGTAAATTTCGGTTATAAGTTTTCTTTACGGTTATAAGTTTTCTTTAAAACTTTTCACTGCTTGAAAACATCATAGTGAACCTTCCTGACATTCCTACAGACACTAATCTCAGCATAAACGATGAATCCTATACTTCTGGGACAGTTTACTGCAATACTTCCGCGATGCTTGAATCAGGGCCTAAAATTGAGTGGAGTACTCCACACTTTGTGGAACTGTAGCAAAGGAGTGTGGAACTATAATTCTTAAAGTGTGGAGTGGCATTAATGTGAGTACCTTACTTTTCTCAGATTATGCATTTAAACGCGTTTAGTCTGTCAAACTAAGTCTTACTGATTCAATACATTCATTATGCAATGGGTTACTCAGGGCCGGCGCTAGCAGTTTTGCCGCCCTGGGCGGTACTTTCACATGCCGCCCCTTTAATCCGCAAACCTTATTTTGACAGAAGACGTTCAAGTTTCACGAAAAAGTAAAATACCAGATTTAAAAAGATGTATGAAATGGAAAAGTAAACAAAAAATTGAACTACCTCACTCGAATGCTTACGTAATATTTAAACGACTCCATCCGTATATGACACAATATTCAGTATGCACAATTTCGTTGTATATCTGTGATGTGCAGCAGCGCATACAGAAAATAAAATTTAAAAAGAAAATTATTTAGTCAAGACTAAGAATTTTAATTTTTAAGCTTATTTTATATCAAAACACAATGGAGATACATAAATTTAACATAACAGAAGATAATTGGAAGAAACTTTTCTTGCCTTGATGTGAGCAAATTCCTTTATCACATTCGCGTAGTCCAATGATTTAGCCATGGCTAGACCACTCAAGTGTGTTTCAGGCATGGAAGAACATAGATGTTTTTTAATAAGCTTAAGTATCGAAAAACTTCTTTCTCCACTTGCTACTGTTACCGATAAGATTAACAAAATCCTTAGTGCAACACTGACATTGGGAGCAAAGTTATGTTTCTTAATTAATTATGTTTCTTAATTAATATGTTTATTAATATTTTAAAGCCCGTTTTGGTGAACTTTTAGGCTTAATTATAGCGGATAAACTTTCAGTTAGTCTTTCAAATCAAATCATGTTTTCATCTTTCCATTCTTCGTTTGTTAAAATGATGGCAAGTTTAGTACACTTTTCAGACAGAAGTTCAAGTGGTATATCTTGAAGACTACTTATATCGTAAAGAAAATCGAAATACTAGCTGTGATGTATAAGTTGCTTAAACCTTTCTCTTAAAGCTAACACAATCACGTCTAGAACTTGATAATATAAATCGATCTTGTATCTTATTTGTGGATCTTCAATAGTTTCATCCTCTGCCTCGTACTGAAACTTTCTCTTCTTCATTCGACTTCGAGCTTGCACTGTATTACCTATCCGTGGATTATCTGTATCTAGTCCTGATGTCAATTCCATTGCATCAACTAAGTAATATTGAAAGTTTGCATCATTTCTGCTCCTCTCTAAAAACTCAAATACATTTTCAAGAAACCCCACTGCATCCAACACATGAGAATCAATGCTTTGGAGACTTTTGCTCACTATGTTTATGTGGAGTAAAAAATCATACCAAATAAGGAGTCGAGCAAAGGAAAGTAAAGTCACGCAGCTGGTTTGCTATACATATAACATCATGGGTAACCATTCTATCTACCTAGGTATTCTGTTATCGTTACTTATTTGAAGTAAGGCATCATAAATCTCTCCTACTTGATATCTAAGTGGAGTCAGAGCATCAATTCGGCTCTCCCACATTGTGGTGCTTAAAGTGAGACTGCTAATTTGTTTCTTTAGTATAGCCCAACGTTGAACTGACGCAGAAAAAGTCATAAACTTTTTAAGTATACAAAAAAAAAAAAAAAAAATGGCGTACTGAGATGATGCGGCTGCATCGTTAACAACAAGGTTTAGTGAATGACTACTGCAAGAAACATAGAAGGCTAAGAAGAGAACATTTCTATAATTCTCTTCTGAATACCGGAATGTTTGCGTTTCATATTGGTACCATTGTCATATCCTAAATTCCTCATGTCTTTGATAGGAATGTTCATTTCCTTTAGCTGTTTAATTATTATTTGTCAGTCCTAGACCAGTGGTGTCTGTTACCGGTACGAAATCAAGGAAATGTTCGCAAATTTTACAAGGCATTCTCTATTACTGTTTGTAATTTGTACAAAACGAACTGTTATTGCCATTTGTTCTGTACCAGAAATATCTGGCGTACAGTGTAGTATTATATTATAATATTTTGCAGCTCTCAAGAAAAACAAGACTTCTCATTTGTTCACTAAGAATTTGAATAATTTCATTTTGGACATTTTTCCTAAGTAAATTTGGTATTTATTTTGTCCTGCATTGGTTCTTTTAATGTGTTGACACTATCAAACTTTGCAGAGAATTCTACCAATTTAGAAAATTACCATTATTACTTGTGTAAAGTTTATCTGATGTTCTGCGTAACAATAGACATTGTTCACCTAAAAACTGTATTATTGCAACTAGTCGTTCTATTACGTTCTTCCAATGTTGTGTTTCGGCAGTTAACATTTTCTAGTGTTTTCCGTCAATTGAAAGACCCTCTTCAGTCTTATCGAAAACTCCATCCACCTTCTTTGCAACTCAAAGTGAATAGGATACCTATCATGACTAGCCAAAGCTTCAGAGGTGTGGCGCCAATTGTTACAGCCATCAACTGTGAAAGATATTATACTTGTGGAAAATAATTTGTAACAAAAACAGAAAACTGTATTCATACTTTCGAAATAAACTAACCACTTTCTGAACACAGTTTCACCATTATATAATGTGTACTTGTAAGAGTTACCTGTGAATTGACGGCTTAAATTGTCTCTGGAATGAAGAGAAAAAATACAAAAGACACCTTAATAATCTTACCCACCCTAGCTGAAAATTGTATCTACACCACTGCAAGGGAAACATTGAACGAGATACATGTGACTAGTAGTTTGATAATTAAAAATAGAGGGGGGGATACTCTGAATTTCCCGAATGAGTATTTTCCTGAATGTAAATGAAGCAAGTTCAATTACATTCTCAGGTGAACACAATTTTATTTTTCCATGTGGGCCTATTACAAAGCATTACATTTTGATAGTATTCTTTCCTTTTTCAAATTTTGCCGCCCATTAGACTTGCCGCCCTGGGCGGTGGCACGGCTCGACCCCCCCTCGCGCCGGCCCTGGGGTTACTCAATTCCATATAACTGCCAGTATATGATATTAAGCCAGAGTTAATACGTATAGGTGTCTCCTAGATGGCAGGGAAAACTATTGCCAATTTTGAGATGAAGGAACCTTGTAACTATATTTAGTAAACAATAAGATGAAAAAAAAAAAAAAAAAAGACACATGCTCAAATTGGTTATATTTACGTATTATCCATACACTGAATAACTTACGATTCGATTCTGTTTCTTTTCCCATCCCCTCTCTCTCTTTTGCAGGTACCGCAAGACACGGTTACTTTGCACACGATTTAAGGAATTTTAAAGAAAATCGCATGTAACTTAGAAACGTAATGATTTAGAACACTGTATTTTGAACATATTATAGCTAGATATGTAAGGAAAATATTCGTATAAGTTCATTAGTAAACATTCAGTATGACCATAGTTACTGAAGTATAAACTTTGGTGAAAAGTAACCCCATAGTTGGGGTCACTTTGCACAACATACAGGGGCGTCATTTCAGCCTTCGCTTGAGGGGGGGCAAGAGTACCATCGACATATGACTTTTACGTTTTGTACTAGTATTAGTAGACAATCGAAATAAGTATATATATTCTTCAAACTCTTGGGGGGGGCAATTGCCCCCTCCTGCCTCCCCTAAATGACGCCCCTGACAACATACAAAAAAGTATGTTAACATACGAATGTTTCTGTGCAATGTTTTCCCTTCAGAATTTATACATTTTACTTTCTACACAAAAGTGCATACAGTTTACAAATATTGATATTAGAACGAGGGTACTGGTATCGATACTAAGTATGAATTACCAATATTTGTGAAGAAAATTATGTATTTTCTGGTACCGGCACAGGGACTACATTCTAATAGTTCAGCATATGTCCCACATAAATGCCAACTCAGAAACAGAAAAAAATCCCCGTGAACTGATTTGCCTGGGTCATTCCTTATACCCAAGAATATCATCCCAACCGTACTTAGTGGAAAATTTACGGAGTTTGAGACTTTCAGGCTAAAGTCCACCCAAATTGCATGATTTCTTTTTCAAAAAATCTAATGCTAATCATCGAGCAGTTGACAACCCTAAACTCGGGCCGAGCAGCTATGAACATGTTTGGCTGACGCTCTATGAGTTTTAACAATTTTTGGCTCAAGCCCGAATACTTGTTCCTCCGGAACTCAAACCCAGAACCTCGTGACCGATGTCCTTGTCTTCTGAAGACTCCTCGAAGACCGAGATCGACAGTCAACTAGTTTTAAGTATTTCAATCCAAACCGCCGACCTTTCATGGTTATACAGTGTTATAATAATAATAATAATAATAATAATAATAATAATAATAATAATAATAATAATAATAATAATAATAATAATAATAATAATAATAATAATAATAATAATAATTAGTAGTAGTAGTAGTAGTAGTATAATCATCATCATCATCATTGATAATTATACTGTCTATGTAGGATATTTGAAGAGAGTACTTGGAACTACACAGGGTTTAGCTCAAATTGGCTCGTTTTGGCTCGACTCGACTCGAAACTTGATCCAAATTCGAGTCGAGTTGGAAGAAATTTTTCGAGCCGAGTTTTCGAGTTGAGCTCAAAGATATATGTTTCAAGTTGAGTCGAGTTTCAAAGAAAACTCGCTCGTGCCCATCTCTAAGTATTACAGTCTTCATTGATAAATCAGTGGCCACCCCTAGAAACCTGGAACGGTGAAACGGATGTCAAATCAGGGAGTTTCTGGGGCAAACTTCTAATCTCCATACGTTGTTATTTATCATTATACCCATTATCACAATTTTGGCCTATTATGATTTGAAGCTAATTGAACTTTCATTCTCATTTGTGAAAATTGTATTATATGGAATATGATTACTTATCATCATTAACAGGAGATGGGCAAATATGGTTTTTCAGAGAGAAATGGAAAGTTTTGCCAATAGGGACTGTTGCTGCCCTGATATTTCTGCTTTACTCTAGCAGAATTATAATCATTGATAATATTACCTCTGCCTTTTATTAGCATGTTTCATAGTAAAATATATAACACTAAAAATATGCAAAATACAAGTCAATTACATACTATACAGTGAGCCTGGTGGAATGAGTGGTTACGCTCGTCGCATTCTAATCAGTGCTTGGATTCAATTCCCTGTGGGACACAAGTGGCTCGTGTCTCACGTTAAACTATAGATCCTGTCCTTTGGACGTCATCATAATCCCATAGAAGATAATGGCAAACCACCATGGGCTTACCTTGCCAAGAGATATTCGGGTTAAAGACCTACTTTCGGGCAGAACACTCATCATCATATAATGTACTGTACATCGTTAGTTGTCTTCATTTTTTAAGTTCCGTTTTATTTCTACATCACTTCAAGTGCAAGGCTTTTTTTTTTTTTTTTTTGCGCTAGTAACCTCACCTTACGATACGTACAAGTGAGACATTCACCAAAAACAAACAAAAAAAAAAAAAAAAGAAAGAAAAGAAAGAAAGAAAGAAGAGAAAAGAAAGAAATAGCTGCAGGCACGTGTAATGTTAGATGCGTGGTATTCGAAAAAAAAAAGTTTTTAGTATTTGTTGCCAGGGTAACTCTATTATCACTGGCATGGTACCGTAACTTATCATTTAATATTAGCAGTGTCCGTAGACTAAATACTAGCCCGGTTTCTGAAATGTTCGGGAAGAGAAACCGAAGTCAAATAGCAGTAATAGGTGAGACAATACCAAGAATGTATTTGCAGCACACCAACAAAATGTACTCAAAATTATAGCCTATTTGTGAGGTCCTACAAAGGATAATGACTCCAGCTTTCTGAATTTCTCGTAACCTTTTTAGACCACCTGATTTTCTAGTCAGTAAAGTGTTTTTCCTTTGATTTTCCCTCAGTGATTTCGGTCGCTACTTTGCCACAGAACCGAGAATATTTATAAAACAAGAATGCCCTTCTGATAAGAATTATGAACAGGGACGTACGCAGGGGGTGGGTCCTGGGGGTCCGGATCCCCCCGAAATTTCGACTTTTGTATAAATTTAGCCTAAGTTTATGGGCAATTTTAGGAATTTTGATATAAAATACCCTCATTTTGAGTTTGGACCCCCCCGAAATAAATTCCTACGTACCGTACGCTACTGATTGTAAATTATGCGACCACCCCCGCCTACTTTACAATTTGCTTTCAAGCTCTTTACTTCTTCTTTCGCATAGGCAAATTATCAAAATACTTATAGTCTTTACTGATGAGTGATAAACATAACAGTGATATACTTGATAAAAGAAAGACAGAATTTTTATGCTGAAGACGTCCAGTTGATAGAAAAGCCATCAACATTTAGGGTATTCGGTGCACTAAATTACAAATCAAAATCTTAAACTAACAACTTATCTAAAAATTTAATTAAAAATCTACCCAAGTAATGAATGAAAAATTAAGAAGAAAATTTTGTCAATAGTTTCAAAATTTACAAATGATATTTAACTTTGTCCGTTCCCTCCAGGCAGCTAAATTTTCGCCTCGATTTTTCTTCCTTCTTGCAAAAAGATAAAGGCCGCTCTTCTTCCTTTTCTGAGATGGCATTTTCCTAACGATTACTTTCTTCAAAGCTGCACAAACACACTGCGGAAGCAAAACAAAAACACACTATGCGTTCGCCCTGGAATTCGGGGATTACAAACCTACCAACAGAGGAAAGGATTCCCGAACGTGACATAAGCAGCCGATTTCGAACGAACTGAACTCGTATTTCGCGCCTCCAAGAAGTTGAGTGAGGCAGACTGCAAGGAATAGTATCACTCCGCGCTGACGTCAGAAAGTGGGTGGGTCTATGCTTGCAGCAAACGCCGCCTATGCTGGCTAGATTTTTTTTTAACGTACCATTTTCTTTTTTACGTAATAGTTTTGCTAATATGCATTCAAAATAGATTTTGATTTCAGGAATGTTTAGCAAAAGGTACAATCTACAAATCCCTGTTTTTACTTTTTCTTTTACGCAACAATTTGTTTCTCTGTTGAAGAGTAATTGATAGACAACCTGTCAATTCGATATTTTATTAATACTTTTATTAATTAAAGTTATTTTACCATGCTTATTGGAGGAAATAACTACAGACAACTCTTACATACAATTTAATCTATCTAACAAAAAAAAGAACACAACGATATCTCACATGATAAGAGAATTAGAGCGAAAATAGATTACCATGGATTTAAATGGCAATAGCGAACTTGAACAGAATGCAATAACTCCTCTTAAGCTGTTTATACATGATCATATTTTCCATCATGCATTGTATGAAAGATTCCTGTCATCAAACAAAAGACTGAACATGTTCTACTACTGAGTTGTATATAATTTTGGGCTCCTAAACATCTGTTTTAATCTTCTTTTCCATTTATCTTTAAACTGTTTCTACAACTAAAAAATAAAAATAAAGTAAAATAAAAGATAAAAATAATAAAATTAAAATTCCTCTGTACGCGACACAAATTTTATCAGTATTGCTTTCGGATGAAAGTAAGGTTGAATTTTCACTTTCACGTTCACAACCACTGACAGAATTATCCAAGTGATGACTGTTGTGCAACTAAAAGAAAATTCAAGAGAAAACCATATTGAAAGTATACGAAAAGTGTATGAAAAAAAAGTATTCTGAACGTTTTGATACCCTAGTTACGACAAATTTCAAGTGACCAAGATATTGAAATACATATTATACTACATAGGAGCCAAATTGATTGTCCTGAACCAATAAGAGTACAGCACATTATTTCTGAACATTTGGTGAAAAAAATAAGCTTTTAAGCGAGCAAATATTGTGTATTAACAAGGTGCTCGTCTCACAATATTGTACGATATTTTAAATAATACAAGAATTCTATTGTTGATTGTTGAAATCGTTCATTAAGCCGTTGACGAGCTCTGAGGATTTTACGGTGTGGAGCAATAGATAAACTTGTGAAAGATATCTGTGTGCAATGTGAACGTGAAGCTTGGGAGAAGAAAGCGGTGAAATCCGTTTTCAATCGGTTCGGAAATAGTGCTAAAATTACCAAAAAAACTGATTTGGTTTTAAGAACAGAAGCAAACATATACAGCGTTCAACAATGAATACTAAATTAACGGTTGATTTTTTGAAACATTGCCATCATAAGTTAATTAAAACGTATATAATTGAAACAAATTTATGTAACAAACTAAATTAATGGAATCATCAAGTGACGGATGTGCTTCGCAAGCTGGAAAGATGCCAGCTTTTACAAACAGTGATTCAGTGTCAAGTGCTAGCAATGGTAGCCGTTTCTTTGATGCTTCTAAAAGTGCTAATGTATTGCCTTGTCCTCATTGCGGAAAGCATTATGTGAGTGCCAGAGGTTTAGCTATACATATTGGTAAGAAACATCGGGTTGCGTGTGATGATGATGTTTGCTCTGATGTCACCTTTAATGCCTGCCTTCAGAGTAAAACTACAAATGCTACCGACACTAACAGCAGTAACAACACGAAAGATTTGACGATTTCTAACCTGGGCAAGATATTACTGTCACTAAGGTGCTCGACACATATATTAAGACGTGTTCCAAGAGGTGCTCGTTCAACGGTGGCTGACGCACTCGTAGAGGTGCCATATAAATTTCAAATGATGCAAAAGACTGGATCAACCTTTGCCTATTTCCATTTGTTGCTTTAAGTGCTCCCAAACAATCAGATAAAGTTAAGAATCTAACTACTTGGGTGAAGCAGTGAGTTCGCCTGTGTAATATTGGCCATGACGCCTTAACCTGGCCTTCAACGAAGATGAACAAATCTCGATTAAACCACAAATTTTCTAAATTGAAGGTTGTAGAGAATAAACTTGCCGATGGTGACATCCGTGGAGCAGCACGTCTTTTAATTTCTTATGATACGGTTGCGGCTCCGGATACCTCTGTATTGGAGACCCTGTTGGAAAAACATCCTGCCCACCCAGGCAATTTCATTGCGTCGGACCTTCCTGATGGTCAACACACTTTTCAAGGAGTTTCGACTATGGAGGTTCGAAAAGCAATTAACTCCTTTCTGTCAGGCAGCGCGGGAGGTCTAGATGGGCTTCGTCCTTCAATTCTTAAAGACCTTCTTTCTTGCCAAATACTGGAATCGAAGGAAAAACTCCTAAAATCCTTATGTGATCTATTTCATTTAATCATTTCTGGAAAAGTACCAACGGATGTTCGCCCACTGTTCTTCGGTGCCAAACTTACAGCGCTAAGAAAAAAGGATGGTAGTATTCGGCCCATAGCGGTTGGGAATGTTTGGCGCAGAATATCGACAAAAATGTATGCTTTAGAATACGTGAGCCAGTTAAGAACTTTTTATCCCCCCATGAGCTTGGTATTTGTGTTCCTAATGGTGCCGAGGCAGCTGTTCACGCAGCCCGAGTTTATTTCTCTTCTACTCACAGTGCTACTAAGGCGATTGTAAAATTGGATTTTCGTAACGCATTTAATGAGCTTCGCCGGGATACTATGCTTGCCGCAGTGATGAATAATTTTCCTTCAATTTATCCATATGTTTATCAATGTTATGCTCAATCAAGTGATCTGTTTTTCAACGGAAACACTATTTCTTCTCAGAGAGGTGTACAACAAGGTGATCCCCTGGGCCCAGCACTTTTCGCTATAACCATTCACTCTTTAGTTAAATCACTGGATACCGAATTAAAGATTTGGTACTTAGACGATGGAACAATTGGTGGTGAACCCGAGATAGTTCTTTCATCTTTAATAGAAATAAATAAGAAGGCATCACTTCTTGGCTTGTGTCTTAACTTTTCTAAATGCGAGGTGGGTTGTCTTGGAACGGATGAAACCGCATTCGACGAAATCTTTAGAAGATTTAATGAGGCTGCACCAGGCATACACCCTCTAACAATTCAGAATGCTTGTCTTCTAGGTGCTGCTCTCACGTCGGAAGCACTCACTATCGAATAAAATATCTACTTTAGAATTGTCCTTGTCTCGACTTCCCTCAATTTCAGCCCATTAAGCCTTTTTCCTCTACGAGCATCTTTATCAATCCCTCGCTTAACCTATTTTTTACGATGCTTTTTATCTTGGCATGAGAGTTCTTTGCTGGAAAAATATGATACTCTCCTGAAAACTGGCCTTGAATCAATTCTGAACTGCTCCTTAAATGACGACTCTTGGACACAAGCATGTTTACCTGTTGTTTTGGGCGGTCTTGGTATTCGACGAGCTGTGGATATGGCGATTCCTACATTCTTAGCGTCATACCACGGATCTCTGCGTTTAATCGAAGCTCTTCTTCCACAGGGTTATTGTTTGGACCCAGATGGTTCAGTTTAAGAAGGCTCTAATAAGTGGGCGAACTTAGCAGATACAAGCCTTCCGGAGATTAACAAAAAGTGTTATCAGTCATCTTGGTATACACCAATTGCATGTCAATTACATAGGCCTAATCATTTGTTACAATCTGTTGTTGTTCCGGAAGATAAAGCCATGCTTCTTGCTGCCTCGTCTCCCGAAGCGGGTGCATGGTTGATGGCGATACCTTCTCCGCCCTTAGGTCTTCATTTGTCAAATGAAAGCTTTCGAATTGCTGCAGCCTTACGTTTAGGCTTAGCAGTTTGTGAGCCTCATCGCTGTCCAGCTTGTAGGGATGAGGTTAACCAACGTGACCTGTATGGCCTTTCATGCATGAAGAGCGCTGGTAGATTCGTCCGACATTCCTCTGTAAATGATATAATTCTACGAGCCCTCAACACAGCTGGATTTCCTTCAATACGGGAACCTTCTGGTTGCTGTCGTTCGGATGGAAAGCGACCGGATGGGATGACACTGGTTCCATGGATGAGAGGTAAATGTTTATTGTGGGACTTCACATGCGCTGATACATACGCTCATTCAAGTCTCCCTCTGTCAGTAATGAACGCTGGAGCTGTTGCCAATCGCAGAGAAGCTGAAAAGCAAAGAAAATACAACAACCTTCTCGAAAAGTTTGTTTTCACTCCAATCGCTATTGGGGGGCGCGGTGCCTCAGTGGTAGAGCGTTCACCTCTGGTGCTTGGGGTCCTGGGTTCGATCCCAGCCCCCGCCAAGTGAACTTTGTGGTGGACAAACACCGTGCTCGTGGGTTTTCTCGGGGTTCTCCCGTTTCCTCCCACTTTCTTCATTCCACCATTTCACTCATCTCTCATCATCATCGTCTCCTTTAGCATAACCGGCATAACTGTGGGACGTAAAACTCAGAGATTTCATTTCATTTTTCCAATCGCTATTGAAACCAGTGGTGCTTGGGGTGCAAGAAGTCATGAATTCATTAGGGAGGTAGGAAGACGCATTGCTTGTGTTTCCGGCGAAGTTCGCTCTACACCTTATCTAATACAGCGCATATTCGTTTCTATCCAACGTAGTAACGTCTCGTCGGTCCTTGGCACTTTACCACCTGGCAAGGAACTGGATGCGGTGTTTATACTCTGAGAAGAATTGTTTTATATATAACAGTTCCTGGACAATAGTTTTTCTTTTGACGTTATAATTACATAATTATTTCTGATTTAATATTTCTTGTTTCCGACCATGAATCGACATTAATATGTTCTTTAACTTTCAAATACTATCGTAACAATGTAATAAAGATATAGATCTTCATAAAATACAAGAATGCGTTATACAAATAACATCAGTGTTGTAATAAACGTGATATGAATAATAGGCCTATATTTCGTTTGATTCGAATGTTCACATGACAAGAGAACCAATATAGAGGTATGGTAGGTTGGTTCGTGTGTGTCATTTTGAACCCTTTCCGATTCCTTACAGAATCGAACTTAAGACTCTTCAAACCAAACGCCAATGCTCTAGAAATCGTTACGTGTTATGGAACCAATTCACGAAATATAAATACTGAGGATTCGATGAGTCATTGGTAGAGCGCTCTGCTCTAGTGCTAAGGGTTCCTGATTCGAGCCCAATCCCTATGAGTTTGTGGTGGAAAAGTGTTCATGGGATTTTTTTTTAGTTTTCCGTTTCCTCCTATTATTTTCTTCCGCTAACTCTTTCATCGCTGTTACTTTGCGTCTATTATTTGTCTCAATTAGCCTACAGGGCATAACTTTGGGATAAACTAAAAATAGAAAAAAAAAAACTAAAAATAGACTAATAAACTAAAAATAAATGTAAAACTGAATTTCTTCGGAAATAGACACGTGTCTGCATACACTTCTGCACGTTAGTATAGCGAAAATTTTTCTTAAAGTATATAAAGATCTAATTTGGTTTACATACATACATTTACATATGCCAGTGATGTAGCCAGCATGTTATTTAGGCGGGATTCTTGACTTTCAGTGGAACAGATTTTTTTATCTATTAAAAGCAGGCTTAACAAATCCGTAATTGGCAGAGCTCCCTCGTGGCTAAGCGGTTAGCGTACGCGCCTTTGACGTATGGGAGACCCGGGTTCCCGGCGTGGGAGGACCCGGCGGGAGCTCATGTGGTTCGGATTCCACGTTAATCAGTAGATCCACGTCTCATATAGCCTCGCTGCTGAAAGGGACGCTAAACTAAAATCCACTCCACTCCATAATTGGCAAACCTTATTTGGGGTGACCAGGAAGTCATTTGGGGGCAAGTCCCCATTTAACCCCGTGGCTACATCCTGATAGGACCATGAATTTATAGGGCACAGTAAATTTGTGGACACTCTATATAAATATACATACATACTGTATGCTAGTGTTTCTTTGTTGTATTTACAACATCAGGTTGATCGAACACTCCTTCAGATTTTCTCTCTTCTTCAGAGCTACTGTTCCGCAGGTTAATAAAAATTGAAAAGCTCCCATGTTCCGTGCTATTCTCTTCTCGAAGTTTTCTTCCTGGAATTCCTTGACGTGCCTTAAAGAATCCACTCCAACAGACCAAATTCCAACAACTTCCCAAATTACGTAATATTGTAGGGCATCAATTTCTGCTCCACGCACGCCAGTAACAAAGTGAATATTAGTGGTAGCGCTTAAGGGATATTTCTACCACCAACAGTGAACATTAGCGTCAGGGATTTTTCACTTCAAGCGTAACTACTCGAGACTATCGAACTGAGTGCTGTATAACAAATATTGATATACGTTCATAATTCAGTGAACAAAAATAAATGTAAGAGCTGCGGTGGCTCAATGTGTGGTATGCCTTGGTTTTCTCGGGGTTCTCCCGTTTCCTTTCACTTTCGTAATTCCACCATTATTATGCATCTCATTTTCAACATCTCCCTTAGTCTTGATGCACAATCTAGAGGCGTTAAATTTTAGAAATGCCCACTCTGCACGTTGGTCTAATGACTAGCTTTGGTGCACTTGGTCCTGAGTTCGATTCTTTGCGGGAAAGCATTAAAACTTTGTTCGAATTCCACCTTAAACTGTAGGCTCACATCTCATATAGCTTCGGCCCTGAAAAGGGACGCCAAACTTCAACAAACAAACGAACAAATATGTACAAAATTGAGTTGGTTCATCAATCAATAATTATATTGATGGTTTAAAGCACCACTTGACAAGAGCGGAAATCAATTACATGTATTAGTCTCACAATATTTAAAACAACCGTCAACAAATGTTAAATAATATTTACAACAACCATAGTGTCTTATATGTATTAGTCACTATTGGATTAAGTTTTTTCTTTTTTTAAAAAAAAATACGTTATGAAACAAAGGAGATGGAGCTTGGATAATCTAGTTCCCTTTAAGTAAGTCAAAGAAATGTAAAGGATTTGGTTGTGGTCTTAAGTAAAAATCTATCTTGACATTTAATCGACGAGATTGGAGAAAACTATCACAATCTTATCTGAAAGTAGCCACTAACCAAGGAGCTCGTTTGGTTTGGGGTTCGATTTCCGGAAGGAGCTAGTTTGGATTGGATCCCCATGTCTCATACAGAGGTTGTTTAGCCTACGTTTGGCCGATTTCATTCCTTTCCCCTCCCGGGCAGAATGGACTCACCCGACCTAGCAAGTGGCGTCCTGCAGTGTTGTGCAGTGGCTTCCTGGGAATGCAGTTGTTTTTCTGCGCGGACGACAATAACGCACAAAATAGGACCATTGTAGTGAGTGTTGTGTTAAATTTGTTTCCAAATGTGTGGGTTTCCGCTCTGTGACCAAAATGCCGCCCAAACTAAGCCGGTTTTGGGAAGGCTATGTTGCGGCTCTTTATGACGCCCACTTTAGTGTTTCTGTCATTAGAAAACAGTACAAGAAGAATGGTTGCAACATCAGTTTAAGTGGAATAAAAAATGTTATTAAAAAGTACAAGGGCAACGAAGCTCCACCATTTGGATCACCAACGAAGTTGCCTAGGAAGCGGGAATGCACCCAAGCCATCTCCAACATGCAGAGGAAACTTCGCAAAATGGCAATGCAAGAAAATCCGCCAACACAAAGGTGTGTGGCTAATCGTCTTGACGTGTCTTTGGGGACTGTGAGCCGGACGTTACACCATCAACTCAAGCTGTAAAAGCTCGCGGCCATCTTCTCATGGATGCCCACCAAAAGGAACGAAAGTGTAACCCGGAAGTTGTACGAACGGCATCTGGCAAAACAAAGGTGGATGTACGTCGTAACGCTCGATGAAGCATGGGTTTAGCTTTCCGACTGCGGCAAACCGAGAGCCATTATGTACAGAGAGAAAAGCGCCAAGAACTTCAGAAGGTGGGTCCGTGTCTGTAAATAATCCTTATCAAAAGGGTTCATGGTCGTTACTGGCTACTGTTACCGAGGTAAACTAAAGATTCGTAGGGTGGCGAAGAACTGCAAAATAAATTCGCAGTATTTTCAGGAGCAGATCATGCAGCCGATCTACAAGGATGAGATTCCAACAATGTACGGAAATGACGCCAATCTGGTGCGCATTCACATGGACAAGGCCTCATCACATACCTCACGATCGTCCCTTGCATTCTACAGGGAGATGGAGGAGGCAAGTGGTATACAGGTGATACCTTTCAATGAGGTACCTGTTAAATCTCCAGATGTAAGTCCTATGGACCATTGTGGATTTGGATTGCTGAAGCGGGCTTTGGGAAAACGGCGTGTGACAACTGTGGAAGGACTTTGGAAAGCTGTGCAAAGGGAATGTGACAAGATTCCCCTCCCAGTTCTTCAGAGAAGCCTATTACAGTGGAAATTACGCTGTCGGGCTATTGTTAGGAACCAAGAGAAACACATCGAGCACTTACGGATCTGGCGTCATGGATTCTTCTAAATTTTTAGGTAAGTCGAAATTGGCCAAATGTAGACTGAACAACCTCTGTATAGCCTAGCTGCCGAAAGGAATGCTAAACTCAAAATTAAATCAAAATTATAACACTAAAAATATTATCCAATCTAACAGTTACAGCATTTTTTGTTTGTTTGTTTAACGTCCCATGATTATGCACCGAGGCTAAAAGACACGGTGATTATCAGATGAATGATAATGGTTGACTGAGGAAACTGGTGGAAAACGGGAGAACTCATACACGCGGTGTTTATCCAGAACAGATTTAAATTGGAGTGAACTGGGATTGAACCAGAGACCTCATGCACAGAAGAGAATGCCTCTACCAGAGTTGGCGTGGGTCAATGAAAACTTGACCCACGACCCACTGACCCACCAGCCATCGTGACCCACGACCCACTGACCCACCACCTACCATGACCCACTCTAACCCACGACCCACCATGACCCACCACCCACCGTTACCCACTCTGACACACCACCCACCATGACCCACTCTGACCCACCACCCACTGTGGCCCACTCTGACCCACTGTGACCCACCATGACCCACCACCCACCATCAACCACTCTCATCCACTGTGACCTACTCTGACTCACCAAAATCTCGTCATCAACTCTTACACATGATCCACGGCCTCTTCTACTGACTAAAGAGTTTACTCTTGTAATAAAAGAAGACTGTGAAATTGTCACTAATCGGAGTTTGAATTTCTGCGGTCAATCGCTCAAGCACCACTCTATTACAATAAAGGTGGATCTGACCTTTACGATATAATATGGTGAAATGTTTGTCAGTGAGGAAATTGAAGCACTTCGAGGTGGGGGGAAATTAGTGTGTGCCTAAAATATACTTGTACTAAGAGAGTATTCTTGCGAGTGTTAATTTCTCAACGCATTCCAAAAGAAACTTCTATTCGCAGGAAAATACCCCTGTACAATATGGAAAAGGCTATAATTTCTCAGTTCACAGTATTTTTCTCCAAAAGACTTGAAAAATCAGTTTTCCATAGCGTATAAAGGTGCTCGGGTACTGTCTGTAAGAGCATCTCCATAAAGTATGCTCATAATTGTAATTTGTGTAATCACTAAAACACCACGTTAAATTTAAGTTGCAAGTATGCATAAATTGCAATTATTATGAATATTTATTCAAAGTAGTTTACCTTCTAGTTTATGAAAAGGAAAGAAAAGACTTATTAAAAATTAGGTACAAAGTTGAAAAAACACTAGGGATGGGCGATGGGTTTTCTTTGAAACTCGACTCGACTCGAAACGTACATCTTTCAGCTCGACTCAAGAAGTCGAATCGAAAACTTTCCTCCAACTCAACTCGAATTTGTTTCGAGTCGAGTCGAGCCAAAACGATCCAAATCCTGTGTGTAGTTCTAAATACTCTCTTCAAGTATCCTACATAGACAATATAATTATTATCAATGATACTACTACAATGCATTATTATTATTATACTAAAAACTAGTTGACTGCCAATCTCGGTAGTCGTGAAGTCTAAGAGGCAAGTACTTCGTTCACAAGGTTCCGGGTTTATATTTCGGAGGAGGGTGATGATATTCATGGGGTCATACGTTTATAGGACTCAGCAAATTAATTGCTCTAAGACATCAAGTAGGCCCTACATTCCCGGGGAAAGTGCATTCCTTCCCTTCTCTACCAGAAGCTGGAAGACCTCGGATCAGCTTAATTTCCTGCCTAATGATTGAAAACAGTATAGTATTACACAATGAAAATTCTTTTTCGTGCTAGTGGTTCCGGGTTTACTTCCCGCTGGGGGCACTCGGTCGAAAATGTGTAAAAAGCTTTTTTTAGGCCAATCATTCTGAATTAGGTTTTTCTCATTTACACCAGCCCAATGCCGGTGTGGTACCTAATATATAGATCCCAGGCCGCTTCCTTCCTTCCCCAATCCTTTTTTCCTTCAATTTAGCCGGAGACTTTGCTCGCCAAGGTATGTCATCCCTCAAACGTGACGGTCTAAATGGCCATAGATGGCGAAAGCCCAGAAATTTAATATCCATCCACAATGAAAATTATAGCACCTTTTCTGTTCCTAACTGTTCACTCTCCCTTATCCTAATAGCTTAGATAGCAGAACACACTTAAAATAAAAAGAACGTTTTATTGTTTAAAGAGACCTAATGTCATGTGGACTGTTGTTCTGCGCTCCCCTCCTTATTTCCACAACACGCACTGATTGAAATTTCATCTAGAAGCATTCAAAAGGCTGATAGGTATAGATCATGACAAATCTATTAGACGAGATTTATTTGCGTAAGACAAGTGGAAGTTACCTTCTAATTTCAGAACTATAATTTGTGATGCTTTTGATCTTCACTTAATTTATAACTTCAATGGTATCTCCCTCGAAAAAACTGGGGATGCGAAGAGTCACTCAGGGCAACCATTATTTCGGGGTAAAATTTGGGAAACTTAAATGAAATATATTTCTAGTGTCCTTTTCTGTCATAAACAATAATTATTTCCAATATTATTCTAGATATTCTTACATCCTTAGTCCTGAAAAAGATTAGCTCACTCATTCCCCAGGATCTATTGAAATATTCAATATTTTTTCATGTTCGAGACAAACGCTACGTATTATTACCACAAAAATATTATAGGGATGTCCTTTGGACAAATCACGTAGGTGGACCGCAGTGACTCAGTGGTAGAGCGTTCACCTCTGAAGCATGGGGTCCTTGGATCGATCCCAGCTTGTGCTAAGTGAACTTTGTGGTGGACAAACAATGTGTGCATGAGTTTTTTCGGTGTTCTCCCGTTTCCTCTCGCTTTCTTCATTACACGGTTTCTTTCACTTCTCATCAACACCGTCTTCTTTAGCCTAGTTGACATTATCGAGGAACGTAAAACATAATATTTAATTTCATTTTCTTTCAAATCAGCTAGGCCGCTACTTAGTCAAGCTTATAAGTATTTTCTTTCCGCATCTTTCTGTTGACTTCTTGTGGCCCAATCCTCTCACTATCTAGAAGTTTGGAGGTTTTACCGCTTCAAACAAACGTACAGGACACAAAAAAGAAAGAACATTTTGTCCGATTTGCCAACGGTATATTCACAAAATACGAAACATATGAGTAAATACATTGTTCCAAACAGCATGTTGTAAATCATAACCAGTCGGTCTCCAGAGAAAAAGTATTTTTTCCCTCCCAACTGTAAAAGACTCAGGAACACAGATAAAGTATAACCCCTATTTGCAGATGCGGATATAACAGATTGCCAGATCTACACATTTATTTTTAGATCTAGGGGTTTTTCGCCGCAATACGGAAAACCACATTTTTTTAAAAGTGTGGTCTGTAGATTTTCTGTAGTGTAGGAGAATATACTCAAAAGTATTGTGTGGCACATAGTATTTTTTAATGAGGTCAATGAACTATGCAAAGCCTATATTTTACTCCTTGAAGGTATCTTACTAGGGAGAAAATGCGAGGACTGATAATTGTCAAAATAATTTTCGCTGTCTTCACCTTCCTTTTCCCCCTTCCGTTTTAGGTTTCCTCTATCCTACAAGAGGTCTGTCATCAATAGAAAATAATGACCATAGAACAAACAAACTCGACCTTTGTTTCACCTTATGTAGATATCAACTGTTAAACTTGCCGCTATTCTAATACTATCACATTGCTGCACGAAGCATTGTTGTTAGCAGATGGGTGATAAATAGCTAAACCTAAGATATATATCGAGTTTAGTCCTATAGGTTTCTCTATTATTATTGCATTCACGTAATTTCTTGATGAATGCATTTGCTACCTATGTATGCGTTTGTATCTATTATTGAGTATTGTATATAGGTCTAAAGTGAAAATTAATTGTTACGTTAAGGAAACTTTAACTGGGAACAGTGGTCATTTTTGCTACCTCTTTCCTGCTAAATGGCGTATATGCTTGCCCTCTATGTGTGCGGTCCCGGCTCTATTCTCAACAGTTTGCTTGCTTCGGTTTGAACAGGCGGTAGAAGCAAGTTTATTATTCTTTTCCGGTTGATATTCTGTATGAACAAAAAGCTCTCAAATTTAAGGAGACGATTTAAAATACCAGAGTCATACAGAAAGGGAGGGCTAGGGACCCATGGCCCAGTTGCTGATCTAGGCAGGGGTCAGGGGCGCCTAAGCCCCCAGTTTTTTGAGTGACAAAAATAATTTAAACTGTTATTTATATATCTTCGAAAGTTTATAATAAGCAAGGTATACTTATCATAATCTTGGTTTTCACCTCCTAGATCCGCCTCTGCCATGGCCTCACTAACTTAAACCAACGAAAACTACTGATCACTGCTTCTATCCATTAATTCTTCAAGATACACTGAGACAAATCCGTTATCCGGACAGCGGTATATTGTACAAATACACGGAATTCTCTTGCTTACTACAGAAATCAGTATGGAGCATACGTTATCCATATGCTACATACGCACTGTCCTTAGATGTTACATCATGCCGTTGCAGGATGTTTGACATCTAACAGTTTTTCCGTATATCACATGCATATATTTATGTTACATTCCTCAGCTATATGTTATATACATCCATTTGTATGTGAGATCCTAACCGCCTATATTGTTTCATGCGAAAAGTACGTATAGATGGAACACTTATACGGAAAGTATTATAAAACATCCGTTTTCAGTTATAAGTCTGGTGTAAGTTAAGTTCAAAAACTACAGGAATTACGCATGTAACCTACCTGTTTAAGTGCGCTTCCTACATTTTTTTCTTAGTGTAGTTCACAATAAATTTATCGAGTTGGAAATTTACACCTGATTGTACAAGAACTTAGTTTTGCCATAGTCTTCCTCATATCCGAACCAAGAATTTCTTTAAACTAGAACCCAGATACAAGATCCATTGATCCAGATATACAGTCACTTCAATAAAGGCGATATCTGACTTTTAGTGAACAAACAAACTCGATCCATTTGATCATGTTGAATCATCTGTGCCGACTCTAATGGTGCAATTTTTTGAAATGGGTCGGCTCACGACTCGTTCACCACAGAGCTGATCTGAGAAAATCGTTTGCATGTCATGTCTACTGAGCCGATGGCTTACCTCAAGCGAGCCGGCTCGAGCTTATGGCTCATCCCAACCGAGCCGGCTCGAGCCATCGGCTCACTTGAGCCAAGTTGGTGGCTCACCCCAACCAAGTCGGCTCGAGCCTTCGCTCAATTGAGCCGAGTCGATGGCTTATCCCTACCAAACCGGCTTAAGCTATCGCACAGTGGTCCGAAAGGCATGATTGTGTGATCGAAATTCAAATCATGGTGTATGTTGTTCCTATGTGGAAAACATGGTACTATAACATAAACCCAACAAAAAAATCGTAAATTATGTCCGAGAACGAGGTCCGTAGCCATGGGGAAGGTACGGGGCACGTGGCCCCATATAGGCGAAATGAATAGAAATAAACAGAAATAGATATATATGTATCTAAGAAGTTTGGACCTACTTACTTTACCTTAATCACTCTCACTACTGTGAGAACTGTCTGCAGAGAGGTGTGTATCCATTACGTCCACAGAACTGGAACTACATGCATCTGCACTTTTCTGCTGTGTAGGTGAAATTAGTAGCTGAAGAACATCAGAAGAAAGTGTAGCAAGCTTCTTATGGGGTAGCTTCCGAAGAGTGGAAATAACAGGATCTGATGTTAAAAGCAACCGATGAAAGAGGTCCGCATTTCCTTCAGTTCTTGATGTCTTTCTGGTATGGTGTTCTCTGAAGCTTTTGACATCTTTGTGTCGCGCTTCCTGAGCGTCCTCTGATAACTGCCCAATTGGCAGTAGAGCAGATGTAATAATATCGGGGCCATGGATAAGAATCTTGTGAACAGATATTGGCATATAGTACCATGGATAAAGATTGACAAATCTTTCTGCAGTTTCTTGTGCATATTTCTGAAATGATGACACGTTTATGTCAAAACCACTAGACATGGCGAGCAGGATGGAAGAAAAGCGATGAATTAGAACTTCATCTATGCCTGTTATTTCTGCAGACAGTTTTGGATCAGCAAAGAATCTACGTGCTGTGTTTCCGTCGTTAGTGGTCCCACTTCCGCCAGGTTTAGGTATATCTACCAATAAGCCTGTTTGTTGTTTAAACCGCTCTTGGATGTCCTTCTTTCTTTGTGCAACCTTGTTGATATTTTCCTGACCACGGATCTGCCATTTCTTTATGTCAAGACGATAACTGACATGAAGAAGACATTCAAAGAACCGAATCCATGCATGAAGTGTTGATAGCCCAAATTGGAAGTGCAATGGATTAGCATGTCTCTTCCGTACCTTAGTCATGTCATTTATCTCCTTCGGGAGAGCACCACAAATGTAACATCTCAGAGATGATGATGTGTCCGTTAAAGCGTTACATACCTTGCCATCAACCATTGTTAATACCAAATGATGAGTGACAGAAATATGTCTATCTGCACACGTCACATTCGTTGATTTGAGGGATGAAATTTGCTATTCGATGTACTCCTTTTCTTTGTTGCATATTTGAGGAGTTTCTTTAAGAAACTGAAGCCGCAGAGGTCTGCAGAAGCGTACAGATGATGGACTGGGATTTTGCCAAATGATTGTTTTCTGCTTTGCGTTTGATGACGTAGCATATAACTGCAACGGAACAAGAGATGTAACAAATATATCACTGTCAATTATAGTCCCTTCAACACCTTTCTGCTTGTACGCAGACTGTCCACTACTACCATCGAAGCCCCATTTACAGAAAAGAGTGAGATTTCTTACTTCACTCTCTTCCATCTGAGTGATAACAGCCATCTGAACTTGCAAAAGTCGATTAGCTGTGTGATCCAAAAGATCTTGTAGACTGACTTCAATTGCAGTGTCAGTTGCAGAGACAGACGGAGGATAGCATTCTTTTTTTGCTTCGAGAACTTGGTGATAGGATGGATACAGGTCAGCAGCTTTCGCCTTAGCTTGTGTCCGAAGTAAATTGTATTGGTGTTTGGTGAGCTTTGCTTCTACTATTAGTGACAAGGCTTCATCTGGGGTATACGATACCATTCGCTGATCAACCGTAGCAGTCTTCCAAGCCTCTTTTATTTTCTTCGGTCTTGTTGGCGATGATAGTGTTATTTCTTTCACCAGGTTTGATGCTGTGACCTTTCCTTCTTTACGGAGTTTCATTTGTGTTGCATAAGACAGAACGTCAGAACCATATGACTCACGAAGTTCAACGGTTTTCCTCCTCTTAACACATTCACTACTTTCTTGAAAACATTTAACAGGTCTCCCCCTGTCAGACGTAGTTGCACTTTCTTCAGTTTCAGTTGCCAGCTCCAGAAATGGTAACTTTGCAGGTGCATTAAGCCAATCAGAATATCGTTCAAGAAACCTATCAACCATTCTGGAACAACTATCTAGTCGCTGGAAAATCTTGGTGCAGAACAATTTGATAGCTGTCTTTATCTCCTTGCACTTTTCTTCATTATCTTGAATTCGCAGCTTTCCTATAATGTACTCTTCCAAGTGTCCTTTTTGTTCAGAATGATGTTTTCCAGCCTTTTTCCGCATTACGTTAAAAAGGTCTCTTCTGGTAGGCCTAAACGTCATTATTCCTGAAAAAAAAAAAAAAACAGATAATAAACATCACTTTCTGAATTTAACAAGCACATTGGGTATAATCACAAACACTAATATATACAATATCAAAGCAATTAATCCTGAAAAGAAAATTACGTTAGATTGCGATTTCCACTGTTGCACGTCATATACATCCTGTTCTCAAACCATTCTCCCTCGAAAGAAATCGAACGACGTGCGGTTTAGTAATTCACCTATATTCCTTCTGATAAAGACCAAATGAAAAGCGAAACGTGTCAAGACAGTACGTAATGCGGATATAGTATGGGTCAAATTATGCATTGTTATATGTACTGACCCATGTTAACAGGTGACTAGTCTGAAAATGTGCAAACATGTGCAACAATTTTTGTTATGTACGTTACCTATACATGTTGTCCTTCACACCCATGCAGGAATTTTACTGGTACCTCTTGGTAGTTTTTTTATAACTCAATGATTTTTCACCACTACAGTGCATTTCTCCTACTACTTATATGCTAAGATTTTATATGACATTATTCCTCCAGGTTCGTTTCTGGAGAGCAGTTATATACTTCCTCTCATTCCTACTTCCCTACAGTTTCTGTTTCATGGGGTTTTCCTTTTCGTTCACTTGTGTAATCAAACGGAGACGCTGAGTGGTGCTGTAGTATTGCTTCCAGTTCCTGTACAGCAAACTTCCAATTACACATTACACAAACTTTACTTCTCTACATGTTCGTTCTATTCGTATTTAAAAAAAAAAATACTTAATGCTGTTTTTGAATGCACTATTGTATGGACTAAACGTGTATGCTACTCATACTCCATACTCCAGTAGTTGACATTTTGGATTTTTGCGCAGGTTTTGCGGCGTTTCGGACCACTGTGTATCGGTTCAATTGAGCCGTGCCGATGGATCATCCCAACCGAGCCGGATCGAGCTGTTCTCACAGTTGAACCGAGCTGAGCCTGTTGACATCACTGCCTGGGTTGGGCTTTTGCTTGGGCTCAAAAATTCGACGTACAATTCTCAGCCTTAATAGTAAGATCTACACAGTATACATACTTTATTGGTGCTCACAACATTTGAAACTATCTCGTTATAAAAATCTATTGTCTCGTTATCGAGACGAGACGAGACCTGAACAATACCCCCTCTCGTGAGCAACATTAAAAGTAATCCACTTTACTACTTATATTTCTCATAGCTTTCGCTTTCCAGTCTAGTCAGGTCATGATTTCAAAACGAGCTAAAACGAGCTGAACAAGCGAGCCATGTATCAAACTCGACTCGACTCGAAACTCGACCTGAAAACAGTGACTCGACTCGGAACTCGACTCGAGAAAATTACCTTTGACTCGACTCGTAACTCGGCTCGAATTCGTACTCGAGTAGGGATGGGCACGAGTCGTGTTTTATCTCGACTCGTGTCCATCCCTAAAAAACACAAATAAGCCATTAGTAATACAAGTATACATTTTCCATAACTCGTAATTTGCCAGCTTAAAACAAATCTGAAATCGGGTTCATTTCCTGTTGGCTTCCAGGACTTTTTCGTGGTAAATCATCCGCAGTGGAATGATGTCTATCCTTCAGCCAGGAAATAACTAGCTCGTCTACTTTGAACTTGTCTAGCGGTGGGCCATTAACATTGATGAACAACAAGTTAGACAATGATTGAGCACTTAGTCTATTTCTAATGTCAGTCATCTGTAAATAATTCATAAGGGGAAATCCCCGTCCGCACTCAGCCGTGGAAATTGGTAATACTCGACAATCTGCTTGTTAGACTTAAATCTGAAAACGATTTTTCTCGGTCAGTTTTGAAATACTCCGCAAGAAGTATCACCTATCACCATACAACATCTTTTCCATATCGACCATGTCAGTTGGCAATGTCGACTCATGGAGAACAGAAACTTCATCTACCACATCTTCGATAGGAAATCTTGTGCATAAATTATCAATTAAAACCTGATAAACTGATGATATCTTATTCGTTTATAAATTTAGTTTTTGTAATTACACATGAAAGTTTGATGTCATTACCAAGTTCCCTCTCCCCTAGAAGGCAAAAGGAAACGAGGTTTGAAAGAAGTGTTCAGAGGTGTCTGGGAATTTCCCCCTTCTTCCCTTCAATTACCACACTGCTGTTTGTTATGGACCAAATTACGATGCATTTCAATTAAATTATCATAGTATAATTATTTCGTTGTTGAGTTATAGATACTTTTGAGTGGAAAAAGGGATGAAATTTGAAAGTTCCAAATCAAGGTAAGTAGACCAACGTAAAGAAAAAAAGTGTAAAATTTCTTTTTATAATATAATTATGCATACAATCCAAACTACAATTTCCATGTATTTAAGCTTACACTACAAATTGTATGTCTATTTTTCTCACAACTTTATGGATTGATTGTTCTGTGCTATAAGCGTTCCATATAATAAACATAAGCTTCAGTAATTATTATAGTAGAAAGCAATGGGTATATGAAGCGAAGCACTGTATTTTTTGTTTCTGAATTTTTTCTTAACTAATATCGATCGTTTTTGATTATTTTTACAAACCAACTCACTTCCAATTTTCCAAATATAGAAAGTGTCCCCCCCCCATAAAGGAGAATTTAAAAAAATGCTACGACAGATTCTGTTTATTTTTTTAATAAAGAGTTAATACACTGAACTTCAGCTTCGTAAGTTTAACGGTTGTGAGATACTCATTTTTTTCCCGCAAATATTCGGATCCTCGCTACCTCTTTGGGATATGTATTATAATGAAAGCAATACAACATCCCAGTTTGGATTAAGGCCTAACTATATACCAAAAGTCATTTCATTTGATTTTGTAATTTGGCCGTTATGATCAGGCACACATAGTTACATTCAATTTTTTAAATAATAATTTATACATTACTGTGATTCAAAAATGTATTTTTCCAGTATGTATTAGCTTCTCTAAAAACTGACAGTCCTCGAAAACCAAGTAATAGTATAAGTCCTATTGCTATTATTACAATTACAAATATCAAATCCAAAAGTGCCTGAAGTTCTTTTCTCACTTAGATATAGCCTACTCACTTCAGGTAAGTAGACGGAAACAAATGGAAAAGGAAGTGAAATGAAGGTCTTGAAAGTAAAACTAAGACAAATTTACCAGTCTTCAGAAGATACAGTCTACAACGCAGTAAGCAGAGTGAGTCGGTAGGTCAGACTGAGTCGGTGGGTCGCAGTGGGTCACGGTGGGTGGTGGGTCACTGTGGGTTACAGGTGGTTCGCAGTGGGTCACGGTGGGTAGTGGGTCGCAGTGGGTCATGGTGGGTGGTGGGTCACAGTGGGTCACATGCTGTTGACCCACGACCCACTGACCCACTCTATCTCTGGCCTCTACCACTGAGCCACCACGGCCGTAATAGTTATAGTGTATACCTAATACGGTTAGGTGGGTTTAAATTAAAAATCAACAATTAAAATGCTATTTCAAAAATACAAAAAAATATATTAAAAAGTCTTAATGTAAAATATATAATGGTATCACATAATACTTTGCGGATACCAACGAGTCCGTATCTCACAGTCTTAGAACCTCTGTTATGACTCATGGTTATAATAATGTAATTTATACATTTATTTTTTTAAACTTCGCAATGTTGTGAATATACAAAGGGGCCATCAGCAGCATATGGAACCAGCAACACAGTGTACAGTGAGGTTTGTACTAGGCCTACACAACATATAGTTGTAATTTTTAACGAATAGTTAGTTGGTATGATAAAACCAGTGTCGGTTTGCCCAGTCTCAGATTGGGGGCTATAGGGCCTTGGCAGGAGCTTCACTCGGAAGGTCCCATTGTTCATATACTTGAAATATATTCTTACTAGGCCACAAAGGGCCACAAACAGAACTAGTGTTTTTTTTTTTCAAAAATAAAGGTGCCGGTACGCTATACTGTAGGTTCATAATGGTTAAAATGTTGCACATCTTTCAGGGTATTATTATTATTATTATTATTATTATTATTATTATTATTATTATTATTATTATTATTATTAATACCAGTAGTATATCACTGCAATCTTGTAACTAAAAATTCTTACGTACATATATATAAATATGCTGTAAAAATGTTTGATTCTTACACATTATTCTATAATACAATCATCGGCGCAAATTTGTCTTCAACATTGGAGGGGGGACGGGTAAGACCGTTCGCATATTATACACACACACACACACACACATATATATATATATATATATATATATATATATATATATATATATATATATATATATATATATATATATATATATATATATATATATAGGGGGGGATCCAGGATATGATCAAGGGAGGGGCTAAACCATATTTTGCCGTATTATCAAGTGTAAAGCAGGATTGAAGCACATTTTATCCAGTGTATAGCTCTGAGCGTCAAGGGGGCTATAGGCCCTATAGCCCCTCCTTTGGATCCGCCAGTGTATATATATATAAGCGATGTTCAAAATATTTATCAAGTTGAAAAACAATGCTGTGAAGGATCAGGGGAGCAGAATTGTCTTCAGTGGTCTATCTATGGGGCTATCGGGCTCAAGCTCCCCCCGAAATATATTTGTTAGTTTATTTCATTCCACGCACAACAATAATCCTTCTTACCATTTCTAAGAATGTCATTGACTTTCCATTTTCTTATGCTCTTTGTTCAGAAATAATACTGTATTTGTTAAATTTCATTCCATGTAAGAACTGCGTCCTTTTGTTCTTTCTATCGTCCTTTCTACTTCTCTGTTTCTTTTTCTTGATGCTACCTTCTTTCATTTCGCCTTTTATAGAAATACTTTATCGACCATTGTCAGTTGTGATTCAAATCGGCCGTCATCAGTAACACCAAAACCAAGAGGAGTTGATAAGCGAAACTGTGTTTCTCACCAATTGCGCGGATATCAACATGACAGGACTAGTTATTATAACAAAGGAAAATTTATATCGTTTAGTTATTTTTAAAAGAAGGAAATGTTTGAATTAAAGAAAATCAAAACGGGGGAATAATTAGACCGGGAAATTAGGAAGGCCAAGATGATGCTTCCTTTTTCTTGCATGAATAGAATAAAGGGTTAGATTCACCCCTAAATTTTTGTATGTCATATAGGATTTATCGGTCTGCAATTCTTGCCATTATAACTTCAATTTATGCATAAATTAAAATATATTTAATTCTCAAACTCAGGTGGACAACTGCCCACTTCCTTCCTTGTGTTGAGCATAGCCCCTCTAAACAAAATCCTAAATACGCCATTGGTTGTCTTCAACATTTCGAGGTGGGCAGATTTGAGTCTTATTCTAGAGAAGAGAGATGAAACTCATCTTACGGTAGATAAATCTGATTTCTAAGGTGAACCTGTTGTAGAGTATATTATATATTAGGCGATGTAGATGAAGTAGTAGTACATATCAGTATTACAAATCACTGTCGTGAACACATTCTGAAATCTGAATACATGCATATTTATAATTGGTATGTTTCTAATTAAGCATCCAAAAAGATCAACGTGAAAATTGTTTTATAATAATATAATAACATAAATAATGACTTCCCCAAAACTATGAAGAAAGAATATCAATTATGTATGACGCAACAATACTCTTTGAGCAAAATGATGATAATCACAATAACATTACAGGAATCGTTACAGAAATCTGGCGCATGTCATATACTCTTTAGTTAACAGATGTAACCTTAAGATTATGGAGAAAAATATTCCAGGAATTGAATTCTTTTCTTTGCTTACGAAGCATTCTTTCTCAAAAGAAAAATAGGAACACGCGAAAATACGTAGGAACAAACCATGGTTCGAACCAGGAGAGAAAAGAAAACAGGCAAAATTACGTTGGCTACAAAATCCGAATGAAATAACTACACAAAATTTCGTAGACAGCAGACAGGAAACTTCCAAAACTTTTAGAACAAAGAAACACGATCTTTTGAAAGCTAAAATTAAGGAACTTGAAAATAATAGTAAAAATGAAAACATTCGGGACATGTATAAGGGGATCAACGAATTTAAGAAAGGCTATCAATCTCGTGCTTATATTAAAGAAAGCTGACGAAACAGTTCTCCCTGATACAGATAGCATTTTAAATAGATGGAAAGATTTTTTGACGATTTCCTTAACGCGCAGCCAAAAACTAATGTGCGTGAAGAAAGGGAGATACACACCACAGAACCGTATATTCCAGAACACAACCGAATAGAAGTAGAAATCGCTATAAAGAAATTAAAGAAACACAAATATCCGGGTGTAAACGAAATTCCGGCTGACTTAATTTTAGCTGGAGGTGAAAAATTGTGGAACAAGATACACAAACTCATTCTCCTTATCTACAACAAGGAAGAATTGCCACAAGAGTGGAAAGAATCAATCATTGTTCCAATCCACAAGAGAGGCGACAAAACTGACTGTAATAATTATTAAGGCATCTCTCTTCTGTGAACATCCTATAAAATCCTTTTCAAATATTATATTAGCAAGATTGACCCCATACGCAGATGAAATTATTGGCGATTATCAGTGCGGATTTAGACGAAATCTATCAACTATCGACCAAATATTTACCATTCGCCAACTACTCGAAAAGAAGTGGGAATACAGTAGCTCGGTACATCAAATACTTATTGATTTTGGAAACGCTTACGACTCGGTTAGGAGAGAAACATTGTACAACGTTGTTACAGAATTTGGAATACCGAAAAAGCTAATTAGATTAATTAAGGCATGTTTAAATGAATCCCAAAATAAAGTCCGGTTAGGAAAATTTTTGGTCACGAACTTTCACGTTGAGAATGGCCTGAAACAAGGAGGTGCGTTGTCGCCATTATTATTATTCAACTTTGTCCTGGAATACGCTATAAGGAAAAACAAAGATAGCAATCAGGGCCTAGAGTTGAACGGTGTTCACCAGGTTATGCATACGCTGATGATGTAAATTTTATAGGGGATAATAGGAGAACAATAGAAAGAAATGCAGAGGTCTTATTAAACGCTTGCAGGGACAAGAGTTTAGAAGTAAATGCAGAGAAAACTAAATGCGTGGAAGTGTGTCGGGACCGTAATACGGCAAATTATACTAAAATATTATATAATACTTTTGATAAAGTGGATACTTTCAAATATTTAAGATCAATATTAACAGACGAAAATCATATTCACGAAGAAATTAAATGTCGACTAAAAACAAGGAATTCGTGTTATTATTCAGTTCAAAATCTCTTGTCGTCGCGAATTCTGTCGAATTTGAAGCTTAAGATATATAAAACGATAATCATGCCCGTTGTTCTGTATAGTTTCGAAACATGGTCGCTTATTCTGAGGGAAGAACATAAACTGAAAGTATTTGAGAACAAGATCTTAAGACGAATATTCGGACCCAAGAGGAACGGGAATGGGGAATGGCGGAAACTTCATAACGAGGAACTACATAAATTATACGGCTTACCAAACATTGTTAGGGTCATCAAGTCTAGGAGGCTTAGGTGGGCAGGACATATAGCCAGGATGGAAGAAATTAGGAACGCTTTCAAAGTGTTAGCGGTAAGACCAATCGGAAAATGACCCTTAGGAAGACCTAGGCGCAGATGAGACGACAATGTTAAGATGGATCTTGCAAAAATAAGAATATAAAGTAGAAACTGGATCCAGTTGGCTAAGGACGCGGCATTGAACCTCAGGGTTCCATATGCTAAAGAGTTAGTTAGCTTACGATCATGAGTAGATGCCTAGGCTGATACTACAAATAGATGAAATGCGCATTTACTGAAAAGATGGGTTCTACTGACATTGGATAGTTTATATACTCTTCGTGTGCCAGGCCCTAGGGGAGAGGAGGAGATAAGATTTCACATCAGGTTATGTCACGCACAGTTGCACGCCTTCATTTTCATTAAAAATGGAAAAGCCAAGAAAGACCAATTTCATCTCACTTTCCTTTGTGGCAGTAGGACACAAATCATCACACTTATCTGCAAAAAGCACTTTTCAAATAGGATTATTGGGAGAGCTTCCAGTTCCAATGTTGGGGGGGGGGACATGTCTCCCCATTTCCCCGGAATTTGTGCCCGTACCTACAGCTGAGACAACTTTCCAGCATGAGGAGAGGGTCATATCCTCCTCTGGCATTTATTTCAATTTGTGCCCAAGTAGCGGAAGTGGAATTAATACATATTGATGAGACTACTAAACGCACTCTAGCACGAAGTTCAGTTTGAAATACTACAGAATACGATTCTTTTTTTTTTAATAGAATCAATTTCATCTCACATTTCTTTGTGGCAGTCAGACACAAATCGTCACACTTATCATAAAAAGCACTTTCTAAGTCAGATTATTGGGGGGACATGTCCCCCTCATCCCCCCGGGATTTGCGCCAGTATATACAATATACGTAATGATAACCAATATACGTAATGATAATTACATATTATTCTATAATACAATATACGTAATGATAATCAATATTTCTTAGTGATTTGTTTCCTGCTTGTTCTGTTCTGTGAACGGGCGAAAGTAAGCTGCTGTTTGTTTGTTTTCAAAAGGCATCAAGAGTTCGACAAATACGAAATTTCAATTACAACACACATACAGTACATTGTTCACATAATGCTCTTCAGAATATTAATCATGCTACCAAAATGCTTTACAAATCTCTACTAAATTAATGGTTAAACTTTTCGAAAAAAAATCTAAGGGTTTTTTCACTTAATTCTCTTCCTAATAATGAATAAAAATTGGATACACTAAAATAGAAAGAGTCCCAACAGAATTTTTGTACTGGCTTTCAGTTTAGTCGAACTTCAGCGACAGACAAATTTGTTGGGATTATTTCGTTTTGGGAGGTAAATGTTTTCAGGAAAAAAAGTCTGGTGGGTTCAGAGACTTTATGGTTCATAATATCGTGCGAAGTACGACGACGTGCCAGCGAGCGAAAAACAGAAGGGCACAAATATTTGTAGTCTTTGAATACAATTAACTGACTTCAAGAATGATTCGCTACTCTTTCTCCGGAAAAAGAAAAAGGAAAAGGAAAAGAATAAAAATTCTGATTTTCAACAGAACTATATATTAACTATTAATTAGGTATTTTCGAAGTTTCTGATCAACCCCTTTTTTAAGACAGAAGAGGAAATATTCCACTCTCATTAAAAAGGTGCAAATATGTCGTACCGTTGCGTACCGCCAGAAACAAAACACTATATATATATATATATATATATATATATATATATATATATATATATATATATATATATATATATATATATATATATATATATATATATATATATATATATATATATATATTATCCGAGCCTGGGCCTGGCGCCATGACTGGCCTTTGGATACAGTTGATTCTGGGTCCCCCGATAATCTTCATGAATTATTTTAAATAGCAAGATAAGAAGTATTTGCACAATATAACATAGATATAAACCATAAGATAAGTTTCGGCGTAAGTCAATTCAGCACTGTTCTCTAAGATGCGATAAAGGCATGAGTGAAATAAAGAGAAATGTTTTGCATAACTTCATCACATCGCCACATAGTACAATGTTAAAATTAGGCGAAACCTATTCTGTTGTATGCAATGTATTTTGCATTATGAGCACTAATGACTAATATTTACAGTGTATTACAAAATTTATCTAACCACATAACTGTAATAAAACGAAAATAATGATATAATTAGCAAAGTGATGCCTATTTTAGATTTATATTAATACAAATAAATTATCAATTATTACTAACAAATGATGACAGTATCATAAAACATATAATTGTAAAATATAAGATGACGCAGACACAAAGTCAGGAACATATCAACACATTAACTTTTGTTTCAACACTTCACTTGTCAGCGCGGTGGCTCACTGGTAGAGCGTTCATCTTTGGTGCATGGGGTCCTTGGTTCAATCCCAGCCCGCGCGAAGTGAACTTTGTGGTGGAAAAAACACAATGTGCGTGGGTTTTCTCGGAGTTCTCCCGTTTCCTCCTACTTTCTTCATTCGACCATTTCATTCATTCCTCTTCATCGTCTCCTTTAGCGTCATAACCATGGGACGTAAAACTTTCATTTCATTTCACTTCACTTGTCAGTGCAATTTCACTGATAACTTTACCTTTATCCAAATTCATAAGGGAACTTCTGTCGACATTTATGAACACTAAAATAGATATAGGGAGGACCCGGCTGAAGTTAGGGGTGGGCCAATCCAATCATATTATAGTTCATCACCATATTATAGTTTATTTGCAAACCTACCGTAAACATTTTAAGGAGAGCAGCAAAAATTTAGGGGAGGCGGCCCCTTAGACCCTTGTGGATACGGGCCTGCTTAGAAACAAAATTTATTCATAGGCACCACAACAGACTTGTTTACTCTGGGGCCTAATATGCTGTTAAAATAGCACTGGGGAGTAGATTAGACTGGACAGTAGAGATGACGGCACTAGCACGGGGCCCGATCGGGAGAAATCGCTCCAATCTGCTTAAGGTCGGCCCTGCTCAGATGAAGGGGTCCCCTAAGCGCGGTGCCTTGGGTGGTTGCCCTATTGGCCTTCCCAAACTCCTATTCTGGCTGGAACGCCCCTATAAAATGGATTAGCTCGAATTGGTGAAAATAATCTACTTTTTAAATAATTTTGCAGATAGTGGGCCTTATGCAGAATTGTTTTGACGAATTATTAGCGTCATACTAAAGGCCTGTCTACTGCAGGAAACAAACGTTAGTCAAACTCTTTAGTATGGCAGTAATCACGCGCAGAATGACTCTGCATAAGGCCAGTATGTCTAAACTTAACCTGCATTTCGGAAGCGTATTTATGGAACGATTATATGAAATTTAGGATATAGTATATGTAAAGCCGCGTCACTTTCCGAAGGAGCTGGACGCTCATAGTTTCAGGGATTATTCATTGAGTATCTACGAACTTACCAAGGGGGTAACAAAGCTACTTTGATTTACTTATCGACTGATACGAAAATAAAACAGAACGTACCTGTACTTCATATCTGCATGTGTAGTGCCCTTGTACTTTATCTATGACTATGTGTGTTTAAAGGGGGGGGGGATTTAACGCATATCGCATGTCTTGTGCACATGGATACTTCTAACTATTGCACTACGTAGAAAATTTATGGTATTTCATATAGAAGTGGTAATAGAACACAGAAGAAACGCAGATCACGACGTTCTCATGTATACTATTACCGAAATTTAATCTATTATGAGTTATTATGGAATTACATTTTACATTTTATAATAAGGTTGTTCTTCAGGTCTACAAACATCCTTCAGTCTTTATCTGTATACGTACTAATACATGTCATACTAATTGATACTATTGTTTAATTGCTTGATTATAAATCAAGATTAAAAATTAAAAGAAAAACTTCTTTTCAAGGCTACTTATCTTTTTTCTCGTACTATGTTAGACATTTCAAGTGGTTTACTTTAACAGTACGTGCACGTACATTTGTCATAAAAACAATCTGTTTCAGCTTACAGCTTTCGCTCTTGAGAGCGTGACTTTGGACTGGACAGAATTAAAAGTTTGTCAACAAAAATGTAGTTATCTCCTTCCGGTGTAAATGTTTTCAAATTTGCAGAATCACCGGCAATCTTAAAATGGTTTCTGCTGACTATTAGTGATTAGTGTCCGTTGATACTTGTGATGTAAGTAATTACTTTATTTGTAGTATATAGCATTCGAAAATAGTAGTTATGTATTCACTTTTGTCATATGAATTTAAAAAATAATGAAAGAAACGTGCTTATTGTAACACTGATTATTAAAGTTTCTTTAATAAAATGAATTATCTGCTACCAAACAAAATGAGAAAGCGTCAATTAATTAACAGATTTTTAGTTAGTATATAAACTTTCCTAATATGTATAAAAATAGATTCAGTGAATAGCTTCTATGCGAATTTTGCATAGAAAGTAAAAATTTAGGGCGAATCTTTTGCATTCGTTTCAGCTTTCAAGTACTGTATTTAGTGAAAGTTTGAAATTATACCGGAAGGATTTTAATAATCCTCTAAAGGTATAGCTTTGTAGGAATGTTAATTTTACGAGCAAAGTATGATCATACCAAAAGTAGCAAATTCTACAGACACTTTTCAGTAGAATGCTATATTATAGTTCGTGCAGGTCAAGTTTAGGCACACCACTCAAAATAATTGGTTCACTTGAGCAGACTGTTCTACCAAATAGAAAGTTTACAGGTAAAATACTATGTGAAACATTTTTCGTGAAAGGATAAGTATGAATAGAAGTTACTTCTGTCAGTGCACAGCATATTGAAATGAACTTTGAATCGGAGTGAAAGTGTCCACGAATTTCTCCTCGCAGTAGGCCGTTTGTACCCGGGAAAGCAATAAAACCATTTTAAACGTAAGAATTATTACCAGTATTTCAGAAGCTCTAACCTAACCTAAAAATGTAAGAACACCGTAAAAATTCGGTAGAACCGTCTGCTGAATAGTATGAAAATAATTGCTAAAAAATTATAATTCTTTCACAGATTTCCTTTTTATTGTCTTCCAGTAGGTTTACTCTGTGTGACATGATAATGCCCTGCTTAGCGTAGATGAAGTTTGACTGGGCTAGAAAAAAGTAATTGCGGGTCTTTGCTAATAAATACAGCGAAACTAGGAGCCGCGCGGGGAAGGCAGGCACATGAGCGATAAATGTATATGCGTATTCAAAAGTAGTAAAAAGACGTGAATTTTTGTAAGATACGAGTTCCTATAGCGCTTGTAATTGTTTCACACCGTTAACGCTATACTTGTAAAGATAAAATACAGCTTTGCCCCCGCCAAGTGAACTTTGTGGTGGACAAACACCGTGTGCGTGGGTTTTCTCGGGGTTCTCCCGTTTCCTCCCACTTTCTTCATTCCACCATTTCATTCATCACTCATCATCACCGTCTCCTTTAGCCTGACCGGCATAACCGTGGGACGGAAAACTCAAAGATTTCATTTCATTTTTTAAAATACAGCTTTTGCATATTGTGCAGTTACACTCTATCTGAATAAATTATTATCTAAAATTGTTATTTTTCAATTGCGCTTATTTTAACAGTCGTAAAGCATTTGAAATTATTTTTTTTACTAGTAACCTTACACTTGTAAACAAGATACAGCTACAGTACGTACTGTTTGACTCTGCTTTCTGCAGAATTTTATTTCGTATAAACATATTTTTCCATTGAGAATGTTGAATTTTACCTGTAAAGTTTACAAAATGTGTGCCTAAACTTAGACAACACCTAATAGTTTGTCGTGTTTCGAGTGATTCCTAAGACGTTCTAGACTGTTATTTCCCTAGCGTAGGGCCAAAGCATTGCGTGCAGACTGGTAGTATGAATACAGACTGATGTGTTTCTCGTTACGGGGATAAATATGCGTCTTGACGTACGCCATGTATACAACAGTAGAAGCACTAACCAACTTGTGTTAGGTGGGCATGAAAGTACTAATGCTATCTAACTAATTTAGCTCAGAGCGAAGCTGGTGGACCTGTATGGTAACGAGGGGGTGCGTCCGAAGTTATCAGGCGCGCTAACGATGGTTGTTATTCTAGAAAACAAAAGTTGTGACTACACGTGGATTTTCGTAGTGATATGAAATGAGATGAAATTTTTGAGTTTAACTTCCCATGGTTATGTCCTCTAGGCTAAAGGAGACGATGATTAAAGCAAGTGAGTGATGATGGAAGAATGGTTGAAAGAGAAAGTGGAAGAAAACAGGAATACCCTGAGAAAACCCACGGACATGATGTCCACCAAAGACTTACTTGCCCGAGCGTCGAACCAGGGACCTCACACACTATAGGTAAGCGCTTTACCACTGAGCCACAATGCCCTCACGCAGTGATACGAGTTCCTGTAGCACTTGTAAATGTTTGACACTAGGATCGCTCACTTGTTAACACTAAAAGCAACAATGCTATGTGACCGAGTCTTAGTAGGAGCGCCACAAGAGGGCAATCCAAGTTACGTTCATAGGGAGCAGGCACACCAGTGACAAAGCATATTTGTATTAACGAAGATAGAGCAAGACACACAAATCAGCTTGTACTAGGCGGCTACTAAAAGCGAAATGCTATCTAACCGAATCAGAGCAGTAGCGCAGCAAAGGGACCCACGCAGGGGTACGTCCAAAGGAAGTAGGCACATCAGAGAGGGATATGTGCATATAATCTATCGCAGCGCAAGAATCACTTAATAACTCATAAAGTTACATACGTTAGAGCACTTGTAATTGTTACACACTAATAAGTCTATACCGGTACTTGTAAACATAATATACAGGTTTCCTGCATCGTGTAGAAACACTCTCCCGGTGGAGATTAGTATGTTATATAGTCGTCTTTGATATGCATTCACTTATTTTAACCCTAGTATAGCCTATGTAATGATAACATTCCATTTGTAAACATAAAATATAGATTTCCTACATTGTGCAGAAATGCCCCGACAGCAAAAATTAATGTCGGTGACGAATTCTCTTTCATATACTCTTTCTTTTTAATCGTACAATTACCATTTTATGATGGATTATTCTGCACGTGTACAGGTCACAGATGACGAGAAGAACTCTAAAACAGGGGAAGCGGGGAAAGGTCAACGACACGGTCAAGTCCATTTTCGGTTTTTGAGGTGTGGTCTATACTTAGATGTCGTCTGCTACTCCGGGTAGTTATCTGTGTGCTATTCCGTGGTGTCGTTTGTAACCCCCGTGCGAAAAGTAGGCGAGCCCATACCTACGTCACACTACTTCTGCTAGGGTTCTCGTCATCTGTGAGCTGTACCATATAAAATATTCAAAACGGCCAATATACAAAGTAATAGAATGAATTGCCTATATGGAATGAAACGACCAATATAGAATGAATTGCCTGAAGTAAAGTCTTAGCGAAAATTGCACTTACCTGCTAAATACCTTTTTTAATTATGCAAAGTAGTGCATTCCACATTTATTCCATGCTTTACTACTAAACGAAACAGCTAGTCAAACAAAATCTATTAGCCCAACTAACTAGTATGTGTTCAGCAATGTGACCGTATGTTTATGAACCGGAATAACGATAGACCAGAGCGAAATATATGGCATATCCTATTACTTAAGCTTATGTTTTTATTGTAGGAGCAGACTAATGATCGAAACCCATCTAAATTTCATACCACGTGTTGTTCGTATTATGCCAAAGAATAAGTTTAGTGATATAGGTTTGAATAAGAATGTAAATGATATGACACAAACAAGCATACATGTTATTGTGTAATGTGTTGGTCTTAAGTTTTCCGAGATCATTGAAAATCCTTGGGAAATTTTGTCAAGATCCTGAAGGGCATATTCTTCGAATCTTTCTGTAACTTTAGATGTTGTTGGTAATAAAAAGAAAGAAAATAAAGAGTGTTATATTTCGTGGTGATTGTATAAAACATCTTTTGCTGCATATGATTTTGAGAGTTTGGGGTATTAAAAAAAAAAAAAAAAAAAAAAAAAGTACCATGCAGATATCGGCAGCGGAACATTATTTGGCATACCCTACAATACACATGGTTAACAGTGCTGCAAACCCATCTAAAAATGAAAATGGTGGAGATGAGCTTTTTAAGGATAGGATAAGAAACAATTATACAGTGGGCACTGTTAAGATGAGTACCTTGAGTAAAAAGATTCAAGAATGGGAGTGGAGATGGCTAGAAGACACAGAACGAAGAAACTACGACAATATGGGAAAGAGAATTGGAAAGATGAAAGAAACAAAAAGAAGCAAAAGAGTAAGACTCAAGATAAGATAAAGTTTTGAGGTAAAGGAGATGGAAGAGAGTGGGAAAAAGGAAAAAACGAGAACACCGATCCATATAAACATGGAAAAAGACGGAGACAATAAAGAGCGAGAATAATATTTGACACTACACTACTCTAGAGTATAATTTTTCTAAGCTCCTTAAAATTTTCAATCTGGCAACAACATACTCGAAGGGGAAAAACTTGGAGTAGTTAGTGAAGGATTCCCAACGCATTTTGTTGCTTGCTGTTTGAAATATTCAGCTCCTAGTTTATACAATGTTAGTTTCAGAACAAGATCAAGATACCTAGGTAAATGCCGAAAATTTTGTTGTAGTTAAAAAGAAACACACACACGCTCGAAAAAATAAAAAAATCAAAATCAAGAAAGATTTCAAGGAGTTGCTACATTTGTTCCGCTAACCGTGCGTGTTAAATTCTTAAACCTTGAACCTGGTTTGAATGCCAGTGGTTTCTTTTATTTGGTTTACAGTTTCTGATTTTATGATTTATTTATTTTTCTTCAGGAGAAGGCACGGTTTAGAAAGTCGCTAGATGCTCACCGTTTGTATCCAACTGATTGTCAAATACCAAGGAAACTAATAATGTGAACATTTTCCATTTTTTTTTTTAAATGATACATGTTACTAATTTGTTACTAAAATGGGTTAAAGCGCTTATTCTTCCCAGTGTGCGAATTGACGGAGGGGTGCCAGGGATTTCCTCCCCCTCAAAAATTAATGCTCTCTTGAAGAAGAAAACTTTCATCTTGTTCCCCCACTTTTTTGTTGATATAAGTAGTACAATTAGGAGCATTTTTTAAAAAAAGAATACTAGTTTACCATTATTTAAGCTGTCAGTGTGTCCGTTCTCGGCCACGAGACAGAAAAGTCTCAAGGACTACTTGATGGATCACCACCAAATTTGGTGAAGATATGGAAGGTCAAAAGGAATCGAGTTCTCATATGGAGGTGATATTCAAACCGAAAATGATAGAAATAAAGTTATCGGTTTTACGTTGATCACTATAGGGCCAAAACTGTAGTATCGAAAAGTGGCTTTCTGCAATCGATGAAACGTTCCAAGAATAAATTTCATCTTTATCCTTAACTCTATGATAAGAGGTAGCGAAAGTTTTTTTTTTTTTTTTTAATCGGTTTAGCATTCTAAGAATAGGTACCATCTTTTCTCTTAAACCCTTATTCAAACTGATAATTTCAAATATAAATCACTTCAAAGTTTAACGTTAATCTCCATTAAAAAAAAAAAAAGTAATAGAGAAAAGTAGTTTCCTGTGGTAGAAAATCAGCCAGTACCAGTGTTAACGGTAATCGCTATAGAGTAAAACCAGTAATACTTCCCAGGATTTTTTTTTAATAATAATAATTAAGCGTCCTTAGAATATATTCCGTCTTCTCTCTAATCTTTCTACGACAACCGAAAGTGGAGGTTGTTGGCTGGATACGTATATGGGTGAATTCATACCTCGTGGGAAAAATGTTCAATTAGCACAGTGGCGCTTCCTTTTTTCTAAGTAGTTGTGTCAAACTGTTGAACTTTCAGTGAGTGCTTCATCTTTCTCTTGTCCATTTTCCGCGTTTAAGTCTCACAGTCATTGCTGCTTCCATAGTTCATTTTAGTAGATTGTGAACTTCGTGTCGCTATTCTCTGGTGCTGCTTGAGAAGTTTAGTAGACACCACACATTGTTTAATGATGTAATTACAAGCTTATAATTTTGACACAAAGTATTTGTGAATTCTAATTAAGTAGAGTTCATTTTTAAAATTTAATCGAAACCAACCCATACCGCACACTAGGTAGACGTATGCTCTGACATTCACACAGTGGCAAAATATTAGTGCGTTTGCCAAGAACGCCTGTATTCGTCATGCACTGACTAGGATCTCCACAGAATGATCTAATATACTAACAACGAACCTACTTGATTTCTAAGTCACCATAAAAAAAAAAAAAAAAAAAAAAAAAAAAAAAAAAAAAAAAAAGCGGTCCTTGACGGATCATTTGAATTAATTGCATCTAAGGATAGTGTTTTAAAGGTCCTGAAGGATTGTTATTCGAATAGGCAGAGCTGTCCCGTGGGTAGAACAAGTGGGGTAATTACCCTCAGATCTCATGCGACCGTCCAAAGGTTAAAGGAAGTATCAACATTTTGCTTCTTTTGAGAAAAACAGCAAAAAAGGCTATTTTTCATAATTAACGTTACTGTTAAAGATTTTGTTTTCTTTTCGGCATCAGTAAACAGTTATATGGATCCGAACTATAGGAAGAGATAGGCTGTTTAAGAAAAGTAACTCTTTGTGAGTCATTCTTGGAAATAAAAATATTGCAATACTGTCAAATATTACAATATTTAGAGATGATGAACTATAATTTTGTAAACCATTTTTACAACTGTATTGTACTAATGTCGCGAAATGTATTCATAATGTTAACATTATCTACGTTAAACATAACTGTAAACTGTAGGCTTAAAAAATTCATTCGGACAAGACAAAAACTTGTAGATTATTAAGCTCTAAAGCTGCTGTTTTATATTCAATAAAGTAGAACACTGCGCATCAGAGAGTTTTCGTAAGTGAATTTGTCGATAACTTAAGATTGGAGCGATCGGTCTGATCGATCCGAATGCTACTGAGCTGGTTACTGACCTTACATGACTCTTATCGTAATACCATTTAACAGGAGCCTATCGTATTCTCCTCCCTGTTTTTAGAACACCTACATCTGTAAAGTAAAGTCTTTCCAGCCTTAGAACAAAGTAGACGTAAACAAAGTGAAATGTATTACTCCGTGGCTCACACGTGCTACGACAGCGAGTGACGTGTACAGCAAGATCGTCTGCTTACTTACTGTCGTCGCATAATTTCGAAAGTGTAAGGCTACAGTTGGTTGGTAAATAATTAACGCACTGACACTGACTACTGCTAGGTTGGAAATATGTATTTTCTTAAATCCTTATATAAACGAGATTGTCTCTGTTGCTGTTGTCCTCTTTTGTGTTTATAACACGAGACGAAAATATCTTATTGTCACACATCGTCGCCATGCATTCTACAATAATTTTAAATGAGTGGGGTAGGTACGGAAACGTATACTCATTCGCAGTAAGTACTATATGTCCAAATAGAGGTGAGCTTGAAATAAAGCTACATCTGTTGTTAAATATTATATATATTGCATTTATTATCACAATATGCAAGATAAATTCAGATATCTCTATTTGAAATTATTATTTTAGTAGGGATTATATTGCGGTAGGATACTAGTGCAGTGAGACCAACAACCAATCACTGGTTTGTTTATATTTACTTTTTTCTAAGGCTGGAAATAGTATAGTTTTCAGAGCCAATAATAATAATACCTAAATACATTAATAAAGCAAAAACTCTTGAATGGACTGACTGATCTCTATTCAAAGTGAAGTAACTAAGCACTTTATAAAGATGAATTTATTTAAAGAGATGATGACAACGACCACGACGAAAAGTTTCCATTTTTTGAGGCTAAGCCCTCTGGGTCAAATAAACAGTACGGGACGATTATAAAACAGTAAGAGGGGTAATGGTAATAGTTAACTGGTTTCTTAGAAATCCGTTATACATGTAGACTTATATACTTTTTAGTTGAATCATTGCTATTAATTGAAAAATTAAATTATTGAAAAATAGTTCAGTTCAACTTTATTTTTTCTTTCTTTCATTGAACAAATTAGATGCGTGGCGTATTGTGAAACAAGGGTAAATTTCGAAACCATGAGTTTTTAATATTAAAACTGAAAGTAGTAGATCCATGACTTCCGGTTGCAATAGACGATAAGGTCGAAGATGGAATCTGTTTTTCAGACGCTGAATCCATAATGAAAGCATTCTCTCTATGTATTGTAGTTTTTAATCTAAGAGAATCAACATGGAAAACGAAAGTTCTAGAAACAGCTTCCAGTTTTTGTATAAAAACATTCCCAAGATCTGAATGCTGAACACAGTCGACGGCAAGTTCAGTGTTCTTTCCAGGTATACTTCTCTCTGCCACACCCTCGAAGTTGAACCATTATCCTCCGGTGGAGCTAAGATATATCAAGTGGTATCCCAATGCAGCCCCAACTCATTTTGATTTATAAACCGTTTTGGAAGAAAACGTGAGCAAGTGTTCGCTTAATACATAATTTATCTTTATAAAGAGGATACAAGCAGATTTCGTGAAGATTCGTAATTCAGGGCATAATTACATCCACCACTTTGAACTTGATACAAGACAATTCCGAAAGCAGGGAAAACACACTTCGTCGCCACTCCGAAAGTATTTCACGTGAGACCTCTCGGTGTAAGGTGATGGCCGGTGTTTCATGAAACTCTGAATGCACTTTTATGATGGACTTACTACCAAACAGTGATATGGTGACTGGAGTATACTATTTTGAACTATTAAGATGTTTAAGTGAAAAAAAAGTGAGGTCGCAGAAAAAAAATCTGAAATCGTTCTATAGCACCAAGACGACATAAAGTTTATAGATGTAACTGCGAAGAAATAAAATGTCGTTTTAGCAAATCTAGTATTCTCAAAGCTTTATGTTCCCTAGCTAAATAATAATAATAATGACCACGTTCTAGTAGTGATGGAGTTATTATGGTTGATAGTTATTTCCTGAACGCAAGGGCTCAGGATATTTTTTTCAGGTATTCGAAAATCTTATGAACCGATGTAAGAAGTAACTTGCACTAAAGATGTACTTCATTGGGAAATATAGAAAAACTTAAACGCCTGTGCTACTTCTATTTTTGGTTAGGTTATAAAGATGTCACTCATCCTCGTGCGAAAAAGAAAGAAAAAAAAAACTACGGCAAAATTAGCAGAAAGTTAAAAAAAAAATTAAAATAATATATCATCCATTGTGATTCGAACCATGTTCAAAAGTTTTGAATCCTCACAGAAAGAAACAACTTGACATGCATGGCTATCGAAACAACCATCCTTGTTTCTTTGATGACATTTTTGGTCGAGAAGCATTCCTTTAACTACAATAAAGTTTTCTGCATTTGCCAAGGTACTCTTTTGTTCTAAAAGTATGATTACATTAAGTAACAAAAGAAGAGCTGAGTATTTCAAATAGTGAACTATGACCTGTGTTCGGAATTCTCGTTATTTTATTCTCCTACTACTTCCCCTCCTGCTTCGAATGTGTTCTTGCCAAACTGACAATTTTAAGAATTAAGAAAAATTCACGCACGCAATTATGTATAGGGGAAGTGTGCATTGCATTGTCCATCTCATTTGCGTTACTACTGTTGTAGGGGCCTCTAAAGTTTGGTATTTTGCGATACTGTAGCATTCTGAGCTTGTAACACTGAGCAATAAATAGGTATTGTAAGCTCTCGTTAACATGCAATTGAAATATGTAATAACCTTCCGGCCGTAGTGCTAGTTGAAAAAAAAAAGACAGCTTTTTGTGGGCTTGATATACTATTAATTAGTGGTATTGCAGACTGCAGAATATGTTGGACGATTTTTCCTCCTGTTGAAATTTGCATCGTATAGAATTTCAACAATTTTTACCTTTAAAAGTTAGAAGAGCAGTTCAAGGTAAGTGATCCACGTTTGCAGGAATAGGGCGGCAAAAATTTGAAAACGTTATGAAAAGAGCATGAAGATGACGCATGTAGGTTTATGTGGCTCTTAGCATAAATTACTTCGTAATGTTCTTTTCATAGATTGCTCTTGCAAATAAATCAGTTTGTTTTGATATGACATTGCTAGAACTTAGCGGGATTATTGTTAGCAAGTATAAACGTAGACTTCTAATATCCACCCACCAATGTATTCTTTGGTAGGAACAAAACTTCATTCTTAGAGGAGCGTTGTGTAATAATTACGGATAGCCACATCAGATTTGATGAATATGGGTCCGCTTCTTCATGAATTTTCGTGAAATTCCAACTTGCTACTTTTAACTAGATTAACTGTACTCATACCTTTGGTAATGACGGTCATGTACTGTTGTCGAAATTATTAGAATGAACTTCCTTTCGTTAGTCGATAGAACGAAAGCTATATTTTACAGAAAAATACCTTCCGTTTGCAGCTAATGTAACAAGTGTAAGTGTATGGAGCACATATCTAAAGACAACTTTTACATTACTAAAAGTTGTACTTTTACATTACTCCGTTTGATATACTAAACTCTTAATCAACCAACCAATTTGTACAAAGTGTTTCTAGACTATTTTGAGAAATTTCAGGAATGAGGCGAAGATCTAAGATAATGAATTGTGCACAATATAGATCCGGAAACCTTACTGCGAAAATTTTAAACTTAACTATTTGTGACAAATAGCGAAAAAGAAGTACTCGCAGTGAGATGTGAGTTATTTCAATTGATACTCTGATACGACCATGTGAAATGAATGTTTTATATAAATACTATTTGAAAAGTTTTCTGTATATACCATCCACAAAAATTCTACAGTGCTATTAGCATTTAAGTAAAATGTTCGGAGAAGAAACATATACCAGTTCATGGACCTCATTGAGCTTAACAGAATGATATGGCTGAGTAGTTTAGGGAAAATTGAGATATTTTATTTATTTGTAAACCTAAAAATTAATGTTGTACGGTAAATATGCCAGGGGAACCTGATACTGAAGTATCATCAAGCTTTTTATCATAACATCAGCAAGACAAATATACATAATAACTTAACGAGATGTAGCCCAAAATTGTAATTACCTCTTAATTACTTTCCCAAATCCTTTCAATTGTTATTGTTGTTAGATATCCAGTATAAAATGGCCTCTGAGCTGTGTCTGGTGATTGTTAAATAAATGAATGAATAAATAAACAATTCAATTTCTGTTAACCAGTACATTGTCCAAAGGTAGGACATGCATTAGTCCATAGATCGCATCCAGATGAACAAATTTTCATACGTAGTTTTCTAGAAAGCAGGGTGGATTGATTTAATCACTTGATTTTTTTTTTTAAAGAAAAATCGTTGATTTAAATCAAATTCCGAGATAAATTAATTTAAAGTGAAAATAAGTAAAATCCCGTTTCTGTTCTGTTATTTCGATTATGGAAGTTAATAATCATAATACATTGAGACTCAAATGTACAGTATAGTATGAAAACAAGTGTCATGCAAAGGATGATTAGGGGAAATCCCGTTTGGAACAGGTAAGGGAGCAATCCTGCTTTCTTCTTTTCGAAACATTGGGTTTGGGTTTTAAAATCGTTAACTATTTCAACGGGGAAATCACCATCGACACTTAAGACGAAAATTCTTTTTTGTGCGTGTCTGTTTGTTTGTTCCCAGATAATAGGGTGTATTTAGAAGGGTCCCACCCCTCTCAAAACAAAAAAATGTTAATTTTATTATTTTAGGCGAAATTATTGTATTTCATGCCGCAAGCTAGTTCTGAGTTTTCAAAAATAGGCCCCTGCCAAATATCAGTAACTTTTGAGAAAAAAAAGTGTCATTTTGATAAACGTTGCTGTACTTTTTCCTTAATGCTTAGCCTTTTAAATGATATCACCTATTTTTAGTAGGGATGGCCAGAACCGGTTCCTAGTGGAACCGGTTTTCGGGTCTGAACGGATCCGGTTCTAGAAGATCCGGTTTTTCGGATCCAGGTCTAGAACCGGTTCTTCGGATCCAGGTCTAGAACCGGTTCTGAAATAGAACCGGTTCCGCTGGAACCGAAACTTTGTGACCATCCCTACGCTAAACCCGAGCTGCTGGCAAGCTGTGAACAGTATGCTAGATGAAATGGTAGAAGCGACAGGCAGGCGCCCAGGCGGCGGCAGCTTGTCTCATTTGGCTAAATAAACTGGGTAACTGGCAAACTCATTGGTTAAACAGGCAAACTGGCCAACTCATTTGGCTAAACACCCACTGGTGGACCAATTTTTTTTTTTCTGGGGGCACAAGCGTGTCTGGGCGAGGAAGGCACAAGCGCATGGTCCTCTTTGCATTATTTTTGAAGGTGATCTTTATGCCTCATTTACGGATCTTTGGGGGCTTTCGGATCCAGGTCTGGAACCGGTTCTTAAGATCCGGTTCTGGAACCGAGTTTTCAGATCCAGATCTGGAACCGGTTCCTAAGATCCGGTTCTGGAACCGGGTTTTCAGATCCAGATCTGGAACCGGTTCCTAAGATCCGGTTCTGGAACCGGGTTTTCGGATCCAGGTCCGGAACCGGAACTTTGTGGCCATCCCTAATTTTTAGGTGATAAGGTAGAATCTTCATTATTCGATTAAAAAAGTACCAATAAGGTTTTTTACTTCGTTTTCTTCAAGACTAGAAGCATTTTAGAACACGTTACATATGCTTTCACGCCTTTCTACGTGGAGGCATAGTGTGTGATGATGTCATAAATTTGTTATGCATATTATTATTATTTTTTGGCAGGTTACATTTTGCATTCAGAAGACTGAAATTTTGCACACTCGTTCAGTGCATTCCTTAATAATTTTAAGATGTTTTCAGATCTCTGCGTGGAAACAGCGGGGTCCAGAGGGGCAAACATGTTTTTAAAAAGGATGTTTTTAACAAAAATAGCTTTTTTCGTGATTTTCCCGCCTCAGATGGAGACATTTGAATGGTACCGGTTCTGTACCGAAGGCTGTTCTATTCTGAAGAAAATGATGTACGTACTATGCTCCTAGGATAAATAGGGATGTCTCGGGAAACTGTTACCTGAGATTCTGTTTTATACAGGAATCTGGGGTATTTGGGGAATATTATTTTTCACGGGCTTAGAATACTTTTGCACCTACAAAATTGAAATTTTGCACATTTACTCAGTGTACCCGTCAGTATTTTTCAGATTTGTTTCAGATCTCTGCCTTAAAACAGACGAAGGAGTCCACAGAGGTAACAAAATAATAATAAATAAATAAATAAAATAAAAAAGATATTTTTAACAGAAAATTCCTTTTTTCGTGATTTACCCGCCCCAAATACGTGATGGAAACATTTGAAGGGTACCGTTGAAAATTTGTTTTATTCTGAAGAGAATAATGTACAAATCATGATCCTAGGATAAATAAGGATGTCTGAGAAAATTTTTATATTACATCCGGGTCATCTGGGGCATTGTGGGAATGTTCTTAGCTTACTGTTAAATAATTTTCTCTCCCTTATTACTCCAGATAGAAGCTTGAAATTTTGTACACACATTTAGTACACCCCCTTAGTATTTCCCAGTTGATTTTGAGATCTGTGCGTCAACACAGGGGAATCCGGAGGGGATCAGAATTCAAAAAGTAAAAGAAATGCCGATTACTCTTAAAATTTCCCGCTTCAGGGACATGATAGGGAAATGTGAATGTTACCGCTTCAAAAGCTGTTCTATTCTCAAGAGAATGATGTATGTACCATGATCCTAGGATAAATAGGGATGATGCTGTAGCTGCTTGACTGAAAGTCTATAATTTACCTTTAAAAAGATCCATAATTTAAAAGGGTTAAGAAATATTGCTTGGGATTGATGTAGGTTAACGATTGGCGATAATTCAAAATTGAACCCCAATATTTTCACTTAAATGGCATAATTAGCATTTAATACTAATTCCTAATGCTTTTTCTTCAGTTCGCGACTTGTACTATACGAGGAGAAAGATTTGATTTAAATCAAAAAAATCGATTTAAATAAAAAAATCAACAAAAATGATTTTTTTTAAAAAAAAATCATGATTTTTTTCCACCCTGCTAGAAAGTAATTTTTGTGGCACTAAGATTATGTAGTTCGTTGTCAGTAACAATTGGTAGTTTCTTTATTTTTCTGGAACGGTTGTATTTTTTTCTTTTTTTCTTTTTTTAATCTTCTGACTGAGATGCTAGTGATAGATGTACTACTTGTAACTTAAGGTTAGTGTAAAGGAACAAGTTTTTCCGATAGATGTCACTACGGTCTTCGTATCTCTCCCATGTATATTTTAGCATTCACGAAGATTTACAATTTCTCTCATAAATTTCAACCTAGAGACTTAATTTTTTTTTAGAGAAGGAACTTCATAACCTATTAAAGGGAACAATCCGTGTCGATTTTTTATTTAGAATTTTCTTCATTGTTGAAATAGTTCCACTGTTAAAAGTTTGGATATCTTTTTCAACAATCAAATTATTTCAACAATGAAGAAAATTCTAAATAAAAAATCGGCACGGATTATTGCCTTCGATAGATTATGAAGTTCCTTTTCTAAACATTTGAAGTCTGTAGGTTGAAATTTGTATGAGAGATAGTCAATTTTCCTGAAAGGTAAAAAATACATGGGAGAGATACGAAGACTGTAGTACCATCTATCGGCAAAACTTGTCCCTTTAAACCAACCTTAAGGCTTTAATTAATTGAGCGGCTCGGATAAGTAGTACTGGTAAGCCCTACCTCCATCGAAATCGAATTATTAAGTGGAATGGGTTGGGATCGGATCACAGAACAGTATGTAGATTGTTCAAAAATGTACCTCCATATGACGGGAGAAGCTTGCTTGGTATGTGGCAACAATGGATCGGGTTTTCTTTTCCAATTTACTTAACAGTTGAAAAATGTCGATTATCATTATCTTCCCTCAAGCCCCTAGTTCTTCTTACGTAGTAGGCAAGCCATTCTGGTTTGTGTAATTTTAATGAGGAGCAGTTCATAATCTTAAGCTTAAAATGTCGCTTCTGAGAGTTTCTATCGTTCCTTAGGGAAAATGGCGCAGGTCAGGGAAGCTCAGGAAGAAAGGCTGGAAATCAGGGAAAGTCAGGGAAATTTTATAAAAATATATATTTTTTCTAACATTACTTGTATACCAATTGCAGCTTAGCCAACGTAGTATGGGACGTTCAGATTTTTATGAAATGTACGTATGAGCAATTGATTATTATTTGTCTCTGTAAAGTAAATATTCTCATATATAAACATTCACTGTTATATATTCGTTATTAATATAACTAACTGGTTAATTTTAGCTTTGCTATCAAGATAACTTAAACTAGAAAAACAAAGCAACGTTTATTTTAAAATAATAACTGTGTGACAGTATCTGATGAAGCCAGTATGTTCAGTTAGTTGGCGAAACTGTCACACGAGTATTATTTTAAAATAAACGTTACTTTATTCAGTCATTTGTTTTTCTAGCTCAACTTATTTATATGTCAACATCATCTGACACCTGTCATGAAAGCCAGGGAATTTCCTGCCAAAGGTCAGGAAAACAGATTTCTCCAGATCAGTAGGAACCCTGTTTTGACTTGGAACGATGTAGTGTGAGAAAATGAAAATGAAATGAAATCTTTGAGTTTAACCTTCCATGATTATGCTTGTGAGGCGAAGGGAGATGATGATTAAAGCAAGTGAATGATAATGGAAGAATTGGTGGAATGATAAAGTGGAGGGAAACGGGAATACCGCGAGGAAACCCACGAGCACGATGTTGTTTCTTCACAAACTTACTCGGCAGGGAATCGAACCAGAGACCTCACGCACAAGCACTCTACCACTGAGCCACCTGCCCTCCGATGTAGTTTGATTTCTAACCGACACAGAGACTCCTGACGTCAAGCCTATGATGGATTTTGTTTGTTTATTAGAAGTTAAGTGTCTCCTTTTCAGCATCGTGGGTATATAAGACGTAGTCCTACAGTTTAAGGTGGAGACAAAACCACGATGATGCTTTCAGATTTTAAGTCTCTCCTACTGGAAATCGAACCCGGAACCCCGTGCATCAAAGGCATGCTCGCAATTCAGTAGATCGGCGGAGAGGGCCTATGATATACCTAGGTACTTTTACTCACTCACTTGCTACCAGTGGCGGTTTCTCTTAATGTTTGCATGTACCTCCTTCCAATATTTTCATTTTTTATTTGTGCTAAATCACTTTTCATTTTATTGTCAACATCATCTTTTCTTAAACAAGTGCGTTTGAAACGGGGCTGGCTAGTTGCTTTCTGCTTGATAGTTTGCCAAACTCCCCAGCTTTAACAGCTTCTGGGCGATTGCGGGGGTTGCGCAGTAAGAGGAGGTTATCACGCCATGCACTGCCTCATAAGGATCCTTATGCTTGCACATCTTTTGCAAACAAATCTACCAAACAAAAATAGCCATTCCAAACCATAACGCTTTGGAACTGGAATTTCACCACCATCCCTCCCCCTGCAGTATTGGTTGACACGGTTCTCGCCTGAAGGGGAATAGTCTGTTCCTTTGTGACAATGTTGCGTACCGTAACCAAGTTGCTACAGAGAGAGAGAGAGAGAGAAACTTGCGCCTTGCCTAAAAGCGAGATTGCCAAGTGGTCATAACTATTGGTTCTGTCAACCAAGTAACGTCAAGGCAGCTATGAAGACAGTAAATGCGACCCCGTGAAGAGTGAAGACAAATTGAGGGTGTCGATATTTAATAGACTCGTATCTGAATAAGTAGAAATTTGGGAGCATAGATACAATGTTTTCCTTTTCATGTGTGCATGGGTGAATGAGAAAATTGGAGGGCAGTTTTTAGAAAAAGGGCGTTAACTGGAGAAGGGGTGAGATTTTAAAGCGGGTAGCGAACTTTGTTGTGTGTGTGTGTGTGCGCGCCGGCCTTTGTTGTTCATTGGAATATTGTTGCTGTAATTGCATAATTACGTGTCTGTCCCTGATATACGTGAACTAGCAATGCAGTAGCAGTGAATTCTGCAACTTCTCTGTTGAATTAGCCGTTTTCGAAAAGAACTTCAGAAGCAAACCTACTTGTGAAAGACATCGGAAGACCGATTCTGACTCTCAATACAACGCAAGTAAGAGTCAGAAACGAACATTTACAAGGAAGTTTAATCTCAACTTGTACGAATAGCATAAGTGGTTATGTGAATGTGAAATTAAAAATGCTTTGTTTTGTTTTCCTTGTTTGTTGTTCGGGGCGGAGGAAGATGCATGGAGTAAAAAAAAAAAAAAAAAAAAAAAAAAAAAGTGCGCATATCCAGCATCTGCACGACAAAAAAAAAAAAAAAAAAAATCATCAGGACATATAAGACACGTTCTAATCTCACTGTATTGCGAAACGTGAATATTGCTGCGCAACTAAATGCTGATTATAGGCGGTCCATTGAGAATCACAATCAAAAGGTGACGCAAAACAGGTACGTGCTCAATATAATCATGAATTGCTTTTGGTTTCGTGGCACCTTTGAATTGACTTTAAGAGGACATGATGAAAAACAGACTCGTCTTCAAATCGAGGCGTTTTTCGTAGATTAATTAATTTCAGTGCAGAACTTGACAGTCATTCACAAAGCGCAATAATTTTCAAGAGTACATCAAAAATCATACAAAATGAGCTTCTTCATTGCATGCTCGAAGCATGCCATAAAGAAATCGCTATCATTTATAACTATCAGTGGCGTATTTAGGGGGGCTTAACCCGAAATCTTACTTGCTATAGTAAAGTATATGAAATATCTTGCAGAATTTTTACATTTTCAGGCAAAGCCCCCCAAGAATTAGCAAAGCCCCTCCGAAACAAAATCGTGAATACGCCACTGCTATTATTATTATTATTATTATTATTATTATTATTATTATTATTATTATTATACTATTATTATACTATTTATAATAATAATAATAATGGAAAAGGAGAGGTCATCTATTGTGCACCACCTAAAATTCAAAGCACTATCCGCCACTGCTTGCTACACTACATTTTGAAACGTTTCAATGAATTATATGGTATTAAAAATAGAATAATCATGTAACTTAAGTCTGAAGACAAAAATAATTAAAGGATCTTCAGAGACCTGTCGTACACATTCATGTAATTCTCATTTCCTTTGAGGTTTATGGGTTGGAACAAGTTTATAGATAAGATATCTTGCTCTCATTTGAATTGAATGGAATGAATAACAGTAGGCAATGACACTACAGAATGGTTAGTAGTATATGCGTGCGAAGATTTCCGGAGTGTCATTGTGATATTCAATTGTTTAGTTTGTATTTTGAACAAAAGGCATAATCGTTCTATTCTCAGGTTTGTTGAAATGTGGTGAAAGGTAAATATAATAGACCGCCTGATTTCACTGTGTGATCTTAGTGTGTTCAATAGATTAGAGGCTTTTGGTTTTTATTCCTCACTTCATTACTCTCATGGTCTTCTAGCATAACGCTGTTTGCTATAAAAAGGAAATCGACAATAGTGTAAGTTCAGTTTCGTTCTAAGAACTTGAACTAATTTCCGAGAATTAGGGTGAGTTGAATATAAGAACAACATCCATTTTGTGTTGTTTTAAATTAAGAATTTCGTGTATCTTTGCACGTTATTGTTGTCAAGCACATTTCACGTTGACGAAAATAATGTTAACCCTTTCCTAATAAGAGAGTGACCTTAGTAAGGTAAAATGACATGGTTGCCTTAACAGCAAATAGTTACTAATTAAGATGCACGACATTATTTGGTCGTTCTCTCACTAAGTTATTTTCCTCTGGTGCTAAGAAAATAACAGTATTAAGAGGACTTTCCCATGGATAAGGAGTGTAGTATTACTTATACACGTGTAAGGATTAATTTAGTGTATATTCGTAATCAATCGTCCAATTAGTCTTTGAAAATGAAGAATGATAATGCTGAACATGAACGTGCTTTGCATTTTATTATTAGGAGAAGAGGCTTCATTTTGTAACAGTTCGCGTCAACGCAACGCAAAATGTGCGTATTAGTTTTTCATCGCGTAGCAGATGTAATAGTTATTTGGGCAGGTTTTGCAATTTTAGCGAAGGCTGATACGGAATGAGGCCCAAGGGCCATAACCATAATTAAATTGAAGCATTAATATTTGTGTACTCTTGAGTTTGTTGGTGGGCAAACTAAAAAAAAAAAAAAAAAAAAAAAAAAACAACTTAATCCTAAACAGTTACGACTTTCATTTAAGGGCGATTTTAACCCTTAGTGTATAGCTTTCCGAAAATTTATATGTGCCTGTGAAGGGGGGGGGGGCAATGTGGTATATATAGAATTGCTCTCGAGTAACATAATGATTAGACTGCCGGGGCCGCGATGGTCCAGTGGTAGAGCGTTCACCTCGTAGTGGTGTCCTTGGTTCGATCCTAGCTCGCGCCAATTGGACTTTCTAGTAGATAAACACCGTGTGCGTGGGGTTTCACGGGGTTTTCCTGTTTCATCCCACTTTATCCATTCCACCATTTCATTCATTTCTTATCATTGCCGTCTCCTTTAGCCTGGCCTGCATAACGGACGTAAAACTGAAAGATTTCATTTAATTTTTTTGATTCGTCTGCCTTGTCCCAGGTTCACTTTCTGGTGGGACGTAGATTTTTTGATGTTGACCCAATACCGTAAGGCAATTGTAAAGCTACTTGAATTATGAGGTAGCAAATTTCGATCTAGAGAGCCAGAAGTAATGGCGATGGGAGTATCACCAACTAAAACCGTTAGTCAGCCATGACCTTTCGTTGATTGTAGAGCCAGGGAAACTTTTAAAACTGTCTGTGCGAATATTTTGCTTCAAAGTACAAGGTAACCAAGAGAAAAAAAGTTCTTGCCGTTTTTGACATTCTATTATTCATGCGCTCCTAGAGAAGAAATGAAATGGCGTACGTGCCTGCCAAGTGATTGGGAATTAGTCGACCTTCAGTAATACAGGCACACTGCTCACATACAGCACCGAGTGACGAAGAGACATGTAGATATTGAAATAGCATGTTCACCTGTGTTCTTTATACTTACTTTAAAGTGGGCCTGCCTGCTGCTGCATCAAGTCACCGCATATGCCAGACATTTGGGGAGAATGCCGTGAACGAACGCGTCCCCAGACGTTGTTGGTTCCAGAAATTCCGTTCTGGAGATGCGAGCTTTTCGGATGAACCTCGCAGTGGACGATCAAATGTGTTGGATGTCGAGACCTTGAAAGCAGCCATAGAGGAGGACAGTGGTCTAATGTGTGATGATCTTGCAGAAAGGGTCCATGTTTCCGCTGAAACAGTCAGACCGCACGGGATAGGGAAGTCGTCAAGTTAAACAAGTGGGTACCCCATATATTGTCGGTAGCCAACAAAGAACAGTGAGTGACATCCTGTTTGTTCCTGCTCACTTGGCACCCAACACACCTTCTCTGTGACACTCCCAAGCGCACTATATATTGGTTGTCGCCACGTATCCTGTTCCTCACACCTCAAGACTACCTCTGCACCCACGAAAGGTTATACTCCCTCGTCAAGTGGTGCATTACGAGCTCTTTCCACCTTGTCAGATTATCATTGTTGATATCTACTTTTAGCAGTTGCAGAGGGTACCCGTGCGTTGCGACAGAAGGAACTGGCATTGGTGAATCTCAAGGGTGTGCTGTTCCTGCATGACAATTCTAAGCCACATGTGGCAAAGAGACCGGGAGACCTTTCAGCAACTTGGCTGGGAGACACTGTCATGCACCATATTCACCAGACCTTGCACTAACGTATTACCACCTCTTTGTTCCCTCGACAACCACCTCCGTGGGGGATCCTTTGCGGAATGCACTCACGGACTTGTTTGCATCCACGACTGCCGTTTTTTATCACCAAGGTATTGTGCGGCTGCAGGAACATGTTGGGAAAAAGTGTTGAATGCTGATGGAGATTACTTCAAAACCTAAAAGTACGAACCGTCCACTGTATTGCTCTTGTTTATCACTACTCTAGAACATCATGTCTAACTCAGTTTCCTAACGTAGCTAAGTGGATCCTCTGAAACAATAGATCAGTGTTAAGTTTTCCAGTTCTTTTCTTATATGCTTCATAAGGATGTATGGGAAACTAGAAATCGAATAGCTAAAATGAAAAGATAGATTAAGAGTTAGAGATAGGAACGAACTGATTAATTATTACTTCATTACACAGATATTTAATGTCACACATCAATTAACAGTATTCGAATATAACGCATTCTTGACTCGTATAGTGTTAAAAAAAAAAATATATTCTTTACAGAGGCTATTATTATTTTCGTATTGAGTCTTAATTAAACGTATGGCTTATATGACTATGCATTGTTCGCATAGTCATTTAAAGTTTAGGGTTTCTTTGCAGTGCCGGATCCATTGTAAGATAGCTCTATAATTTATAAAGTAGATCTGAGTTACATTTACCATAATTGAGAATCCTGAGATATCAGAGATCTGTATATTGTCGAGCGTATATAACGTAAAATAAACAAAACATATTTGTTTCACATCGTGACCTACGATTAACTTCCAAGCTATGGAGATTCAATATTGAAACAAGAAGTGGTAAATTTAGTTCTTTGAGTCTCAACAGAGGAATTATCATTATGACCATAGGTATTCTGTCATTATTGACAGGTCACTTACTGCAAACTGAAAACTCCCATGCATCACTGTCTTCTGCTAACCTCTTCGCCTTCTTATAGGAATTCTGTTTTAATGCCATCTATCAATTGTAGCTTCTTTTTCCCCTTCCTCTTTTTCCTGCCACATAACCTTCTAGCACTCCCCTTATGGACAGCTCGTTTTCAGCCAATATTCCAATCAGTTTCTTTTCTTCTTTTTAATTACATCTAAAATTGTTATTTTTCTTCTATTTTTAACTCTCCCTCATTCGTTTCGTGCGGCCAAGCTAATTTCTTTCATTCTTCTTCACATCCACATTTGAAAAGCCATTTTTCATCTTTCTGACATAATCTTACATGTTTCTGCAAAGTACAATATTTTACACAAAATATTTTGAGTCTATCTTAACTCTGTATTCAAGGGCCCACAATCTAAATTTTTTTTCTAAATGGTTTTTCGCCATATCTATTCTTGCGTTTATTTTACGTTGGCACTTAATATCACTAATAATACTACCCAGGTGTCGAAAACTTGTCACCTATTCTACTTTCTCCCCTCTTGCTTCTATATTTAATAAAGACCGCTTCGTTCCAGTCATTATTACTTTTGTCTAACGTTTAGTTTCATCTCATATTCGCATGTTTTCCTCAAGTTGTCTAAAACATCTTCCTAATTTTATTTTCAGATTACGCAAGAAGCACCATATCATCTGCAAACCGTATGCACTTAATCATTCTTCCTGCTACCAAAATATTATCTTCATTATGCAGGCCCTTCTTCACTATTTATATATATTAATAATTGGCGAGAAGTAACATTCCTGCCGAATTTCCTTTTCAGTTGCACTCTCCGCTGTTCATTTCTTCCCCTTGTTGGTTCATATGTGAGTTTCTTATAAAGGCCCAGCTAATTCCCTCCATTCTTCTCTACACCCATATTTCGAAAGCCAGCAGTTTTTTTTTTTTCATCGTTCTTGAGTAAAGTTCATGTTTCTGTTCCGTAGAATACAATACACCACACAAAACATTTTATAATTCTTTTTCTTAATTCTTTGTTCAAGGACCCCACAAGATCGACTTTTATTTTTCCTAAATACTCCTTGGGTGCGACCTATTCTTGAGTCGCTAAATCCGTATCAAAATGCATTCTTTATTCTCTTACACAGTTTTGCACTGGTATTGTTGACGGATGGGCGGATGTTGACGAATCATTCTGTAAGACTTCCTATCTTTATACATAACATGCTTTGAAAATTATATAAAAATATATATCAAAATAAAGACGTAATAGTGTTCTATTTTGAGAAAAATAAGTCTTATTAATTTATGCATTTCCATATAAAATACTATTGCAAATATTCGGGTTCACTTTAAACTGCAGTTTTTACCGTACACTGACTCAGTGCTGATAAGAAAATTTACACTCCAATTAAACTAACAACGAGTCCATGTCATGTTGAGCCGTATATTGAGTTAAGATTCTTTTGTAACGGATGTTAATTAAATTATAGTAGCGTAGCCATATCAATGTGCGTTTTATATCGTTACAATAGATTTTTTTTTTTTTTTTTTTGTAAACTCCCTCAGCTGTGGGAAGTAGGCTACGGAAGGACGAAATGCGCAAGTGAATGATGTAAGAAAAATTGTTAGGGGCCACGATAGCTCAGTGGTAGAGCACTCACGTGTGGCGTGTAGTGTTCCTGGTTCAATCCTAGCTCCCGCCAAGCAGACATACACCGTGTATATGTGAGTTTCCTCGAGGTTCTCTTGTTTCCTCCCACTTTCGTCATTGAGCCATTCTTATCCATCTCATCACCATTTTCTTTAGCCTCGCTGCATAGTCGTGGGTCTCTAAATGAATGAAAAAAATAAGAAAAAAAAAGAATAATTGTTGAAGTAAAAAGAGGAGGAAGAGATAATAAAGCCCAGGGACATAATGTTCTTCACTGCAAATTCATATGGCTTGAATCAAATCAGTGGCATCTCGTAGCGTAGTCGCTAACGCTCTCATCTTTGGTCCTAGCGGTCCCGCGTTCGATTCCCGGTGAGGACACTTGGTCGAATAGGTGTAACAACCTTTACAAACCAGCCGTTCTGAATGAAGTTTTTCCTGTGTTTTTCTCATTAATACCAGGCAAATGGTGAAATGGCATCTAACATACAGGTCCTAGGCCACGTCCTTTCGTCCTTCCCCATTTCCCAGATAGTGGGCTTGTCGAAGGATATCACCCCCCTTACGTGATGGCCTAAGACCCAAGATATCAATAATACCAAAAATACAGGGTATTTTAAAACAACACCGACAACGTTTGGGAGGTGATTCCTGACACCAAGATAAGACAAAAAGTATAGACCAACCTGGGTGCACAAAAGCTTCCTTTCGGAGTTATAGGCTGCCGAAAACATGAAAAAGAAAAAAAATAAAGGTTCATAGCTCCAATACTATGGGACCTACCTTAGGCGGGTCAAGACTTCACTTTGGAACTAGTATGTGCCCTATCCAAATATCCTTGTTTCAGAATCCTGTGGTACTTTCACAATTTTTATTGAGGTAGTTGATGCCCGTATATGCCCGTAGCCAAACTGCCTCTATAAAAATTGTTACGGAAGTACCGTAGGATTCTGAAACCTGTATTTTTAGATAGCGCACTCATTAGTTCCTAAGTAAAATCTTGATCTGATTACGGTAGGTCCCATAGTTTTGAAGCTTTGGACCTTTAAAGTTCATTTTTTCATGTTTTCGACAGCCTATGACTCCGAAAGGAAGCATTTATGCATCCAGGTTGATCTTTATTTTTTGTCTTATTTTGATGTCTGGAATCACCTCCCAAACGTTGTCGGTGTTGTTTTGAAACACCCTGTATATAAATAAATATATAAATTGAATCGAGCCAGACACTTCTCTCAACAGAGATTACAGCTATACCACCATGCCGTTATTTTCCTGATTGATGAAACTGGTTGTTAAGCTGTGATTTAGTATAGGTTAAAATAGTATTAATTAAGGGATATTTTTAATTTATTATTGTTAATAATAGACCAGTTCGAAGGTAATAATCTTCTTTGCTATCATTCTGATGTTCAATTATTCTACTGTATGATGTCATAATAAAGACTGATAGAATGTTGTAAGATAATACAATCTTAATGACATATAATAGAAAATGACAAGTAAGGGAAAATTGTGTATTTAAAAAAATATCTTTTAAAATTAAATGATAATATCGTTATCTACATATCTTTGTCATTCTTGCTGTATTCTTGCTATATCATGGTCTTTTTATAACTCAACGCGCTAATTGGTGTACGATATGCATTCTTTGTTTGATTTTTCTACCACGGCCAACGCATATACATTCCACAAATATCCAGTAATGAGAGTGAATAATTGAAAACAGTGATTTGTGTCTACATTATTCCATGAAATGTCATGCAGTACGTGTCTCGCAATCTAGTACCGTGAGATAGTGTTACGTTGTACGAAGAGAATTGAATTCAGCATCACATAAATTTTTGCAAATCTTCTGCCTACATTGCAAATACAGTTACTAATACATTATGTATATAGCGATATATTAGCCGTCTATCTAGCCTTTCATCGTTCTGCAGGTAATGATTTCAGATTATAGCTAATGAATATGTACTTATTTATTTTATGTTGTCACTTCAGATATAAGTTAGTAAAATTCCGTTACAAATTCTGTATATTTTTGAAATTATTCTGCAAACACGTAAGCTTTAATCACGATGTTACAAAGTTCATTTTGTTATCTTAAGTAGTTTTATTTCTTGTAGATATTAACTGAAGGATAATTGAGATATGACGTACATACACTTCCTTTTTGAATAGCGCTTTGATTAATCTGGAGTCTATGAAATTTAGGTGTATAAAATTTTAGTTAACGAAGTGAGAAGTAAAGAAATTAAGCAAGCACGAAAGAATCGAAAGTAGGAAGAAATAAAAAAAAAATAGAAAACAAACGCAGATAAAACAAATATATTGATTGCTACTATTTACTCAATCATATAATTAAAAAAAAAAAAATTCTTGATTTTCGTTCCACGAATGGACCGCGGTGGCTCGGAAGTAGAACGCACAGCTCTGTGCGTGGTATCGCTGGTTCGATCCCAGATCTTTGTGGTGAACAAGCATCGTATGCATGGGTTTTCTCGGGGTTCTTCCGTTTCTTCCTATTTTCTTCATTGCAACATTATCTTCCATCTCATTATTACTGTTTCTCGTAGCCTTGGGTCATAAATGTAGGATGTGATACAAAATATGTCCTATAATTATGTGCTGTAGGCTGAAGGAGACGGGTGATTAATGAAAATGGCTGAAATGAGAATACAAGAGGAAACTGAAAAACTCTTGAGTTTACCCACGGACACGATATTATCTACCACAAACTCACATTACCTGGGATCGAATCAGGGACCTCTCGCGTTAGAGATGAGCGCTGCACCACTGAGCAACCGTCCCCTCTCCCAATCGTATAACTTGGATACATTGGAATATCCAGTACCCAAAAGTTGGATTCGTAATTCAAAATACATCATTAATGAATTTAAAATGAATCGACCTAATTCAAAGAACAAAATAAAGATTCTGCATTGTCACCTTTAAAATGAAAGACATGTCATACGTTGTTTCTCTGTAATTACTTTAGTGCGTTTGGGTCATTTGGTGATAATAAGTAGCTCTTACTTACTACATTATAACACAGTGTATAATTATAATCATACATTAGTTTTTGTTGTAAGGAACACCTATATTCTGTAAGTTGTTCAGTTCGCATCTTGGCTTACAGTTTTCAACGATGGGTAACTTACTATCCATTTCATAAAGATAGGCCCCTGACTTCGTGGTGCTGCCGTGACGTTCAGTCAAAACTTATATTGCATTGTCGTACCTCGTTGGAATTGCTGAAATGTTGTCTTTTCAATACTTAAGACATAAAAATTTTCTCTGTACTATGTAGTGAGAAAAAAATAAAAATTAATGAAAAAGTGCGTATTTTTTCATACTTTTTTGGTAGATCAATGTTTAGAGGACTATATCTCAGAAAAGAGATCACGTGAAATAATTTCCTGTGCACAATATGTAGATGCATCCATTAACTGTAAGTTGAGAAAAGTTCAATTTTCATCACTTGATACTTTTTGTGTAATTAAAACAAATGTACGACGCTCTGATCTCCTTTACCATGGTAGTTAGAGAAACGTACAAAACACTGTTCGAAAATTTGGAAGTCTAGTGTTCCAAATATTTGAAACTATTAACATAAAAAGGTTTAGTTGGTAGAGTATTTACTTTTTAAAAAAATTTTTTTACTTCAACATGTTCTCTGCGTTAAGCGGTGAGCCATGTTGCAGCCCAATCTTTAAATTCCCCGCGCTTATATGAAGAAACAGCATACAGTAAGTGGAAGTGCGGCAACGCTGTCGTGCAGTGTTGTCGCGTTCAGGAAGTTTGTAGCGCGAAGCTTACTTCATAAGAATGTAATAGGAAAAAGTATTTATTATAACCTTTCACAACATCATAAAAATAATAATAATGCATTACACATCTCAATTTAATCGAAATAAAACGTTGAAGTAAAACATCCGAAAACTCATCTATTTACTTCATTCACTTTCGTAATGGGTTTGTTGACTCATCGCTGCTCCTGTTATCTTCCTGTATACTTATTAACAATGGCTCCATTTCTACCTCAAGATCCTGTATCAGTATACACACTTTCCAGGTTACGAACATGTTAAAGGTTAAAAAGAAATGTATCCTTGGCAATCACGTGTTCACCTAAGTTCTGCGATCAATTCCCCTGCCGAATGTACAATAACACAGAATGGGTCCTTTGTTTTCTTTCAACGAAAAAAAAAAAAAAAAAAAAACAAAGCAATGAGTAGGTGACGAGGGCTGTATTTGGGTCTAATCACGTTGCACTGATTACGTCTTCAACACTTCCCTTCGGTTCGTAGGCGTCAAAAACTTAGACATGCACTCACACCATATGGGTTCATTGCAATGAGACGGACGAATGGGCATTTATATTTTCCTTAGTATATGTCGTGGCTTTTGATTATATATATATATATATATATATATATATATATATATATATATATATATATATATATATATATGGATATTCCTTTACGAGCGGTGGTATTACAAAAAAAAAAGAGACAAAATTTTTAGGGATAATGAAATTGCAGAACTGATGAATGACTCCGACTCAGACGGTTATGAGTTAGTAATGAATAGTAATGACATTGATTATTCTGTGCTCAGTGGCGTATTCGGGAGTGAACAAGATAGTAACTCTGTTTCAAGTTAACCTGAGGCTGCGCCGGGAAAGAGAGAAAAAAAGTGTCGTTCCTATTCAAAGACAGATTCTGATGTAGCTTGGAGCGATAAAATTCAAGTAAATGCATACCCCTGTTTAGTGGTATCCCGGAAATTGATCAAAATGCTGGGCTATCTACAGAGTATTCCGCATATAAAGTGTTTCAGCTGTTTTTACCGATGAAGTTTTATAGTAAAAAAAAAAAGTTGAATTGATTTTGAGTTGAACGTCTTGTTCAGCAGTAAGGCTATATGAGACGTCGACCTACTGATTAACGTGGAATCCAAACTACATGAGCTTCTCCCAGGAATAGTAGTAAAAGTTATGAATCAATACGCAAAACAGCAGATTGAGAAAAAGAAAAAAATACTAAAACAAAAATCTTTGTTTTCTAAATGAAAGCGTGTTACTTTAATTAAAAACAAGGAAATTTTTACACTAATTATTCACATAAGCCTTGTACGGAAGCCAGCTTTACGCGGTTTTACAAATCAACTACGCAAGAGCTATTAGTATGTCTGTCAAGTGGTGGAACAGATTTTCTGTGAAGTGTAAACTCAACATTACATATCAACTAAGGTTGTATCATATAATAAAGTTTATGCTTGTATTTGTTTCTGTGCAAGTGTATTTTGTACTGCGTGCAGTAAGTGAAAAACTGATAAAAAGCAACAAATTTTCGAAGACCATCACATGCAAATCCAAACAAAATAAGAGTTCGCTTTTCTAATTTTGAACATTTGGCACATTTTCTGTATATCCTGTTAATTTCTAAGAAATTGGTTTAAAATCTGTGGAGATAAAATTTTAAAAATATCTCTAAAAAGTGCCGGACAGTGTGCGTGACAAGTTTAAATACCCGTCCGTCTGAGAGTGTATACGCGCCAGGAAAATGTGGCAACGTAGCACTCCGTATAAACTGCGATAGCGAAGGGCGCAAAGCTGAGAAAATTATAATGTCATATTTGTGATTATTTATCTTTTAAAACAAGTCAAAACAGTTTGGTTGAAAAAGCTACTTTAAGATCTTTCTAAAAGTTTTTTAAGATTGTTAATACACCGCAGCAATTCAGAGATAATGATGTCTCACTTTTTACTGAATAACAAGAAAATTACTACGTGTTGAGTGATGAAATTTTCAGAACTTACAGGTAACATATGCATCTACATATGGTGCACAGGAAATTATTTCATGTTATCTCCTTTCCGAGATATAGTCCTATAAACATTGATTTACCAAAAAAGTACGAAAAAATACGCACTTTTTCATTAATTTCTATTTTTTTCTCACTACACAGTACAAAGAAAATTTGTATGTCTTAAGTATTGAAAAGACAACATTCCAACAATTCCAACGAGGTACGACAATGTAATATAAGTTTTGACTGGACGTCACGGCAGCACCGCCAAGTCAGGGGCCTATCTTTATGAAATGGATAGTAGTCAGATTTAACTGTAACAATGTGTCTGTCTGTCTTTCAGATGACGTCATCAGCGAAGCCCAATAGATTTGATACATTTGTATCACAGACTGAAAAGACATTTCAATATGACGATAGCCTTCCCAGTTTGCCCTTGCCAGCTTTAGAGAAGACCATCGAGAAATACCTGCAATCGGTGAAACCACATTTAACTGATCAGGAGTATGCTAGAACCAAAGAAATTGCCATGAAGTTCGAGAAAGGCGTGGGGAAGGATCTCCACGCGAAACTTGTCCAGAAGGCAAAGACTGAAAGAAATTGGGTAAGATATATTATTCTAAATAGTAAATAATAGATCAACAATTATAAATGATACAGTATTATTAACGATACGTACTTTTTTTTTATTGTTTTAATGAAATAGTCGGGGTTTTGTATATTTCACTTCAATATGTGTAGTCTGAAGGGTATAATGTTAGTGCTTGTCGATGTTATTGTGCTATATCAAAATTAAAAGGAAACAAGCAGCAAATTCTAAATTGGAAAAGCAAAGTAATGATGATATGGTTCAGTGTGCAAATCAGAGAGAGATCACCTTAGAAGGTCGTCAGATTATGGTAACTGGAATTCACATGTTCATAGGAATTTCGGCGCAAGTATATAAATCGTCAGTACAGTTATCAACATTCTCTATAGTTAAAATTGCTCCAGACTACACTCTTTTTTTTAAAAAGCTCAATATACACAGCAAAAATTGAGGTGTTAAAACAACACGTGCTTATGAATTGTCTGACAACAGTTACATGAGTAACAACTCTGCCGTCTGTTGTTCTTACCCGCTTTTTTTATATGCTAGGATATAAGAACAACAGATGGCAGAACTGCTACTCATGTAACTGCTTTCAGACAGTTCATAGGCTTACAAAACTATTTACGTCATTGATTACCGAAAACATAGTATGTTACCCGCTACTTGACATAAATGCCAAATATATTGCGTAAAGGTTTGCTTATAGGACACAATAAAATCCAATGCAAATTTTCACTGACAATTACTTGTTATTTTTGATATGCTCGGAAGGCGATGTCCTTGGTGTTAAAATTAACACACAAATAACACCCTTATGTAGTAGTCATTTTGTGTTTTTAACTTCATTTTTTGCTGTGTAACTTTAAAGACATCTTGATACATAATATCCTAATATATTTTAAAATATTTCTAAGATTACCAATAGAATATAAGGAACACATAGCAATATATTTAAAATTACTAACCTTCTCAATGTTCCTGTGTAAACAATGTCTTTTTCAATATCTATATTCCGGATATATTAGTCGAGTATCCGTCATCGGGTTGAAATACAGGCTTTAATCATATTGTATAAAAACCTATTCACATGCTTAGTTTCTAAATTTATCTTGTAAAGCCTATTTTATTGTTTAAAAGTCAGTTGACCGTGCAAATTATGGTTAAGATGAAGGAACTTTTTGTAATTTAACATCTTTCCTACTTCTTTCTTTTCCTATCTGATAAAGCAATGTTTGTGTGTTTTGTTTTTTCTTTGTAATTATTTTTTTGCATGTTGACCTTCAGAGTTCTTTTTTCTAGTCATGTGAGTTTTATTTTCTTTTATTGAACAATCTTTGCTTTTAACGTGACAACAATAACGTATTACGATATGGCTGTCAACTGAAGTGTTCACGTTTACTTTCACTGTTCTTCACGTTTCCTTAAGGGGAAGGGGAACACGGTGGCTCAGTGATAGAGCATTCACCTCTGGTGATGGGGATCTCTTGTTCGATTGCGGACTATTTGAGGTTGTGGCGGATAACATCATGTCCGTGTGGATTTTCTCAGCATTCACTTGGTTTCCTCCCATATTACAGGGCTTTTCTTGGTCAGGGAAGTCAGGAAAAATTCAGGGAAAGTCACGGAAATTATAAAATATATTCTTTCTAGCATTAATTGTACGCCAATTTCAGCTAAATGAATGTATAAGAAGTATCGTATCTTCAGAGTAATTGATTGTCAGACGTTTGTGGGTAGATATTAATAATCACAGTATAGGATGTTGCTCACATTTTTATGGGAGATAAGTGGAATGTACGTATTAGCAATTGATTACTACTTGTCTCTATAGATTAAATGTTCTCATATATAAATATTCACAACTATTTATTCCTTATTTGTATGTCAACGTCATCCAACACCTATAATGAAAATCAAGGAATTTCGTGAGAAAGTCAGGGAAATAGATTTCTCCAGATCAGTAGGAACCCTGTATTATCAACCCACCAATTATTTCATAATTATCCATCTCCTTTAACGTAAAGGGCATAAGCGTGGAACGATAAATTTCATTTCACTTAGGTTTTCGTCTCTATCTCCCCCAACATGTTTAAGTGTTTATATACAGTAAAAAATATTTACCAGGAGATAGTAAGAGCATTATCTGAGACATACATTATGTATTAAATTTGAACCTTTTCTTGAATGGTTGTTCCTAATTTTCAGATAGAGAAATGGTGGGAAGAATATGCATATTTCAGGAGTCGTGTCCCTTTGCTCCCATATGTCAGTATGGTTGGAGCAAGAAGTCCTAAGGAAGATATACGATCGTTGAATGAACGTCGTGGCCTCGGAGTAAGTATCGTAATCTTCAGTGGTAATTTTTGAAGAACTGTTAACTTTGGACATTTTAGTATGGGATCTTACCGTACTTGTTGTGGGACTAAGTTTATTTTACATTAAATAGGATAGTTTCTTTTTGACCAAATAACCTTTCTTGTACGGCCCGAACAACTATATCTGGTTTAGATGTTGCACAATGTATGAAGAAAGAAAAATTCTCAAAAATGAATAAAGACACGTACACTTATTTACCATTTAAAATCGTTGTTCCGTCGCAAGCCAAAGTTATATACTTATCTGTACAATTCCTTTTCTAAATAATTTGGAAATTAAGACAACATTTGAGCATCTAGTGTGATTATATAGGTAGACATCCTCTTTTTTAGTGATATATATATATATATACTAACAGAGCTTTTTTAGGCTTGCGAATTTTAACTACTGCGCGTTTCATTCATTGCGAGTGATCTGCGATTTCAAGGTTGACTCGAGCTCCTTCGTGGCTAAGCGGTTAGCGTACGCGACTTGGCGTGAGAGACCCGGGTTCGATTCCCGACGGGAGCTCATGTGGTTGGGATTCCACGTTAATCAGTAGGTCCCGTCTCAAATAGCCTCGCTGCTGAAAGGGACGTTAAACTCAAAATCAACTCAACTCAACTCAATGTTGACTGACTTTGTAGTAGTATTGATTTAAGTTAAGAGATAACACAATGTAGAAAGAAATTTGTAAACATTCACGTGAACATAAATAAAAAAAGTTTATAGTTGAAAAAAAACTTCTAAAATGTGCTCAAAATTTTTAAAAAATATATTTCTTTTTTACTATTTATTACTTTTAAGAATTATACAATTTAAAGAAAAGCGAACTGAGAGGGTTAAGCCGGCGGCTTTGTGCAAGAGAGTTTCGTTTAATTTTTATTTAAAGAAAATAAATACCGTAACATTTTTACCATTGTTATTATTGGATTGCAAAGCCAGACTAAATATATATATATATATATTAGTTTATAAAACCGAACTGACCTTTAAAATCCCTGAAAATCGTCATCTGAACTTCCTTCTTCTTCCTCTTCATATATAAGATGGTGTTTATATATGACCATCAAATTTTAAATTTTAAATCAAACACTGTACATTTTTATACTAATTTCAAGCATAAGACGCACCTCAATTTTGGAGGCAATTTTTCGAAGAAAACAGTGCGTCTTATGGTCCGTAAAATACGATAGTACGAATAACACAATCAGTTTACTTGTCTTATTACGTAATAACCAGATGGAACTGATGCTATGATCTTATAATCCGCTTTCTTTGGAAAGAGAAAATGTGGTAAAGAATCTGTTCCATGCGAAATTATCTTGCGCAATAGTCTGTACATCCTCCAGCCGCTCCACATTCAAGTCGCGGCGTAATAAGATAACAAACTACACCTTTTATAATATCCGATGCATAATAACTTAAAACGCAAATCAATTATTCATTCATTACTACATAATATTAACTTGAACATCATTTTCTGTAATTGACTCATAGTTTTATTTTTATTCGAAAGAAAAGTTATTTTGTAGTTTTTAGTGCATATGATGTAAAAGTCTGAGGTTTAAAAGATTTTATTTTAAATTATTATTTAATACTTTTTAGTCTTTAAAATCTTCTTGATTTATGATAATAAGTTTTATATCAGTAGTTTTATTATTTGTTTATTTTATACCACATGATGCTACACGCAACAGAATCATAGTAAACTAATATATATTATAATACATCTGTTACTGGTCTTACTGCACTTCTTGATAATCTTTGTTGTTGCATAACTTCTTTCCTACCTGCTTCGAACACTATAATTGTTAAATTTATAGACCATCTAGAGATACTATTCTGATAACAGAGGTATGTTCTTATGTTCCACCCTCTTCCAATATACAAAGTAGACCATTTATCTTGATACGCTCTTGTAACCTCCATCATCCTGTAGCGCATCCTCTGTATTTTCACTGAACACTTGTTTATATGTGCTTTGTCCTGAGGGTACTCTTTACATTTCAAAACCTTTGGAACGGGTTAACGAAGTTTATAACTTTATCAACCAGTGTGTGTCTGTCTCATTTGCGTTATTACTGCTATAGAGACCACCAAAATTTATATATTTATGATACTGTAGCGTCCTTAGTTTGCAACACTGCGTAACAAGAGTATTGTATGTTTTTCTTTTACATGAAAATTTGAAATATTTAATAACCGCACGTGCTATTTAAAAAAAGTAATACAACTTTATGTTGGGTTGGCAACACAGTTAACCTTGTAATATCACAGAATGTACCAAACGATGTCCCCTGCCGATATTTGCATGGTACAAAATTTCAGCATATTTTGTTTATTATTAAAAGTTGCAAAGGCGTATCAAGGTAAAAGGTTCACCCTATATATATAGTTCGTTCCTAGGGCAGTACTATATTTTATAGTACGCCCTTGGATTTTGTGAAACGTTGTAAACCCTGTCAATGTTGGAGCTGTTCGGTAACTATATTGGGCACCCGAGTACAATAATTCACGTTATTCAAAATCCTTGGTCCTCCTACAATGGATTTGAAGGCGTCCCATCGACGTTGATTTAACAATGGGAAAAGAGTAAAAGAATTGATTCCAAGATTTGACTTGACACATATAACGAAGTTAATAGATGTAATAAATAAATGAATAAATAAAATGTTCTGTATATTCTGAAGTTACTATGGCTGTACCAAAAATGAAAACGTCCATTTTCATTTGCGAGAACAAATTATATCGAAAGGTTTTTGTTGCATGCAGACTTTACTATAACAGGGTGTCTATCGGTCACAAAAGTCACGAATGTCACGAAAAAGTCACGAAATCAGAAAACGGTAATGAAAGTCACGAGAAAGTCACTAAATTTAGCTTTTAGGTCACGATTTTTTTTTTAACTGTACAAATGTAAGTACAGATTGGAAAATTTCGTTCTATAAAACGTCAAAATTCACCACCAAAAATGTCTGTGGTCGGCTTTATACGTTACCAAATCGCAAGCAAAGTACGTTTCTATCGCATGGATGAAAATTCGGCCTAATTCGCACCCAAATTTGCTCTTGAAAATGTTAGGAAATTTTATGATTTGGTGAAGAGAAGGTCACGAAAAAGTCACGAAATATCATTTTGGAATTTTAGTAGACACGCTGTATAAGCAGGGAAACATTACTGACAAGCTATCATATCTGCTCTCTGTATGATCCTAGTGAAAAACTTGGTCCTGGACTTACCTGTGTTTGAAGATTCCGTCTCGATATTCGCCTGAAGAACCCTGGATAGACCACAACCAGAATGGTTGGCCACAGATTTTCGCAGTTGCAAAGCAAAACTTCTAACCTTTAGCCTACGATGACCTTTCAAAGACAACTAATAGAAGTACATGATATATCCATTGTTTACTTTTAAACAAATTCAGCATTTTCAAAGATAAGGTCACTGTGGCTCTAGTAGAACGGCCGCATTTGAAGTTCCGAGTCCCGAATTGTCCTTTTTCTTTTTCATATCACTGTATCTTCCCCCTAAACAATTATCATAATTTTCATATATTATGACTTCCTTTAAATTACAAGGACCTAAGCGCAAAATGTTATACTAAATACTTTTTTTTTTTGTGCAAGAAGGATAATTGAAAAAATAAAGCGTTAAAATTAACTGAACTGTAGAAACATTTACATGGAATCATAATCGGTAAGTTTGACTTTTGTCTTCTTATAGGAAGCTGCATTATACATTTACTACCTCCTTGAATTTTGGATTCTCTTAAGGAAGGAAAAAATAGCACCTGTGAAAGCTGTAGATAATAAAACTCGTTTTAGTATGTCACAGTATCGACGTTTGTTCAACACAACGAGGATTCCAGGAACGACATGCGATTCTATTCATTCATACTTCAAAACAGGTAGCGTATTTCCTCGATTAAAATGGAATCACGCTTTTAGTAATATGAACATAATTATAGTACACTAATTGATGAAGCTTGTTCTAGTTATTTCTTGATTGGTTTGGCGCATCTTTCCAATCTTACTTATTCTCAGCCAAACTATTTATCTTGTAACTTTTATTTCTTATCTCTTGTGGTCTGTATATTTTAATCGCCTCTGAGTATTTTTAGTATGATATACTTAGCATTAATTTTGTTAGAGACTGATGTTTATTGAAGATTTTTCTGTTACTGATTTTTTTCTCCAGTATTAGTTTGTCTAAGAGAGTTTTTTATTTCATTATTATCACTACAGTAGTTTTAACTTCGACGTCGGTTATTCTCAGATAAATATTATGGAATGAACATTTGTTTTTACACAACAGAAGAAAAACGAATATGGAATAGGTAGCAGTTCAAGAAATAATCTCAGAATAATAACGTGTCCGACAGTGTTGACAGGAATAAATTCAACGAAATATCTTCGCTGTTTCACACGCCACAACACACACAACAGGTAAACGAACTGTGGCTTTTAATAATAAATTCTTTACTATAATAATTTTCAGTTACCACAAAATCCATTCTTTCCTATAATTATTCGCAGTTACCACAAAATCCATGCACTTAATGTTATTTTTTCCGGTGTCTCTGTTACATTATACTTTTCTGACTTTAGTAATAAAAAGCTATAATTCTAAAGTGAGGGTAATTACAGTGAAAATAGAACAATCTAATAAATGCCGGAATTCGTTGTCAAAGATTATTGTATTTCCATAAAATTCCATTACAATAGAGATATCAGTTATTTCAGTACATAATCTCATTGCTGTAACACGGTCGGATATAACCAAGCATATCGTAAAATGTGAAGGTAGACTTAATAGTAGAGATCGTCACTCGAGACTTGCGTGTAATCAATGAAGCAACTGACAAAGTCGTCAGTGAACCGCTTGTATCTTTTGCATAGCTGATGGCAGATCAAAGTCGCTTCTCTAAACTAACAGAAATGGTCCATTTTACATTAGCAGATTCCAAATAGCTGAAAATTGTCTATGGCAATTTTTTGTAGTGCTAGAAATTAAAATGTAGCAGTAAAACAATACCTTGTATCCATTTTATTTTATAACTGAATATTTCTCAAAATCATATATATATAAACAAACAACTGGCAAAGACATCATCTATACAAATAAGCATGACATCCTAGAATGGTTGACAGGCATGGCCTGATCAACAATCATTAATCTTACATCCTATTGGATAACTAGTACATATATAGAATTAATTATAGAAAATGAGGATATTGGGTTGAATAAAATAAAATACTATTTGCCTAACGTTAAATTTCTAATTAAATTAATACATGCGTAAAATATGTTTTCATTACTCATTTTAATTATTCATCTTTTCATTAATTGGTTATTCACAACTTTATATGTATTATTCATTCGCAGCTCAAATCTGACTTATTAGAAACTTGTCAATTTATAGAAGAGATTCCAACAAGAGACTCCTACAAATGAGATTCCTACAAGACAACATAACATGTGTATCCACAACACACTACCAAAACCGGAAGTGGCTCGAATTTCCTATTTCGGTTTCAGTACTGATTTCTATTGAAGGAAAATGGTCAAAGCTAACGAAGTGCAGTTTGTTGCAATCCATTCAGTTTTCTGAGAATAGGTTCCATCTTTTTCGGTTAACCGTCTATTCAAACCAGAAGTGGCTGAAATTAACGATTTTTTGTTTCAACGTTTATCAACATAGAGCAAAAACAGTAAGGGATAATGAGTAATGGCTTTTTGATACGAATTCATCATCCGAGGATCAGGTTCTGTCTTAGATCTTATTACTTTATTGTAGCCAATAAGTAGTGATGTACTACTTGAAGTTTGAAAATTGCTTCCGCATAGTTTGGAAGTCTGCCCTAGTTTCACAGTGTGAATCGAAATTTACTTTGTTATTTACTTATTTTTATTTGTTAATTTCTATTGACCTTTTTATATTGCTCCTATTATATTCATCTTTTCGTCCTTCATGTTTTTATTTATTCACTTATTTATTTATTGTATAAGCAAAACGCTAGAACAGTCTATAGCGTATGGGATCTATCGAACTCATGCAGTCCTGAAGTAGACGTTGATTTCTTAGTATGCATATGAAGTATTTTCTTCTGCAGATCTTTGACTCCCGAGAAAATTGAGGTTTGACCTTGGCCATTAAAATTGAGGTTTGATCTAACGGAATTAACCTGTTGAATGTTAGTTTGAGGTTAAACGTTAAGAACATGAAGTGTGTAATTATAATAAAAAACTGATAAAATTAATGAAAACACGATTTATATATATTCGGGGAACTCATTACTAGTTTCACATTAAATAATTTCTCTTCTGACGCCACAGTTAAACTGATGAAAATATTTGTGCTAAAATAAAAGAACTTACTTCGCACACAGACTCCGCCCCCAGACCTCCGCGTTTATTCGGCCTGCGGTCTCGCGTCTCGTATATATCAGCCTTCTCATCAAGAGTAAATTTCGTGCATTTTTTCTTAACATTTCCTTAATTTGGCCCAGCTGGGGGCTTCATCTCCTGACCTCCGCGTTTACTCGGCCTAAGGCCTCGCACCTCTTAAACCCACATTTCAACTATCTAAAAAATAAGATTTTGTATCCTAAAATGCCATTTAAATAAAATGGAAATTTCTTCATCCCTCTTTTAGACCCCGTAAAAACTAAAAGATTCACTTTTGGTAATTTTCCTGTGGATTAGTCCTGGAAGGCTATAATCATGCCAAATGCCATCATTCTAATCCTGCCGGAAGTGCCTAAACATTTTGGGGTGTAGATATTCCATATAAATAACATGGGAAAGATTTTTCAGTTCCCTATAAAAACACACTACAGTTGGAAATTTTTAACTTAGGTAACGCTAACGAAAACGATCAAGCACACCGAATTTCAAGTTTTAATTCCAATTCCAAGTACGTAAAATATAAGATTATAGGGAAAAAAAAGAGCGTTTAAATAACGTGGGGAATTTCTTCATCCCCTCTTTAGACCCCCTAAAAGTTATAAATACAGTGAGTCCATAAAGTATTCGTACACCTCGTAATTTTGTAAAAATCGCGCCAGTGAAGCGCTATTTCATATGAAATGCCTGCAGAAAATAACACTGTTGCTACAGTATGGCCCAGACAATTTATTCCATACAAAAAATCCACAACAAAAATAAAATTTCTGGTAGAAAAAATTACAAAACAAAAATAAATAATTTTTAAGATCACAAACAAGTATTCGTACACCCAGCATTTCCTTGGAAGTGTGCTTGTTTTTGGACGAATCTCGGTTCGCTGGCTACGCGGGGAAGGAAAGGGTAGATGTGAATGACGATAGATGTCTCGTCACTTCGGCCACAACGGTCTTGGTGCACTCACTGAACTGCTGAGCGAGTACTACAGTCAACCCTGTCAACATGGGCCGCAAAGGAAAGGAAACGTCACTGGAGGAGCGGAGACTAATTCTACGCCTCCACAACAAGTGCAAATCGCTGCGGGAGATATCGGAGCTAGTCGATAGGCCACGGTCAACAGTACAAAGTGTGATAGACCGTTTCTGTGTGACAAAATCTGTGCGCAATAGGAGGAGGACTGGACGACCCCATCTCTCAGCGAGCAAGACAAGCGTGTCATAGTCCGCACGATCAAGGAAAACCCCCGAACTAGTGCCCCTAAAGTTGCTGCAGAGCTAGAGCGACTCGGTACCAAGGTGTGCAACGAAACAGTCCGCAAACAGCTACGGGCCGCGGGGTACAATGGACGGACTCCCCGTAGGAAGTTTTGGGTGAACGAGAAGAACCGGAAGAAACGCCTCGCTTTCGCGAAGGAACACTTGGCAGACACCCCAAAGCAGTGGGAGCGCGTTATCTTCTCGGATGAAAGTAAATTTAACATTTTTGGATCAGACGGTAGCCAGAAAGTGTGGCGGCAAAAAAATGCAGAAGTTGAACCTCGCAATCTGTTGCCAACAGTGAAGTATGGTGGTGGTAGTGTGCTTGTGTGGGGGTGCATGAGTGCCGCTGGGGTTGGAAACCTACACTTCATTGATGGAATCATGGACCACAAAATGTATATAGACATATTGAAACAAAATTTGGATGCTAGTGTTGCAAAACTAGGACTAGGCAAAAATTATGTATTTCAACAGGACAATGATCCCAAGCACACAGCTCAAACTACTAAGCTGTGGCTTCTGTACAATTGCCCTAAACAACTACATACACCTCCCCAATCTCCTGACATGAACCCAATTGAACATTTGTGGAGTTATCTTGAGAAGCAGATTAGAAAAAGAGTGATTTCTAATGCGTGTGACCTGAAAAATGCTTTGGCAGAGGATGGGATAAAATTCCATCCTCAGTGACTGCTAAGTGTGTTAAAAACGTCCCCAAGAGGCTGCAAGCAATTATCAAGGCCAACGGTTATCCCACCAAATATTAGAATAGTGAAAACGGCTGTGATAGTGATGATATGTGGAAAAAAACCTGACTGTACGAATACTTGTTTGTGATCTTAAAAATTACTTATTTTTGTTTTGTAATTTTTTCTACCAGAAATTTTATTTTTGTTATGGATTTTTTGTATGGAATAAATTGTCTGGGCCATACTGCAGCAACAGTGTTATTTTCTGCTGGCGTTTCATATGAAATAGCGCTTCACTGGCGCGATCTTTACAAAATTACGAGGTGTACGAATACTTTATGGACTCACTGTATTAACTTTTGGCAATTTTTCTGTGGGTTAGTCCCGGAAAGCTACACTCATGCCAAATTTGAACTTTCCACGTCAACCGGAAGTACTCATTTATTTTATGTCAGTTCATGTAGTTTTATATATAGTTACAAAATTTTGATATAAAGACCACAGGGAAGAAAACGAAAAGTCACTTTGTGGTCGAATGTAAGTTACAGATGTCAGCGTATGCAACGTGAGAAGTAGGATCTCCGATCCTAATATAGACAAATAGTGCATACGTTATTTACAGTCAATAGTTTTTTTGTTCCTGTTATACAGGTACTTAGTACGCTACGCTATGGTTTTAGTGTTTAAAATTAAATTTTCTCAGAATGAAGAAAAGTTGACCTGTCGCCTTTCTTCCCTATGGTCTTCATATTTTATAATTTTTGAATTATATAGCCGAATTATAGAAACAGTTAACAAATTCTAATGCGTATATGTATATATAAGTATTACGTGTTATTAATTAGCTGCTTTAACGATATGCATTGCAGATGATCAAGGTGATTGCCCGTCTCATATTATTATTCAGTACAACGGCCACATTTTTGAACTCCAAACGCTAGATGAGAATGGAATGCTAATCACTCCTCTTGAGTTGGAAAGTCAGTTTCGCCACATTCAAACAATAGCTAATGAAATGCCAGTAGGACCAGGCGTTGGGTGTCTAACATGTGATAATAGGACTTCGTGGGCAACAGTAGGTGAAGAATTTTGATTATCTATATCTATATTATAAAAATTAAGTCAACGTTCTCTGTCTTATCGTCACGGAGAAATGGCTGAATCGCATGACATAAATTTTAGAACATGATTAATATCTACCTCGAACTAGGTTTGTATCAAGATACTTTGAATAAAATGCGTGTCCTAAATTGGTGCCAAAATAGAATATTTCATGTTAGGGAGATGAGTATTGGTATATAAACTACTTATTAAAAAGAACCGGATACGTATTCTAACCTTTTCGAAAACTCCGTTTAAAGGGAGTCAAGTTCTTTGGTTTTCCTCCAGATAAATCTATGTTGTCTGTCCCATCATCATGGGAAAACGGCTGAACTGTTTGAAATGAGTTTTTGAACAGTACTGTCTTCGGGCGAATTTTATCATGTCCCATTTAAAATATGTATCCTAAGGCGGAAAGGGGTTTAAAATATACGCTAAAAATAGAGTGTATAGAATTTAGGGAGATGTTGTGGTAGACATCGTGTCAGTGTGTTTTCTAGGGGTACTAATTTTCCTCCTATATTCTCATTCCACCAGTTCTTCTATCGTCATTCACTTGTCTTTAACATCCGTCTCCCTTAGTCTGAAGGACACAATCGTTAGACTGTATTAAACTGAAAGATTTTATTGTTAGGGAGATGAAACTTGATATTTAAATTTCTAATTACCCCTATTTAAATTACCCCAGCATTTTTGGAAGTTTCACTTCAAAGGAGGAGAAGAAGAGGAACTAATCCTGTATTTTTTCTCAATATATGAAAATGACTTCGATGTAGCCTGTCTCGTCATCATGGGAAAACATCTAAACCACTTGAAATGAATCTTTGAACACAGTTAAGCAATAGGGTTGGACTGGGTTTTCATCATGTTACTTTCATTAAAAATACCCATCCTAAGGGTAGAAGAATTTAAAATATATGCCAAAAATAGAGTATTTAACGAGCATCTCATGTTAGGAACATGAAACTGGGTATATAAACTCGTATTAATTATGAATTGACATGAGTCCTGTAATAAACTTATTTGTGCATTATTTTTGGTGTATCCAGTTCAGACAACTTAATTTCCTTTTATTCTAAAAGGCTGCTATATTTAAACAAACAGTATAGCTAAGCTTGCGCATTCTCGTACGGATAGCAACATCCAGCAGACGAAGCAGCCCGTAGCCTCGGCAACCAACGGTAGCCAATCACAGCCTTACCTGTGATTACGTCATCTTGGTGGGTGGAACTCGCGCAAGCCGCGAGAATAAGAGAGAAACTACGTGAGGTAGCTTCCATTCGGCGCCAAAACGATAACCCGCTAGGAACCTTTATAATATCGCTGCAACAAAAATGTAACAAGAAACATAAAAATCACTGCATCCGTTTATGTATACGTATGTGTAGAACATCGATACCTGTTATTGCTATAATATTGCCTTTCTATTCTAAGAATATGTAAATATAGTATTTTTATTAAAGATAAACTCCGTTTTGTGTGTATCGTTTATGTTATTTGTGTTCGAGAAGTGCTGGCTCATGTTCTTCGCCTTGTCATGCATGGTGCAATATATTGATATAATTGAATTTTGGAGTGTTTATTTAATTTTCATGTTAAATGATGCTGAAGTTTTATCATAGTTGTAAGGTTAGTGTTACTTGAATTTTCGCCTGTGTGTAGTTAGCAGTGAAAGAAGCTATTTCTTTGTTAAGTCGTTAACGCTCGGGAGAAAAATTGAATTAATGACTATTCATTGTAATGTTTGCTCTACTTGGATTACTATCCTATGGAGTAAGCATCACAGTTCCAGCGTTCTCGGAAATTCCACTTCTATAAAGAGGATCAGAGGGGCAGTTTCTGAAATATATTAAGTTCTCATTTTGTATTCACAGAATGGCTAAAGTGGAGAAACGTTTCAAATATACCGTCCTAATTTTTCCTTAAACCTATTGTTACTGTGCGAAGAATAGCATTTCAACTTACATTCTGTTATTGATAAACTATTGTTTGCACATGTAAAATATATCACGGTCAAATATAACGTATCACAATCATTAAAAAAAAAAAAAAAGTGTAGAAAATCAAATAAAGTTAAATAGTCTCTTAATCTGGTTCGCCATATTTAATGACATGACAAACAAACGATCAGAGAAATTTGGGTTACCTCTTTTGAGTAGTCATTCTTGTGTCAATAGAGCAGATAAAACGAACTACTCAAACTTTTTACGTTCTTTTCTTCTCTGATGACAAGACAAAGACATTGAGGGTGCTAATTAGACATTTTTAGCTTCCAAACCACGAAAGACTCTTTGACGAAATATGGAGGAAAGAAAAAGGAATACTTTAGAGAGAGGTTTGGTCGTATTACTTCCAGCCATTTTGAATGTTTTAAATATATTGAATAATAAACCACCAAATTGTTATTTAATGCATTTAGTGTGTTTGTACTTAAACAGCTTTTTCTATCCTTTTCTCCCTTTGCTGCCCATTTATTCCTTTAATCTTGAATTTGGTACTCACATAATAATCTCGTCCTGACGTCTATAAACACACAATTAATAATCCACAGGTACTTTTGGTTGTGTATAAATTTATGCAAGTCATTGATTCTCTTGTGTTACAATCATCGCATAAATATACTTTTTTTCATTCATTGCAGTATATTGACTTTACTTTGGATTTAGCAGTTTTTAAATAGCACTTTCTTACAGAATAGGGAGTGGCTGAGCAAACTTTCGGCACAAAATCAAGAGAATCTCAGAACAATTGATTCCGCAGTGCTTGCTGTAACGCTCGAAGATGAATGTGCTTACAGTCATACAGAGGCGTTGTTGAAGACTTCATGTGGAAACTATTGGAATAGATGGGCGGATAAAAGTATAGGAATCGTTTTCTTCAAGAATGGAGTTTCCGCAATCATAGCGGATGTAAGTTAATTTGTTTTAAGTTAATTAGTTAGAGTACTATAGTTGCATTGTCAGTTGCATTTAGGTTTAAGTAAAGGTTAAATTAAATTGGACTATTAAGGAACTAACTCGATGAGTTGTTGCAAATGTTAACTTGGACTAACCTTGGTATGCGTCTAACATTTAATAATTACCGATTTTTCAATGGAAACTACGATGTACGTGGTTTCCTCAACGAGACTATAAGCAATGAAAATCTCCTTATGAGTAACGAGATATTCTACTATTTTTGCCTTGTAATAAGTATCCACAAACTGCTACTTCATTAAAATTAAAATCTCACCTTGTACCCGAACCGATGTCACCACTTAGAATTTCACTTTTCACTATGTTTCGGCCCTGTCTGTGGCCATGTTGAAAACAATTTAAGGCGGCTACATAATAATTTAAGGCAGTTCAAATAACTACATAATTACATTTGGATTCTAACATCAAATAATCCATCAGGCATCAAGAATCAACTATTTCACTGTATATGTATGTTTTACCAGTTATAAAATATAATATATCATTTGAAAATTCCATGATATTGAATATCGATATTGCTTGGTTAAAAATTGAATTTATGCCATCATGCACCATTATTCAAACCTAACTTCCACGTAAAAAATCTATGCAGAAGTGTATTTCTATAGAAGATCTCTAGATAAATAAGTGATTATCAAGATTCACACTGAATGATTTGCTGGGCATATTGTCGTTTCAGTTTTCTTAGAAGCAAGTCTCCAAGAGCATTTAATGTCCCTAATCGATTTTCAAAATATAATATATCATTTGAAAATTCCATGATATTGAATATCGATATTGCTTGGTTAAAAATTGAATCTATGCCATCATGCACCATTATTCAAACCTAACTTCCACGTAAAAAATCTATGCAGAAGTGTATTTCTATAGAAGATCTCTAGATAAATAAGTGATTATCAAGATTCACACTGAATGATTTGCTGGGCATATTGTCGTTTCAGTTTTCTTAGAAGCAAGTCTCCAAGAGCATTTAATGTCCCTAATCGATTTTCAATCTTAACCCTTTCAAATTATGGCTTTTTTGAGGTATTTTGTAGACTTTCACTCAATCATCTATTGCGTCAAGACTATTTCTCGTAGGAACATGGTTCATACCCCGTTTTGTTTTTAGTAAAGCAGTGTTTTCAACTGCGTCCATAAAATTTTCCTAAAGTGTACCAAATACGGAAAATTTCCGCTCAAAGTGGGAAAAAGGAATTCCCTTTTTTATCGCGAATATCTCCGCTTTGGTATAGGATAAAAAACTTTGCTTTATGGTGAAGAGAATGAGATACAAAGAGTGGCTCTGGGATGAATAGTTTTTATGCTACAGCCGATTTACATATTTTCCTTTGATAATACCTTTTTAGTGAATTTCTATACTATCATCATCAAGACTGTTCATTGTGGGAACATGAATTGTACTCGTTTTCTTTGCCATGAACCAGTCTTTCAAACGGTACCACTTGCATGTCTCTAGCATGTACCATAGTGGAGAAAATTTGCGAAAAAGGTAAATTTTGTCAAAAAATCCCTTTTTCCCCGATTTTGGGCCCCTCTGGCCGGCCCCTGTGTCAACCCACAGAGCCCCAAAAATACTACATACTACGTGTAATAACTGTACGAAGTTTCAATGTTATATCTTGAAAAATAAGAGAGGAAAAAAATATTGCCCCATGTGCAAACAGTATCAGCTTTCCCTTACGTGAGCAATGGATAACCCATTTTTATATAAAAATTTCCTGACTCATCCCTAATTATCGTAGAGACATCATTGTACACCGTTTTGTTTGGCCAAAACCAGTCTTTCAAACGGTACCACTCGAATGTCTCTAGCATGTGCCATAGGGGAGAAAATTCGCGAAAAAGGAAATTTTTTGTCAAAAAAATTCCTTTTCCCCCGATTTTGGGCCCCTCCACTATGGTACATGCTAGAGACATGCAAGTGGTTCCGTTCGAAAGACTGGTTCATGCCAAAGAAAATGAGGTACGTATCATGACTTTAGAATAAAAAGTGATAATACTGTAAATACTTTACTAAAGTAATTGACTAAAAATGTGTAAAAATGAAAAAATAAAGAAATCGAAGTTTTTGACACACGTGTGTTGACTCTAGCAACATGAGTCATACCTCATTTTCTTCAGCGTAAGGCAGCCTTTCAAATGGTACCACTCAAATTTCGCTATCGTGTACATGTAAAGAGAAAAATGAGGAAAAGGGGATTTTCCCTTTAAAAATCCCCTTTTTTCAATTTTGGACGAGATTTTCCCGCTTCTGGTACACGATAGGGAAATTTGAGTGATACATTTCAAAAGCCTGTCTCATAACGAAACCAACGAGGTACAAACCATGATTCTAGGGTAAATAGTAATGTATGAGTGATTTTTGAAAAAAACTTCTCAAATATACCCTTTTTTAAAATCCATCGTCCATGTTTGTGACGTCACAACCCCCAGACAGAGCACGTGAGGCTGCAAAATGCCCATAAAATATGTTCTATGATGCTTCCATATTTGAATGAATGCAAAAAAAACCGGTCTAAAAAGCTTTCCTAGAGACTTATAGAGCAAAGTCCGAAGGTCGACGCCATGGTACAGGTGTTATGCCATCATAATTTAAAAGGGTTAATTGTAAGAGAAAAAGCATATTTTTGCTGCTCAGTATATGTATATATTTTTTCCTTCTATCGTGTACTTCTCAGAATGCTGATTTTGTATTAATTCAAGTAAAATTAGATTGTTAGTAAATATCTCAATATCAACCAGTTGTTATAAGATTCTTGTATTCATAAATGGAAGTTGTAAAGGGGGGCCTAAGGTAAAGTTAATTACTGGTACCAGTCCTTCAGAGGCGCGTGCAAAGCCGCTGAACGGACGGAGACGAGTAAAAATAAAGGAAACTATGATAAAAAATTTTCTTTTGTAGCATATTCAGGGTTTTATACAGCATAAAAATTGGCATGGGATGCATTGTGAGTTATCACCTACGATATAAACTATTGTTTCCGGTTTACCTATCAGAGTAGCATTCAGGTTAACTTTAAAGGGAGGGGGCACGATATGGCCCAGTGGAAGAGCGCTTACCTTTAGTGCGTGGGGTCCCTGGTTCGATCCCCGGCCAAGTAATTTCGTAGTGGACAACATCGTGTCTATGGGTACGTTTCCTCCCACTTTCTTATTCCACCAATTCTTCCAGCATCATCCACCTATTAATCATCGTCATCTCTTAGCTAATAGCCATAATCGTGGAACGTTAAACTGAAAGATTTCATTTCATTTAAAGGGAGTGCTTACTTTTAGAACATTTCCTTGTTTGTTGAGATAATAGTTTCGCTTTGGCGAAGACTGTTTGTGGAATTACGCTTTGACCACTAGATTTCATCCCATTATTTTCATATTCTTTCCTGTGGAGTTGAGGGGCTGCTGACAGTAAACAACATGGTGATAGAGCACATGCAGTAGTTTTTAATTTACACAGTTTGTCAGTGATTCACAGTGAAAGTGTAGATGTATGTAAAAGCATTATTAACTGCCTCAATGCTTCATACTGGGTTCTGAAAAACACCTCACATAGTTGGAAGTTGATTCGAATGGCAGGGTCTGATACTGCGTGACGAAAAGTGCAGTTGTCTGAGATATATTCTTCAGTCACTTACAAGGAGACATTTACCTTGATGAAATTCAACGTTTGTCGCAATACACTACAGTAATTTGTTCTTTCTAAAGCAAATTATTTTCATCATGACTTTTTTTGTCGTTGTTCGGAGGGTTTTTATTTTATTTTTTATTTTTTTGGTCACAGTCAGTGAGGCTATATGAAACACGAACATAACAGTTCAACGTGGAACTCCGTCTATCGTCTATCGAAACAATGAATACGTCTATCGAAATTCTAATCCACTTCACGTATTGAATAAAAGAGCGTTGACGATTGAGTCAAAGGAAATTGACAAAAAGATGATGCTTTCTTTGTAACTTCTATGTATGAAACAAATTTATTAATTAAACTGTACGAGGTGTGATTGGAAAGTTTTAAGACTGGGCTTGTAATTTAAAAATGGCAGTACTTACAGGCTATTGTGATGGATCTCCTACAAAGTAGTCCCCTCTGAATGAACACACCGATTCCAACGGTGTTTCCACTTCTGGAAGCATTCCTGAAAATTATTTTCCGTGATGGTGTGAAGCACTCTCTCCGTATTTGCGTGAATGTGATTGAGTCAAATCTCTTCCCTTTCAATGACAGTTTTAATTTAGGAAAGAGATAGAAGTCGGCCGGGCAAAATTTGGGGAATACGGGGGTTGCCAAAGCACAGGAATGTTGAATTTGGCCAAAAATTCCTGGATCTAGAACGCACAATGCGCTGGTGCATTGTCGTGATGGAGAATCCAATTATTATTATTATTATTATTTTTTTTTTTTTTCAGAGGGCAGGCCTTTTCCGCCGCACATTTTCGCGCAGATGCTGAAGGACACCTTTGTTGTATTCCTGGTTGACTGCCCTCACCAACATTGTCTTCACATTCGACCGACTTTGTCGCGCTTTCTTTGGTCTTGGTGAATCTGGGCTCTTCCACTGAGAAGATTGGGCCTTTGTTTCTGGGCCATACCCATAAACCCATGATTCATCATCTGTTATTACCCTATTCAAGAAATCTGAGTCCATTTCGGCTCGATTAAACAATTCTTGGGACACTTCAAGTCTGTGTTGTTTCTGCTCGTGTGACAATACTTTTGGAATGAATTTCGCGGACACTCGACACATGTTCAAATCATCAGTAAAATTGACTGAACCGCATGGAAACTTAAATTCAGGTCTTCAGCCATCTCCCTAATTGTAAGTCTACGGTTCGAGCGCACTAAATCGCCAACTTTCGCAATGTTTTCGTTAGTTTTCGATGTTGAAGGCCGGCCAGACCGGGAGCCATCCTCTACTGACTCGCGGTCATCTTTGAATCTGTGAAACCAGATAAACACGTTTGACCGGCTCAGACCTTTGTCTCCAAAAGCTGTTTTTAAGAGTTCGTAAGTCTCCGAAGCAGATTTCCCAGTTTTAAAACAAAATTTCACACAAACGCATTATTCCAATTTTTTATCCATTTTGCGCACTTAAAAATCCACCAAGACACACACACACACGCCCGCATTCAACTGGTTGCTACGCTGCACTGAACAAAGATATCTCGGTGCATGTTTCAACATATCTCAAGGACACACGAAGCCGCCGCTTCCATGCTAACGGGCGATTATATCTACTCTTCCTGAGCAGTGTTGCCAACTGTCTTAAAACTTTCCGATCACCACGAAATGTATTTGTGGATTCACTGTCATAGTTCCACATTCTACCTCATACGGATAATATAACTTGTGACTACAGTTTTGTCATATATAGGCATTTTCGATCATCAGATATTATTGAGTTGCAGTGATAAAATTCTTCGTTATTTGTTTATTTATTTATTTATTTATTTATGTCTTTAGTTAGGTAGGTAGATTGATTTGTTTCCATTCCCTTTTCAGCATGCTGCGTTCGATGGAATTGTAAGTGTATCCGCGACACATTATGTGGAGATGGCATTGGAAGAAACGAGAGACCGATGGGTTGGAACGAAGTACATAAGAGAGCTACCTCCACCGAAGCTATTAAACTTTGATTTGGATCCTACCCTCTGGAAGGAAATAGTTCGTGTTAGTGATGAAGCTGAAAAGAATGTAAGTTGTGTTCTTACTCATTTCGTTGTTTTTAATGGACGTTGTCGCTAACGTCATACTTAAATTACCTTACTCAGTTCTGTCTAGAAATATGCTTCGCCCAGGAAAAGAAAACTTGTAGGAGGAGAGCTACCGATTTTTATATTTATACTTATTTAAAAGATTGATACTATGAGTAAAGAAAACAAGTTGTCATCTTCAATGCGAACACTGTAGAGGCTATCAAAATAATACTTTCTGTCAGCTGTGTCTTCAATATGTTGTCATAGAATATATGTATATCCTATTGTACAATATTTACTTTCAGGTTAACTATACTGGTGCGTCTTTTCGCTTTGCCCTTACAAAGAAGTTGTCCTATTCTATATGCTCAAGTAGTTGTTCATTATTAATCAGAAATGTCAATATTTTTTTATTAAAATAGTGATTCAGAAGCACTTACGAGGGCCACTATTTATATTTTGAGCCTAACAATGAAAAAACAGTAATTTGTCATTGAAAATTGAATTGTTGTTTTTTGAAATATTCTCATTTATGATTAACACACTTTTGCATTCGTTCCAACCCCCCTGTCAAAGCATTTTTTCTAATCTTCTTAAGACACCTCCATAAAATGGTTTTTGAACGCATCAACGGCTTCTTCCGCCGACGAAAATCGTTGTCCACGCAATTGATTCTTGACATTCGGGAACAAGATGAAGTCATTGGGTGCCAAATCAGAACTGTACGGTTTATGACCCATCAATTCGATATTTTGAGTGTTCAAATAGTCGGTTGTTAGACGAGATGTGTGAGAGCTCTCATTGTCTTGATGAAAAATGATCCGACGGCGCTTGTTTGTTTTCCGTATTTGACTGAAGACCTCTGGCAAACAAATTGTTATATACCATTCAGAGTTGACCGTCCTACGTTCCTCTAAAGGCACAGCTGCCACATGACCAGTTTTCCCGAAAAAACAGGCGACCATTTGTTTCGATATGCTTCTAGCGCGAACAACTTTTGTTGGATTTGGTTCATTTTGAAACACCCATAATGTCGACTGCTGTTTACATTCCGGCTCATATGCATATATCCATGATTCCTCACCTGTTTCAATCTTATATACGTCTTTTGAAGCACCGCCATTGTATTTATTGAGCATTTGTGTGCACCAATCGACGCGAGCTTCTTTTTGAGTTCTTGTCAAATTGTGTAGGATTCAACGAGAACAAACCTTTCTCACAGCTAAATTATCATGTAATATTTTATATATGCTGGTGGAACTAATGCCTAGGGTTGCCTCAATCTCACAGTATGTCACATGATGATCTTGCAGTATTAAGTTTTGCACAGCATCAATGTTTTCGTGAATAACAACTGATTTTGGACGACCTTCGTGAATTTCGTCAGTGAGCGAATGACGGCCACGAGTAAAATCGTTATACCAGCGTTTCACAGTGGCAAAGGATGGGGCTTCATCGCCAAATGTGGAAGTAAGTTGATCAATGCTCTCTTGTCTTGATAATCCACGTCTAAAATCGTAATAAATCTTTGCACGAAAATTTTCACGATTTAATTCCATTTTTCTGTTGTCACGCAATCTTCCAGTCAATGTAAACAACACAAATAAAGCTATTGACAAAACATTGGAAGTGTGTTCTGGTCAACAGTGTCAAACGTTTCTATGCAAACAAAACAGCGCCTAACTACATTCAGTGTTGCCAAGGCTCAAAATATAAACAGTGGCCTTCGTATTTGAGGAAACAAATTTCGTTGCGCTTGCAGATTTTAAAACACAGACACTTTACAACAACAACAATAATAATAATAATAATAATAATAATAATAATAATAATAATAATAAAAGTAGATTACTTAGAGTAATTTACTGGAGTCTGGAGTATGGTAGCATTACAGGACCATTTAGAATAATTGAAATACATATTGTCAGTGTCATGTTATCAAGATTATTTCTAAGATTGTTTTGGTAAATAAATTTTCAGGTATTTGAAACGTTTCTCACTGCTTCAGAAGTTGCATAAAAGTTTTCGTGATACTTTGGACCTAGAAGCGGTTCTTTTTCAAAAGGACAAAACCGGTAAATTGTTGAATTGAAAGTAAAGCAGAACAAGGGTTAAAATTAAGAAGCTGTCCATCTGAATTTGTTAAACGACTATCTAGAACTAACCTTTTTTAAGGTAAATATTTCCTTTTTGCATCACAACATGGTGAATGAATGAGTGAATAATGAAAAGAAGAAGAAGAAGAAAAGATTTACCATGCATTGCATTAGTTAAGCTTCTAGCCCAAAGTATATCGAGGAGCTGTTTTCTTTAACAGGTTGCAGAAAAAATACTTTACAGCTGCTACACAGAACAGTGGAGTGTACGAAGTAACATGCACTGTAAAAATTACATATTGAAAGAAAGAAACTGTTATCACCCATTTTAGTGTTACAGATCCCTGATATCAGGATTGATAAGTTGTTTCTTATTTTGTTTTTAAGTTCCTGTTTATTATATGGATTGCTTAGTCTTTGTGTCATTGCTGGAAAGTTTTTTTTTACTATGAGGCAGTTTATCCTTTCACAAAAGAATCACTCAATTTTCATATAAGAATAGTTTTTTTTTATAAAATTGCTATTCGTGAATCAATTATTGTAATTTTCTTCTTTTCTAATAATTATGATATAATGTAATTTAATACTATGATACTGTTTTTTTTTTTTTTTTTTTTTTCAGAAACCTAATTTAGTTCTAATCAGGGAATTGTTTAGTAAATATGGAAAAACTTTTATTCGGAAACACAAACTCCATCCAGATTCCTATGTACAAATGGCTTTGCAGTTAGCGTATTATAGACTTCATAAAAGGTAAGATTGACAATATTAAGAGCAATTACTTTTGGAGGTTTTTGTATGTTCTTTGTGTACGAGTACTTCTTTTACGAAGTTTAATGTAAAGATACATATACATATCAGGTAGTCTAAAACGTATTGATCCTTTTGTGCACAAAGTGGCGTTAGTATTACAATATGAGCTACAGCAGGTTGGGCCTAACGTCATTTGATAGCTGACACTAGTAGATATGAAAATGGTTAGAATTCTTACAATCAAATGTAAGATGTTACGTCATGAATATGAGTGAACTTTCCGCAAAACTGTTCTACAGTTTACAATTTCATTTCGATAAAGGCGCAAATGCTGCCCAAGGCCATGAAGAAAATTGTGCTGTTTATAGACAATACGTTATGAAAAGAATCAGACAAAATAAAGTACAGTCGCTTTCGTTCTGGAAATTTTGCTGTCCAAGATGCTTCTCATAAAAGTCCAGCAAAACCAACATGTAAGTAGTCATGTCATTGCCAATGTCCTAAACGTCCATCATCAAAGAGTGTTATAAAACATTTAGAAAAAGCTCATAACTTAGAGAAGCTCGATGTTTGGATGTCACATGATCTAACTAAAACATTTAGTCGAACGAATTTCTATCTGCGAATCTGTGCTAAAGCGTAATGAACTCGAGCCATTTCTGAAGCAGTTGATCACGAGTAATTGGACGGTGTTATGTATCAATTGACCAAGCGCCATTTTGCGATTTTCGAGATTTTTACATCAGTGAGTAGGAGACAATGTAAATAATGTAAAAGAAAAATGTTTGAAACCCTATTATTGCTTAAACGTTCAGGGAAAGCTATTCGACCAAGCGCCAAGAACTGGATCTTAATGGTAACATGTTTGTGTTTCCTTCAATATCTCAGAACCATGTTTTGGCGCTTGGTCAATTGATGCATAACACCGTTCAATTGAAAGTGGATACCTATAACAACGATGTGCGAAAAGGATCGTGGTCGAAGCGAGACGAATCTCCACGATCTGTGGCAAAGCCCACACTGATGCCCAGTCAAATTATGCTGTGTGTTTGGAAAGGCACCATACATCACGAGCTGCTGCTGCCGGGCAGAACGATAGACTTGGACCTGTACATCGAAAATTAGCGCTAGTGCAACTAGCAGTTCTAAAGGAACGGCCGAAACACAAAGGATGTTGTATACTGGCTGACAACTCCAGACTGCATGTACATCTTTACAGCTCGTCAAAAATTGAGAGAACTTGGCTGGGAGGCTGTAATGCATCTAACGTATACCCCGGACTTGGTACCTTCAAAGTACAGTTGGTTTCGGTCTCTGTGCAGCTCTTTGAATGGTGTTAAGTTAGTTTCAAAAGAGACCTATGAAAATCACCTATCACAATTTATTGACTAGAAACTACGGAAATTTTCAGCGGTGGGATTATGGTCTTGCCGGAAAAATGGCAAAACGTTATCGAACAAAATAGTATATATGTACTTTCATAATGTTATCACAAACTACAGTAAATATATTTTTCAATTTTAATGTGTCTCCAAAGGCTCAAGACTTTGTAGACAACCTGGTATATACAGGGTAGGTACAAAGCCTCGTCACTCTCCCTCCTTTGAAGTACTAAATAAGTACTTAAGAAGGGCGACGAAACTTTGTGCCCACCCTGTAGATAGATAGGATGGTCGTGAACTATACCGACAAACTGTAAGAAGTGCTTCCTTACATTAAAATAAGAAAAAGTAATCGTATGAGCCTGTGGCGAAAAGTGCATAGTTTCAGAGCTAGGGTCGTCTAAAAGAGTGAAAATACTATATAGCAACACACATTTTGAAAACGACAAATGGTGAAGTGGCGGTTCATATCAGCGTGAAAGAAGCCACAATACGCCATCCAAAAGTGCATGGTTTCCCAGATATGCTCCTAACATAATTCTCAGATATAGTGTGTGACTTAAAGGTGGGTCCAAGTAAACAAAAGGTAACGTTGACATCAACGAACAAGTAATGCATCGGCGGAAAGTCAGAAGTATTAAGGACTGCCAGCTTCATAGTTCTTCGTGTTCGGAATAATGTATGCTGGTGCGTGATTTATTGTTTCAGGTACCTTTCGCAATTTGTACACGTATAGGAGTGAAACAATACATCGCAGCACGCGTTGTTCGTTGCTTCGTATTTTATCTTTTTCTTTGTTTTTCACACTTCCACTTTTGTGCTACATATAGATGTGAAGCGTTCCAGGTAGGAAATGAAAACTTATCATCAGATCTTTTTTTTTATTATTATTTACCCAACGTAACAATATGTGGCTACAATCACTCTTGTACGTAGGTAAATTGTGTGAAGTTCGCTCGTCTTTCTCATATTAATATATTGATTGTGATTTGCTACCATATATCACTTTGTGTAAATAAATAAATAAATAAACTAAAGAATAAAAGAATGCCCGATGTTGAGATCATCCAGAAATGTCTCATATGAATGCCTATATACTTCAGAATGTCTTAAATTCTATTTTATGTTTAGTACGGTTTTGGTAAACTCATTTATCTTTTAAATGTATTGTTTCTAACACTAACTAGCTTTCCTAAACTAGATACTCACTCCATTTTCGTTTAGAAAGTACTATTTAAGAATATTGAAGTTAATCTAAATCGTTGCAAGGGTGACGGTACAGACTGTTTGGAAATTAGTTAAAACTGAAAACAGTCATAAAACTCAAGTATTCTTTATTAGGACCACGCATAGGTCCGTGTATACATACCTTTCTTCTCACGAAACACTTGAACGAATGCGAATTTTCAACGGACTTAAAATTTCGTTACTGAATTCTGTCTGTGTGTGTGTGTGTGTGTGTGTGTGTGTGTGTGCGCCTGTTATTTGCTAATTTGTCAGTTTTGAGGCCTCCATTCGATAGAACATCAAACACTGTTTGAAAGAGGTGATGGAATTTTTCGCATCAATCTTACCGTTCCCGAGATATTGGCCAAAAAATTCCGATTTCGGGAGATTTAAAGAGTTATATCTAGGGAACCGTAAGTCATAGAGAGGTGATATTTTGCAATTTTTTCAATTGTGAGCTCTCCACTTTGAGCATGTGTCTTCGTAAAACAACATATCGTAGAACGTTTTAACAGAAATCTTAAATAAAACATGTGGAAAAAATATAGTACTCGAGGAAGTATATAGAATAATTGGTATAAAGCCTGTAGAAGTTAATAAGAAAAATTAATTCTTTTTGTAAGTTCGTTCTGACAATGCCCTTGGAGCATTCTCAACTGGTAAATTCTTCCTTGGTAATAGAAAACTAGAGCAAGTATCTCTGTCTAGTTCGCTAATGGAGTTAGTCACGGCGACTTAGGTAATTTTTTTTTTTCCAACAGATAGATCAATTATCTGAGTCAGGTTCGTTAACGAAATCAATCCGCTAACATCTTATCGGGTAATGGTATGCTATGTACGTCCGTTACTTCACAGCATAACTATTGGACGAAAGCGATTTTTTTTTTTTTTTTTTTTTTTGTAAAGATAGTGGATTTTTTTTTGCAAAGATAGTGGAAGTTGCATGTCTCGCCGTTAGAGGCAAAACAGTCCTCGATCAGTTGACATCTGCTGGACGAAATTGAAAATTCTAGTGCATGATCCTTTTTATTGTCTGCCAGAGTTTATTTTTATTGACAATAGTATGTCCATCACTGTTAAAATTGTGTGTATCACTGTTAGTAAGTAAGTGTGTTACAAGAAGAAGACAAAGAATAATAGATTCAGTCTGTTATAACAGTGTGTTTTGTCAGTACTAAAAAAAGTAAACAATATGTTCAAAGAGAACAAAAACTATCAATTTTCAAACAACTATGCGTAAGAATTTATCTTCATATATTTCATTTTGTTCAGCTTGATATGATCTATTGACTGGTCCTTGGACGGAATAATAGTTAATCATAATTTTGGGCTATTCTCAATAATTTTACTGTGGATTGTCATCTTTCTATTGTCATAATGAGAAGTTTGATTACTGTATACACAGTAGTCGAAGTGAGACGGTATGCGGTGGTGCCATACCGCCTCTGGTTTTTAGTGATCGAGATATACTGCTACTGGAAAGTGAATGCTAATATATCGTTAATAAATTTATTTTTATACACAGTAATTGTCGAATAGCTTTGTACGTCAAGGATTTTATAATAATTTCTAAGTCGCCAACATCTTCATTTTTGTTATATTTTTTCGTATGTATTATGTTATTGCTATAGTGTTATATTTTCCTATTCCTATTGTTGTATTTTTGTCACATACAATTCTCGTGAATTTGGATGTTCTGTGTAAAGTGCGAAGGGAATTTTGAGGACATTCAAATCTGAAAATTTGAGTATGGGCAGATTTAGAGGTTATCTCCTATGGAGTGAGGTGGATCTTCTTGGGTCTAGAATACTTCTCAGACGAGTAGGTTTCCGTCGAGAAATTGTTTAAAAACTGTTAGTAAAAAACTCGGTTTTTGAACATTTTCGTGTATAATTCTCTATAATATAACATAAGAGGACATTTTTTTTTTCTGAGAACGTTGGGACGGAGGGAACTTCCCCATGTCCCTCCCCCCGTAACTAGGGAGAAGCTCTCCCATGGTTTTAAGCAAGGTTAGGTTTTAATCATTATGTAAATAGAAATGCAATTTTTTAGTCAACTTACCCTCACTATATTTCAACATTTAGATAGCTGGAAAATCGTAATAGTTGAAGATCGCTGGATAGCCTCTTTAAACATCGAGTGAAAATCGTAATAAAACATACTGCCTTTGCTTTTCTTTCTTTCCACTTCGAACACTGTGTATACATCAGTATAAGTTCTGTCTTAATAGGCGGCATGGTATTTGTATGAAAAGCTACTCATGAGGATTTCCAATCACCCATATTTTTATTACAACGTAATGAGATCCATCCATTGACATACGTTTCGTCTTTAAACATTTTTTCCCGTTAAATGCTAATAATGTTGAAGAATTAGTAGCAGTGGTATTTATTTACCAAAGGATTAGCTTTTTTGTTAGTTTATGGTAGGATGGGAGATTCTGTTTTATTTATCCAACTTAAATAAGCGCAGCTACTGTATCAGTAAAGCAGGAAGAGATGGCCAGTTTTCCTTTGTGGTTCAAAAGAATATATAGAAAATCCAGATACAAACTGAGTAAAGGAATAACAGATAGAAAATTTGGATAAGGAATATTGAGTAATTTATAGTTCCTGAGGTTTTCTTTAAGGCATTGACTAAGGTTTTTCTGATATATGGTTCTTCGTCCTTGTAATGTCAAGAAACTAGATTATTTACAGAGAAAATTGTTTAAATAAACCTCTGCACAGTATAGTTTTATATACTCTAATTTGAACCTTCTTTTAGACTTCCAAACTATGCTATGCATAAGTGTCGGAGGGCTTATAGAACGGGTTTGTCCTCTTTTGACAGGTATCAAAACAAAAACGGTAAGAGATATCGAGATGCAGTTTTTTGGAATCGATTCAGTGTCCCAAGAATAGATTCCGCTTATCCATTAATCCTATAATCAAACCGGAAGTTGTTCACATTAACGATTTCCGGTTCCAACGTTCATCACCATAGAACGAAAAGCGTAACAAATAGCTAGAAGCGCTTTTTGCAAACGATTTAGCGTGTCAAGGAAACGGACTATAACATACTACCATCCCGAACATACTACCAGAACCGGAAATGGTTCAAATTTAATATTACTTCCCGTTTAATACTGATTTTCACAGAGCAAAACAGTAAGACAAATCGAGATGCGGTTTTTTCGTTGTTCCAAGAATAGGTTCCGCCTTTTCCATTAATCTTCTATTCAAACCCCAAGTGTTTCGAATTAACGATTTCCGGTTTGAACTTTGATCGGCATAGAACAGAAATCGTAATATATAGCGACAAGCAGTTTTCTACAGTCGATTCAGGATGTCAATAGAACATACCATCACAACCTGCAATATTCTACTAAAAGTGAAGGTGGTTAAAATTTACTACTATTACCGGCTTCAATACTGATTTCCGTAGAGCAAAAACGGAAGCAGAAATTGAGATGCAGTTTTTTGTAATCGATTCAGCTTCCCAAGAGTAGGTTCTCCCTTAACTATATATTCAATCCGGAATTGGCTCAGATTAAGGATTTCCGGTTTCAACCTTTATAGCCATACGAAAACAGTAAGGCGTAGCGAATAATGTTTTTTTCGATATGGATTCAGCGTCCAAGGAACAAGTTCTATCTTCAATTTTATTAATCTATTGCAAACAGAAGTTATAGATGTATTATTTCAAGTTTCAGGGCTGAATTCCCATAGTTTGGAAGTCTACCGTAGTTTTATACTGTGAAATTCACGTGTTACAGTTTTTTCTTTCTTTCCTCTGACATTTATAACATCACAGACCAAATAAAATCCAGTTCGTCTTTGCGTTACAAAAAATTTCCATTGTATTTGAAATTCTAGTGAATTTCTCTCATTTCGTGTTAATAATCTTGGTTTCTTTCTGCACAAATATATGTGATAGATCAGGCCATTGCTAATATTCTTGTTATGACGTACCGAAACTTTTTCTTGTGAAGTTAAAAGTGTCTGAATTGAATATAATGAAAAGTGTCTGAATTGAATATAATGAAAAGTGTCTGAATTGAATATAATGAAAATAAATCAAAGGAACACACTATTCAATAAATTCAAAAGGTACTCCCTCTTTTGCTCCTCTGAAATATTGTAGATTGTTGTAAAAAAACTATATTGAGCACTGAATTTTTGCTGTTAGCATTGTCAAGACTTAAGGCATAATATTTAGTAGGGATAGAGTGTATGAAAATTAAATGTTAATATAATTTTTAAAACAATCTATAATAATTTGAAGGAACAAAAGAAGTGTCTTTTGGTGTTACTGATAAGATTGCTTTCCAAGCGTTGTACATTACAATGAACAAACCGTTGTTGAATTAATTTCGGGAAATCGCTTATTAAGAAATTCATTTAATAACATTAATAATTTTGATATAAAAGACCTCCCGCGAAATTAAATATCGCGCATGGTTCCAAGGTTAATTTTTGGTGCCTTCCCAGAGGTTCAAAACCAGCATCTTCACTCAATTGGGAATTACTTCAATTGGCTAATTGAGATTATAGAAAACTAGAAGTAACAAGGATAGGAGCGAATATGTTGGCTTAACATAACGAAGAAAAAAAGAAAAAGCTACCTGACCAACTATTGCAGTTCGTGGATTGTAAAACCAGGGAAGTAGTTGAGCTGTAGTTTTGACATAAGAAGCAGAATAGTACCAAAAAGTGTAAGTTTTTCTGAAGTCTTTCAATGATTTTTCAGACCAGCGCCAACTTACGAAACTGCAACAACTCGGGAATTTTACAACGGAAGGACAGAAACAGTGAGATCTTGTACTCTGGAAGCCATGGAATGGGTTCACGCTATGCTGGATGGAAGCAGCAGTGTACGTTTTACATTGGGCTACTACTATTACAGTGTTTTCGTGTATTTTAAATGATTGCTGAGAGTTTTTATTTTTTTTTTATTTTTTATTTTTTTTTTGCCTAATAGTTATCGTTGATAAAGATATTAAAATGAAGAATGTTTTTGTCTTTTTCGATTGATAATTTCATAATGTATAGTTAAGGACTTTATAAAATGTTAATTTCATAATTTGAATGATTCATAAAAGTATGTTCTGATTAACAGAAAAGGTGGTAGATAAAATCTGTCAATGGAATTTAGCTCTTAATAGTAAAATATTTCCTTAGAAGGAAAGTTAGTCTTTAAAGTTAAATATCTAGTATTGTGTTAAATATATTTAATGAGTTAAATGTTTTAATCTCCTAACAGAAATTGGGCGCTAGAAAGTTTTTTTTTTTTTTTTTTTGTATAATTTTCGTTATTTTAATAATTACAACACGCGGATGTGGGAGGAAAATAATAACGGTATACATTGATTCAGTTGATCAGTTGCCAGTAGTGTTTGAGGATTTTCTCCCTTCAAATGCTACTTTTATACTGAAACTGGTAATGTTTCGTTTTTATTTGTTACATAAAAACAATGAAATAATTAATCTATGTGCAAAAATGAACGGTGCCGTCAAATTAATAAATATTAACAGTTACACTGTTCCAGAACTATTAACGAGGACGTGTTATACAAAGAATAGTGTTCGTTGAAATCGTACGATTTTGTTATTGTATATATAAACATCATGGAAAACCTACTGAAAGCGCTCTCTCTCTCTCTCTCTCTCTCTCTCTCTCTCTATATATATATATATATATATATATATATATATATATATATAGAGAGAGAGAGAGAGAGAGAGAGAGAGAGAGAGAGCGCTCCATGATGTTTATCAGATTTCTAGTCTTAGAGTGGAATTTCGAATAACTGTCACTTTTTTCTTCTTCCTTGATTGCCTACAGACGCTATAATTCACTTTCTGAGTTCTCCCAAGGATTAACTTTCTGGCAAAGCATTTTCTTCTGTCTGTCAAAATCTGTCAATGAAAAAAAAAAAAAAAAAAAAAAGAGAGAATTATTCGAAATTCCACATCTTAAATGATCCCGAGAACGCTTGGAACTGAATGGAGTGTATTTCCTAACGATGAACAAATTTGGTAGTAAATGTAGCCGGAAGATTGACCTTATTTATGAGAGCCCGTGGGTTGAAAATTAATAGTGCTTATTTGAAGCATTCTTATGTTAATATTACATTTAACGCTAATATAATTCCAATAAAATTAACATCAGAACAAATAAAAATTAACGAACGAGTAATCTACACGTGCACTAAAGTTATATGTACTATTCCAGAGTAACTACTGTACTGCATTTTGCCATAGCGGTAAAACAACCAGTGAGTGCTGCCAACATTACAGATACAAAACGAACAAGATCGCACCCTAAAAGCTATATTCAAGTTTCGATTAACTACGTAACCTAACCAACCAGTCAGGAATTAAAAGGAAAGAAACTGCTGCAGAAATGTAGCATATTAAATAGGAAACAAGAATACAACATACTAGAAATTTTTGGCTCTAAAGTTGGAACTATCAACACTCATTGCAGGGGAGGAGAAACATGTGACATAAAAATTTAAAGTTTTCATGGGCTTAATGCATTTATATCTAGATGTATATAATAGTAAGAAGATGTTTTTACCTTCTATGTGTTTAAAGCTTTAATCATGTATCATTCCAGAGCTCCCTCGTGGCTATGCGGTTAGCGTACGCATCTTTGGCGTGGGAGACCCGGTTTCGATTCTTGGCGGGTGGTCGTGTGGTTCGGATTCCATGGTGGTCATGTGGATCGGACGTGTAGGTCTATAGCCTCACTGCTAAAATCAAATTAATATTAAGAACACTTCAAGAAAAAATAAGTAGGTTTTATCAGTTTCTGTTTTAAACATTAAGGGTTATATCGAAGACATAGAAGGCAATTCAAGGTATGCTAACTTCAAGATAAGAGTTTCTAACTTCTTTTAAACCAGCAAGTCGAAGATGAATTCAGGAATTTTAGAAGTCGAAGTTAATCGAGGAGGAGGGAAATATAAACGCACTGAAGATAAAGATAACTTTTTACAATTATATAGTTTTAGAAACAAGTGACAGTTACATAGCATTAGATTTTTTCTCATATTGACAACGTTACTGAACTTTAAAAAAAAAAAAATCACCCTATCTGCTAACTTCCTCTCTCGTTATTAAAACCCATACTTCGTGTTTTGTTCAAGCAACCCAAGCAGAAAATACTTTTAATTTCCTGTCCTCTTTTTCGAAAGTGAATGAATTTAAAAAAAAGCAAATTTGAATTATGAATTATATTTAGAGAAATAAAAATGACACTTAGAAGCAAATCATAAGAAAATAAACATTATTTTCAATGGCGGTAACGCAAACCTGCTAATCATATGAGCTGCTGCTACCTTATTTTAATATACCAAGTTACTGTATCCTTGCGCTTTTCTCTGCATCAAATTTCACAGAATTGCTAAGTGATGTAAGCCACAAACCTTAAAATAAACTGTGCAGATTGCCGAGAGTTAAATTATAAATAAAATACCGCTATTTGTGCTATTATTTTGCATTTATTTATATTATACAATTTTCATTATATTAGCTGCTGTATTTCTATTAATTTATTCTTCTTTTTGTAACAGAAATCCAAACGAAAAGAACTGCTAGTTGCAGCAATTGAGAAACACAACACACTAATGAAAGAATCGAAAAAGAATGCAGGCTGTGATCGACATTTATTTGGACTGCAGTGTCTAGCCATGGAAAGCGGTCTTCAGTTGCCTGAATTGTATACAGATGCAGCGTGGGAGAAGAGGTATTTTTTTTCCTAATTATTCGCGATAATGAGTTTTAGTCAATCTTTTTCCAAATTTATATTTAAAAATGCGGAAACGTCTAAAAGAATTGATTTATGTAATACGAGTACTACTTCATTTTTAAAACATGATCTCCAATGTCTATGAAAAAAAAAAAAAGAAAAAAAAAGTGGGTTGGAAATTTTCCGTATTAAGCAGTGAACTGCAACTTATATTCATTTCAACTTCATTTATAATGAGCGAACGTTGTAACATTTACAAAATTGAAATGAAATGCAATCTTTTTAACATTCCAGGACTATGTCATTTAGGCTAAAGGAGACAGATGAATATGAATGATTATAAGAATGGTGGTGAATAATTGTAATGAGCATGTGGAAGGAAACGGGATAGCTGAGAGAAAACCCACAAATACTATGTTGCTCACTACAAACTCGCATGGTTTGGGATCTAACCAGCGATCTCTCGCACCTGAGGTGATTACCACTGAACCACCTTGTTCTCTGTAAAATTGGCAGTTTTGCCCTATAATTAAGCGATACGAAGAAGTCGAATGCCGTGACAGCGTACCTGGCTTCTTTTTCTTTTTTTCTGTTTTGCGAGGCGAATACTGGCATGACACCTTGAAATATGAGATCTTGTCGGCTTTTCTCTGAAATTCCGCGTTTCAACTTTACCTGAAACTTCGCTTCTGATTGAAACAGTGATTAGAAATCAAGAAAACAACTGATTTTTTCGTATTCAATATCTTCGAGCTGGAGAATGTAGTAGTGTTAGATAAACTCGATTGTTGTTTCCTGCAATGCATACAGTGTGATTACTCAAACTCGTGGCTCAGTACATGTAGTCAGAACAGCGTAAGATCCACCGCAACAGTGAAAATACGTATGTTTGGGCTTGCGAACGGACTGTGTATGTAGTGGTTAGGTAGCGGCATATTACAATTGGTTATCAACCCCCCCCCCCCCCGACACACACACACAAACCCTTTTTTCTACATATTACAGAAATCAAAGAACAAAATTAAATATTTCTCTATATAATTTTCTACTAAATACAAAACTAATTCATGTTTCTGAGATGGCCTTCACCCTTGACAAAGTTCGTGGTTTGAAGGCATATTCTTTAACAATGAGGAGCATATCAAAAACTCAAATAATTTTACTAAGGAATATTTTCTAAATATAGTTCACACACAGACAAAACAAAATATTTGCCTCAATAATTAAAACCTACGGATGACATTACACAAGAAAAGGGCTGGTCGGTGATCTTATATCTCTTGAAGACAGTGACAAGTGGGTGGCTAAACATTTTATAACTATGACATTTGACTTATTAACAATTTGTAAGTGGTGGCTTATGTCCTTGAAGCAGTTTTACTACTAGTTGGTTTAATTTGTAATTTTACTATACTAAGTAATTATACAGAGAAATTATTTTAATTTCTGCAACATTTTGAGGAAGGAGCGGGGGACTAATGAATATCCTAAATCCGAAAACCCGGGTTCAATTCATACCCAGTCGCACTTTTTCAGTCTTTTGTCAATGATTGAAATAATTTTATGGAAAGATCATCGAGTTTGGACTGATGTGATTGCATTTCGTTTCATTTGTTACAAGTGCTTCACTAACTGTTTAATTAATTATAATTACTGAACGTTTAATTTTCGCTAGAAATAAAACTTAAAAATCTGAACCCTGGGTTTCCAGAAATTAACAGTTTCAGATACAATGTATACACGTTTATTTAATATATTTTGCCAATATAACATGAGTGTGATATTTTGTAACGAATTTTTGCATATTTTCAAGTTGAATTCTGTAACCTAAAAACGTTGAAGCAGCACTTTTTCTAAAGATCCCTACATACAGTCCATTGTAACAAATAGTATGTTTGGTAGATGCAATCGAACGAATATTGAAGAATTTCTTACTTAAGAAAAAACGAAAGTGAAATTATTTGCATAAAGAAATTCGACAGCAAATCCAAATTGTGTGTTGTATTTGGTGAAAATATAATGTGTGTGTTAAGTGGTGTATTTATTTAATTTTTCAGTGGTGGGAATGGTAATTTCATTCTGTCTACAAGTTTAAGCGGGTATACTAAACGAGGTGGTGGTGTTGCTCCAATGTGTCTGAACGGATATGGAGTATTCTACAACATCATTGAAGACGCGTAAGTTATTTATTTATCGCTACCAGTTTCGCTTGTGTAGAATATAGTCATTTTTAGTATTAAGTTAATACTTGACAATAAGATAGGAAAATTATACCATAAACTATGAAAAGTATTCGTAAATGTTCCAATATTTCTATCTCGGCTTGTTAGTTATGATAGTCTACTATTTTTCAATAACTGTATTGAAGGATGGCTATTGATTTTAGGTTAAAACGTGTAGTAAAATGAAGAAAAATTCTACACTAACCTCTGAAAAGAAAGTTAAACTGTGATAGAATTGTAATAGTTTTACATATCGCTAATCGGCTGTTAATAGTAATATATCAAATCAGTGTGCTTGTACAGATATCATTTTTTGGAACCAACACTAAACACCCTTATAAAATTGTCAAGCAACAACATTGTCTAAAAGGTCTGTATCAGGATTTAATACTGATTTTCTTATTTTGGTAAGAAAAGTTTCGAAAACAGTATTTGTTTTATTAGTTTTCCTAAATACTATGCACTATAACATTCTTGATCTCGTGTAAACTCTAAAATAGATAGTTTACTATCGCTAAGCTGAGAATCAAAAGAACTCGTATAGAAGTCGGAAAGAAACGCAATTTTTTCTTGCCATAAATTTTAAAAATAATAAAACCAACACACGCATACAATGTAACTATATGTCTTATTTAGTTTTCAAAGTAAGAACTGACATTCTCGAGACATTTCGTTCAGTGTGGTTCTAGTTTTACTGCACTTTGTCTATAAAAACCGTTTTATGACGGTAACCACCTTCAGACGATGTACTGAGCTGCTTCAGAAGAATCAAATGGTTACCGCTCATGAATCGTTTCAGGAGAACAAAGAGTTATAAATCTGAAGAATCCAACCACCAGGAGTCTGGGCGATGCTGTGCACTGCCCAGACAAATTGAACAATTTCGGGACAAATGTATTGCGTAATAAGGAGGTGAGTGTTTCTTGTGAAGCAGTTGAATATGTGAAACATGTTTGTCAGAGGTTTTTCACGAAGGGAAAAACGCATTTTTATAACAATGCAGTGAACTTGCCATATTGGACTTCTTCGTTTCAGAAGTGTATAGGAATACGTAGGACTCATCTTCTATCATATACTCCAGAAAGCCATGTCCTTAGTGTGCGTAACAGCATTCCCTAGCCCTTCTGATCGTCTGCTTCTAGAGCACTCATTACATTTATTTATCGAAATGTGCTGTGTGGTATGAATTGCTTGGCTTGTGTGCTATTGTTTTCAGATGGATCGGCTCCGTCGGTCATTTCAAATCGCTTTCTAGGTTTCTAGTAGTGGTTGATCTTTCAGTGCTTATAGGTCGACTGGAAAGAGGCAAATCATTATGTTTACTCGACCTTCAAAGAACTTTTTCCACCTGGCGATGTGGTTCAAACATTTCTGTTGTTTCTGAGTTTTAGTATGGAGTTTTCGGCTTAGCCAATAAAAATCTGAGTGTACACTCATGTCCAAAATTATTGTCGCATGTCTATAAATTTTTGTTGTAGGAATATAATTTGATAACGAATTCGCCCGGTATTTCTTATAATGTTAATATGTGTATAATCGGCGAAGACATGTATGTGGCAAATTTCATGTCAAAAGAGCAGTAAATAAGAACAATAAAACTTTTTGTAAAGCAGTAAATAAAACTTTTTTTTGTCCATTTAGCAACATTTTGTTTTACTCATTCTAATATCCATATGTATAATTCTTTTTCTGTGAAATTTACCACAAATATACATTTCACGATTATACACATAATACCAGTATCAAAAGTACCCTGCAAAATCATTATCAAATTATATTCCTACAAGAAGACAGTTATAGATATGCGACAATCATTTTGGACATGAGTGTACCTCATAGACGACACCGACACATAGACGACACGAGTGCACCTCAAAATCACGAGATATTTTTGTGGCATGATCCAGCTATTGTCCAAGTGAACTTTCAACTAGTTTCTTACCAGCTTCCAACTTGGTACTTAAAAACATTGTATGTTCATAAGATTTCGTAACATTCATCTTCTGAAATTACTACAGAAGCAGAAAATATGTTTAGTTAATTATTGTATTTTGAAATGTAATGAAGATTATCGTAAAGTCAGTTGTCTGTAAGGTAGGTATACATCTGTAAGATGTTCTGATAAATCTAAAATAATGACATTTTTACTTTTATTATCTCTATAATGCAGTAATTTATTGTTGTGAGCATGTTTACACAAATATATCAATTCTAAATCTATGTGGCCTGTGTGATCGTAATTTATCGTATATTGAATGACCAAAAGAAATACAGGCATATGGATAAAGAAACAGGATAGAAGTACTAAAAGTAAAAATACCGCTGACTTACACTAAATGAAAATTGTTGAAATATTAAAAGAAAACTATAACAAAACGTAAATGTTTTTACCAATTCAAGAAAACCAGCACTAAATCTTGAGACAGGTTTTAAACAATATTTATAATTGCTTGCCATTTTTGCTTCAGTGAAATGTGTTCCAAAATTCGTTATCATGCTGCTTAACACATCCATTTGATACCACTGTAAAGAGTCTGTTATCAGAATTCCCCCGTTATCGCTATCACGACTGATCTCAGTCTGCGTTTATGGATTTAATTTTTTTTCTATTTGTGTAATAAAATAAAAGCTGAGATAAAATGCAGTTATACATTAACAGTAAATAAAAACTTTCACACATTAACACATTCTAAAGACACTAAATCTGTATTTATACATGTAAACAGTCGTGTAATTCAAATGGAATGGATAATCTTGTTTGACAATAAAGAAAATAAAATGGTTGAACGAATTGATTGATATGAAAGCTATACAATCATACTTGGAGAATATGCAAGTGTCATTAACGAATCAGTTATTTTCATCTCTTCTGTGAATTGGTAGCTTATCAATATATCTTCTATGTTACAGAATTCAGTTCTACATTTTCGTATGGAGGCAGAGTGTGGAGACGAGTGCAGCTAAGTTTTTTAATGCGTTGGAACAATCATTTCTAGAGATGCAGGAAGTGCTAGAGGAGGCAAATAAGTCGAAGTTGTAACATAAAATAGCTTAGTTAATACTACTCAATCATCACATATGCCATGTGTGTTAATGTGAATGCTTTGTCGAGTTTGTAGGTATTTCATATACAGTGTATGCATCACATCAGGCTGAGTATACACACATCTTGGTTTTTCTATACATGGATCGTGATTTTATCATTCTAAATCTGTGTATTTGTCAAAAATTGCTTAAGGAACTTTTCAATATTAGAACTTAGTTTCACATTATTGGTTATATGCCTCAGAAGTTTAGTATGATAATTATAGTGGTTTAACATGAATTTTAATCCATCCCAAGTAATATGTATATTTTTTTATAATATGAGTGATATTAAGTAGAATTAAAGGAACATTAATATTGTTAAAGGTTTATCGGAATATTGTCCAAAATCAATGATGGTAACTTACTCTTTATAGCATAAGTATCTCTATAAACATAATATCTGGTGACAACATGGTAAAGTTTATTTAACAGTAGTCTAAATTTGCACATATTTTAAAGACGTTTTAATATCCTTAGTCTGGACAACTGGGATTGTAAATTTTTACATAGTCTGTGTAAGGCCTCTTAAACAAACGGTGAATGCACAGGACTAATTGGCTATTTTTTCAGTGAGTTGTGAAACTTGAAACGTGGTTACTATTCTCTAGATTCGTGGTTATAGCATAGAGCCGACGATTTCTGGAATATATTTTGTTCCTGAATTTGATATTTGTGAAGGGAAACGAATATAAGTTACGTATTAAGATTTAATGTTGAACAGGTATTATCAGATGTAAACATTAAGATTACACACTTTCTTTGGTTAACAACCGACTTCTCCATACAGGCTGCATTCATAAAGTAAAATAAAATGAAAGCGTTCATTGCACGGTAATTGCATGAAGTACCATCATCTTGAAGATTTGACGTTGAACAGACGAAACACACTTTTAAAAGATTTTTCAGAGTATCAAAAATGTAAGAATTAATAGGAACATGCAAAATTCGCAATTCTTCGCTGCCAGAAGATGGGTTTGTCTATGAAATATATTGTAAATGATAATTAACGAAGTATCTGCCCTTAGAGACCGTGAAGCTGTGAACGTCGAGAATCAGTGTTCAATTTTTTTTTTAAATAATATGAAATGAGTGAAAGCACATCATGTAAAGGGTAATAAAATATATAGTTTTTGACACTTGTATTTCCAGTAGTTTGTGTTTTATTAGCCAAAGAAATTACAATCCTGTTGACATAGTTTTTGTAGCCATATACTATTCTTCTGTTGACAAAGAAGGTAGTACTTCTAAACAAAATATGCTTTATTTACATGTTATAATTTCGTTATTGTATAGTATTATAGAGGTTTATTTTTGTTGAATTATATATATTGTTTATTTTTAGAACTACATTGACATTAATGGTCCTCGTTTTTAGCATATTAAAAAAAAATGGCTTTAGGTAATAAGATAGTCGTAGCTCTCTCACAAACTATGACTCGAATTTTTGTAGGTAAGCATTGTTTTGATTCGGAATAGTTACGTATGTCTAATTCTTTTTTTGTTACGTTGCTTCTCAAATATACTGCAAAACTAAAAATATTTATGTAATAATTTCTGTCGAAGTGAAGTACATAGTAGTTAATGATTGGATTGCTGAATCTTTTAGCTTATTTGTGTAAGTAGATAAAAACGAGTAGTGCATATTTTGGTTTTGTATGGACAGATACATTTAAAAAAAATACGGTTTACCTTGAAGAAGCACTTTTTATAAAGTTTTTTTTTTTTTTTATGTAAATAGCGCAAGGAACGCTATATTTATTAAACTTTTTCTTTCCAAGGAGGACACTGTGAACAAAAGGATACGTTCATATTTTTTTCTTGTAAATCTGTGTTGTTTCTTAATGTTTCAAGTTATATATTTTATTTTAAGCTCTTCTACTGTTAACTTAAGCTTATTCTTCAATGTGATGCCATCAATTTTCACTGAGGTGCTGTGCAGATAGATCAGCTTAGATTTTACTTGCTTGTCTCCACGAGCTTAAGAACGTAATCGTTAGCTGACCGTTCAAGTTAAATAAATTATGTAGTTTTTACATCTCTGGTTTGCGTGTCTTTTCAATATAGCAGTAATGAAATAATGAAGTTAGGTGGACTAAAATACTGAGATTTTATGTATTTACATAAGTTCGTTGTTGGTAATTTGCTTCACTTAATTTTCGGACAACCACTGCGTCCGTCGACGAGTTAATAAAATTAATATAACTACATTCGTCACTTCTTTGTAGAAGTACAATTATATATAAGTAAAGTAACACGTAAGTAAAGGACCACTCTTGAAAATCTAGAGTAGATTGTAAAGTATTTTAGCAAATTAAACTTTGGCGTAACATTTTAATATTCAGTACATTTTAATATTCTCTATGTATCTATCAATATCTTATGTATTATCATTCCACTTACGAGTGCTGTAAGTGCTTCGCAACGCATCTTTTCATTAAATTCTATTGAGCATATTGTAGCCATTTTATATTACAAAGGCAAAATCATAGCTCATATTAAGTTTCGTTGTAATTCACTAAATAATGTTCATTCTTCGCCATTTTTGTTCGTAATATAGATACTATATACTAATTGAATCGGTTATTATTGAAAGGGGATATGTGTCATTTAAATCAATGTAGCATACACTTATTAACAATGAGCGATTCAATTATGGACTCTGTTGTTATAAGACTACATAAAATAGGATGCTTATTACGGCTGCCATATTGTGCTTTTCCGTTTTAAACATCCTGCATGTTAAAGAAGCAATAATATTGATAGTGATTGTATTCATATACTTAACTTATTCATTGCATGACTTTCGAAACCCAAAGGCTCATCGCTGTATATATTTGATGTAGTTTATGTAATTAATATGGCACAAGACACAGTTGCGGTAACAAATGAACATAGTAAATATAACTTGTATTTATATAATCGAAAATGGCCTAAACATACATCTAATACTTAATCAATTCAAATCTAGCTACTATGTGATAAATCATTATGGTATTATTATTCTTGTTAAATGTTATTTCTTACAACTTCATTGTTTATGTAATTTGAATATTTGTAGTTCTTGGTGTTTGTATATATTTGTACTATAATACATTGTCCAATAACATCGTATGAAGCTATTATTCTTTTCTGTTTTTAAGTTTTTCACCCAAAGGTCTTCCAGTCGTGAAATAAGTTAATGGGAAGTTTGTATGTATAATCACTCAAAAATGTATTTTCTTTCTCTTGTTTTCTGATAATTTACGTAGTTGTGTCGGTTTCAATACATTGTTTCTACAAATTAAAGGGAAACTCAGTTTTAATCCATATCTTGGATAGTTACCGTTACTTTTGTTAGAGGGAAGTAGGTTAACTCCTTTTATGGGGCGTACCTCTGCCGCTTTGAACAAAGAGAAAAATAAATTGCGCTAGATGACAGAACTATGCAAACACAGACAGACCCAACAAATTGCTTCTCCCGACGGACTCCACGAGGGCAAATAAATATTTTTTTTTTATTAAGCGCGTCTGTAGTTAGTAGTTAACCTAAGAAAGGATCCTCGACGTAAGACTGGGAATGTGTGGTTGGTCTAGATTAGGATTAAGTATTATATTTCTGAGTTTTCGGCATCTACTGTCATTTTAGCCCGTCAGGCATGGGGAAATCAGACTATTCGGCGAATTAGGGAAGCGGCCTGGGACCATTACGTTAGGTATTATCCCAGCATCTGCCTGGTGGGAATGTGGAAAACCCAGGAAAAAGCTTACGTAGGATAGCTGGCCTGAAAAAAGCTTCTACTTTCTTCGACCGAGTGTGTCCACCGGGAATCGAACCCGAGACCGTTCTCCCCAACGGCAAGAGAGTTAGTGATTAAACTACGCGGGGCCACTTGGCTGGTTCAGATTTGATTTTGATTTTGAGATTGCACGCTTAAACAAAGATTGCAAATGGAAGAGGAGTTTGAAGAGATGGTGTCTCTCGCCAACATCATTTAATCTATCAATAGAAAAGATAGTGAAAAGGAGCGTTTCGGACATAATCAGGACGGCATTTCGGTAGGAGGAAGAATGATTAGATGTATACGGTTTGGAGATGATATGGCACTTGTGGCAGAATCTGAAAATAAATTCAACAAGATGTTAGGAAACTTGAGGAAGGGCTGTGAAGAATATGGAATAAGAATAAATGTTAGAAAGACGAAAACTATGGTGATTGAAACGAAGAGGTCGGTGTCAAATATAGAAATAGGAGGGAGAAAATAAAATAGGTAACTAGTTTTTGACACCTGGGTGGCATTATTAGAGATGATATGAAGTACGAATGTGAAATAAAATCAAGGATAGAAATAGCGAAAGAAGCCTGTAGGAGGAAGAAAAGCCTGTTTTGTGGACCTTGGATAAAGAGTTGAAAAAAAAAAAAAACTCATAAAATGCTTCGTGTGGAATATTGTGCTGTATAGGGCAGCATGGACGTTGCGCAAAAATGATGAAAAACGATTGGAAGCTTTTGAAGCGTGGCTGTGGAGAAGAATTAATTGGGTCGTGCGAAATAAGAATGAGAAGATCTTAGAAATGGCGAGGGAGAAAACAACAGTTTTAGATATTATTGAGAAAAGGAAGAAAGATCTACGGAGATCAGTATTGAAACTGGAAGTAATAGTAAATTTTGACCGCTTCCGGTTTTGGTCGAGTGGGGTGTATAGTCATGATATGTTGTCTTAAGACGAATCGTTTGCAACAAAACCGCTTCTCGCTGTCTGTTACATTTTTTTTTTTTTTCTGTGGTGATAAACGTTGAAATCGGAAATTACTAATTTTAACCACTTCCGATTTGAATAGAGCTTCAACGGAGGAAATAAAATCTTGTGACTTATAATCGTTTGCAACAAAACTGCTTCTCCTATCTATTACTATTTTTGTTATGTCGAAATAAACGCTGAAACCGGATTTTGCTAATTTGATCCACTTCTGGCTTCAACGAAGGAAATAAAACCTATTCTTGGTACCCTGAATCGAATGCAAAAAAGCATCTTGATAGCATTTATTGTATTTGCTCTACGGAAATCAGTATTATAACCGGAAGTAATAGTAAGTTTGAATCACTTCCGATTTTAGTATAGTGTTGTGGATAATATGATACGTTATCTTGAGACGCTTAATCGTCGGCAAAAAAATAGCTTCTCACCACCAGTTACAGTTTTGTTCTATAGCGATAAACGTTGAAATCAGAAATGGATAATTTGAACCACTTACAGTTTGAATTGAGCTTCAATGGAGGAGACAGAACCTATTCTTGGGACGCTGAAACGGTTGCAAGAATCTGCCTTTGATATCTATTACAGTTTTTGGTCTACGGAAATCAGTATTGAAACCCGAAGTAGTAGACATTTGAATCACTTTCAGTTTTGGTAAAGTGTTGTGGATAGTCATGGTATCTTTTGAGACGCTGATTTTTTTTTTTTTTTTTTTTTTTTTTTTTTTTTTTTTTAACGCTATCTATTCCCATTTTCGTTCTTTGGCGATAATTGTTGAAATCGAAAATGGCTAATTTGAACCACTTCCAATTCCAATAAAGGGTTGACAGAAACGATGAAACCCATTCTTTGGACGCTCAATTCATTCATTCGTAAAAGAAACGTTTTTCGATATCTCTTACTGATTTTGTTCTGATACTTCAACAGACAGACGAACGGAAAAAGTCGTTCTATAAGACCTCTGACACTTATGCATAAGTCTAATAATAATGCAAAGGTTGATTCATTTCTATTGAGCCAAATTTGAATGTGCCACTTACCTAGAAAATGCTGTGTTTCCACCACCGGTTATGTTCAATCTACAGACCACGTCTACTGACTTTTGCTCGGCATCGGAGTTTCCATTGCAGGAGACTGCGCTGCAGCTGGACTATGAATATTGCATCCCACTCCTCTTTACAGGATTTCCACAGGTTGGAGACTGCGTATTCGACGATGAAACAGGAGCCGTTTGAAAACTCCGAAAGCACAATGGTACATCGGAATTGGCATCTGGACTTGACAGGATGTCAGAGAAGGGAATTTTCTTAATTCCAGTTTTCTGTTTCTTACTGCGATAGAATTCAAGCGATGTCTTTGCCGTGTGGCTGAATGCTTTGTCTTGTTTCAGTTCAACCTGGTTCACGTCTTGTTACTGAGATTTCATGCTATACAATTTCAATCAGGATATGACTCTGGAAGTACGTAGCATTGATTCTGACGTTTCGCCCCACCTTTCGGAGACGCAGTTATCCCCTGCACGAGAAATTGGCCACAATCATGAACTTTTTTGGGAAACTCTCTACGACTGGTGGAAGAACGGGCTTCGGCTTTTGGCGTCAACAAGTCTCTATGTAACGGCACGAACTTTACTACAGTCTGTAGCTGCGGTGGCTCAGTGGTAGAGCATTCACGTTTGGTGCATGGGGTTCTTGGTTCGATCCCAGATCGCGCCAAGTAAGCTTTGTGGTGAACAAACACCGTGTATGGGGGTTTTATTGGGGTTCTCTCGTTTCTTCCCACTTTCTTCATTCAACTATTTCATTCATTTCTCATCACCACCATTTCCTTTAGCCTAGCCGGCATAACTGTGGGACGTAAAACTTAAGATTTAGATTTTTTTTACTACACTCTGCGAGGTAAATCAACATCTCATGAAGGGTAACAAGAAACTTCCACCGATCACCCGAGATGATGTTCGTATAGCCTCCTGCAGTTCCTTTTCGCTCAGCCACATGACATGGCTTCACGGCGTACACACTGCTCTTGCGAACAACCGTGAGGCGTAAATCTCTGTGAATGGTGCGATTGGTTGTCACCTACGATGCGCATCGCCGTAAATTTAGCATCGGAAAGGGCCAGAATGAACCTCTTCCAGAATTTGTTCAATTCAGTGTCATTAAACTACGCTTGACTACAGTGCTCCACTGCGTAACTAACGAGACACTGTTGCTTGCCTTGTATCGATCTCACGACGATGGGTTACGTATGCGCAATAGAGTTTCTCAATTTCAATGAATCAACCTCTGTATACATACAAAGCAAATCAGATCCGTTGTAAGACAGTTCTATCTTAACAATATTACACAAATAAAAAAATGAATAAATGAAAAACACTTACTGGATTTAATTTTAAATTTATTACTCTTACTACTACATTTAAAAATAAGTATTTTTAATAATGTTCATACATTCACAGCCGGAATACAACTTAACTTAGATTTAAGCTGATATACATGAATAATTCTCAAATTTCCAACACATACGCATAAAATAAATACATAAATAAAAAAGTACGATTTGTAATAATGTTTATACGAAACTGATGACACAAAATTATAACACAGAGAAAATGTTCTTCTGTAAGTTGAGTGTTATAAGCAAGGAAATTGAACTTAGCAGCTCGATAAGGAAAATTAGAATTGACCTTGCTAGAATTAACAATTGTTAAAAAGAGTGTATCTTTGTTTTAATAAAATTAAAAATTATTAATTGTAACAGGTATCTATGTAGAATAACAGAAACTTACATTTAATTATTTTCCCAATTACAGGGTAATGGTAGAAATAAAAAAATGTATTAAGTCTAATTAGAAATAATAATATATTTCGATATAATAAAATTAAATTAATTTCTTGAAAAGCTAAAAATAGACGAAGTGCGAAGAGGAATTCAAACATCTCTTTAAATAAGAGTTACAACATTTAAGACCTTAAAAACAGGTTTACTTTATACAATATTAATAAAATGTATTTCTTTAATTAACAAATGAGACAGACACTGGTAAAAGTCTTGCTCTGAGTGTTTAAACAAAATGTATTTCCTTAACTAACAAACGAGACAGATACTGGTAAAAGTCTTGCTCTTGAGTGTTTAAACAAAATGTATTTCCTTAACTAACTGACGAAACAGACACTGGTAAAAGTCTTGCTTTGAGTGTTTAAACAAAATGTATTTCCTTAACTAACTGACGAAACAGACACTGGTAAAAGTCTTGCTCCGAGTGTTTAATTGTATTCAAAACAGTTAAGAACTGCATTTCTCATAAGCAGTAACAGTATAACTTCTTAAATCGAAAGTAATGTAACAATTAATAATATACAAAAAAGAATTATGATGTAGTACTTGACAAATACTCAAAAAAACTTGAAAACTCCACCACCACCAGTAGAGGAACCAAATTGGAAAGCAAAGCCATCGTCATTATTCCTGTCATTGTTGTTATTTGGACTTGCAGAATCTTCATCACCGAAAAATGAGCTCATGCATAATTGATTTGAGCCTCCGCTGAAGGATTGTGGAAATCCTGAGAAACTAAAGTTGTCTGCGAAACCTAAAAATACATTGCATTAAGCTTTAAAATGGACGCTGTTGCAACAATCCCTACGTCTTGTTTGAACTTGAATAAACCACAATCAGCAGAACATGATTTTCTACAGCATTAATATTTAAAAATAACTTTTACTATTACAGTATAGTTCCGAAAACTCGGCCTAATGTAGACCGAAGGGTGGCCGAGTTTGTAAAAATGCCAGGTTATCAGGAATGGGGTTAAAAAAGAAAAAGTACGAGTATTTCTTCAGAAAATACAGTACTATACTTGTATGTATTGACTGCTTGAGAATACAACAGAAAATAAACTGCCGAATTACACTCAAACAAAGGAAAAGTACGTACTTTATGAAAGCATAGAGGCGGCTTTACTATACATGAAAATGAAAATTAATGAATACGCACTGTACAGTAATTTACCTGATACGACAGACCTCAGAAAATACTTGAACGGGTCTGCGCGCGGGGTTTTTTCGCCCTGCCAGGGTGTCGTCGAGTTATCAGGAGTGCCGAGTTTTAGGACTTTACTGTATTCTACTATTTCTACTTCAAGATACGATGTATTTTATGACCTGTAGACAAGGTTTGTTGCTTTGAGAAACAGACCCCAGTACGCATAGTTAAAGAAGAAGCAATCAGAAAAGATTCGTGACTTTATCAGAAAATTGACCTTCTGTGTTTTATATCCTTATGCAACACCGAGCTTATAAAGGTCAGGACCTATTAACGTGGGTTCCATATATCCGGTGCAATTGGTGGTCATCATGGAAGATCAACCCTCGGAGTATAGGCCGTTTCCCACCACACTATCTCGCCTTCAAGACAGTTGAATCATAAGACTACAGTAGCGGTCCTGGCTTAATTTCTTAAGGTACGATGAAGCGCAAAATATTAAATATGTGGCAACTCCACTCATGTTTGGGCTTACTTGTATTTGTGAACTCAGCATTAGTTCGCTTCGGAACAAGAAGAGACGACCAGTACGGCATATACAATGTAAAATACTTTCAATTTTATGCTCAAACACATTCGAAAAGGTTAGGTGCGGGTTTCTAAAGCAATACATATATACATAGTTAATGTAATTGATATTAAGTGGATAAATTTAATAAATTTCTTGTCTCTTACTGTTGCCAAATATTAATATTTGTGTGTGTATGTGTTGGGGCGGTAGGATAGGGGTACGGAATAACTATCATTTTGAATTATTGCAGCTTCAGACTGCTGTATCGTGTTGGATCTCATTTTACCTCCCCTTCCTCAATATCAATAACTTAATTCACACACTGTGCGAGGCTATATAGCAGGAGACTTATAGTTAAAGTGGGATCCGAACCACCGTAGTGCGTTCCCAGCGAGAATCGAACCCGAAACATCATGCATCAAACCAGGCGCGCCGAACACTACATCAGAAATGATGGCATAAGCGTTTTACACTGAAGATACTATCAACACTTCTATATAGACGTGTGTAAAAATACCCCCCCTCTCTTCATATCAAACCATAAAGAGAGCACTATTCTCTGGTCTGATTTAGCAGTTGTCCATTATGCCAAGCAAGCTACACGGTAGTTTCAAAGCAAAACCAACACGCCTACTGTGTCACAACTCAAATCCACTGAAAGCCAGTAAAACGTATTTGCGAAAGAGTGGAAAGACTGCTATATCCCTACATAGTATTTAAAAAATGTGGCCTTATTTATGATGCAAATATTATCTTTCATAATATTTAACGTAGAATTATACACTAATATTAAAATCCCTATAAGATTTTGTAAATACAAAACAGCAACATCTGACGCATGCAGTAGCGGCTCCAGTTGATTGCAATTGATTCTGCAAATATAAATTGGTTACATAACCATTAACATACATAATTATTAAAAATGCACTTTGAAATTAATAAAAGAAACTAAGTAATGATGAAAGTTAACTAGTTTTATTTACAGTATATTTATAATATTTATTACTTTGTAAAATAGGGACATGATAATAGTTTAATGATGCATTGAAATTCAAGTATCCATTTGATCATTTATATTCAACATCAACTTGTAGGCCTGACCTACTGTTTAACGTCGAATCAGAATCACACGTGCTCCTGCCGAGAATCAAATCCTATCCCAAGCACAAGATGTACTTGGTAACTCTTTATCCACGAGAAAGCTCCAAAATATGCGTTAAATTCTTCAAGTCTAGCAGGACTGACTTCAGTGTTCTCCACCTTAACCTTTAAGTGGCAAAATTCCTTGTAAGTTCCAACACAAATATCTCGTTGTATTTAGTTTCTTAGTGTCATACCATGATTTTATAACGTGCTACTTTGCCTGGGTAATAAGTATTATGTACGCTGTAGAAAAAATCGGGTGGTTATTTAAGTAACCAGTATCCATTCAGATATGCAGCGAGAGTGGGTGGTTAGAAATATAACCGCTATCACCTAAAGGGTTAAACTTATCCCACATGATTTGATATTGACTTCGCATACTTGGTTTCAGATATGATTTCAGAGGTAAATCAATTTAAAATGTAATTCACGATTATTCATTCGTTCTCTAAGTGCATAAAAAATGTTAATATACATCACACGTGCTATTAAATTCTGAAATCCTAAAGTGCATTAAGAAAGTATTTTTTTTTTTCATAATAATTCATATGAGCGTCGTAAACAAACAATCCTTTGTCGAAAACCTACTGAAAAACTGTCTTCCTTGAAACTATATGAGTCATTCTTTCTCCTGCGACTACAAGGTCTTTCTTTTCTCCTACGCCCAACTTCATTATGTGAATTGTGGAATGCGCAAAACCAGTGCAGAGCTCACGGGCAGAATCCTTCCAACCACCTCTTCCTCCTCTCTCCGGCCGCTGGCCACACGGAAATACATACATAGCCTTTTTTTCTTTTTTTCCTTCATGTTAAAAGTGTGATTAAGCTTGCGCGTAAGGGCAGACATTTAAAGGGCAATCCTCTGAGGCAGGCTAACGCAAGAAAGAGCCAAGTTAGAACACATCGTAGTCATGGTCTTTATATTATCAACCTTGAATCAGGGTTGGAAACTCCACACTAAAATAACTAAAAGATTTTTCGGTCACACCTCATTCCTAGACAGGAATAAATATCCGTGATTATTTTTTTTATTTTTTTGTATTAATTGGGAAGGCGTGTGACTGTAACTACATCACAGAGCCATCCCTGGTCGCATGTTACTTGGAAAACTATATTTCATAAATGAAGTCCCTAACACAACATTCACATGTTTCAAACCATGCTTAGCATGTCTCACAATATTCAGAAGACATATCACACCATCAGTGATTAAATTTGTTAAAGCTTTTACAGCAAAATTTGGGTTTATTACAGACATACCTGTATTACTCTCTGGTCGAGAACCCTGAAAGGGTGGCTCTGCAGGAGTTTCTGGCTCAAGAAAATTTGCTCCTTGTTCCGAAGGCTCAGATGTTTCTCTCCCATAAGCACCAACGTTTGAATATTCCATGTCACCGTAGTTATATTGATAATCTAAAGGAAGAAATAAAAGTAGATGTGAGTTTAATTATTGCGCTATACAAAGTGCTGTTAAATGTGTACGAACAGACGGATTTAATATTCAGTTAAGTTATTTCTGTTTATGTTTAACACAGACTCTGGTAAGTTTGGTGCGACCAAATTCAAATTTAGGTTAGAAGCATTTTTTTTCTTCTTCTGTTTTCTTATGTGTCTGAATAACTACTTTTCAAAATAGGCTGCCTTGCAATGCACGCGTTGCAAACACATCTGCATCTGAGAAGACGTACACAGCAGTTTTACACAACCCTGGGACACAAATATGAAGACTTATCTAGACTGTTTATATCTGAATTCTGTATCCTATGGCATCTATTCACAATTATTAACCTTGAAATAGGGGGCAGCGGTGGCTCAATGATACAGGTGTGTGGAATCCTTGGTTGCTTTCAGATGATAATGGATCCCAGCTTGCGCCAAGTGGGCTGTGTGGTGGACAAATACTGTGAGCGTGGGTTTCTCGAGGTTCTCCCGTTTCTTCCCACCATCTTCATTCTACCATTTCATTCACTCGCTCATCACCGTCTCCTTCAGCCTACATGGCATAACTGTGGGACATGAAGGTTTCTTTTTTTAAACAGTGGAATACATTTAGTTAACAATAGGACTTAAATATTTCCGTAAAGACAGAAAATACGCATTTTTAATCGAGTTACTAAAAAGATATGTGAAAACACTAGCTATGTTGACTGTGTCTGTAAGAGTTTTTCTTAACTGCCCCTTATGCGGTGGCCTTGTTAACCAGGTTAAGTAACTAGAGAAATCACTGAAAAAAGAAATGTACATAAACAACCAGTCAATAAGAGGTCTCATTCCAACTTTGAACCTTTGCACCAAAAGTGCAAATTGTGTTTATAAAGCGATTCGATCTTCATCTGAGTGATTTAACGTGGTGAACAAGGCTACAGCATAAGTGGCCGAAAACTTTCAGGAAAACTTACAGACGCAAATAATGGAATAGATGTTTTCACTTACCCTTTTAAGATCTTAAATATGTTGGAAAAATATGTAAAAATTATAGAGCTGGACTTGTAGATATTTGAATTTCGAACTTTCGCTTGGGGCAGATGTAAATATTTTGTTACTATAGATTATTTTAATAATTTATAGGCAGTATACAGATCTGAATATATTCTACAATCTCTAGTACAAAAACCACATTAAAATAACTTACTGTCTGGTTGGTTATATTCTACTTGATCTTCCATTTGCTTCTCAAATTGTTCGTCAGCAAAATTCCCACTTTGAGCTTCGAAGCCGTAACTATCATTTAATACCATGGGACCTGCTTCAACAACTGATATGTCCTCTTCGGTATCTGTAGCTGCAGGTGACACTTCACTCCTAGTTGCTACGTTCTCGTCACCAGCGTCCTCTGCAGAATTGTTGGTAGTTTTGGATGTGTCTAAAACTTTTAAATATGAAGTCAAGAAATATGGCGAATTTGGTGGTTGATAATTCTTAGTTTCATCTTCCTAAAATTATTAAAAATTCTTTATTATAAAAGTACTACACAAACATTACCACGTATTACATATATTATAGAATGATCATAGTAATTATTTCTGTATTTAAGAAACACATGAAGACTATATATACACAGAGTATGAAGTTTTTGTAATACATGTGTAAACTTACGAATCACGCAAACGTTTTCAGATCCACCTTTTATATGGATAGATAGATAGATATAATCCATCTTTTTAAAAGAAATAGGCTGTTTGAAACTTTTATTTATTTATTTATTTATTTATTTGTGAACAACACAGCAGTCATAAGCCCAATTACAGTGTTGATGTATTACAAAATAAATTTACAATAGTTTTCTTAAACATATTGCAGTTCATATTACAGATGTCAATTTCTTTGTGTTTGCTACATATTTTGTTTAAGAAGAGCATATTCTCCAGATTAGTGACTTCAATAATACATTGATCCTTGCTCTTTTTTTTTTTTTTTTTTTTTTTTTTTTTTTTTTTTTTTTTTTTTTTTTTTTTTTTACAATAGAACAGGCTGCAGTTGTCAACACGAGTTCTAAGTGTTTGGACACGAAAATTTAGTGTCGATTGGCGAGATCCATACAGTTCAACTCTTTTTTCATAATTTTATGGAGAAAAATCAGATGTATCACATTTCGCTTTTATTCATGTGTGTGGATACAGAAGTTGTCTATTGATGTAAGATAGTTTTCGTGTTAGTTTCGTATCAAATGTAACTCCAAAATTTTTGACTGAATTTAATCCATTTAATAAGATCTAGTTTATTAAATAATTAAACTCTATTTGGTTTTTGCTTCTAGCAAGATAAAATGCTACATTTATTTAAGTTATAGTAAGTTTATTAAGAGAACACCAGTTAGTAATATTTTCTAAATTGTAAATTAAGGCATATCCTAGCATATATTTTGAGGTTATCCGCAAAGAGCAATTTGCCACTTAAAGATATGTGGTTAGGGAGATCATTAATGAACAATAGGAACAATAATGAACCTAGGTTGGAGTCCTGTGGAATTCCAGAGTATGCAATATATTCAGTTGATTTAAATTCTTTACAAATAACATTTTGTTTACGATTGCTTAAATATAGTGAGAGGAATTTTATCAAGGGATATATATATTACAAGGGATATATATATGTAAGGGATTATATAATATATATATTATATATTACATCCACCTGACATCCAACATCTAATGAATTTGCTATAAAGTCTGTGATAATTACAAGATTTGTTATTGTTGATTTATGTGGAATATAGTCATGTTGATATGATAAGATTAATGAGTTGTTGATATAATGTTGATATGACGAGAATAAATTAAATATTGATTAGGATAATTAAATATAACTAGGACTTAAATAGGAATTAAATATAACTAGAATAAAAGCTGAATAGCAGTCATTGAGCCTTTCTCCTGAATATTCTACGTAAATCAATAAGACTCAATTCCTCACAAGAGTCAATACATTGTTTGAGTATAATCAAGATTTTGGAGCACGTTCTAAAACATCGTTATATTTGTTTTGTAAATGACTTTCATTTCCTTTTCCTATATTTATTTTCTTGTAAAGTTTCCTTAGATAGTAGCCACTTTTTAAAGTAAAATCTTTAGTCTCTCAAAATTACGGATGAAGACAGCAGGTAAGAGTCGAAAAAGTTAATGTGTACATAATAAATCAGATAGGGATAGGCACAAAGAATGTCTAACTTATGTGTATATAAATAACATACAGTAGAGTGCAAATTAATATGAACACATTTTACATTCCCAGTATTTTTACTTCTGTAAGATAAGAACAGTTTGAATTATATTTATTTTTCTACCCAATCATTTATATATGTTTTATGCTTGTCGCATATATATTTTTCCATTAGTGGCAGGAGGAATAATGTGCTTTGTATTGGTCCTGTGTTAATTACGTCATTTAGAAGATTATATACGTAAGTTTGCTGACGTATTTGTAAAATCATATTTTTGTGTGTAAAGTCTGCTGTGTGCTTGGATGCAAATGAATTTCACTTAGGGAGAGAATAAGAATCATAACATTCAATAGGATCATTTCTATGACACAAAGACAAATTAATGTGCTTGCTAATGTTAAATTATTTACTGTGAATATAAGCAAGTCTACATGGATAAAGGCAGACACGTAGCCAGGATTTCGTGAAGCGGAGGGGTCCGTGACATGAAATACTGTGGTCATCACAACAGGGGCTCGATCATTCTAAACTATTTTACTGGAACATATATTCGTTCGTTCAGCCAGGATTTCGTAATGGGGAAGGGGGGGGGGGGAAGCGTGGTATGAATTTCTGAATGCAAAGGAGCTCGATCAATCTAAACTACTTTACTATCAACATATATTAGTTTGTTAGGACAATAAAATTAGGATATGTTGGTAAGTATTTTAATAACAAAATATGAGAAATCTCGAGTAAAATAATAATAATAATAATAATAATAATAATAATAATAATAATAATAATAATAATAATAATAAACGTGCTGACAATATTTACATCCTTCCTCTCTTATTCAAATACTAGCAGCGTTCACCCCGCTTCGCTGCGGTCACCCCGGAACGCAATAAACTTTGTTACTTAGATAATTTTTACTTTTTCGCTTTCAAGTGATATGATAAAAACCATAGAAGATTGCAGTAAATCTTAACATTATATCGCCTGTCATTTATGTTAACCCGCCCCGCTTCGCTGCGGTCATCCCGGTGCTGGCATATTGTAAAAGTGTCTGTAAAAATAAGCAAATCAATTAAAAAATTTTAAACAGAAGATTCAAGCTATTTTCCGCTGTATATCGCCTGTCATTTATGTTAACCCGCCGAGTGACACGGTCATGCGGGTTGCATATAAATACGTTTATTTTTACCTATGATGAACTAATAACAAAGGATTTGTACGTTATGGACACCTGAATGGTCAATTATCTCAAGACACTGGTAATTAAAAATTAAAGTGATATGATAAAAACCATCTAGGGTCCAAATCCTAATAACCCCCCAAAAATGAAAGAAATTGGTTCAGCCGTATTAGCGTGATGAGCGGACAAAAAATTGTACGTTCTCTTTTATATATATAGATAACAATTTTCCTTTCATTATGACCCCAACTATTATAAAAAGTACATACTCAATAATGTACTCAGAATTACGGAATTCTCAGAATTTCTGCTACTAATCAGGGGGATTTCAAGAGAGATTTCAAGCTTCCGAAAGTATAGTACCGTTGTGTAACAACGTGGACATTTTTGATCATAAATTTTCGTCATCGCATCCTTGCAGTATCAAACATGTTATTTCACAAACAAATTTTCTACTGCTCTTTCAATCTGTCATTGGAACAGACAGTAGTTGACGGAATAATAAAAACAAAAATTTATATGGAAAGAAAGTTCTGTCAACATTTGATTCAACAGAGAAAGGAACGCAGATATTGTAAAATATTTCTTCTAACTGCTAAAATGAAGAAGGAAAGGTTTATTTGGGGAAAGAAATATAATTGGGCCAAGGAACAGTCGAAAGAGCTTCTCTTGTATGAGAAACTCATATTGTAATGCAAAGTCAAATATACCGGTATGCTCGTAAATCAATAAACAAAAAGATTTTATGAAATCATGTTGAACAGTGCGTGAAACACTCACGAACGAAAATGTGTTAGGATTGCTTCTCGATCTGCAGATCATGGCCTCTTGTGCTTATGATAGGATAATAAACTCCAATTAACATACAGATATCACACATAGAAAATAGTACCAACTCTTTAATGTATTTGTCCTAAAAGTAGAATTTTTCAACAAAACCTAGCATCTTTCACAATAAATAAGTAAGTTACTGTGGTATTGAACAAGCATTAAGTACAGTGCTTAAATTGGTCAGATAATTTATAAGGCAAACATCTGAGTGAGAACCTGTGGTTAATACTGAAAGGAAGGATGAAATAGGACCGTAGTTCAAAAGAAAGCATTTTTTTTTTTTATTTGGTACAACTCTAGTTCAAACACTCTAGTAGAATATATTTGTACAAAATTAGTGCATTACATGAAAAACAGATTAAAAACTCTTAATGCAGTAGAAAGTGGTCACATTCCGTACTAGACTGAGTTTTGTAAGTTAGTTACAGTATAACAACGAAGTTTTATTTTTCCAAATCTGTTTACATTAATTTGCGTACTACTGAAAGCGACTTTTTACTTCCAAACACTGTGATGCATGTATCTTTTAAATGAATTCAGAAAGATTCGAAGTTACTCAAAACATTTCCGAGCATGAGGTATACTAAACTATTTATCACAAATGAATTTATAAAGAACAATCACATAATGTGAAATTTCTTGTACTTACTGTACGCTTCCGTTTAATATTTTGTCTAGCAGTATACTGAAAATCAGGAGACACAAAAGGAGGTTTCTGTGGAAGACATTTTTCATCTTCGGAAGAAGAATCGTCATGTGCTCTCCGTAAATTAGGTGTAGTTGGCAATAACTGTGGATCACTTTGATCGCCATTTTCACCTATAGTAAAGTAAAATTATTTACATTTATCTAATAAAGGGAACAATTCAGCAGATATTCTATAAAGAAACATTTATTTTGCTTCAGTACTTTTTGTATTTTGAAAGTTTGCTATAGTTATACAGTATATGAGTGAATTTTAATGTAATTTATAGTAGTATTAGTTTAGCCCTTTGTTCCAAATTTAACCCGGCAACATTGGCGCCAAGTCTCACAGGCCCATGCTACCTGTTTTTGTAGCCTGTTAGTAGTAGCTGCCCATTGGTTCTGATTGGGGTTCAAATTGAAAATTTTATTTTTCAATGGACACTTCTGAACATGATTTATTACATTGTGATAACATATTGAAACTTTTGAACTTTTTACTAAATAATAATTGTAATTCTACTATATTTTTCATAACTCTTCAATTAAAAAAAAATGTAACATTTGTATTGAAATTTGCAATATACCTGTTTAATATGCGTAATACAAAATAAAATTATCAACAAAATATTTTAAACAAAAAATATTACATAAAGATTTAAAATTTAACTAATGAGTCTGTGAGACTATGCGCCAGTGTTCAAGTCACATTAACACGCGGCAGTGCCGACGGGTTAACCGAAAAAAATCTAAAGCTAAAATAAAGATGGAATATCAGAAAAATTTGGTCGCTGTACTAGCGACTATTTGAACTTCCACCAATTCAATAGACTGGCAAACGCAGAATCGAGATTTGAGTCCTTGCCAGTTTAGCGGCCAGGTTTTTCTGTTATCCAATGTTTATTCTATATCACCTAGTATTTAGTCCATATGAAATCGGATTTGGTGGATGAAGGACCTAAGTAACTTTTTTTCGAAAATTAATCTTTTACAGTGAATACAAGTGTCTCTCTGTCAAATGATACGCAATTAATCTTTTACAGTGAATACAAGTGTCTCTCTGTCAAATGATACGCAATTTCATTTGATTTCACAACACACAATGAATTATATACATGGTGGAAGCTATGCAGAAAAAAATGATACTTCATTTAGAATTTAATCTACTAAACAACTTTTCATCCATCAAATTCTTCAATTATAGTTAAAATACTAAATAAGTAAATAAAAAATGTTCGCCATTCAAGACAAACCAAATGAAGCCCAAGAACCTTGGCTTTACACTTTCTAGACTCCGACACACGGAAGTGATGTAATCAGCATCACACTCAGGTCGTTTTTAAATCCGAGGTTTCCATTCCACTGAATCGCATTGAATCGATGGTGGAATGAAAGAACATTTCTACCCCTACCGAGGATTGAACCCACGCCAGTTGAAGTCAAATGCCTTACCGGCTGTGCCACCACAGCTCTTAGTTAAAATAGTAGTGAAAAGGGTTGATGGAGATGATATACAAATAACTAACTGTAAAACTCTTCCATCTTAAATAAAAGAATTCCGTGTCTGAAAATTCTAGGTCAGAACAATGCACGAGAAATTGACATTTGGTGTTTTAATTTTTTTTTCCATTTACAAGATTATCCCATATAGTCATATTTTTGCACCGTGAGGAAAAGAACGATAATTTACCTCGAACACTACCGTTATCAGGAAAATAGTTTCCACCAGACTATAACCAGTTAATGCAATTTGTCAACCAGTTAATGAGTCAATTGCTGAAATAAGTCACCGGTTTTGGAGGTGAAGAACAAGATCACTATTCATCGCATGACATCATCTTGCATTGTTTTCCCGAATAGGTGGTTTTGCAGGATGCAAAAGAGACAGCAGTTAGTTGTTGCAAGATCTGATGAAAATGCCGGGTAGGGAATTTTCTCCCAGCCATATTCCTTAATCTTATTACAGAGTTTCTTGATGAATGTGGGCGTGGGTTATGAGCATACACGCTTGCGATGAACCAGAGCAGGACATTTCTTGAACAATGTTGTCCGTAGGTGTTCAAGCTATTGATAGTATACATTTGCATTTTGATTGTCTAGTTCCGTAGCAAAAGCTCAAAATGGACCATTGCACGGATATCCTACCAAACACTCAACATTACTTTGCAGGGATGGAAGTCCTGTTTTGACAGTTCCTGCGTTCCCTCTTTAGGTGCCCACTAACATCTTTGTGTAATATTTATAATAGAGAAGGACCCACTTTTTATCCCTTGTGAACACTGTGTCCATAAATCGCTCACGCCTGTGACGGGTGAGCAGGGAACTTCAGATGTTCACTCGTTGCTGTTTCTGTTGAGACGTTAACGCATGGGGTACCCATTTACCGAGTTTCGACACGTGACCAAGGTCCTGTAGATGAAGATGAATGATCAAATGGGTGACATGGAGTTCTTTTAACAGTTCTTCGATAGTTTGCATTGGGTTCCGGAACTTCCACACTTCCACAGCACCCTGACCATATACAGTCTTGATTTTCATGTCGCTGCGCTAGCTGAATGTCTCTGCTGAAGTCATACGCATGATATGCCATATGTGGTTCTCCGATACCGCTGTGATCAAACACAAGCCACAATTAAAAACGTGGAGTAGACTGTTCTCCTTCTACATACTGCCACAATGAAGTACTTTATATGACACAGCTATCTCACATCTCACGCCATCTACTTCACTATTCGCTCGTTAGATGGCGTCATTGCAGCGATCATCGAGAAAACGACATTACTTATGGGATGAGCTGATATTAACTACTAATGTTGTGTAGCTAACGATTAATAGAAAGGACAAGGACATATTTTATGGCAACAATGATTAGTCTCTCCTTTCTCTCTGCAAAAGGTCTCTAAACCTAGTCCAGTACCTGGTCTACAATTTCTTTGTTCACGTCGAAATCATTCACATCGCTATGTACGTGCATTTTAAATTCAGATGCACTTGACTTTTCTTGTTTTACAAATTCCATTTAGGATATTAAACAAGATATAACCTAAATTCATAATTGCTGTCTAAACAATATATTCAATTTTAATTAGTACGTTCCTGTAAGAAAAAGAATCATTCAACCTTTCGTTTGTTCACTTCTTCACGAATAGTGAAGGCGTAAAGTCAAAGAACGTTATAAAGAAATCAATACTAATTTTGGAACAAATTCATACAATTATAAAGAAATTAATATTAATTCCCACCAGCCGCCATATAAATTTGTTTTCAGAAATGATTAAAATAAACTAGAATATTTGCATGACCAAAACTGTACGTATAAATACATCTAGATTATTTTTATTTATTCTCTCTCTTTCTCTTTTTTCTTTTTTTTTTAGTTTAACGTCCCACGATTATGCTCCAGAGCTACGGGAGATGATGATGATGGTAATGAACAAAATGTGGAATGAAGAAAGTGGGAGAATTCTGAGAATTCCCATGCATAGAATCATCACAAAAGCTACTTGGCGACAGCTAGGATCGAACAAGGGACCCCATGCACCTCAAGTGAGCGCTTTACTACATGAGTCCGTGGCTTCATTATCCAAAATAATGTAATCATATGTAAATAACTGAATAATAATATAATAATAATAATAATAATAATAATAATAATAATAATAATAATAATAATAATAACGTACCGAATTGCTGGGTCTCAATACCACTGTCTTCTTCTGCCTTATCTGATGCTTCATTTTCAGCTTCCAGTTCAACTAATTCATTAATCTCACTTTCGTCTTGTAATTGACTGTTAGTATTAGATATACGTTCAGGCTCTGGTGTTGGTGGTGGGGCAGAAGGTACAGGAATTTGTGATTTCGTTTTGCTTATTAACATATTTTCTCTTGGTTCCATTTCACGTGAACTAATAGTTTTCCTGGTTTCTTCACGCAAATATGAAGGCCGTGTCTTTGTAGACTGTTGAGAATCAACTTCGTCCAACAGCGCGGGAGGCGAATAATCCATTAAAGGTAACTAAAATGAAACCAGAAAATATGAATAATATAGTAATAAAATGCTTGATTTATCTTTGTAATCAATTTAGTTCACATAAAATCAATCAATCACGAATATCATAAATAAATCATAAGTATAAACCGTTAGATGATGAAAATTATTTTTCTACGTAAATATACCAGCGAATGATTACTTCGAGACACCAAATGTCGAAGACTGGACAATCAGCAGCTCCATGGAAATATTAGCTTTAGTGGCATGTCTAATTAATATAGCTATCTTTCTTTTTAAATAAGTTGTAAAGGCTTTTAAGGTTTATTTGTTGAGGGCCCAAAATTTGTACAGTCTGCTCTGGCGGCAAAACAGCATTAATTACAGCTAAAAGTGGCAACATGATCTACGGGAGTAAATTTTAGGAGGAAGACAACATAAAGTGGTACATAGCTTTTTTTAATTTATCATGAATAAGAGCAGAGAAAATTTAGGGGAGTTGTGATTTTACCAAATCCCTTTCTTGTCTGACCTAGAAAGCAAGTATTTTATTTGACAAAATTCTTACATTTCCGTCCTAATTGCGTACAAAAGTTAGAGGTGCTCATCACACTCATTCCTAATTTCTCTCTCTTTTTTTTTTTAATATTGGAGACATCAATATATATAATAACTTTTATACAAAAAATACAAAATATTACTTAGTAAAGTAAATAATTTTTGAAGTGGGCTTCTATTTTTGCCGATCGTCGTTTAAGCGTATGATATGACGTCATAATTTACTCAAGTAATTCAGATTATGAAATATATCGACGACAGAAACTATTTTAGTAAGTAATAGTTTTTAAGTGCTAAATAATTACGTAATAAGGAACATTTAATATTATATGTTGAGTTTCGCAGTAGTTGGAAAATGTGAAAAAGTAAAGACGGGACTGACGAATTGAGTTGATTTTGAGTTTAACGTTCCTTTCAGCAACGAGGTTATGTGAGACGGGACCTATTTATTAACGTGAAATCCGAACCACTTGAGCTCCCGCCGGGAATCGAACTCGGGGCTCCTACGACGTACGCTAACCGTTTAGCCACGAATGAGCTCGATGGGACTGACGAGTACACTTAAAATTGAAATATTATTAAGTATTATTAAACTGAAATAGGGGTATATTAGAAGTCCGGGCCCATAAATCAACTCCGTTACGGGTAAAAATATGACAAAATAGGAAGAGAGGACAGGTTGTTGGAAATAGGTATTTTTTTTTAGTCTAAAATGGGGAAATTTTATCAGTAGTACCATCCTACTGGTAAGATGTCTTATTTTAAATGAAACAGCAACGTTTCAAATACAGCATACTGTTCGAACGGGACGTAAGGGCATGCAAAAATCACACAAGGAACGTGCACATTATGTGAGGAAATCTAGAATACCTAAAATTCTTTTTCCAACAGGAGCCGCGGTGGCTCAATGGTAGAGTGTTCACTTCTGATGCGTGGGGTCCCTGGTTCGATCCCCGTTCAAGCCAAATGGACTTTGTAGTGGACACGCACCGTGTGCGTTGGTTTTCTCTGCGTTCTTCCGTTTCCTTCCACTTCCTTCATTCCACCATTTCATTCATTTCTCATTATCACCATCTCCTTTAGCCTAGGCGGCATAACCGTGGGATGTAGAATTCAAAGATTTCATTTCATTTTCCTAACAAAGTTATTTGTTGGTATGGTGATGGTCGAAACGAAGAGCCTACGAGCTAGCAACGTTGCTTTTTTCATTTAACAACTCCTTACCAGTGTGCTCAAATGCTAGTGCGATTGGAAAAGGTTCACATTTTACATTGAAAACTATCTATTTGCAACAACTTTTGTCGCTTTTTACATATTCCTATTTTTACTCATACCGGAGTTTCCCGGACTTTTCATACACTCTGTGTAACGCACCTGTAAGGTTCTTTTCTATTCATAAAAACACACATCTTTCCGAGTTAAACTATAAGTATAATAGGGAAAATAGGTAGACAGATAGATTTATTTAGTTTATAAAACCATTACATTGTAGGAATAATTAAAACTTCTGACCAGAGTATATACACAATGTAACGGTTTCGACAACTTAATGTTATCTTCATCAGAAACTGAGTTAGTGTCTGATGAAGAAAACGTTAAGTTGTCGAAAGCGTTACACTATATTTTAGTTTTTATAAATAAGTGTATATACTCTGGTCAGAAAGTTAATTATTCCTTTACTGAGTTCCAGAGTCGTGATGAATAGGGTTACATTACATTGTATATAGTATATAAGGATATACAAATTGTGTAGAACATGTCAAACTTGAGCAAATAAACATAAGACTCACATAAAGATATCATTATGATTATATATATATTCAATTTAACATCATGTAAGTAATGCTTGCACTATTAATATATTTTTTTCAGTTCGTGTTCAATATCTCTTTCAGCTAGGTATAAATTAAAAGTGACGAAACAGGAAAAATTATCTTTCTTGATAATTGTTCGTTTTACACGAACAGAAACCATATACCATTCTTACATATCCACTCAAGCAAAAAATTGCATGTATATTACATTGAGTTTACATATATAAATAACTATCTTTCTAAATGTGTCACTGTTTTCTTTGATTTTGCATTAGGTGCACTTAAAATTTCTTTTTACAGTCCCTGTAGACTAAATTATTAACTATTTGAGTATACTCAAAGAAAAAAATGGAAAAGATTTAATGAAACCTAGTTTCCTTTAAATATTCCAACTTGAATTATATTATCTATAATCCTGTTCTTACGTTTAGCTCAGGAACTGAAATGACGCTCCTACGGAGTACTGAGTGAAATTTCGCATATGGAGTCGGAATGTGAACAGTTACTCTTTCTGGTCGAGTAGGTGTTACCTGTAAGAAAAATTAATCCATGAATTGCTGAAATGATATCAAAAGAACAGAATCATTTAACAAATATTTCGCGAGTTTTGTTTACAAGGTGGCGACAAAAATTACGGAAAAGAATTCACTGACTTCTTCTGGTTTTCAAGAACATTTTCTAAAATTTTTTTTCTGATATTTAATTGCTCATACAGACTTTCTCATGTTGATGGAAAAACAAGAATTAAAAAAAAAAAAGACCGATGATACATGAGTAATATATTTTTCCCTAATCAACTAGTAAAATGAATAATATAAAAGCAAGAAACCCATTTTATTATGAAATTACAAAACAGTTGACTAATAAAAATTCCTGTACAAAACAAGAAATCCCTGTACATCTTTCCTGAAATTTGAATCTGTAACTTTAGTCATATGATGAAAGTTTCGTCACATAAGAAACGGAAAGTCGCAGTGAAACACTCACCGAAAAAAGGTGGATGTTTATACATAAAAACTAACTGTAGAATATTGACAACATATCTTTGGAAAAAATTAATATATTATGTAATTAATTTCACTTTTCCAAATGCTTTATTTGCTCATCAATATTACGCTTATTTTTCATTGTTTTAATCTCCTTAGCTTGAACTTCGTTTAGAATGATCTTTATTTTTCTGTCTTCACCTTCTATATGTTTCTTTTCCTCTTTCTCACGTCGTTGATTTGTTACTTCTGCAATACAAGTACGAGCATTTCATGCATAATGAATTTTCTTATGAATAATTTCTCAGGGTGAACCGAAGAAGCTACTGAATCGTATACAAATCTAAGTGTTACTAAAGTTTGCTCTTTTAAATTCTCTGCTACACATTTCGGATTGGTTAAAAGTATTCTTTCTAGATTTGAATTCTCATAAGAGAAAATGGAATCTTTTTTTAACAGTATCTTTAAATCATTTCATTATGAAATTTCCAAATTATTTAGTCAAGAGTCATCCAAACACTGACCAGTTCGAAATCCTGACTCATTATTGTTTTATAATTTGAATTTGAACAAAACTCTTTGAACTGCCTCAGAACTCCGTCTGCTCTACTGTCATCTAACCAGTTATTTTTAACTAATTCAACCAAAAGAGATTTCATGCGTTAAGATCCGAACATGACATATGAGGTCAGTTTAATAAGTCATTTGGTTCGCATAATAATAGGCTGTGTTGTCATCTGTATATGTAGTCTGAAATAAATGAATATAAATACACGAATAAATGAATAAATAAATACTTCTTTCTATGAATAAATAAATTTGTAGTCTGAAGTCATTCTGACAATATATATTGGGTGACTCATGTCCTTCCTATGAAAATGTTCAGCTTTGGGCAAATTAATTTAAGCGTGGCAAAACAAGTATTGAAGATACACCATGTCCTGGGAACCCAAAATCAACGATAAAGTCCATGATTGGTTTTACCCGACATACGAGTAGAAATGCGGAAGACACAAACACCTCAACTGAGCGGGTTTACTTCATTTTGCATACTGAAATCCCATAAAAAAAACTGTGCAAGATGGGTGTGCGTTTACTCACTCCAGAACAGAAAGAAACCCGTGTCGTTGAGCAAATATTTGGCTGAGCCATGATTTGAATTGCTTTCCTATCCTTCCTATTCATTATATTTAGCTCCATCAGACCACAATTTATTCCTGAAACTCAAAACTTTCTTAGAGAACGAAAATTTGAGTCAAATGAATGTGTTATACAGACAGTGGACGAGATTTTTGAAACTTTTGAAAAAAAAAGTGGGGCAAGTGCCTTGAATTGTGAGGGGTTTATGTCGAAAAATAAAGTACGTTAAAAAAAACTCAAATTATTTTCTTTCATATCAAACCAAGTTCTATTCTCGTAAGATGAAAAATATATTTTTTTACAATACTTCACGATGCCGTTATCACATCAACCTACAGTCAAACACCCATAACCACTATTGTATCAATGTTATGCTCTGTGTTTGATTGACTGCTTGAGGGAGCATTGTGCGTCGCGAACTGCTGCCACCTCGACAAGTGAACAATGGAACTGCATACTAGCAACAATTGGAACGCGTGTATGGAAAGTTGGGAACCGTGGTGCCAGGATAACATGAAGTTACTTGCTGCTAAGGCTTTTCGCGACAAATAAACCAACTTGGTTGGGAAATGCTAATATATTTCCATATTTCCCGGATATTTCATCATCGGATTACCATTTGTTCCATTCGTTTGACGACCATCTGTAGAGACAACGATTTCGAAGGTAACCTATGCATCGAATGTCTTCTTTGGCTTACGTTTCTTTGAGTTCTACCACCGTGGGATTCAAAGTCTGGTTGAGAGTTAGGGACAGGTATATGCTGATGGAGATATCTATGATTTTCCAGTTACAATCTTGTCCAAAAATTCTCGGCCATCCACCTTGCTTTAGAAGGCGATATTCTGGCAACCATACATAGAGAATTCTAATACTTTGGCCCTAATAAAGATCTCAATTGGTTGTAGGACGTTCACATTTATTTGATTTAATTTCGGTTGTACATAAGAGTGCACGAATTTCCAAAGAACGGTAGTAGCCAGGATTTTTTGAACAGGATTGTACTCTTACTTCATGTTATCGCCTTTCTTATTGTAGAGTCAAAATCCGATAAGACTTTTTGGGTACCTACTAACAAGAAATTACACATTAGGGAATGTTAAAAAGCTAAATTCTTGAATTAAGAATGAAAAATCAAATTAAACATTTAAAATTAAAATAAGCATATAATAAAAATTAAAATTTTAAATTAAATAAAATCCTCGAAAAACAAATAACTTATAATTTTACAGTGAATTCTTTGTGATGAAATTAGCCCTAATAAGCGTGTTTTTCAATATGTTAAAAATGAATGTGTGTACGTAAAAATAGAAATTACAATTGTGTTAGTAGTTACAGGCAATATTGCTTCTATTTGGAATTGGAACATTAATGTATACTAGAGCTTTTCCCTTTTCAGAAACTTCAAGAAATTCATCATAGGTTCTAAAAAGATCTAAAATTATAAAAAAGAAAGCAATGTCTAGCTTTAATGAAAATAATATAATTTAGTTTTTTTTTTTTTTCAAAAAAGAAGAACGATTTATAAGTCTAGACACAAGGAGTGCCTATTTTCAGAATGAGTCTGTAAAAAGTCATAGGGACAACATTTATTCGTGCTTGTGTCCTTCAAAATACTTTTCTGCTGCATTTTGACACTGATTCCAACGTTGTCGCCATTGCTGGAAGCAATCCTGGAACGCCTATTGTAAATTACGTCTGAATTTCCTTGTCGTGTTACCCTGGATGTCCTGGATGTGTCAAATGATTTCTCTTTCAAGATGGATTTCAGTGTAGGGAGGGTTTCACATGGATTCAGATGGATTTCACATGCCGCATTCCTACGTCATCGTGTAAGATTTGACAATGTGAGCCGATGAAAATGTTTAACTCTTCTGCAATTTCACGGACAGTAAGTCAACGATCGGATCTCATAATGTATTGACCTGGACAACTTTCTCTTCATTTCGACCCACTGATGGTGATCATCCTTCACTATTTTTCTAGCTTGAAAATGTGCAAACAAATGAAAGGTTATTTTGCGACTCACTGCAGCATCACCGAATGCTCCTTGCAGTTGCAACATTCTCTTTGCAGCCGTTTTTCCAAGTTCAAAATAAAATTTAACATAGATTCGCCGATCCTTTCCATCACCCATCTCATAGTTCGATACTGAACGTAATCATGTCTCACTCAACCCTACCTGGGCTCAGCGTAGGCGCTAGCTACCACGCCCTGAAGTCATCACGTCGTGTTACCTAGGATTCCGAACTACAATTAATTCTTTGAAAGAACAAAAAGCGTAAAGAGCCGCTCTTCTATGTTAGTTCTCGATGTAGCAAGTATATTACTCAAGAAGGTATATAGTTGGTTCAAGTCGTCTCTCAAGAATCGTAAGCAAATAATTGAAATATGCAATAATAAAACAATATTTCAACTATCTTTACCAGATGGCCTGCGAAAACACGTGAGTTTGATACATTGCTGTTATGGAACTATAATTTCATACCATTGAAAACTGGTCGTGATGAAGAGTGATAGATTAAAGAAGTGATCATTCAGAGAAGTTTCACTATATTTTTGGAATTCAAAATATTTAGATTTGATTGAATGTACCTTTAGTTTTGAAACTTTGGTTGCCGAAGTTCTTAGTATAATTTCTAAATTATTCTTTTTAGTTTACTAGATAAATTGTTTCGGATAATAACATTGATAACATTATTACAAAAGTTTGTAAAGGAAAAAGTTTACACTTACAATTCTATTTGCAAGGGATTTTATAATAATAAAACTTAAAAGCATAAACATAAAAGCACGTTAAGAAGTAAAATCCTATTACTGATTTCTTACCGGCACCATTTGATCAGGATTTGGTGTCACAGTTCTTAATTGGTAGTCTTCCAAGTAATCTTCTGAAGTAATAGAAGAACCTGTGAAAATTGTATTTAATTAATTTTAGATTGAAGAAAATTATCAAAGTAAATTAGCTACGTATGATGATAAGCACATTGACAAAAAATTAGTCAGCCTCTCGTAGAATTACCTTATGCCTCTTGCCTGAATAAACGTTTGAATTCTCTTTGTAAATGAGTCCATGAGTGTTACAGACATATCCCATTGATGTGAATCTACTCGTTCATTAGTACAAATTGTAGTTCCAAGAAAGTATGGGGATTGCTATTTCTGTGTTTCATCTGCTACTTCAAATAACACCACGGATTTTCATCTGGAGGCCAGATCAAATGCGACAGGGTGCTTGAATGTTACTCAGACCATATACAAACTCGTTGAACCCTATGAACATGGAAGCTGGTCGGCTTCAATGGAGATGGCCGGTTTTTGAACTCAACGATTCAGTTAAAGACTGCAGTAATTCTTGGCGGGTTTGGAAAAGGTTTTCCTTGATCAGGGGTTAAAGTTGTTGGCGGTCCCTTTAAGTTAAGATCTTTCCGAGATCACAGTTCTGACGCCGTTTCGCGTTCACATGGTATTCCTTGTAGATGCATTGGACTGTCTACTCTGATATACCAACTAATCGGATAACTTCATTTACTGTGTGACCATGGGCATACCCAAATAAAACAGCCCGTTTTCGCCATTCTGTTACTTATTTGCTTCGACTTATGTCGATAAACTGTTTCTATGCAACTGACTGTCATACTAACATCAGTTAACTACAATGTGATGAGTCACTTAGTTATGTGTTATCAATAAAAAGTTATCAGTAAACATATCTAAATATTACTGCACTAAAATCAGAAATTTCTTAACATGTATTCAAGTGCATACCTGTAAAAAGAGTAATTTTAATGTGACAAACAGTAGCAATTGCATTATTATTAATCTTTCGTTCAACATAAATATCTCCTTGTGCTTGGATGTGCTATTTGCTAAACTAGAAATTAGTAACTAAGATGCGTACACTATTTTATTCATTCTTTACCTTGAGATAGAGATTGCTCCCTTTCTTTCAACTGCTTCTCATTAAGGAGACGGTTCTTTCTGTTTTGGAGATTTTCTATCTTCATTTTTAAATTTCTGAAAGAAAATTGTCTATTAAGTTACGCAATAAGTAGCATTCGTTTCTCCAGTATGTATCATCACTCGAAGTGATCTATATTATAATATGATCTTTATATTATTAATTTTTCATTTTTTCGCATATGATACACTAAAAGCAGCACATAACGTGCGGATACTTTACATTTGAACACCACAGAACAGTAAATAGCAGTACTTACTACTAACAAATTTTACAATTTAATGCATTTCCAAAGTTACTATGCTCGACAAGGGACTTCTTGAGTCTGTTTCCATACGTTAAATTACAATAGATACAGAAATAATTAAGTATATGTGTAGTCTATTTCTGAATAAAAGTAATGGTGTAAAAAAAAATGGTGTAAAAAATAGTATTCAGTTTCTTTAACAGAGTTAACATAATAATGAGAAAGTTTATGGTTAAAGTTTATCATAAGAAGCAATAGCGGTGTATTTGCATTTGCAACTTGTTTATATAAGACATGTTTAGTTTTATAAAAGAGTTGTTTTATTGCTTGTTTTATAATTACCTGATCACCTACACTATTTAGATCATTGTCTACGTGATGTTTCCGAAATATTAGTAAATTGTGAGATAACATAGTGATTGCAGTTTTCTTTATTAAGTATCAATTTGATACTGAAAGAAAACTGCAAACATATATTTAAAATATACCTTCACTATGTTGTATATGTCAAATTAAATCATACAATATTGACTTTACCAACTTATTTGCTAAATATGTCGACCGGACACGATACTAGTGCAACGTCCACAAATGTGGACCACTCTGTGTTGCTGAACGATAGTGATGACCCGAGCATTAACATTTTAAATACTGCCGATGCATCTATTTATCATGATTCCGTGTGTTCCCATTGCAACAAACAGTTACTTAATGCAAGAGGTCTAGCAATCCACAACAGTAAGTGCCATCGAACTAGTACTAAAGACAAACCTACATCGTCCACTCTCACTTCCATTTCCTCATCTTCTTCACATAGTTCTGTCTTGCGCAACTGCATTGATAGTCCCAACGAGATGTCAATCGAAGAATGCAACACGCTCCTCGGAAAACTCAAAGCCATTACTCCTATTCTACGTAGAGTACCTCGAGGAGCTAGACCAGCAATGGCTGAATCCCTCTGTCAAGTTCTACAAAATATTGTATCTTCTAATAGCCTGCAATCGTGGAAGGAGCTCTTCTTCTTCCCCTACGTAACTCTTTGTTCACCAACAAGAACTAACAAAGTGTCCAATATCACTACATGGGTGAAACAAAGAATCACTAGTTGGACTAATTCTCGCTGCGATGCTCTTCTTTATCGCCACCAACGACCCTCCAAACCTCGCCTATCAACAGATGCAATAACCTTCAATACGAAGAGTATAGAGAACAAACTTTCCGACGGCGATGTCCATGGAGCAGTCAGACTCCTCATATCTGATGACACTTTGGCGCTTCCAAATGCTACAGTGCTAGAAGCTTTACGGAATAAACATCCTACACACAGTCACACCTTCACACCTCCTGCACTCATCGAAAACGCTCCAGCTCTCCCTAGTGTTTCTGTCATGGAAGTCCAGAGAGCTCTTCGATCCTTTCCTTCCGGCTCCGCAGGAGGTATAGACAGTTTACGGCCTTCCATCCTCAAGGATCTTCTACTATACCAGAACATTGACTCTAGAGACCGTCTGTTGAACACTATCAGTGATTTTCTTCAAATAATCCTCACCGGAAACGTACCTAAAGAAATCAGGCCAATTTTTTTCGGAGCGTCGCTTATAGCATTGAGGAAGAAATGTGGCGATATACGCCCCATCGCTGTCGGTAACGTTTGGAGACGGTTATCAGCTAAAATAATATGTCAAAGAATTAGGGAACCGTTATCTAGCTTTTTGTCACCACATCAGTTGGGAGTGTGCATTCCACATGGCTCAGAAGTTGCAGCCCATGTAGCCCGACTATATTATTCTCATCCCCACAACCAAGAAAAAATTTTCTTGAAACTTGATTTCCGGAATGCATTCAACGAAATCAACAGAGACTCTATGCTTACTGCCGTAAAAACGCACTTCCCTTATATATACGCTTTCATCCATCAGTGCTATTCAAAGCCTAGTTACCTATTTTTTGGTGAAGACATTATCCTCTCCCAGCGAGGTGTTCAACAAGGCGACCCCCTAGGACCTGCTTTATTTGCGTTGACACTTCAATCTATTGTCAGCAACATCAATACTGAGTTAAACATTTGGTATCTCGACGATGGAACTATAGCTGGAGACAAGGAAGATGTCCTGGAAGCTTTGACAAAGGTTCATAATCAATCTCGCGAGATTGGATTAAATCTCAATTTCAGTAAGTGTGAAGTTGGTTTCCTGGGAGTCTCAAACGAACAGGCTAACGCCCTGCATACCCTCCTCAACGAAGTCGCACCTGGAATTCAACTTATATCACCAGACAGAGCCTTCCTTTTAGGTGCAGCACTAAACACTGACACTCGACGCATCATGTTACTGGACAAAATATCCAAATTAGATTTCTTTTTCACTCGCCTATCTAAGATTTCTGCACACTCAGCTGTCTATCTCTTGCGGGCCTCATTAGCAATACCTAGACTGTTATATTTCCTTCGTAGTTCTCCATCCTGGCGCGAGACAGATCTTCTAAATGAATACGATAATACCATCCAACTTGGCCTAGAATCTCTTCTCAACTGCTCTCTTACGGATAGGTCATGGCTACAGGCATCTCTCCCAGTGGATCACGGAGGTTTAGGTATTCGTCGAGCCCTTGATTTGGCCACTCCAGCTTTCCTTTCTTCCATTCATAGCTCTATGCCATTGATCTCTTCTCTTCTTCGCCAGGATATTCATCAAGATTCTGAAGCTGAGATTATTGATTGTATCTCCCAGTGGACATCGTGCGGCGGACTTGCTCTACCTGAGCTTGATAAGAGAAGTTTACAATCTTCATGGGACGCTTCTCTTATAAACTCCAGATTTTCTTCTCTTCTTCAGTCCTCCACCAATCCTGAGGATAAGGCACGTCTTCTAGCTACTTCATCCCCTGAAGCAGGGGCCTGGGTACAGGCTATTCCATCTCCATCCCTAGGGCTGCATCTTCCCGACGAAAGTTTTAGAATCGCTTGTGCGTTACGTTTGGGAGCAGATGTCTGCGAACAACACCGGTGCCTTGCTTGCGGAAGTTTAGTGGATAAGAAAGGTATACATGGCCTATCATGTCTCCACAGTGCTGGCAGATACTCTCGCCACTCCGATGTTAATGACCTCATCATGAGAGCCCTCATCTCTTCTGGAACGCCTTCCGTGAGAGAGCCAATGGGGTGTAGTCGTTCTGACGGCAAGAGACCTGATGGAATGTCATTGGTGCCATGGAAACGAGGGAAGGCTTTAATATGGGATTTCACTTGTGCCGATACTCTAGCCCCCTCTAATCTTCCTACTTCTTCCACAAAAGCTGGGATGGTCGCAACTCGTAGAGAATCTGAAAAGAGACGAAAATATAAGAACCTCTTGGACAAATACCACTTCGTCACCATCGCCATCGAAACTTGTGGGTCCTGGGGTCATGAAGGACTAAACTTTATTAAAGAAGTTGGACGCCGAATAACTCTCAACACAGGCGACACTCGAGCTTCAGTCTTTCTTATACAGAGATTAAGTATGGCTGTGCAAAGAGGGAACGTAGCAGCGATGCTAGGAACGCTTCCACCGGGAAAGGCACTGGAAGAAATCTTCCTTCTGTAACCACCCTTCTCACACCAAACTCACGGAATTTCTGCTGATTATGTTGCATATTATATAAGAAATTACGGACAACCATTCTTTTACTGTATGGTTAATTTACCTATCTGTCTGTAGTCTAAATAACAATATTATTACTATAGGTGCAGCATATAAAAACTCGTCAATTGTATGGAATTTAAGTGTTATAATATGCAGTATTTTAATCCGAGAAAACAAAATAATTATGTGTCAAATTTTTGTGTACATAAGTTCGATTTTTAAAGTTTCAATGTTCTGTTATTCTTCGACTTAACTAATTATGTAATTAATTCATAAAATATTCAAAAATAAAAAAAAAAAAAAAAAAAAAAAAAAAAATATTGACTGATTATATTAAATCATACAATATTACTACAAATACAATATTGACTGAAGAAAATACGTCTACAAAAGATAAAAAGCCATATGTTTGGCGAGATGGTATGTCAAAGTATAATTATCTCTCATAATGTTTAATATAAAGTATATTTCAGGTAGCTTCTAGGTTCTTGTTAGCAATAAACATGTATTGGGTATTGTTCATCCATCCATAGATTATGAATCTTAATCAAAGTGGAACAGCTAGGATGAGAGTAAATGTTAATTGTCTAGAACTAGTACATATATTAAGAAATCCTATGAAGTTGTTAATTAGAATGAAGAAGATAAAAAGTTCATTTGATTAAAGGGCGTAACCTAAGGTGATAGGGGTTCAACATTCATGACAAATATTGAATAACTTATGGGTTTTTATCATTATACTTTTATTGAAATGTATATATTAAGGAACGAATGGGGTTTAAATATTTTCCATAAATCCTTCTCCCCGTGAGAAGAACCTGCATTTTAGCTAGTCTAAATATATAAACAAGACTAGTTTCTCCTTATAGCACTACATTCATTTACACAAAAAATATTTTGTTCGCTTATTCTTATCGTATATACACACACGTTCTTTTTATTCACTCCCAAAAATTTTTTATGACATCTGCAGGCATTCCAGGCATTCGCATGAACCAATCCAGCCATTTCTTAGTCCGTTAAATAACTTTTGAACTTACATCATGATTTTCAATTATAACTGGAGTAATTTGATTTAATTCGATAAGAAATTAAAAATATATATATACTTGACAAACATATCCTGTTGCTACTGTTCTCGGAACATGTAACTAGGAAAAGGTTACCATGGAAGATGAGCACTCGGGGCGAGATTATGACTGCGTCCCAGTACATATGAGTATAGACCAGCCGCGAAGCGTCACCATGGTTGGCGCGAAACGTAATAAAATTTTCAAAAATAAACCATCTTTTCCTTGATTTTGAGCACTTTTTATTACTTTTCCCTTCCATTTTATACATATCTTTTCTTTTTGCACACGAAGTTTGGCACCCCCTTACTTCGGCGCAAGGGGCCGTCGCCTTGCTCATCCCCCTCGGCACGGCACTGATGTATATATATATATATATATATATATATATATATATATATATATATATATATATATATATGTACAATATAGATATCCCATCATAGATGCCTCTTTTTAAAATTTAATTTGAGAAGACGTATACATTTGTTGTCTCATCTTCTCACATACCCGATTTAAAAATAAATAAATTACCAATCAAACACTACTTAGTACTAAAAGCGTTGCGTGTACCAAAGGGTGTTTGTTCGGTTACGAACATTTTGTTAACTGAAGTACCAACATTAAATTTGGATACAAGTAACTTAAGCAAGATATAGTACAATAATAATAATAATAATAATAATAATAATAATAATAATAATAATAATAATAATAATAATAATAATAATAATAATAATAATAATAATATAATTTTTAAAAATTTAAAAAAAATGCAAGTTCAGTTTTTGATCTAACAACACTGACATCAATTAAGGTGATGGTGCAGAACGTACGAATCCGATAGCGAATATAGAAGTTTCCACATTTGAAAAGATTAGTTTTCTAAGATCAGTTTTCTATCATTTCTTATACAGAGGCAAACATCCATTTTTTCAGTCTTTCTATAAAATTAAAAATATTGAAAGTCGTAGCTAACACAGAAAATTGAGTTAAGATTCATAAAAAATGAGCTTACATTAAGTATATATTTTTTTTCATTATATTTTAAGCACCTTATCTGTACAATGAATACGAATTGGAATTGGTTGCATTGTAAAATAGGTATTTCTATAATAAATGTTAAATAATTATTTACAAAAAATTGGTTACTTATCGATATATCCTCCCGTTGGAAAACTAAATATTCTCCAAACGTATCCGGACAAGCTAGTTTCATCTTCAGTGGTAAGGTAACAAGGATAAAAATGGATAAGAGACATATGATATGGGAAAAGGAATACATACCACCAAATAAATATAACGTAAGATATTTGTATAAAGAAATTTGGAGACTACTTAGTCTTCCCATGGGGAATATATTGGTAAGTAACCAATTTCTTGTTAATTTGAATCATTCTCTTATGCGCCTACATAATTTTGATAAATAATTATGTTCGATCTTACTTTATCAATTTTTCAGATTATAAACATGATAATAAAATAATTTGTTGTAAATAACTTTACGTTTCTAGAAAATATTAGTAGTATTCCTTAATTTTGTTGTTATGAATGTCAAAGAGTGTGTCCTATTTCCAATTTTTAAATATGTCTCTCTAGAGCTGTATAAGATTTATCAACAACATAAAGTTTGAAAAAGAATACTCATATTCAAATTGTAGTCAAAAAATAATATTCTACCGAAGCGATAGACAAATAACAGAAGATAAACCAATCTAAGCAAATGATATATTGGTACGATTGTCTCACTATTAGTAAGTGTAAGCTGAATTTATGTATTATTTTCCTCAAACATCATAAAGAAAAAATAAAAACTGAATTTTAAACTGATATAAATTTATTTCTGTAACATTATTTAAGGAAAAATAATACAATACATCGAACTCATACAGCATCAAAAACCCATGCAACAACTTTTAATTAATTTAACCTTGTAGATCTGGTCTTTATACCTACAAAACAACATATTACGTCTTTTACTCAATTTACCAATTCAAGAAATTATAATAATAATAAAGTCATACTTCTTACAGAGATCCGAGTATTCCAGATTAATATGAATTATTGAATTAAAAGTTTTGCGAATATTTAAGTCTTATTAAGATTAAGATAGTATATTAAGATCCATTTTTTTTTATCGTTTCTGAAAATCATTAAACGAAAATAAGCAGCTCAAATTCATCATGATATGGAAACAATGTACTGTAAAACAGTACAAAACAAAGGTACTATATGTTCAACCATGTACTTTTAAGCGTAAGAAATTATAGATATATACCCCCCATATATGGTAACCATATATGGAATATATGGTAACTTCCCCCATATCCAGTTACATATTTGGTAAAGATTTTTTCTTGCCAATACAATTCTTATTGTTCGAGATACCACTGTTAAATACTTCTTAAATAATTTTTATTTACTACAATACATTACACGAAAAATTATCACAGCAAAGAAAACTTACTTTATATTCTTATCATCTTGAGACTTTGCTATTTCCAGTCTTTTCATGTGATTCATAACAGTAGCAAAATTAACAATAAATACTTGACGGTTTCTTTCTGAAAATAAAAAGAAAAGGAAAGAACCATGAAACATTTATATATTGAACAAAAAACGAACAAAAAAAATTTGCCTTAAACCATACAATTTTAAAAATGTTTTAAACTCAAAACACTTTTTACTTATATCTAAGGTAAAGTTAATTATATTCAGTCCTTTTTTCATATATACGTAGAAACAATACACTTAAATCTAGGAGAGATCAAGGAGGATGTTTGCTACTCACACTAGGGTGGATGAGGGGGGGGGGGGTAAAAATATTTTACATCGACTTGTAATATCTACCAAAAATTACCTTTGGTAATAGTTAATGTGCAAAATTTGACACTAATATCGTGAGGGGGCGCTGCTGTCGTAATGTTTTCTTATTATTTTTCATCTTAATTGTATAGTTATGTTTTGTAAACAGTGTTTTCAATTAATTCTATTCCTTGTATTTTACGGGTAAGAGACATTTATGTATTAAAAATATATTAAATATTTCCAGCCAAAATTTGCGCAATATACGTTAGCATTTTGAGGGGGTACTGCATCTTTTTGAAAAAAAAACTATGAAATTCAAAACGGTTTTATTTCAAGTGAACGCTTAACATGAATAAATCTAACATAAAAATGTGAAACTGCTAACATTTTACATAAAATAAATGAAATTACACAAAAATTAATTTAAAAATTCTGATATTATACTTACAAATGTACATGCATAGAATTTAAACATTATATAAATTTAAAATATTACAGTTGTAGCTTTAATACAGATGGTTTGTAGTCCTTTTTGGTTTCAAAGGAGGGTAGTGTCTTGCGTGCGAACCATCTCTTGCTTCTCGTCCATGTGATGCCTTCGTCATCAATATAACGCTGCGCTCCACGGATCGTGTAGATATTTCAGACAATCTTGAACTTTGAGGAAGCGTGGTGCGACGCATTTGTGTAACGTCGAATGTTTTTAGTTTATCAAAGTTTTAGTTAGATCAATACAGGTGACCAAAGCAGTGTTTCTGACATTATGAGCAACAGGACTATGAAGAAGGATAATTCCTATATTGGATTGAAAGTAAAAACAAGGGAAACGCACCCCAAAATTTATCTGATTCGGTGTTACCAACTTACGAAGAAGTGTTCAAATATTATCTGTTTCTTTTGCATAAAAAAAAAAAAAAAAAAAAAACGTTTGATACTTGCAAACAGCCCACCGTCCCTCATATTTCAGATGATGTAGCCATGAAGTTGGAAGAGATATGCATCCATCCTTCATTCCTAGAGTTTCTCACAAACGAATTCTTCAACTGATTCGAAGTTATCATGACAAATATAAAAACCTGAAGAGAACGATTAACAAGCAAGGTGCTAAATCCGATACTTTTAATAACAAGCTACAGTTATTTTTAGCCAAAGCTCGTGAACAATTTTTCAATATCACTGGTAATGCGATTTAAGTATATGTAATTGTGACCAATCTCACAAAGTCCCTGAAGAAGAGCAACTTTTCCTTTCATCGTGGAGAGAGAAAAAGGTTTATTGGAAATGTTAATGTTGAAACCACGAGGAAGCTAAAACGGAAGGAAGAACGAAAAGAAAAGGAAGAATTAAGGGCGAAGAGGAAAGTCAAAATTAATGCCGATAAAGAAGGTAGTGAGGAAACAGCGATAACGAAATTTAACGGAAGATACTGGCGAAACTGATCCAGAATTTAGTTGTATCAGATTAAACCAAGCACTTCGCAAACAAGGGCAGTCTAATTAACTTTTCAAAGATGTGTGATCGCTACGGTGTGTCAAACAGAGCAACGGCGGCCTTAGCATAAGCAGTATTGTAAGATGTCGGCTTCATTTTCTCTGGAACAATATCAAATATCGTTGATCCAAACGAAGTAACGCTACAAAACTAGAGAGCATCTGGAAATTCAGCAACACCATGACCCAAAATATGAAGCTATACGAGATATGAAGCTATTCCGTCCTCTATTTTGGTGGACGGAAAGATAGCCCATTGTTCCTGGAACAATCGATGACTGATGGTTATCATCAGAAAATAATAACTGAAGAGCACATTTCACTGTTTATGCTATCTGATAATACATATTTTGGACATATTTCGCCAAAACGATCGAACTCGGAAGGAATTGCAAACGGCATACTTGAATTCTTTGTCACACATACAATCCATACAAGTGAGCTATACGCTATCGGATGGGACGGTACTTCAGTAAATCAATAGTGTAATTTTGCGTCTTGAAACTTTCCTCAATAAACCATTACAACGGTTAATATCTCAACTTCATGGAAGCGAATTGGCACTTCCCTATTTAATGAAGTACTCAGATGGACTAACATCTGGTTCTGGAGGGTTCAGCGATCCTATTGGCAAAAAATTAACAGGGTGCAAGTCACTGCCAGTAGTAAATTACGTGGTCGTTGATTGTAGTATCAAATGCTAGTATTTAATGTAGCAAATCATTTGCCGAACTTTATCACCTATAGAGTCATCAAAATAACATATGTAAGTTACCAAGTATACATTTAAACAGTTCTCTTTACCTAAAATTCATTGAAACCTTAATACTTTTAATGAAAAAAGAAAGTTCTACCTCGCTCACGTAACTTTCTCTCATAAGTTCGGCGCAGATTTTCAATTAGCTGTAATTTGTCATCATGATTTTGTTTGATTTTTTCAACTTCAGCTCGCAAGTCACGACGCTCTATTGCAAGAGGGAAACGAAGATAAATTTCCTGTAAATGACAGAGGGAACATAGATTAGTAAATTACTATCAATAACATTTATATACGAATGCCAACTATATAATTCTCTTTCGTATTCTACAGAAGTAACTACATGCGTTTGAGCAAAATATCTAATATCTAATATCTACGCCTTATAAATACTACACTAAAACTGACTTTGTTAGAAGACACAAAAACGGACATTATCGACAAAACGTATATTTTTGTCCTTCCCTCCTTGTATACGATCCTTCCCTCAACATCAACCCCCCCCCCCTAGTGAGAAACAAAATTTCTGACCTAAAATTAAAAAAAAAAAAAATGTAAGTGGCCATATATCTTGTGAACTGTTATTAAGTCAGATCAATTTTCGCGTACCCGCTAGAACAACACGGTCTAGTTATCTCTTTTACACTCGAGCGGCGAGAGGAAATATTGTCCAAAGGTCCCTTCTAAACCGAATTGTCAGTACTTACAATCAGTTACCAGAAACTGTAGACGTTTTCTCAAATAAGTATACTTTCAGGTCATCTATAAATAAGCTACTTTTGTAATGTTTCTGTTGTGCTGTACTATCTTGAGCTCAAATTGTTATTCAATTATTATGTTTTCAAAATGATAAAATGTTTCAGTGTAAAATGGCCTAGTGCTGTATCTGAAACCTATTATAAATAAATAAATAAATTTTACTGTAACTCAAGCTCAACTATGTTTAATTCATAATAAAAATTCAAAGAAAGAATATCCTTAGGAAGTCTTAAAATTATGCTATATTTGTACAGCATGGCAAAATTAGTTTGTTTAATGAATATTACTTGCAACACACAATTAAATATTGCGCTCCCAGTTCGATTAAACCTACTTTAATAACCACCAAAACTTACTACGATAATTATTTGCATAAATTAAACTATTTTTGTTGCTTTTAAACTTTGTATTTCCTTAATACTTATCATTCATTTCGCAGAAATTAAAAATACACTTCCATCAACTATGGCTTCCTCACTTATTATATCTTTAACAGCATAAAGAAAACAAATTTAAACAAGTCTGACCACAACATTTGTCATCATAAGGTACCGGACTATTATCCTGGTTGCCCTAAAACTAAATATGCATAAACGTTATCGTTGCTTACTTGGTCCTAACTTAGATTTTATTGTATTTTCTCACTTAAAAAAATAGTAAGACTATTCATGGCTTTGGATTGATTATTTTAACAAAAGAGACACTGACCAAAGCTTAAAACCCACTTTATTTTAAATTATAATTTGTAACTGTTCGGATATCTAGCATATCCCTCTTCAGACACTATTGAAAATAAATGAAAATACAGAAATGAAAAATAAATGAATGAATGAAATGATGAAAATAAATGAAAATTATTTATTTTCGATAGTGTCTGAAGAAAGATATGCTAGATATCCGAACAGTTACAAATTATAATTTAAAATAAAGTGGGTTTTAAGCTTTGGTCAGTATCTCTTTTGTTAAAAAAAAATGTATGAAAACTCCCTAAATTTTCATAAAATATTGTATTGTAAAAATGAGTTTTAAAATAAAAGGGTTCTCATATTGCTTAAATATTTCCCCATTATTTAATCACTCGTTTTGAATTGAAATAGTTCAGACTCATGTTGAAAATAAAATTTATCACGCTGCAAATTTTCTTTAAGAAATGTCCATATTTGAGAAATAAAAGATAATCATTTGCTATGGTATAACTATATATGATTTCACACAATGTATGAATTTCTAACCCAAATGACAAAATACATATTTTGTTATTTATTTATCCACTAGCAGCGTTCACCCCGCTTCGCTGCGGTCACCCCGGAACGCAATAAACTTTGTTACTTAGATAATTTTTACTTTTTCGCTTTCAAGTGATATGATAAAAACCATAGAAGATTGCAGTAAATCTTAACATTATATCGCCTGTCATTTATGTTAACCCGCCCCGCTTCTCTGCGGTCATCCCGGTGCTGGCATATTGTAAAAGTGTCTGTAAAAATAAGCAAATCAATTAAAAAATTTTAAACAGAAGATTCAAGCTATTTTCCGCTGTATATCGCCTGTCATTTATGTTAACCCGCCGAGTGACACGGTCATGCGGGTTGCATATAAATACGTTTATTTTTACCTATGATGAACTAATAACAAAGGATTTGTACGTTATGGACACCTGAATGGTCAATTATCTCAAGACACTGGTAATTAAAAATTAAAGTGATATGATAAAAACCATCTAGGGTCCAAATCCTAATAACCCCCCAAAAATGAAAGAAATTGGTTCAGCCGTATTAGCGTGATGAGCGGACAAAAAATTGTACGTTCTCTTTTATATATATAGATTTTCTCTCCTTTCTTTCTATGTACGTGCATACAATAAATCAAAGATTAGCATTAATATCAGTATTTTAACAATGTAGTGAACGTCCAACTTGTTTGTATTGCCCTTTGGTTGAGTCTAATTTACATTTTTGAATCTTCAAAACAACGTAGTAAACACAAAGACATGAAAAAAAAATATTAAAAGAACTATTTAGATTACAGAAAAAATAATGGTTAGTCGAAAGTTTAAATCTGAAATTCAAATTCTGAAAATGTTCCCTATTAATTTCAAATTTTAAAATTCTAAATGGATTCTATATGTTCATGTGCTCTTACTGTAATATTAATTTGATTCTTAACATGTATAAATAAACAAAACAACATTTTTAAGTGAAAAATGGATCGAACATTTTTTTCTAGGTGAAAAATATTCTACTATAAAACAACTAAATGAGATCACTAGATTAAACTCACAATATTTATAATTAATTTCAATATTGCTTAAAGTTCAAATGGTTGGAGAAATGTCAAATTCTTGTCATAAATAAATAATCTGCATACATACAAGATTTAAATAGTGCACATATTCCAGTATAATTTGTCCTGTGAATGATTTTAGTAATGATTGGTATATTCATTGTAGTTTACCGTAATTGAAAGAAAATTAAATTCTTGTAACATAAAGAGAATGAGGTTATTTTACAGACAAACAGAACTGAGCTTGATACTATAATTTAATCAACCACCTGAAACAGTGTCATCAGTGGCGGATCTAGTCCGGGGCCGGGGGGCCTAGCCTCCCCCCTCGTTTTTGAGTAATTAATGTAATTTAAGGTATTGTAAATATTTTTCAAAGTTTATAGTAAACTTGTGGCACACATATCACAGTCTGGGTTCCAGCTGGCTTCCCCAGTTATTACCTTCTAGATCCGCCTCTGAGTATCGTTATGTCTAGTATATTTACCTTATAATTTTCCCATATTTTTTCATATTTCAATACAGTGGACGTGTAGTATTCTAAACGCTCAGCTGTTTTCATTTTCTCAGCTTCTAACTTCTTCTGTACTTCCATTTTTAACTGTTCTGCCATTTTTGTAGAACTCTTTGCACTGAAATAAAAATATAATGTTACATATCTTTCAATGTTAAGAAACATAATGATTCTAATAAGATGGGATCAACCATCTCAGGCTTAACTAAGCATTTATTTCAGCATAAACCCAATATAAATTACATACATCAATCCCCATCAATCCCCAACGGCTGAATTATGACTACCCCTCAGAATAGATGGTTAGTTAATTTCGAGTTTAGGTCCTGTTCAGCACCGAGACTATGACGTGGACCTACAGTTTAATGTGGGATCCAAAACTCATGAGCTCCTACCAGGAGTCGACCCCCGGTCTTCCGTTCCTACGAACCCTACGGGTCTACCGCAACGAAGACTTCTCCCTTTTTTAGTGGACTTAACATTTTTAAGTGTTTGGTTAGGGAACACGCACAACACCAATGACAGAAAAGCTACTTGTCGTCGTTTTTAGAGTTACCTGATGGTTATAATACAATTATTTTATTAAAAGAAACTTGTAGCAATGCCAGTAAATAATTTTAAAAAGTTATTATAATATGGAGTCAAAGTACAGCCATATTAGCTCAGTTGTTGGAATTAATGTCCAGATTTTGTTTGGAATGCCACGTTAACGATGATTATAACACGATTTGTTTTTGGCAACTCTTCGCTTGTTATGTACACAGACAGCAAGTGCCGTCTATCGGCAGGCTACACAACTTCGTGGTTGCTTACTTTGGCCACGCTCTTCGAGCGTCGTCGCAACGTAGGGCTCCGTCCAGAATATTCGTGCACCTCCCGCTCGCCTCGTTGGCTTCAGAACCTACACCGACGTTTCTAGAATATTCTCGCTCGAAGTTCGGCGATGGTATAAATATTGCGTACTTCGGCCAACCAATCCAACAGGCCAGTTTATTGCAGCTTAAGCTTTAACGGTTTTAGTTCGTTACTGTTTCTGTTAAGACAGAGAGTTTGTACATTGTACCTAAAGTTACAGTCTTCTTAGTGAGATACGATTCAGAGACATTTTGTATACTTTGGTTTCCAAGTTCGGAAGCAATGTAAAGCAAGATGAAGAAAAAGCCTCATAGCAGACCAACGCAGGAAAGTGTGAAACGAGGCTTATTTAGCACTCCAAGTGAAATGAGTGAAGTGCAGTTAGCCACGTACGCTGACGTTATGCGACATTATCATTTGTTTCGAAGTGGTTTAAGTGGTGTCGAAAGTGTAACTAAATTACCAGTGACTGACATTTGTAAACTAGCTGGACAAAGAGTTGTACATATTTGGCGTAAAGCAAGCATTCCTGTGGTTTCAGTAGAGAGTTTTTGACATGCTGAAAATATTTTATAATAAGTGTCGCACCAAGGAAAAACATTTCAGTCGACAAGGACAAGAAGCAACACTTCGTGGTTTTGTTGCACACGCGGAAAAGTCTCTTTTTGATATTGCGTCTTGCAAATGTAAAACCGCCGAAGATTGCAACTATGAGAGGACACGCAAGATTCCAAAACGGGAATTCAAGTTTCTTTTGGACCAGAGAACATCACGGAAAATGAGCATTGGTAACATTGAGTCCGAACAAGCAAATCTCTGTCAAAGATGTTTTCCAGTAAAATGAGCAGATTTAAGGGACAGACAACCAAGAAAGATGCTGGAAGTGTTGGAGCAAGTCCATCAACTAGTGAGATTAGGCATAGGCACAGGTCAAAGATACTGGCATCGTCAGGGGAATCCAGCGAAGCTGTTTAATCGGGAAGCACGTCGGGATCTGACTTCGAAGCGCGACCAAGAAGGAAACAGCCTAAAGCGCATCTGTCTTCAAAATACAACGGAAGCAGCGTTTTGAACTGGAGCTTCAGACAGACAGGTTGCTTTGGTCGCTTCTGCCGTACTTCAGGACGCGAGACTCATAACGCCAGAGGACAAAAATCTTGTTGTTGACAGATCTAAGGTACGAAGAGACAAGGATAAACTGGGTGAGAAGATCCAGAAAGAAAAGGCTCACCTAGGCCTAGCGATTACAAGTATCTACTTCGACGGAAAAAAAATGATGCAATTCTTGTGCAAGAAAAAATTCACGGCAAACTACGAAGACGAGAGGTTACAGAAAAGCATATCACAGTTCTATCGGAGCCCGGTTCAGAATACTTGGGTCATGCCACACCTAAGTCAGGCACTGGCAAGGATATTGCCTACTCTATATTGGAGCTTTTAGAGAAGAACCAGTACGACATGTCAAGTCTTGATGCAGTCGGTAGCAATGGTGAAGCCACGAACACAGGATGGGATAACGGCATGATAAGTCAGATACAAAGATCCCTAGGAAAGGAACTGCAGCGTCTCATTTGCCTTCTTCATACCAACGAGTTGCCATTTCGACACCTGGTTACCAAATTGGATGGTGGGACGACCGGACCCAACGCTTTTTCCGGCCCCATCGGAAAGAAATTAAAGGATTGTGAACGTTCACCGATCGTCCCCTTTACACCCATTCCCGTTGAATTGGTGTCTGAAATGGAAAAACCAGACGGTTTAAGCAGCAACCAGAATAATCTCTTTGAAATTTGTAATGCTATTCCTACAGGAATGTGTACTACCGATCTAGCAAACAGAAAACCAGGACCATTATCTCATTCACGATGGCTTACATTGGCCTGTAGGATGCTTCGCCACTACATCAGTACTGATAAACCTAGTTCAAGTTTGTGTCTACTTTGCCAGTACATTGTTAAAGTATACGCTCCCGTCTGGTTTTCAATACGGCGAAATCCTTCGTGCGAGATGGGCGCCATGCATCTGTTTAGCATAGTTAAGCTATCACGTTTTCTGCCAGAAAATCTACAACACATAGTTCATTCTGTTCTACAAACAAACGGATACTACGCTCATCATGAAAACCTGCTGATAGCGATGACAGCAGATGAAAATCCGCATATTTGAACGTTAGGCTGGAGAAGGATAAAAAAGTGCCGCAGCCAGAAGACTCCGAGATCAAGCCGCCCACGTGACTTCATTGTTCCGAAATTAAACTTTACAGCTGAAAATTACTATGACATGACTAATTGGCCTAAATGTCTAACAGAGCCGCCAATCACATGAAACATAAGGGATCAGCAGCTTGAAGAAAACATCCGAACTTCAGCTACTCTAACAACACCATTTCCTTGCCATAGTCAAGCTGTGGAACACACAGTGAAACTGGTGTCCGAGGCAGCGTCGAAAAAATGGGCCAGAACGCAAGAGATATCTACATTAGAGCTAAACTTAAGTCTAGAACAAGAATACCCCGCTTCGAGACCAAGAAGAACTACGTGACCTAAGGTGAAATGTCAACGTATGCCTATTGGGTGGGTGGGTGGGCGGAACTCGATGTGCAACCACCTCCCCGTGGTGAGTTCTGGGTTATTTTGCGTACAGAGCAAAATACGCGAAGAGTTGCACAAAGAAAATCGTGTTATATCAAGGACTATGCATTCCAAACAAAATCTGGACATTAATTCCAACAACTGAATTAATATGGGTGTACTTTGACTCATAATTTTTTTAAAATTATTCACTGGCATTGCTACATTTTTTTTTTTTTAATAAAATAATTGTATTATAGCCATCAGGTAACTCTAACAAGTAGCTTTTCTGTCATTGGTATTGTGCGTGTTGCCTAACCAGACACTTAAAAAACTTTAAGTCCGTTGGGGCAGGGTAACGGATTGTCCAAAGAAATTTAAAAAAAATCAGTAAGGTCGGTGCCACTAATGGCACCTTTTCCGCACTAGCCGTCATCGAATTTCCAACAAAAGTGCAAAACGCTCCACGCTAGTACACGCTCGCATGTATGGACTATTCCGGGACATGCTTCGAGCGTTATTTGCTCTCAACCTGGGTTCAGTAAGGCAACTAACATACGAACTGGACGGTAGAAGACTTGATGGCCAGATGAGTCACGATTTTAAAATCCATTCTGTGATATGGATGTGCGTGTTTGACAGAAACCCCATGAGATTAGATGAATGGTGTCAACAGTATAGACTAACGGCGCCACGCTCATGGTATGGGGCATGTTATATGGCTGAAACCAATTGACCTGGCACTTGTGAACTAGTCATTTCCAATTAAATGCTCTGCGATGTCACAGTTAGCCGCTCCTTTTCTTAGTAAACCATACGGAAAGGGAAAGAAGCACGCAGGAAGCCTAATATTAATATTAATATTATTATTATTATTATTATTATTATTATTATTATTATTAATAATAATAATAATAATAATAATAATAATAATAATAATAATAATAATAATAATAATAATAATAATAATAATAATTATTATTATTATTATTATTATTATTATTATTATTATTAAAGAAATGAAAAGAAACAAGAATTATCGTACAGTATATTAAATCTTTATTTGAACCATGACAATAGATCTTAATAGAGACAAAAGAAATTTAAATAAAGAATGGGATATAATTTGACACATTTTAAAAATATTACTGGTTTTATATATTTATTTTTATTCTTATATTTTACTCAATTTATACTAGTAGTGAACGAAACAAAACTATTTGCCTCAGAATTGCGTTTAATATAATACGAGTTATTTTAAAACCGATATTTTGAAGTCTATTACTATACAAAAGTTTAGTGAATATGTCAATAAGCTTACACATTATTGCAAGTCGATACCTGGCAACAGTAAACTGTAACGGACAGTAGACACATTCTAGTAGTGGAGATGAACAAACAATTAAATTGTTTATTAACATTTTTTTTTTTTTTTGTAAATGTTAACTTTAAAAAAAGGAACAAAATACAAGACGTAGGAAAGTCGTATTTATGTGGTATAAGAAGCTGTAAGCTCCGACGATGTCCGCAGAATATTAAGCGGACGAAATATCTGCTAGGATTAACGCAATTCTGAGGCAAATAATTCATATATAAGTACAACGTGATTTCCGTCTTCTATATAACAAAAGATTATGAACTTACTATATAGGAACATTTTTCCTTTCATATGAATTTACCTAACACTCAAAATTTTATATAGAATTTACCTTCCATAATACCTAAAAGTTCTAAATGTGCTAGGAAGGTGGAAAAATTAATCACCGAAATTATAACAACAAAATATTGATGTAGAACACAATAAAGCTGAGATAATATTGTCTTAAATGTATGCTTTTTGTATTTCAATAAGGTTTACGACTCTTTTGTTCTCTAATATATTATGAAGAATCAAAAAACGTGAAAAATATTACACATAACAATAGATTAGAATAGAAAAAAAAAAAAAAAACTCTCCTTAATTGGTCAAATATCTTGATTATTCATTGAAATAATAAGTAAACATCATTGTCCTATACTAGATAGGAAACTCAACCAAATGCGTTAGGAGAACTTCAAGTTTGTTTCCAACATTGAAGAACCTTTAATATTTGATATTTAATTTGTAATAACATCCATGGTTAGATTTCCGGTGACTACTCAAGATTTTTCAGCGTTGATTTAATAATGCGATATTTTAAGCTGTTGTTTGAGTAGCCTTGAACCCAATTCAATTCAATTCAATTTACTGCCTCCTTGGCTCATATACATGATATTAGATTTGACAATTAGCAAGCATAATTACGTGTACAAATAGGCGGCTACTTCAACAAATAAATTAACCCCTCAGGCCGGCATTAACATCTCTATTTCCCTACTCTACTGGCGATATTTAAATAATGCCCTGCTAATAAGACTTTAGCTTAAATTTAAAGCACAAAGAGATCTCCATCGATGGCAGAGGAATGCTGAATTTTTTATTACTTTGCTTTTCGCGAGTGTGCGTTCAGGACCTTCGTTCATAGGGGGCATTTAAATGGTGAGTGCGTACTCGGACTCCTGGCTTGAAAGGTTAACAGATTGTGAGTGAAAAAAAATCTATAGCTATGGAAGTGGACGTGTAGACCATATATCATCTAGTTGAATGTGTCCAACTTCGCTTGCCATGAGCTGCAGGGACACCCAGTTTCACATTGTTCCATGGAATTTGGCTACCGAAAAGCCAGTTACTTTATATATTAAAATAATACAAAAAATACGAATTTAGTGTGGATTATACGAATTTTATACGAAATACGAATTTTATCTACGAATTTAGTGTGGATTATTAGATTCTTTCTTAAAACTCAACTTCTATGCAGCAGAATAGGCGGAGTGCGTAGTCATAGGTTGGATTCTCGGCGAAGACAGACTATGATTTAGCACCTGGCCCAATTGGGCAACTATTTTACTTAAGAAGTGACTATGAGCAAAAGTGGCTAAAAATAATAACAATAAAGTTCCATCGCACATGAAGCTGATTAAAGAGCATAAAAGCTATTAATACGCATTAGAATTAACAAACGTTTCCAGAAGTATTCCGGATGAACAACTCTGTTATACACGCTGTAATAGAAGAAATATAATTTGAAATAATAATAATAATAATAATAATAATAATAATAATAATAATAATAATAATAAGAAGAAGAAGAAGAAGAAGAAGAAGAAGAAGAAAGCAGGTGATTTTAGGTTTCTACATTGGTTATTGCTGGTGCAGATAAGAGTTATTGAAGATTCACAGTTTGAAATTAAAAAAAAAAAAAAAAAAAAATACTAAGAAAATATTTCTGTACGTAGCTATTATTTAATAGGAAATTTTAAGTAATTCTGCTAAGCTGGAAAAGCATGTAACGATACACATTTTTAATCACGACAGTAGCTTTACAAACGCTTTTCAGTAGTGAACGTAATTCTACAAAACTAGTTCACATTACACAGCCGTTACTAACGAAGTTCTAGTGAAAAAGTAATAGCAATAGCAAATCGTTCCGAAGATCTGTTCGGGCACATTAACAAGAGTTTAACCCTGATCAATGTTTCAACTAGAACACGTAAAAACTGCAAAATGTAATTCTGAGAAGTGTAGAAAGCATTCATAAGTGTTTCCCAAAGTTACTGACAAAGACATCAAAGATTGCTGAAACATTTTAGTGGAATTAAAGTGTATTTGATCGTAGTTTTATTATTATTATTATTATTATTATTATTATTATTATTATTATTATTATTATTATTATTATTATTATTATTATTATTATTATTATTATTATTATTATTACAGATCATATCTTACATAAGAAGAAGTATATGTAAATTATTATAAAAACTAATTGAATATTACAGTAATTATAAACTAACATCTGATCAATCAAAATTATAATGAACTGATAAAGAAAGAGTTCTTCATTTTGTGAAGAAAACTTCGATGTAACAAAATGTTCATGAGTATGGTGTTTGAAGGTTTTAATTCCACACACGCAATTCATTCAAATTAAGCACAACTTCGTTTGTACAAGCATAGTAGTATAGAACAATTTTATTCAGTTAATTATCAATAAATTTACTTGGTCTCTTTTCCCAACCAACTGGCTTCGAAAACATTTACAAGTCAAAAAAAATGACATAGAACTTTAATTTTTGATTACAATATGACCTATGCTTAGTATTTCAAAACGTTTATAATAAGAATATTGTTACTTCACAGAATAGGAATAGCATCTTTTATAAATCGCTTCCACTATTTTTCATTTCGCAGGAATTTATTTCATCTGCAGTTAGAGAACAAGCTGTGACATTCGTATATTAGTTCAAGTTACTGAGCATTATGATGCTACCTGTGTATCTTTTTACCAAGTACTTTCCGTATTATTAGAAAAATTTAGTGATGTAGAGAAGCATTTAAGAGCAGCTACCTACCTCTTCAAAGTGGTATGCAGTGATTCATGTTTTCGTTGCAACTCCTGTAATCTGTTCTTTAATTCATTTATTTCTTGGTCCTTTTTAGTGGAATCATCCTGCAACTTTTTTATACGTTCCTGTAAAGCTAGGAAATATTGATAGCTTATTAATTTTATGATCGATCTCCTAAGAACGTTAGAAACTATAACATACTCTAGACTAATATCTCAATAGTTTGAGTATACGGCAGGCACTACTATTGTCAGTAATTTCAAACTCGATCCCTGTTCAAAATAATTTCCAGCCGACATGATGAACTTGTTCTATCGCCATTGCTATCTTTTAATAAGTTTCTGAATCGCTTCTAAATCTTTCACTGTTTGGATTCCATTGTGACTTTTAAGATCCTCCAGGTTGTCGAATACAGAAAGACACTGCAAGGTGACAGTTCAAGGTTATAAAACGGATCAAATACCATGGAAATGTCCTTATATAGTGGGTGTTCTGAAAAAATGTCTCCTACATACTACAAAGCACTATTCTACAAGTCAAAATAAAGGTGTGTCTTTTAGGTTTATTATCAGAATATATTTGTTGACGTAGCTGAATCTCGTATGCCCATACACGCAACTTCTTGTGTACAACGTTACAGACAATAGACTGAGGAATGTTGAGCTCTAAACTTGCACGTTTAATTGATTTTCTTGGACTTCTTATGAAGATAGTACGAATCACTTCAACCATTTTCACTGACACCTTCCGCTTCGCGTACTTCCCGCGCACCGACACATGGCTTGATTGCAACTGAAGTTATATTGTTCTGTAATATTAAAGCTCTAAGTCGGACACCTGTTTATATATATATATATATATATATATATATATATATATATATATATATATATATATATATATATATATATTAAAAAACTAGCTGAAATGTCGATCCTCGCACGGACAGGTTAGGTTTATGGAAAGTATTTATAGAAGGTCTAGGAGGAGATGGGCTCTTAAAATACTGTATTTGGCATAAATTTTGAACCCCCTCTAACTCCTAAGGATACGTCCTTTAATTAGGATGACCATAACATTTTTATCTGAAAACGAGAGGTTCCAGTTTTTTAAAAATCATGAGAACTAGGTCTGTGCGTAAATTAGTTCCTGTTTACCTTTGCAATACCTAGTACATTTATATTGGAATATAATATAATATATATATGTACAAGATACGTATATGTACGTTCGTAAAGAGTTATATAGTTGTAATCTTACTATAAAGTTATAAATCTAGTTGCACATTTGGAAAAATATTGAAAAAGACAATTGTAAATAAACTATAAATTTCTTTTAAGTCCAGAATATATTCAACAGGTACAGTATTTGTTTCCTGAGACACACACGAACGGAAATTGCAAAATTGGATAATTCAATAAATTGACAATAATAAGAAAATTTTTGTATGTAAAAAAATGACTTGGCATTCCGCCTTTTTTTTAAATGCAATAAATGCTTTTGATACAGTTCGAAGAGTAGTATATAGATGGTACTATAAGGATTATTTTAATGACAATAGATAAAATCAAATTGTTATTTGACATAGACCTCACAGAACACATTTTTACAAATGAAATACTCGCCTTAGCAATTCACTCAAAGACAAAATATAATGATGACATTATTATTATTATATTAATACTGATTTGATGAATAGAATATTGTGTCTGGAGATCACAAGTATTGTGTTTACAACAAAATATTGTACATTGGTATACGACATTTAAAATGTACCTACATTTTCATCTGTAACTGTTGTAAAAGTGGTATAAATGTAAAAAAAAAAATCCTATCAATAGACCGTGCTAGGTTCTAAAATGATTGAGAAAGTATTTGGTCTAGGAATTAATTCGTGCGGTTGGTACGCACACATTGAAGCTGTAGTACAAACACAAAATACATAAATACCTTAAGAAAAATATTGTCCATCGCTAGCCACCACTTTCGCCCATCTGTCAGGCAATGTACGGATTCCGTGGCGAAAGAAGTCCTCATCCTTGGAAGCGATCCAGTCAGAGACCCATGTTTCGATATCTTCTGAAGAAGTAAACCGCTGTCCAATCAAATCGTTGTTCATGCAATCGAACAAGTAGTAGTCCGAAGGAGCAACGTCTGGTGAATACGGCGGGTGGGGTAAAACTTCCCATCCGACATTTTCTAAATAGGTTTTGACCGGTTTTGCGACATGTGGGCGAGCGTTATCATGTTGAACAATAAGTTTATCATGTCTGTTCTCCCATTCTGGTCGTGTTCTGGCCAGAGCTTGCTTCAAACGCATTAATTGTCGTCGATAACGTTCTCCATTCATAGTTTCACCCGGTTGCAGCAGCTCATAGTACACCACACCTTTCATATCCCACCATATGCACAGCATAACCTTTGCACAGTGAATATCTCGTTTTGGTTGTGATGGACCTGGTTCACCTGGTTTCACCCAGGCCTTTTTTCGTTTAGGGTTCTCGTAATGGATCCACTTCTCATCACCCGTAATAATTCGATGCAGAAACCCCTTTCTGCTCTGTCGTTGAAGCAGCAATTCGCAAATGGTTTTTCGTCTTTCAACGTCTCTGTCTTTCAATTCATGTGGAACCCAATGTGACATCTTTTGAATCATTCCCATGGCTTTCAAGCGTTTGGAGACTGTTGTTTGATCAACGCCTAATGCTGCTGCAAGTTGTTCCTGCGTTTGACACGAATCCTGCTCGAGCAATGCTGTCAATTCTTCGTCTTGAAATTTTTTTGGCTGTCCAGCTCGCTCTTGGTCTGCCAAGCCGAAATCACCACTTCTAAACCGTGCAAACCACTTCTGACACGTTCGCTCAGCTAGAGCATGGTCACCATACACTTCCACCAAAATACGATGACTTTCAGTCGCACTTTTCTGCATGTTAAAATAATGCAGCAGGACACCCCGCAAAAACACTTTATCAGGCAAAAATTGCGCCATGTTCACTTAACTACAAATTGGTGTTGTTGACGCTTTAATCCACTGCCCTATACTACGAACGATACGCGATGACAGGGGTTTGCAACACATGTGTGGATACACGGAACTGTGGGACGCTCCGTTCGTTGCGCCATCTCTTGTCCACCCGCACGAATTAATTCCTAGACCAAATAACATAATCTAAAATGGATTCATAATGAAATAGAACAAGTTTATTCAGAAGCAAGTACATGTTCTTGGGGGAACTTTACCATCATCACATAAATGCCTCACAGAAAGAGATGAAACAAAATATAGAGGTTGTATAAGTTCCCTTAGATCCACAATTTGAGCCAAATTTTTAGGAAAACGGATAAAATTGATTTGACATTCTAGTATGAACTGATGAACCACGCCAAAATTAATGTGAATTATTTGTTTTGCAATCATGTCAAGAAAATAGTATTCATCGAGGAAATCATCAAATAGGACAATGAAGAAGAGACTAACTAACTCTATAGCCTATGGAAACTGGAGGTTCAATGCCGCGTTCACAAGAGCTCTCCATTGACTTCTATCCTTAGCCAACTAGATCCAGTTTCTACTTTGTATTCCTATTTCTACGAGATCCGTCTTAATAGTGTACTCCCATCTGCGCCTAGGTATTCCTAATGGTCGTTTTCCAATTGGTCTTCCAGTTAAAACTTTGGAAACGTTCCTATTTTCTTCCATTCTGGCTGCATGGCCTACCTACCTAAGCCTCCTAGATTTGATGACCCTAACAATATTCGGTAAACGGTATAAATTATGTAGTTACTCGTTATGAGGTTTCCGCCATTCAACATTCCCGTTCTTCTTGGGTACGAATATTCGTCTCAGGATCTTGTTCTCAAATACTTTCAGTTTATGTTCTTTCCTCAGAGTAAGCGACTGTGTTTCACAACCATACAGAGCAACAGGCATGATTATCGTTTTATATATTTTAAGCTTCAAATACCTCGACAGAATTCGCTACGACAAGAGATTTTGAAGTGAATAAATTAGAAACTAGAGACTAATTATCAAAAACGATGTACTAAAAATTGTATTTTTTGAGAAATAAAACCGAAATGTTTAGAGACCATACAAAGAAACAAAGACGGAAGCACATTGTCTCCATGTTGTAATTACCTTGTTTACCTCCCTTCACAAAAAGGCTGAATATAATTTGATTTTATATTTTTGGTATTCACATTTTATTTTTGATATTCACATTTTAATTTAACCTGATACAGGAATTATATGAATATTCAAAGAAATAATATCAATTTTCAGGGTCAATTGAGAACTTGAAATACAACAAATAAGCACTTACTTTCAATGAGCAGTTTCTCGCTTTCAATTAATCGTTGCGCACGTACAGCTTCACGTGTTAATGCATCTAAAGCATCAAATCCTTCTCCAAATGACGCCGCCATACTTTATTCAACCAAGAGTGCTGTTGATACTAAAAAATAAATAAATAAAATAAAAATTAGCAAACATAATGAATAAAAAATCGCTACAAAAAGGAGTTTATAATGGATATTTCTCTATTAATTTTCATAACTTAAGATAAAGGCTAATCCCAAAAGCAGTGTTCTGTTAATATTTTACCAACATTAATGAATGTATGTTTATATATTACGCATTTCTTTCCGCTCAAGGCCGAGAGTGAGGTGAGTAAGCGTCGGCAAATGATACAGCAGTTGACCGAATATCAGCCCAGCTAGGGTCCGTAAGTAGCACAGCTGAAGGTAAACAGCGATTAGCGATCCTATTTAATTTAATCTATGAACGGTTATTAAATAATCTCTCTTTTTGGAACTAGAATACATAAATAACTCTAGTAATAAATATGATAGGTAATTTAAATTATTGATAATTAATATTTAATTAAAAATAAAATTCTTACTTTCTTCCGTTCTTAGCTGAGAGAGCCACCCAGCTAATATGAATAACTCCTCCACGTAACGTGTGGGAGTGCAATGTAACACACGTTTCTCAGTAACTTAATATCGTTGGTGTTCTTCCGAATGCAGTTGCAATGTGCGCACAAACGCCGATCCTGGGGTTCAAGGAAGCCCCAAACCCTCAAAATTATCTTGGCCACAGGTATCTGACAACGAAACACATATACTTCACTTGAACATCCCCCTCCTCCTCCCCTTCTCAAGTTGTCGCTGTCGCTGGTTTCGAATATAACCTCAGTATTGGATTGGACAGTCCAGTTTTCCTTAATCTAATAATATTTTTAAACGATATTCCTCCTTGGAACTGGAAAGCAGTGGTGTTGGTTTGGGGTTTAGCGACACGTTCGGCAGCGACGCTACATGAGACGTGGACCTATAGTTTAATGTGGGATCCGAACCCATGAGGTCCCGCCGGAAATCGAACTCGGGTCTCCTGCGCTAAAGACACTCATGCTAACCACAAAGCCAAGAGGGAGCTCTGGAATCGGAATGAATAATAATAATAATAATAATAATAATAATAATAATAATAATAATAATAATAATAATAATAATAATAATAATAATAATAATAGAAATTTTTAACAATAAAAATTAACATTTAGTTTTTTTCTCTTTTTTCGCTGTTGATCAGTGCGAGTTAATTTCAACTATCACGACGTAGGCACCCTTCTGATCAAAGTACACAGTATGAGGTGTGCTCCTGAATTGTTTGAGCGCAGATGTTCTTCGGAACACAATTGCGTTATATGATGTTTTAACTTCGAATCCACTTCCAGTGCGAACATTGTACAGTGTGTATATGGACTGTGTCGTTATTGTTAGTTATTTCAGAGCGTTCAATTTATGTTTGTATGTATATGTGTTACAATAAATTAAATCAGTATTAAAACTGATTATTGTATCATTGACATGCCACTTGAAAAGCTCACACTAGAACAAAGAATTTTCATATACGACACATATGTGAAAATAAATTCGTGCCGAAAAGTATGTAGGTAAATTTTAGAAAAAAATCTGGACTCTACAGTTCCAGGTAGAGATACAGTTACAAGACTCGTTCTTAGATTACAAAAAACAGGATCATTGAAAGCTAAAATTCGTATCCAAAAGGGAAGAGTTTTGTAGGAAACATAAACGGATGCGATTGTCGCATCTTATAAATGTTCTTCAACGAAATCTCTGCGTCGCGTTTCTCAAGAAGCAGACATTTCAAAATTTTCAGCTTACAAAACTACTAAACTTTCGAAACTTAAAACCTTACAGGGTAATTGTAGTTCAAGAATTACGGCCAGTAAGTACGCCAGAAATTTTTACTTGAGGGGATGTTTAAAATAAAAGGGGGTTGCTCACAGAATAGTGATATACATTTCTAAACAAACTAAAAAAAAAAAAAAAAAAAAAAAAAAAAAAAAAAAAAAAAACAGTATATTTTGTTACGCAACTATTAGCAAGAGTAACTGGTTCCATGTTCCCCCATCCCTCGCAGCTTTCATTTATAGAGCTCAAACTGCTAAAAAAAAAAAAAAAAAAAAAAAAAAAAAAAAAAAAAAAAAAAAAAAACTTTGTAATAGATTAATTTCTGTACATTGGATCATTAAAATCAAATTTTATATTAACACGAATAGGAAACTAGGTTCAAAGAGTTCATATTAATACAAAGAGAAAACCAAGTTCAAATCCGTGATTTCGAAAAAAAAAGTTTTATCAATAGACCTTATTGTACAGCCTGAATAGTATGTACCAACTAAATATAATTATTATAAGTTGTGCTGTATATTATTCTGAGGAGAATGGCGTTAGTAAAGAATTGATTCGGAATTAAAATACTAAATAATACTGTAATTCAAAATACTTTGTGAGAAAGTGCTTCTAGGGTGCGAAATAATGACAAGGAAGTGGGGGGAGAAAGAAGAGCAAATAATAATAATAATAATAATAATAATAATAATAATAATAATAATAATAATAATAATAATAATAATAATAATATCAGCTCTTCGCAGTGGTAGGTTCAATATAGGAAGTTCACACATTTGAGCATTTATTATTATTATTAAACTAAGTAATACAGTGAAACCTCTCAAAACGGACATCGGTGGAACACCATTATTTGTCCGTAAATAAGAGGTGTCCGTAAAAGAAAGGGTTCTCTCTCATAACACCACACCATACATATTTATGGCATGGAAGAATAAGAAAATTTATCCTCTTATGAAGGTATCCACTACTGAGAGATGCCCGTTCACTGTATTAGGAATTAACCAACCACTATTTTATCCAGTAATTACATATGAATTGATTACATACGAATTATTGTAATTATTTTGGAAAATTCTGCCATTATTTCAATTTATTCACCCCCAGCAAGTTTCAGTGGGTGATTTTTTTCCAAAATATTTATTAGGAAAGTATTCCCTTGTCCCATGCTGAAACCACATTCGTTTAGTAATGAATACTGTAAATAGTTGCAATTTCATTATTTTAATATTCTAACCCTGTTGTTGAAGTTAATTGTTGTAATATTATTTGATCTCTTAATCTCCGCTCTTACCTCTTCCTGGCTATGTCATTGGCTCTGAATATCTCTCATAAGAAAATTATTCATTGTTTTTATTGTTTCACAAAAATTCAGTTTTTAAATTTACAAATATTTTGTATTTTTCTGTTTTGTCTTTTTAAATGTAATTTTAATAATCCGTTCAATTTACGTGAATAAAAATATACTTTTCAAAAATTAAGCTAGCGACAAATGCGTTTCTGCATAACACTAGACAGTCTAAAATATTTATAATTCCTACCTCGATCTACACCCTTCTAACTTCCGTCCGTTGGTACATCACTTGCGGAGTAGCACTTACCAACTGAATCTGGTATAGGCTTATTACTATATGGTCACATTTTTCCTTATTGAGGAGGAGGTAGGTCAATGACCGCTCAAGATGTTGCCAATTTCAGTCATCTGCTTCTATCCATCAATCTCTTTTCTCGGAAACGACCGCGGAGCCCAGGAGGGTAGGTATGAGCGGGTCTGTTTTGTCAATTGTTTTGATCGAAACATTGCCCGAAACAATCTCATGTCATGTCTTTCTCGAATCCGTACATGAGAACGAGGTCGCTTCGTATTTTGAAGTGAAATAAATAAATAAGAATATTGCCTTCTTTCCTAAACGCTAAACTTTTTTTAACTTGATGTAATAAATAACCTATATGATATGATTGATACAATTGGATTTGGGGGAGTATTCCTTTTCCATCCAGGGGTGTGTGTAAAGAAATTGGGGGAGGGGGGTTGAGGGGTATAGATTACTCCCTGATTACGGCCACAGGGATAATTTAAGTCAAGCGAATTTCTGTAACTGGATTTTACAAAATATTGTTGATGGTATTGCCGATCAATTAATATTTTTTTCTCAGATGAAATATGGTTTTATGTACGTGGCCATGTTAATTCACAAAGCTATAGATTTTGGAGTACTGGAAATCATCGAATAATACACAGGGTTCCTTTATACGATAAAGAAGTTGATATGTGGTGTGCTGTAACAGCAAGATGAATAATAGAGACCATATTTTTCGAAGACAAAAGAAATTCGGAGAGATAGCATACGAAAATACTAATTATTTCCAGTTGTTATTGAGAACGAGAGACAATATGGATATTTGCAACAAGATCCTGCCACAGTACACACTGCCATGAATTTTTTGAATGCCATTAGAAATATTTTCAATGACAGGATCATTTTTAAAGGCCAGCATGTTCTCTAGATTTAACTATGCGATTTTTATTTGTGGAAAATCCTTAAGAAATTGTATATGAGAATGATTCTCACATCACAGACGAACTTAAAGATAACATTAGGTCTGAAGTTTCAGGAAATCTCAGAACTTTTGCGTGTTAATGGAAATTTTCTAAGATGATGTCATGAATGTATGAATGTTGATGGTCATTATTTTGAACAACTCCTAAAACAAAGATTAGTACTCATACTGAAATAACAATTAATTGTGTGAATGCTATTACTAATCACAATGATTAGATGTGATTCATTTGATGTTTCATTGTTTTGTGCGTTTATGCAATAGGCCTATGGTGTCATAAATTAGCGCCTACCGATGTTGACTGGAGAATTGTCTCGGCCATTGTAATCCCAAGAAGATAGATTTCAGAGTGCTATTTGCAGATGTCAATGTTACCGCCCCTAGCGCGTTGTTCTATCCGCCAAATACTACATCATTTGTCGATACTCATTACGCCGCGCTCTCGGCTTCCAGCTGAGAAAAACGCAGTGTAGTAAAAGGAAACAACTTAATAATCCTCAATACAAAAGCATTTTGCTATTTAAAACGACAGCACATTTTCATCTATCGAACTCCAAACATCTTCAATAATATATTATTTAAGAAAAAAATATTGAAGACAACAATATCTGATTGTTTAAATAGTTATTGGAATGATAAAGTACAAAATAAAATCTTTGGTTTAACGTCTTAGTGTCTAAGAAGTTATATACAAAAAGAACAAATCATCTAAATGAAGACATTACCAAAGTTATGTTCTGTTTTCAATTTTCGAACAATTTCGACAGTAACTATTTTCGTTTTTAACTTTGTCGTCATTGTCAGAGCATTTAGAAGAATGGGTTAGGAAATTTGAGGCATTAGAGCAGTAATGAAAAGAATATCTTATCTTTATATCCACTTAAGATATATAATTTCAACACTCGAAGGTGTCGTCTTCACTTACCATACTTCGTTACATACTAGACTCCCAAAAGGATCCTGGAGCTCCCTCGTGGCTAAGCGGTTAGCGTACGCGCCTTTGGCGTGGGAGACCCGGGTTCGATTCCCGGCGGGAGCTCATGTGGTTCGGATTCCACGTTAATCAGTAGGTCCACATCTCATATAGCCTCGCTGCTGAAAGGGACGCTAAACTAAAATCAACTCAACTCAACTCCCAAAAGGATCCTCTATGTCCTTATAATGATTTTTGATGTTAGACCATGGATTTTCACAGCTGGTACCTGATTTTACAACAAAATCATCACGAAATCTAATTCCTATGCTATGAAGTTTTGGAAATTCCATTCCAAAGTGGTAAGAAGATTCATTTTACTTCTTCAGAAGTTTATCATTTTTTGCTCCTGTTCATTCTTATGTAGGGACATTTCTTTCAGATAAAATAATATATGAAGGATCTTAAAGACGATGACCCTCTCCCCACTTCTCTTTCCATGTCGCACCTCTTCAAGCATTTACAAGTGTCGGGATTAGATAGTTCACATAAAACTACTTCATGCTTGTTCTTCCGACATAGAAAGAAATATATTTGCATGTTTTTTTCATTAGGACTGAATAATTTTTCCTGGGAAATTTGCATCACAGATGGAATGACATTATTTGTAATTATAGAATCAACAAACCAGCAAAAAATATTTTTTTTCTCTTTATTGGCATAAATAAGCTTTACAACAATTTTTTTATATATTTTGATATATTTTTTATACAGTTTTAAAATTAAATTAAATTTTCCCCGATTTCATTCAATTACAATAACGACATAAAGACTAACTTTTTAAGCAGCACTTGTTTGTCAACTGTTTTACAACACTGTACAAAATATTGCAATAAAACAACGAGATGGTGTTGCTAACAGGGTAAAATTTTAATTGAAATTTTTCAATCTGGTGAATACAATTTTGATGAAAATTTTCCAACTACAAAAGGTAATTGAATAGTCTAGTTTTCACAGATAATTAATTTCCAACTACATTATCATCACAAAGGGATATTTTACAAGTCTTATACATTTGTGACGTCCTTGTTAACACAATTTTCTATAAAAAGTGGTCAAGTACAGAAAACCTTTAGTTTATTCGTTATATATTAAAAAAACCCTCCACATTCTTCTGCGTGAATGAGGCCAAGTACAGACTATTTTCAATAAGTGTCTTAAGTGCAGAAATTGTTCATAGTATTTTCTGTTCACTTTGTACATTTGTTTTTTGATGATTCACGTCTCCTTAACTCCTTCAGGACACAGAGGATAATTGATAATTTTGGGAGTCTGGATATAACGAGGTACGGATTACTATTCAACGAGTATTGAATTCATGGTTCACACTCAAATTCTGAACTTCCATGATTTTCCAGACTGAGGAAGTAAATTTTCCCTGAGTTGCGAAACTAACGTTTATGGTTAGACTAAAAAATCCGTTTTTTTATCGGCCTTCACCATCCTCTTAACTAAAGGTCTTCGCGGATATAAAAAGTGTATCCGCATCCGTTCCACATTCGCAATATCTTATCCTCACCCGCATAAGCAAATAATGAGAATAACAAATACACAAAACCTGATCGTTCTATGACATTTACAATTTAAAAAATAGTTCCTCTTCCTATAATAAAACTTGTAAATAACTCCTTTATAGTTTCGTATGATATAACATCCATAGTAAGACTATTCATGGCTTTGGATTGATTATTTTAACAAAAGAGACACTGACCAAAGCTTAAAACCCATTTTATTTTAAATTATAATTTGTTTATATAACAAATTATAATTTAAAATAAAGTGGGTTTTAAGCTTTGGTCAGTGTCTCTTTTGTTAAAATAACATCCATATAATTCAACTTAAACATACAATACTATCGCTTCTTTCTGTAAATGAACTACACTAAATAAAACGTACCGAAAATTCATGCAAACAGAAATAGGAAATTAAACTTAGAACCATGCAATGAAGTTCTGGGAGAGAGTGATAGAAGTCCGACTGAGGAAAGAGACGAAATAACAGAGAATCAACTTGGTTTCATACCAGGACGGTGGATAACGGATACGATATTTGCACTTAGGATGCTAATGGAAAAATATAGGGAATACCAGAAAAACCTAGATCTAGAGAAAGCGTATGATAGAGTGCGGCGGGACCTTGTTTGGTAGACACTAAAGAAGAAGTATGTTCCGAACACATACATCTCTATAATTCAAAATATATACGATGAATGTAAAACAGAACTGAAGAACGCGCGTGGAACAACAGAAAAGTTCACAACTAACGTGGGACTTCATCAGGAATCTAGTATTAGTTCATCTTTTTTTGTAATTGTGATGGATGAACTTAACAAAGGATTTCCAGGAGTTAGAACCTTGGAATATGCTATTTACAAACGACATCGTGCTAGTGAGTGAGACTAAGGCAGCACAGGAAGAGAAATTAGATACTTGGAGAGGAGCATTAGAGGACGAAGGGCTTAGAATTAATAAAACCAAAACAGAATATTTACATTGTTCTTTCAGGAAAAAAATATGATCGAGAGTACAAGAATATGACTGGACGAAGAAGAGATGGTAATGACAAAAGAAATTCAAGTACTTGGGATCAATACGGCAAGAAAATGGAGGAATAGAATATGTAAGCAACAGAATTAGCAGTGGTTGGACAAAATGGAGAGAAGGGGACAGGACTATTGTGTGACCGATGCGCTTTAAAGGGAAAGATTACAAAACAATGGTGGGACCTGCCATGTTATACGAAGCGGAATGTCGGACAATGGAAACGAAAGAGGAACAGAAGTTTTATGTTGTGGAAATAAAGATGCTGCAGTGGATATGTGGAGTGCGGGAAAATATAATTAAGAATGAAGTAATCCGGTGAACCAATAGTAAATGTGAGACCAATGGTAGAAAAAGTGCAAGAAAGTAGACTGAGATGGTTTGGGTATGTAAGAAGACCTTTGGAATATGTAATTCACCGAATGGATGCTACAGAACTGAATGAGAAACAAGCGCGAGGTCAACCAATGAAGTGGGGAGATTGTTTTAAGAACGACATAGGGCAGTGTGGTGTCTCAGTAGATAGACACAAGATCGCTAGGTAAAATGACAGCGATCCGAAAAGGCGACCATAGCTAACAGGAAAAAAAGCTTCGAAAAAGACGATGACAGCGCAAATAGTGTTACACACAAATTGACGAAATTATTATTAACAACTCTCATACTCGATTGACTTACGAGCATTGCTATACTCTGAAAGAGAAACGAACCCGATGCTTTCCGTAAAAACAATAACTAGTAATCATTCAATCATTCACAAACATTTAAGTCTTCTTGGTATGATACACTTTTTTTTTTTTTTTATTTCTGAGTGCTCTGTAAGAAATAAAATGTTCAGTTTCATCTGTGTTATGCTTGAGGCAAAGGAATTAGACTAGTGATTTTGATTTGGTTAATTTTTGAAAGGAAGCTCTAAAGCATGAATAATCGAAACATTTTTTTTTACATGTGAATCTCTCACTTATTTAGGAAAACTCCTTTCTCTGAATATAAAGGAACACCTCTGAATGTTCAAAATGATTTAATCGAAATAACAACCATTGTCCTAAAGCAAATATAAAACTTGAAATTCAGAGCTATTGTTCTATATCAATTCAAGTTGGTGGAACCTTACGTGTCTTATGCAAAATTTAAATAAGCATAATACTATATTTTGTTCTTGTGTAACAATTAGAATAGAAGAGATATTTATAAGTTAGCGCACACCATTGGTGCGAGAGATACCTGGTTCAATTTCAGGTCATGTGTGTTTGTGCGCAACAGATTTTCTCAGTGTTTTCCCATTTTTTCCCACATTCCCTCCCCTCCCAGCTGTTTCATAATCATTCACTTTCAATAAGCACCCGCCCCTTTAGCCGAAAGAGTATAACCGTCGGACATTAGATTAAAAATTGCATTTCCTTCTTATCGTACTTGGATAATGGTTATATTTCATAGACTGAAATTCAAAATACTGTAATTGTTAATCTCTGAAGACATTTTGCATAAGGTAGTTACTAGAATATAAAATTTAAAGGTTTACAGCAATTTGAGATCATTACTGTTTTTTCATCAGACGTTATCACCGCAGTAGCGCATGTAGAATTTCATCAAAGGAGGGTTAAAGTTATAATCGTGTTGTTTCAGGATTTTTGTATACTTATCTTAATATGTAAATGATTTACTTTTCATAATCTCTTTTCAAGGGGGTGTTGAAACCCTTTATGGGTTTATTTAGTATCCTTTTCATGTCTTATATCCCTCTTCGCTATATGGTTACCACACGCGACTTAATCATAAATAAATTCCAACATACGTCACACCTGTGCTTAATAATGATTCCAAAGAGAACTGAAATATCGTGTAGAATGATGTCCTACACACGAGCGGTAGTTGAGGGTGCACGATAACATTTTGAATTGTGGCAGATTATTAAATGAAACTTGATACTTTCGCATGAAAACGCTGCAGTGAAGAGTGGTTTTTCTATAAATAAAAGCTTACATGTAGAAAATTTACATGAACATAGCCTAGCTGTTCAGATAACAGTGAAAAATGCAATCAGAGTTCACGAAAGTATTCAGAAAGTCCCTATATCAAGTTCGACGATCCATATTAGTTTTTTCCTTTTTATATTTTGCAATAACTTTTTGAATTGTCAGTTATTTTTTACTTATCCAGCCACCGAATTGAGGGTTCAGTTTGGAGCCCAACCATTGATCACTGAACTTTATTTTTTAAAATACTACTTTTAATGTATAATCAACGCTGGAACCAAAACAACAGAATTAAACACATAATATTAATTACACTGTAGAATTAGAATTCGCCAGATTTAAAATAATAAAATTACAATAAAAAATGTTGACGTCAATAACAATAAAATATAATTAAACTATTTTTTTAAATGTTGACGTCAATAACAATAAAATTTAATTAAACTATTTTTTTAAAGCCAACAAGCAATAAGAGGACCTGACTCCAGAGTAACCAGTCTCTTGGCAGTAATTAACTAGAAGTGAATTGAATAACTTATTTGTATCAAAACTGTGAATATAGAATAAAAGTACGACTGCAAAAAATAATGGTAGTAATAATGTATTAGTCCATTTCATTATTACTTATTGCAGAAAGTATAAAAAGTGTCTTTTTGTCTTCTTCAAAATTCCCTGACTTTTTTTTGAAGCTGTTCTCTGATTAATCTTAGATTCTCTGACTTTCTCTGATTTTTCAGGTCAGTGTGAATTCTGGAAATGATATAAATCTTAAGTCGATGCAAATGAGATATTCTTTTCATCATCCGTTATGTATCTTATAGCATCTTTAAATATTACAGAAGTACTCTGATGAAGCTGACGGAACCTCAAGAACTGAAAACAGAACAGAACTTTGGTAAGTTCATATACAGGGTGCCAGAGAAGTCTCCAACCATTTCTGGGAATATGCTAATTTTTATTTTATTTTATCTTTTATTACAGGTAATCTAAGATTAATCAGAGAACAGCGTGGACTCAACAACAACGAATATACGTCGTAAGGTGGAGACTCAATGGACTGTCCTTTGCTGAGGTCCAAGAACGGTTTCATCGACGTTACCATAGAGAAGTTCCAATACGAACAATCATTAGAGGTTTGGTTAACAAGTTCATGACGAGAAACGTTCTGAGTGGCCATCGACGCCACAGCGAACAGTAGAGACAACATGACAGGCAATCGAACAGGGTTCAAAAGCGTCGACACGTCGTCTCAGTCGGGAACACTCCATCGCAAAGAACTGTGTGGCATAACTTACGTTTCATACTGAAGGCAAAGGCTTATTACATCCAGATGCACTATCATCAAGAATCTGAGGACTATGCGGCACGCATGGCTATGTGTAACGACTTAATTGAGGCAGTCAAGAATGAAAATTTGTTACCACACGTTCTGTTCCGTGATGAGACTATATTTCACACACCTGTGACCTCATCAATTGCCACATCAGGGTATGGGCTGAAGAACAATCAAACATGGTCATGGAATTCGAACGTAACACTACCAAGGTGAACGTCTGGTTAGGCATCACCCAACAGCGCATTTACGGTCCATTCTTTTTTGCTGAAACAACAATCACGACAACATCATACCTGGACATGCTTCAGCAATTCCTGTAGCCCCAATTGTTTGCTGATAACATTGTGAATTCGGTAGTGTTTTAACAAGATAGCACCCCACTGTACTTTGCGCACATTATGCGTGATTACCTTAACGAGACGTTCCTAGGATACTGGATTGGACGAGGCTCACCACGGTTCTGGCAGCACGCTCGCATGATCTAATGCTCTTGGACTTCTTTGTATCAGGTCACATAGAGTCCGGTGTACCAGGTGAAGATTAGGGATTTGGAACACCTGCGTGAACGGATTTCGACATCAGTGTGTGCAATTACCCCAACATTGTTGCAGCATGCACCGCTAAGACACGACAACTCTGCTTAAATATGGAGGCCGGTCATGTCGAATTGTGATTTCTTTGATACTATAAACACTTCATCGGAATTCAAGTGCTTCTTCCCAGAAATGGTTAGGGACTTCTCGGGCACTAATAAGCCCTGTAATAAGCCCTGTAATAAGGATGATACGAGGGGAGTATCCTATTGATTTACGCAGTTTCATGTCCCACACACCACGATGCATCATTGATTACTTATCAATAATTAGTAACTTGATCTCTCGTGTTATGGTAGCAGTGGAAAAAGTGGTCTGATCCACGCTCTCTACAGCGCATTTTCTATGTCGCTGTCAATGTCACGAGATAACACGAAAAGCATACATCAAGATCAGCGCTGGATGAGTTGGTTCCTTTGGATTGCGGGTCTCACTATTGCAGAAATTCACAGACGGTTAGTGGTAGTGTGTAGAGAGCATTCATTGGCACGGAAAATTGTGTACAACTCACCTGAAGGATGGATAAAGAGAAAGGAAATCTAGGTTTGGAAAGAAAGTGATGGCAACTGCAGCCAACGTAATCTGAGTAATGAGGTTGATACAGGTATACAGGTTTATCGCGTTCACAGAAATGAAGACGACAATGGAACTCATCCGGAAAAACCCTCAGGGCATCGTCTACGAGCACCTGAAGCTGAAGAATGTAACTTTGAAGTTAGGTTTTTAGATGTCTAACGCACCACGAACACAACAGCATGTGGATGTTATCAGCGATCTCCTGCAACTCCATGATTAGGATCCCATAGGCTTTATACCAAGACTTGTGACTGGCAACAAGAAATGGCTTCATTGCCATGGGCCAGAGATGGAATGATTCCATACGACGAAAGCACTTCGGTTGTCCAATGCCGAAAAAAGAAAATCCAGGACCAACATCCTTAGCACATGACAACTCTCTTTTGGAAAAATGGAGCATCACCCTAATCAACTAGCTTGAACCAGAAACCTCCATTACCAGTGCATCCATCATATTTTATGGTTCTTGTTAGATTGCATTAGGCCAAGAAGTGTCCAGAAAAGTAGACACTAGTTTTACAACACGACAACACGCATCTCCATACCAGTTGATAAGCAAAGGTCTTCATTGTCAAGAGTAGTTTCAGGTGCTTCCACATCCATCAAATTTTCCGACTTACCCCCGTCAGATTTTTACACATGCAAAACCTTGAAAAGACTCCTACGCAGCCGTCATTTCGCGGTCTTTAAAGATTTAAAAGCATTCTCCAAGAGTAGGTACTTCACACTCCAAACTATTCGTTGAAGAGGATCTGCATAAACTGCTATATCAATAGCTCAAAGGTAATTCTACTAAAATGCTAACTACGTGTTGAGAGTGAGAGCGTATCTGGGGATTTGTAACTCATATTTTGTGTGTTAAAAACTAGAGTGTGATTCAATGTGATACGCTTCTCTTAGATGAAAATAAATGATCATGAAATATTTGGTGGAATGAAGAATATAGAAAGAAATGAAAGATCCCGAAGCAAACTACAAACATAATGATCTGGACAAACATACATAGTCTGGGATCGAACCAAGAAATCTTCGCAAGGAAGATGAGGTCTTTTTCATGAAGCCCTTTCCGATTAATTCAGGAAAGTCGGAAACTTATGGATTCAGTTTTTTGTTAACGATTAAATTCCTAGGAGCAAACGGACTAAATGCTCAATGGTCAGTAAAGAGTAATTTAGCACTTTGTACCGCGATCCTTAATTTTGCATTATTGCTAATATCAAGACAAGTGAAACAACTTTAAATACTTGAGAAACATGACTGAAAATAATAGGTATTATTACGACTGATTTTGGTTCAAGCGTGGATAAATGATTAACCTTCACTTGTTTTGTGCAGTGGACCAGAGTTCCTTTTTGTGGGACTTAATATGGTTCGAATTCTTATTAAGCACGTAGGTTGGTTTAAAGAAGGAAAGTTAAGCCCAATTAAGCAAAGATTGATAACCATTAAGAGGCAGAGTGGCTGAAGGAACCGGTTAACGAATTCATCTCACTTTTAATGTTGCCGACGAGACGAAACAGCTCTTTAAAAGCAGATGTACTCTAAAAGATGAGGTCGAGCTTTCATGATACTTTTCGAAACGAATCAGGCTTAAATCTCCGCTCGTGGGCAACACTATTTACTTATGGAGAGCTTGAATTTGACTACAAAACACATTTAGTCATGAGGCTGCATATACGTCTGACATGAACATTCATTATAAATAAAACTTTTGAGATTTTTGAACTGATGTAGATCATAGCCAACGAATGCTATATTTGCTTACAATTCAGTGAATAACAACAATCATGCCAACTATGGCTTGGAGGGAGTTTGCCCCATAATCCTGTTTCGGAATGGTTTTACGCTATCAATCACATATGGACCATCCGTGTCCCGAATTGGCAACAGACAACCGTTAAGAAAAAAAAAAAAAAAATCACGTAGTACTCGCGAGAATATAGGGCTACACGTTTAACCTTCCAAGATATCACTTCCCTCCCAGGAAGTAACATTAACTGATTAATTTGGAGTTTAGCGCCTCTTTTCAGCACTAATACTATATGAGACGTGAACTTACAGTTTAACATGGTATTCAAATCACATGAGCTTCCAGGGGAATCGAACCTGAGTCTTCCGCACCAGAGCAATATGTGGTTATAGGAAGGGCAGCGGAGGCGAGCAGCAAGCTTAGCGTATCTTACAATTACAGTATGCATCATATATTCATCATTCGTTCAAACTGACCGCACCCTGACTACGCACAGATCCAAGACCACAAACCATCACTCTCGCTGCTGATAAAATACCACAGGTAAGGAATTCTTTAATTGTTTGTGTAAGAGATTACTACCGAAAGGAGAGGGCAGAACACGGAGACTCAGTGTTACGGCTATCACTTCTGATGTGAGGAGTCCCTGATTCGATTCCAGAGAAAAGAAAGAGGATGAGCGCTCCCAACAGGCTATTTCTGCCTCCCAGACAGTTGTATTGTAATATAAAACAATCCTTTTCGGTGTACAAAGAAAGTAGCGGGCTCTCTTTCCCCCCTTCCCCCAAGAAATTAACCCTTTGTTTAGCCCTGTTACACTCATCATGTTTTTCTATTGCATTATACGTACGAATAATAACTTCAGTGATAATTTAATCGGCATTATTGCTTTCATGCAATATTCATATACGTGATTTGCGGATCACATGTTTAGATAGTTGTAATCTTTATCAACAGAGTACAGTCAAATTCAGTACTTCAGAAGTTTTGTTTCCCAAGTTTCGTCAAAGTTTATTTGTGTTTTCTTGGTATGTAGGAAGATAGGTCACTGGAACTATTGCTATTACCCCTTCTGAGAAATAGTTTTATTTATAATTGACTACATCAGGGCAATGTTGCTAACTAGCAACATATGATTAACTAGGGCTTATTTTCGGGCAATGTTGCTTGGAAACCAACATCCCGTATTTTGTATTCAAAATACAAAAGAATACTTTAAAAATACGAAATCATGGTCAGGAAGACGTGTTTCAACCATAGCAAACTAACATATTTTTACAGGAATATCTGAATGCTTGTCAATTAAAGGATTAAAGCTGGTGCAATCACTGATTAGATCCCAGATCATATGAATTCTTGCCCAAGAATGTTTCACCAATTATTTCACAATCAATTAGTTTCCTTAACCATCCATCTTCTTTACCTTAAACGGCATAATAGTGAAATGTTCAACTAGAAATTTCAATAATAATAATAATAAAAACAATTCACGAGTCTCGAACCTTTATTATTTATTATGTTTAACCCGATTCTTTCTAGATTAATGTTTTCCCCTCGTTTTATCTATTTTTTTTTTTTTCTTGTAGACAAGATGCACCCCTGTACGTGTCCCATTTGTCCATTTATGAGACCCATCGAATTTTGTTGAATAAAGCATCGCCTATTTCATAAATCGGACGGTGACAATTCATATACAATCAGGGGCGGATCCAGGACGAACTTCCGGGGACCGGTGGGTTGTAATAGTACTACCGTACTTAGAGCTACTTTTAAGAGCTCCAAACTCTTCGATGAGTTTTATTTATATATAAGAAAGTTTCCTTTTCTGGGGAGACCATCACTCCCCTGAATCCACCCTGTATACAATTGAGAAAATTCTAATTTGAAAATGTAATTACATCCACATTCGCTCGAATAATAAAATAGTAATTTTAACAATAACAATATGTTCTTTGAAAATGGAGTTTTGGTTTCAATAGCAATTAACTTTAACCAGATAATCTTAAACTAGAGTTAATTCTTAAAAGTAATCACACCTTAAAATGTAAGACAGATTATAACGAGAACTTAATGAGTTACAGTATCACCTGATTTTTTTTAAAAATACAAGCCTATATTAAAAGTTAATCAGCTGTGACAATAAGTTCATACACATATCAATACATATATGATTTATATAATATACAATAATTATATAATATAAAACATAATTTTAATTACTTCTATTTTTCAACTTTCTAAATAGCAACGTTAAAATATCATTACATAAGATGACAAGACTATGTAACTGGAAACTAATTATTTAATTACTATACATTTCATCCATTACATTTATAATACGTGCAGCAGTTTTCAACACAGCGATCCGCGATATTTTATCTTGTACTATTGTTACCAGGTACTGTCAGAGAAAAGGTTCAAAATATGTGTGGTAGATACAACTATTTATGATTTTATTATGTTACTAGAAGTCAAATATAACTTAACGATAAAAATGTAAATTTTGTAAAACAACAAAAAAAGTTGAAAACAAATGATCCTGAAAGGTTCAGAAACTATATGGGAAGGGTTTCTGTTGAGATTGTAAGCGAATTACCGATGTTGTAACGAAGTTGAATGATTCACTGCTAAACTAATAACATTCTGGCAACACTAAGTGAGTGCAAGTAGTTAAAATCATATGTTTTGATTACTTTAGTCGTCTGCTAGTGATGAGAGCGCAAAAATTTGTCACATAAGACATATGACCTTCACTAGATAAGAGGAGATAAAATGTGTATTGCTGTATGAGTCTTCAGTTCTGAAGGTAAGGATGAATGTGCTATTTCTGATGTACAATTGTGGAAGTAAGGTACCTTGTTAATTATACGTGTCATTTCAAACCAAGAAAATTTATCCAAACATTTTTGTGATCGTGCCATGTTGTCTTTGCGTTATTCCAGAGGTTTACATAACATTTTAAAAGCACTTAAAGTGAAACACATTCAGGATCATGGATTATATTCCGGGATTCTCCCGGTAAGGAGTAATGGAAATTCTTATTTGATAGGTAAGGGGTACAATACATAAGAATAGATTGAAAATATTTAGGCCAACATATTACGGCTAGAAATACAGTTTTTTTGGTGTTGATCAAGTTTTGGCGCACCACATTTTGGAGGATTTACAGGTAAAATTCAATACTTTACATGAAAGACATGTTTGTAAGGACCAAATGTCTGCAGGCTACGAAATTAAATGCAAAGTAACACAGCTGTGTTCTAAGTTTACAACGGTAGGATTTCTATTCTAAAATCATTACAAGTTCTTTACGACAAATCATTGCCAAAACCCACCTCTTTCCACTACCCTCGATTGCCCGCGTGCCCACCAGCTGAGCCCTGCCCTGCCTCGGTTTGATATAATTCATGCTGCTTAGAGGTCACCTAGCACATGTTGGTTTGTGTTTTTGCACTGTAGTTTTATGCTACAAACTCGAAAACTGTGCTAGGTATACGCAAATCGTAAAATAATTGTAATTTTGCAACAATTACTTGTGGTGGCTTCCTTGAATTTTATGTACGCCAAGTGAGATATTTTCATGTCGCCCAGTGCAAACCTTTTTAGGGGACTATGAAAAGAATTAATGAAAGATTTATTACCAGCAGCTCTTTTTAGTGGTGCGCCAACAGTAAACTTGTGCAGAAAAATTTCTGCAGGCGGCAGAATCAAATAGAAATTAATACAGCTGTCTAAATTATGATAAGGGAAAAAAACAACGAGCTCTGCGGGGCTTCTAACCTCCTTTGCTAGCTCAGCTATATTTTACTCTATTATTAGTCAATACATAATTACTTGGGTATCTGCCAGGATAATAATAGTCTAGAGCGCCTTAGAGAATCATTTAAAGCTAGAAAAGTTATAGGAAACGTATTTTTTTAATTTGACATACTATTCTTAATCTGCACCTTTTATAGTAGTATAGGGTGAGTCGGGTTAGCTTAGGTGTAGGGAAGTTTGAACCAGGGTTGGCTGGTTTAACCAGTTAAAATAATAATAATAATAATAAAAAGACGAAAAATGTTTTAAATCCTGTGAACTTCATGGTGACGTTTCCACATATCAGATCATCTGCATTAGTTTTATCTTCTTTTCACCTTTTAATCAAGGCGTTCCATTTTCAATTCTCGGTCGAACCACAACCTTCCTTTAAACTGTTAACCAACTAGCCGCTCGGGTGTTACCTTAAGCGAAAGTCTTCTCCTTGATAACCTCTGCATTACATAAGGATGTTAAGCCTAAACAGACGAAACGACAAGCGACACCTAATTTGATATTTCTGCTTGCCTGTATGCCTGTTTTATAAAGAAACCAAGATTGCTTAAATAGCTATATTAATAGAAATTGTCAAAATTTATCGACTGCCTACATAGCTTCCAACATTAGCTTGGATTGGACTTTGAGTTTTAATTTTATTGAATGATACCTACATTCAAAATTTGTAATTTAATCCCTCAGTTTTAACGTACTGTTTATGATATGTTTACCTTAAAATTTTACAAACCAAGCAATAATGGGATTTTCCCAATGGCTAAGGCGGGAACTTCCCAATTTATATATAATGGTTTCACTTGTGCAACTGTTTATCTTTTTGTCCTTCTGAAATGACTCTTGATGATTATATTACAAGTATGAAAAGATAAGTACAACGTATTTTTTTATCAGGAGTGCTTCGTGAGTAAGTCGGCAGACTCATCGTTTTTGTGGCCAATTAGTCCCGGTGTCGAGTCCAAATGGATGACAATTTCTCTCGAATGTAAGCCGAGAAGCAGTTTGGATACCACTTTAAGCTTATGTGACTCCTTCCAGCATAAACACGTTGTTACATAGTAACACCAAGGCAAAACAAATTTATTTCTGTCCATATGTAATATAAATACATAGAGCAAATCATTTAAACCAACCCTGGTTTGGACCCATTTTGTTAAAATTGATCGGTAGTAATTTCTCGCGTCTGCGTAAGAATACCAACTGAAGCGGGCATTGTGAAGTTAATCCAAATCGGCGTTTGGTTTTTCAAACTTATATCCTTTGAACATCTTTACACATTTCTCGTCGTTTACGGTACATATAGGCACGGAGAACCTAGTTGACATTATTATTATTATTATCTTTCCAAAATTAACTTCCTAATTCACTGCTTAAGAACATAATTAACTTCTTAATTCACTGCTTAAGAACATACATTCTTTTGGCACATTATACTTTTACTAGGTCAACTCGAAAAAAAAAAAAAAAATCTGATGCAGTGAGGGATCCTAAAGTATTTATAACGAAAGATTGGTTGTTTGGTTTGGAGTTTAATCCCTTTTTATGATCCAGGCTATATTAGACGTGGATCTGCAGTAGTAACGTAGGATCCGAGCACCAAACCGTATGTCCATTAGAGAACTTGAGAGGCAGGCGAATATTGCAGCGAGTTGGGTCGCCAAAAGTGCAGGACCGGGTTCTGTTTGCAGTCACTAGCATTTATAGTATTTTTGGCAAAAATTACGGGCTATGTATGCATTGTTCGGTTATGACGGTTTAGATTCTAATTCCCCTTTCTTTTTTTCTTTCTTTAGTTTAACGTCACGCATTTTTACTTCGAGGTTCAAGGTAACAGTGATGGTAATGAAAGGAATGATGGAATGAAGACATGAGAGAACCCATGCACACGATGTTTGTGTCCATGGTAAAGTCTACTTGGCGAGTACCATGGAACCAACGACCTCCCGCTAATTCCCCTTTCGTAATATTCATAATACGGTTAAGTGTTCTTTTTTTAATTTTTATATACATTTTTGTGTGTATGATCTACTAATATTCTAGTAAAAATTACCGTCTTAAGTGCTTACGATTTTTTTTTTTTTTTTTTAATATTTCAGTTTTACACATTAAATTTCCATATTCTCTGTCTACACCCAAATTATTATATTAATCCTTCTGTATGCACAGCAGTTGTACAGTTTCCTACGAAAATGTTACTTCTATATTTATAAACCCATAATTACACACGAACAGATTACTCACCTAGTAACATTTCTCGTCAATCATTCCTCCAGTGTTTCGAGTGAGACACTCGTTCCCAAGGACGCAGCACATACAATGTCTTACGTTGTTTTCATAACACATTTTTCAGTTTTTCCTTGGTGAGGCTTTTACTTGGTTTTCCTCATTTATACCAGACAAATGCCAGCATGGCGCCTAACATACAAGTCCTAGGCCGCGTTCTCATTTTTTTCCCGGATAGTGTAATTGCTGAGGGACGTCATTATTCATACATAATGGTTTTAAAGTCATAGATGCCGGTAGCGCGTAGAAATAATGTATAAATAAATAAACAGAGCCGAATCTTCCATTTAATTTCAACTCCCTTTAGCACACTCATCATCATTTCTCAATTTACTTGCTCCAAAGGTTTTTCGAGAGCTCCTCGTTACTATATAGATAGGGTAAGTACCTTTGGCGTGGGAGACACTAGTTTGATTACCGGCGGGAGCGCATGTTGTTCGGACCTCATGTTAAGGTGCAGGTTCACATCTCCTATAGCCTCGCTGCTGAAAGGAATACTAAACTGAAAAATCTAAATCTAAAAGATTTTTCGAGATCATTAATGCGACATATATTTTCCAGTCCTTGCTCCATTGAACCGTTCATAGAGATACCTATGCCTTCACTACTTCTCAATTTTTCTTCGATGCTATTCTCAGTTCAGTATTCAAAGAAAGTTACTATGAGATGATAGAATAAAGTAGTGTGTGATTCTAATGAAAATAAGTGAAATATCACTATTATTATGATATTATTATTATTATTATTTGCAGGAAGAAGACTAACAACAATGGCGTCAGAAGAGATAGATGGTAACAGAATTCTAGCAGAAGCGCTTAAAGCTCAAGTTAGTATATTTTAGCTTGCACTACAAAGGTATTATAATGTAGTTAATAGTATGTATGACTGAATTATCTAATTTTCTACTGATAAATGGAAGAATAGCTTTTACGTAATAACAAGTCATTATTTTTGAAATTAAGGGTAATTTTCAGTTGAATGAAATATAACATTGATTTTTGTGATTTTCCGTAACGATTATGGACTAGAGATTAGAGGAGACAGATAATAAAGAAAGAGAATGATTATAAAATCATTTGTTGGATGAAATGTAAGGAAACAAGAGAATCTCCAAAACACCCACAGACATGATGTAGTCCACCATAAACTCACATGGCCTGGAATCGAATCTGGCACCCCTGCATCAGAGGTGAGCGCTCTACCAATGAGCAACTGCTCGTCTCACTTTGTGTTTGGTGTAGGCTTTACTTATATTGATTATATTGCAATCAAACGCTATATTATATAAACAAATTGTGATTTTTAAAGGAGAGCTTAACATTATCAGAGAAAAGGAACATATGACAGTAAGAGATTCCAAAATATTACTTTTTGACATTACATGCACTGATGTTGTGATAATATTTGAAGTGCCAATAACTAAAGTGCTCTTTGAAAATGATTTAATATAAATCACTCAGAATTAAATAATAAGCTAGATACATTATTAGTTATTAATAGTAATAGTATTTACATTTGTCGTACCTTGATATATATATATATATATATACATTAAATATTTCTCAGTGTTTCCTATCTCTTTTAGAAACAGTGTGCCATTTTTATCATTAGTGCTGAGAATTAAAGATCTTACAACAGTCTTTCTGAAAAAAAAAAAAGAAAAAAAAAAAAGAAAACAGTAAATGAGATTCTTTAAAATAGAACTGTTTATTTAACTTTCCTCCAATATTTTCTTCCTGTTGTATCGTATATTGCCTCAAACAGAACCATCGTATTGCTTTCTCGTTAGAAATCCATCCTCGTTACTCAAATCCGTTCCTAGTGCTTGAAAGAACAGCTTTAATTCCTACTGTGTTCGTGAAGTACAACAGTTTCATTTCATATTATTTAATATGATGTTTTTAAAAAATGAAATGAAATCTTTGAGTTTTACGTCCTACGGTTATGCCGGTTAGACTAAAGGAGACGGTGATGATGAGAGATGAGTGAAATGGTGGAATGAAGAAAATGGGAGGAAACGGGAGAACACCGAGAAAACACACGAGCACGGTGTTTGTCCACCACAAAGTTCACTTGGCGGGGGCTGGGATCGAACCCGGGACCCCAAGCACCAGAGGTGAACGCTCTACCACTGAGCCACGCGCCCCCCAATATATTTTATTTCATTATACAAATACAATTCCTGCTTTTATATTTCTTTCTACATATATTCTTTCTTTCTGTAATTCTCAGGGGGTTAAGTATGTGTTTGGAATCGTGGGGATTCCTGTGATAGAATTAAGCATGGTGATGCAGCAATTGGGAATCAATTACATAGGAATGCGAAATGAACAAGCAGCCTGTTATGCGGCCCAAGCAATGGGATATCTGACCCAGCAGCCGGCTGTGTGTTTGGTAGTTTCTGGACCTGGATTGTTACATGTTATTGGCGGAATGGCTAATGCTCAAGTTAATTGCTGGTAAGTATTTACCGGATTATCGTCTACATTACAATATATTATACAAGAATTAGAGAGCATTGGATAAGGTTTCTTCCCTTAATTTGTAACGGTAAAACTTTTATATTTTAGTGATGTATCTTCCCTCAAGATTCACCACTAGTGAGGTAAGAGTAATTGTAACCGTGAAGACGAGTTAACATCTAATATCAAATTTATTGTTAAGCAGAATTGATTAAAATGACATCTGAACAAAGAATGTAAATAACTTACTACGTAAATAAAAGTAATTAAATAATTATTCTCGATAAATATGTTCTTCAAGTACTTAGTGACGCTGTTTGACTTCAAGGTTATCCGAAAATTTGTAATTGTGAACAATTGGGTGTCACATTTCTTACTAGATCTGGCACTCTTTAAATAATAATTATATTAATGTTGGAACGAAATTTGAAGCGAGCTAATCTTATTTTGTAATACTTGTTATGATATGAAAGTAAGTATACGTGAAATTACAAGACAAGGATTCGGTTACAAGGTTTCAATTTGATACCCATCCCTCTCAATGCACTTGTAAAGTGTGTTCATTGTTGATTGTATGGCTCTCTGAGCCATTTGGGCAGAGATAACAGCGATGATCTGAGTGATGCGGTGCTTCAGGTCGTCCAAGTTGGCAGGATTGGTGGCATACACACGATCCTTGACCATGTCCCACTACCAAAAATCACATGGCATCAGATCAAAGGAACGTGCTGGCTATAGGAGAGGACCACCTTTACCAATCTAACTTTTACTGAACGTGTCGTTCAGGTACTCCTGAACCATCTGACTAATGGGCAGGGGCGCTGTCTTGCTAAAAGAAGTGTTAGTCTTTAAAGAAAATCTGCATGAGGATTTAGTTTAGTTGGCTGGATGAGGATGATATTCTCTTCAGTTCGTACAGATCTCTTCCTACTACTGTTTCCCTTGCAATCGTCTTGAACGGACCCCGTCTGTACAAACTTCTCGTAGGTCCTACCAACTGTCAGGCGCAAAGGTGCATCACGTGCGGTCCAGGCCGTGAATTTTTCTTGTACGGTGCTTGGGGACTGAAAAACTTCCATCCAATTGAATTATTTTCCTTCGTTCCTCAGTGGAATATCGGTACTCCATAGTTTAATCTGCAAAACAAAAACAAAAAGAACACCTATTTAATGTTAACATCTTTTTGCCTCACCCTGTATTTTGAAATGTCCTTGCCACTATGTCAGTTCAGTACCAGAATTGCTTTACTGATGTTTGATTTCAAGGGATCCAGAGTTTGTGGTGTTTGTGTAAACTCTGTCTTTTAGGTATCCCCATAAATAATAATAATAATAATAAATACATGAATAAAGTGTCAGATCGGACTAGTGCTCTGGCCAAAGTCCATTTGCAATGACGCTCTCGCAGAAAAAAAAAAAAAAACCGAAAGAAAAAACGGAATTGCAGACATGTTGGTGTGTGTTGTTGCTCCATTCTCCTACTATATCGAAAGGAGAGTTCTCTTGTCCAGTTCATTTACAAAGATATTGAAGATATCGTTATGTCTTGCTTTTATGATAGTTGTGTCAAAGAAGATCAGACAAATTATACGCCATTGAAACATTCTACACCAAACAACAATAATCTTCTCAAAATGAAGGTGTTCATTGTTAGCGTTGGGATTTATCTTCGCCCAAACACAAGGATTTTAAGAATTAAGTATCTCGACAGACGAATTCGTGTGAAAGGCGGCAGTGATTTGTTGGGAGACGCCAGTAGCCAATCCTTCATACTTGGGATTGTTTCCTCTGACATTTTGACGAGCTCACGCATATAAGACCTAAATGTTGGACTTACTTGACAAATATTTACCTCCAAGCTTCTTTAGAAATTGCAATTCACATGACTTTATAGTATTTATTGCCCAATTAACGTGAATAATAACTATATCTTCCAATAACTGCGAACAATATACAATTACTTCTCCAGGGTGTACTAATACATGTGTAACTGTTGGTACATATAATACATATATATTCCTACCAGGAGTAGGTGAGACATTTAATTTTACACAATTTTACACAAGACCTTGTCCCAGATAGGAAAAAAAAAAAGAAGAAGAAGAAGAAAACTGTGTATGAATCAGTCATTAAATACAGGAAAAGGATACTTGGACAAGGAATGGATTTTTATTCTTGCAAATTTCATTCTAAACAATTAGCGTATATTATTTCTTCTTTATATTATCAGTCATTAAATTTCTGCAGCAAAAACAATAGAAAAATATAAAAGATTTACAGAACAATTTTAAAAAATGCTCCAGTCGATAGTCTATAGTTCTCAGTCTATAGGTTTAGTCACGACTGAGAAAAAGAAAATTTAATGATTCAGGCAACATTAAATAACTGACAATTTGTATTAATGTATTTTTTAAAACTTGGATATGTTGGAGTTTAGCGTCAAATTTTTCGAGACTCTCCCAGCGGGAATCGAACCCGAGATCCCGTGCATCAAAGGCGCGCGTGCTAGCCACTAGGCCAGCAGTAAAGACTTGTTTTAATAGTGTTGTGCTATGTTTGCGAGTTTGTATTTACCATACTTAGTCCATTATTTGTTTAGCACCGCAATGTTCGTCAAATTTATTCGTGATGTGTACACTTTACCGTGTCCCAGAATAATTAATAAAAGTTCATTTTACAAAAGACCAGTAAAAATCCAACCCTGTCGTCATGGAATGTTGAACTCATACGAACTGCAAGTGTGGTTTCACGTAGAACTAATATTCTTATAAATTTCGTATAAGTTTTTACTGCGTTTATGACGTTTTGTAAGAAGAAACTTCGTCTATCCAAATGAACGGAAATCAAGCAAGTTGTTGAATTTTATTCTAAATTTCACTCCGTAGATTGATAATCGGGTGTATCCAAAATAACTGTGAATTGACATACCATGTTAGCACTTGTTGCCAAATGAGCATCTCAAGAAATTTGGTCTTAAGAAAAGTGGCTTGCTTTGTGTCATCATGTTTGCTACTTTAATTAAATATTTCTTTCCTCGCTATACAATTAAAATAACTAGCACGGAGGCACAAGATAAGTAACTTTTCTTATGAATGTGTTCTGTAGCTTCTATCAATAGATATCAGTAGAAATTTGGTATAGTTTGGAAGGAAGTTACGAGATCCAAGCAGCAACATTTCTGTGTGTATGTGTGTGTGTGTGTGTGACCTGAGGTATTATTTTAACTATATATTAATAAATACATTTAAAGAAAATGTAACGAATTTTCTGTTTTAGGCCACTGCTTGTAATAGGAGGTTCATGTGCAGAAGATCATGAAGGTATCGGTGGTTTTCAAGAATTTCCTCAAGTAGAAGCCTGTAGATTATACAGCAAATACACTGCTCGCCCAGCCAATGCTTTGCTTATACCTCAGCATGTTGAAAAGGCAGTACGACTTGCAAAGTACGGAAGACCTGGTAAGTTCTACGGCAGATCGATCAGCTCAGTATCTTAGTCCTAAACTTGATTGTGTCTTTAAAATTTTCTGCATAAATCACAAATGCGTAGAAAGTTCATAGTTAATGATTAGAAAATAAGTGGCTTTCATTGCTCACATGTCCCATGATTGATTTTTGGGGAGAACATGTTTTACCTAACAATCATGAGGCAATTGGAGAGCACTATATATTGAGATGTACCAAACTTTAGTCTCAGACTAGAGATAACGATGACATAATATGATATGCTAAACACACATCATCGAACTAATAGATATCTGACTGGCCATGTAACAGCCTTCACGTCTACTGAAACACTAGGAAGTTTAATTTTAGTTTATTTGACTGCATGCGTTGAAATAACTGTGTCACAAATTTTAACTTTATTATCGACGGTTTTTCGAGACTAATTGAGTGCGCTTTTTTTGATCTTTGCTGCTATATATTTGTTTAGAGATATAACTTGGTTAACACTTAAAATTGTTTGTTTTGTTTTTTTTTGCAGGTGTATCGTATTTGGATTTCCCAGCGAATATATTACAACAAAAAGTAGACGCAAGTAAAGTATTCCAGTACGACAAATGTCCGGACCCTCCGTTATCATGGCCAGATCCAGCTTTAGTCGATAGAGCTGTACAATTATTAAGAAATGCCAAGAAACCGTTAGTCATCGTTGGCAAAGGTAAGAATCAATCGTTTTCTTTCTCTGTTTACACTACAAGAAATCCAGAAGAGGAGTTTTGGGAAATATTTAAAGGATTAGATAATACGGAAGAGTGCGATGGTATGTAAATGCACAATTTTATTGTGTATTTTTAATAACATATTTCCATAACAGCAGACTAATTAGATATTATTACTTCATTATTACAATTTTGAGAATTTTAATTATAATGTAGAATCATCTGGTAGCAATATTTAAAAGAAAATCCTGCTCACTTATAATAATGAATATTTAAATAAACTAATTTTGTTAGTTTAGTTTGTATAACTACCTACTGTGTAGTAACATTTTTGCACTGGAACTTTTTTAAGTGCTCACTGTTCTATATTAAATTTTAGATTTTCCTTACATCGAGATGATGCACAACTCTTAGCAATGGGAAAGAAAGGGTTGAGATAAAACTAAATAAAATAAAATAAAATAATAAAAAAAAAAGAAGGAGAAAGAAACAAAGAATTGTATTACAGGAAGGTATCAACTTACGAACATATGGCCCTTCCTAGTATTTGCTGTGCAGAGAAGTAAAAGTGTGATAAAGTGACAGTTGTTTTTATCATCAATGTCAGTTCGTAAATTTTGTGATTTCTTGTCGAGAAATAACTTGCTCCCATCTTCCGTCCGTCCGGCATCCAAATTAGAATGTGGCTTAAGGTTTCTACAATAATATATGCGCTTCCTTTATTCATATTTCTAAATTATAAACATGAATAAAAAGTTGTGCATTCACTTACTTTGTAAGCCAAGTTGCAACAAAAGCTGCTTAGCACTCAAAGTAGAGGCCAATGTGCTGTCTCTTGTCCACCTTTCGGCTAGTTCTTGTCCTTCGTGGCGAAGAAGTATTACACAGCTGGTGCCACCATCGTTTGGCATTTGAAACATCTCGAGGGCAGGAACTGGACAATGGATCGGAGCATGTGATGATTGTAGGATGCTAGCTCCGAACTATGTGCTGAATGTGACAATTTAATTCTCTGAAGTTTATTTGGGGTCGTGCAAGAGTCATGAGATTTTACGTTTGCTTGCTGCAGAAGGGCTGGCTTACTGTTCATCAATGCAGGGTATTTTGTAACAGACATACGGTATCATACTTTCGCTCCAGCTGTTAGGGTACAGGTTGGTATAATGATTCGACCGTCTGGAATGAATTTTGTAATGAATTATCACCTCATTGTAAGACACAGATCATCACCTTGTGTTCGATACGCCCATGTTGAGCGAGAGGTACCGACACCTGGCTCTTTTATGACGACCGCGTGTGCACGTTGTAGGATTTCGAAATATAAAGGTAACCAAGAAAGTTCTGACACTTTTTGTGGAGGTCTGTGTTCAATAAGTCCTTACACCGTGAGTTGAATGCGAATGAAGATAAGACGAAGGTTAGTTGTTGGTGTGGATATATCCAACATAATACCTGGTTGTGGCAGTTCAGTTACACCGTGAACTTGCGTAAGGACATGGGACCTCCACGGAGCGTAATAAGGGCGTATATGCTGTACGAGTTCAAACTGTTATCAAACGCCGCTGCAGTGGGATGGAAGATATGCCAGGTTTTTGGTAGGAGTGTCATGACTACGCGGACAGAGCAGCGGTGGTTTAACATGTTTAAGGACGATGATGAAACACTCGAAGACGCACCACGAGCCGGAAGACCAACACATGTACAAAAATGAAGATCTTCAGGCAGCAATTAAGGCAAACAGTGGCCAAACATGTGAGTAACTGGGACTACAATTTTGTGTGAGTAGAGAAGCTACTCGGCAGCACCTCCATCAACTTGGGAAGCACTACAAGTTGGGTCGATGGGTCCCACATGATTTGACTCCGGGAGGCAGGGCCGGGACGCAAGCCCCCTCGGGCAATGCCTGGGGTTCCCGGATTGGGTTGGATTCTGCCGGGTTGTGGTCATGCCGTGGGATTCGGTAGCATATGGGAACTAATCCCAGGAACCTGGGTAACGGTGAACATGTGCGGGAGGTAAGCTTGCCTTATAAGGCTCGGGCACCATGCCTGCAGAGTATGGTAGGGCCTGACTCGCTAGCAGGACTGCCACCACCAGTAGGTACCTGGTAGGCACTTAAGACTTCGGTCTGGCCGCGCAGTGGGCGTATCCCACTCCCTCAGTGGGGGGTTACACACTTAGGTGTCAAGATTAAGGGACAAATCTTGGCGGTGCACATCGTGCACGAGAACCTAAGTCCAATCTTGAGCAACTACTAGCGGGGTGCCTTGTTTGGCGGTACCTGTCCATCAAATAGACCGAACGGTCGCGGGCATGTTCTCCATGCATGCAATTAAGGGTGGATTAGTAGACCACTAGCATCGACGTGTCTCGTCTGAGGAAGGAGCCATTTCTGGACAGGTTGTTGACATGTGGTGAGAAGTGGGTCCTGTACGAAGTTCCACGGCGCCATCCTTGGTTAGCATGAACCGGTTCCAAAACAGCCGAAACCAGCACTTCACCAGGGGAAGATCATCCTTTGTGTTTGGTGGACTGCTCGCGGAATCGTGCATTGGGAGCTGCTACCAGTTGGTCAGAGCGTCAATGCAACTGTGTACTGTCAGCAGTTGAGCCGTGTTCAAGAAAAACTCAAAACTCTAGAGCCATCACTTCTGAATCGCAAAGGGATCCTCCTGTTATAGAACAACGCTAAGCTCCATGTGGCTAGGATGAGCCGGGGCACCATTCCACGCCTTGGATGGGAAACACTATTGCATCCACCATACTCCCCGGACATTGCGCCATCCGATTATCGCATGTTCCATTCCGTGAACTATCCATAGTAGAGGTGCAAAATTCACTTGATACCTTCTTCGCTTCACGGCCCACCAAGTTCTACCGCGATGGAATCCTAGGCCTTCCAGAACGTTGGCAGAAGGTCGTCGATCTTGAGGGGGACTGTTTTTTATTTTCCAGGTACGTCTTAGGTGACATAGATGTTCGAAGGTGGTGAGTGAAAAAGCGATAGAACTTTCTTGGTTACCTTTATAATAACCTTTTTCGTCAAATGTTATTATTCTCTTCAGGAAACTTAGATCACGTGGAGTTTGCAGAAATTTCTTGCAAACATCTACTCGCGTCTGCACTTGAGCTTAGATCAATTCATGAGGCACAATTTGACAGCTCCGGATGTTTTTGCGAAAGTCTTAAACATGACGAACTAAACTGGACCGAGAGATACCGAGCTCAGCCAATAATCTCCGAATGCTAGCCTTAGGATTTGTCTCTGTGGCGTGGCTCTTGATTTCGGAGTCCACGATTTTGGACCTACCTGACTTTGACTGATAGGGACTGAAATTTCTGGAACCATCCTGGTTATTATTCTGTGATCAACTACCCGTTCACCTTCCGCACAACAAATGTTTCGAATTGCTTTCCCGGCGTTATGGCCCAGTTGGAACTAGTAAACTTAGTCTTATTGCATCTTCATCTTCGCGGCTCTCAAATTATATATGAAACTCAGAACGCTACGAATTGAACTGCTTCGGTCACATGACACACCGCAACGGCATATGTATGCGAATATTGCCAAACTTATGACTCTTGCATGTGAAACTTTTACGTCCATGATCTCTGTGGGGAAAGTTTCTAAATGTTTAGAAGGACCCGCGACCGACTATTTATTTTTAACGCTCCTCAAAAGTTTTTTCGCCCTTATTAGTAATCTTTATTGGATATACATAAAAAAACATATTCCTATTGTTTGATTTTTGTGCTGTTTATTGAATTTAGCGTCCAAGTATTCCAAAATATATTTTCTCATACTTTATCCAGGTGCGGCCTATGCGAAAGCTGAAGAAGCCATAAGACGTTTGGTAAATATAACCAATCTTCCTGTGTTAGCAACTCCTATGGGGAAAGGCGTCGTTCCAGATGATGACCAACATTCTGTTGCTCCAGCTCGCACTAAAGTATTGCAAGAAGCTGATGTTATTCTATTGTTGGGAGCAAGGTTAAATTGGATTCTTCATTTTGGTCGTCCCCCACGGTATAATCCAAATGTACAAGTAATACAGGTAAGCTAAAGTATTGATTGGTACATACGTCTCACGTGTATGCCCTTGGGCTAAAAGAGACGGATGATTGATGAAAATGATTGTGCTCTTCCTCTGGGAATCAAATCCAGGACCACGTGCATCAAAGGCACATACGCTAGCCACTAGACTAGTTGGGGGAGGGTTATTCGTTGAAGTGTACCGTGACTTTTCAGCAATGATACTATATAAGACGTGGATCTACAATTTTAAGTGAAATTTAAACAATTGTAATGCACTCAAAGTTTTTAATGCTCCCCACCGGGAATCGAACGTAGTTCGGGTTCTGTTCTTGGTGGGAGAGCATTGGACACTTTACAATGGTTCGAATTTCACCATAAACTGTAGCTCCACGTCCCATATAGTCTCGAAGCTTGAAAGGGGACACTAAAGTTCAACAAACAACGCCTTGTATACTGAGAAGTAATTGATTGCTTATATGGAGATTTAAGCAATGTGATAATTAGTGGGTTGAAGTAGTATTGAGGATTTTCAGAAATATATCGGTATAATTATCAGAATGGTAATTAGAAGTTAGGGTTCTTTCTTAAGCGTTTTTTTTTTTTTTTTTTTTTTTTTATGTCTTTTAGATAAAAACAGGTTAAGGTTTTAAGAACAAAGTAATGTTGAAGTATAAATATTTTGAAATTTTATTTTGTGTGGATATTTGTTTTTTGGAAATTAAGTAGTTCATATTCAGCCATATTTCTTAAGGTGTGGCTTAGCTGGTGAGTCTTTTCTCATGATAAGAGAGAGACAGTCCATATGAAGTGAGTCAGTGAGGGTTGCTTGATAATCAAATGATTTTTGATTCTGAATTACTATTTGATTGCAAAATTCAAAAATAATTATTTTATTTATTTATTTTATTTATTTATTTATTTATTTTTATCGTTTTCTCAACTCCGACGTTGACAAGCGCGAATTCTTGCGTTTGTAAGGGTTTACGTTAACTTACATTACTAGACCTTGTGAACTCTAGGTTGATGCAAGAAAAACCATTTTATTCAGAAAAGAATAGCGTAACTTATGTCCAGTACATATTTAATAAAATTTGTTTGCAAAATAATTTAAATCCACTTAAACAATTTATATCGGAATTTACAAATTTTCAATGTTCAAAATGCATATCACTCAAAGTTGGAATTTAATATCAGGCTTAAGTTGTTTGGAAATGTGTAGCTACCTATATGAATGTTTTATGAAAAACGTTACACAACTATTGTAGTGTTTCGAGATGTGTAGCTACCTATATGTATGTTTTATGAAAAACGTTACACAACTATTGTAGTGTTTCGAGATGTGTAGCTACCTATATGTATGTTTTATGAAAAACGTTACACAACTATTGTAGTGTTTCGAGATGTGTAGCTACCTATATGTATGTTTTATGAAAAACGTTATACAACTATTGTAGTGTTTCGAGATGTGTAGCTACCTATATGTATGTTTTATGAAAAACGTTACACAACTATTGTAGTGTTTCGAGATGTGTAGCTACCTATATGTATGTTTTATGAAAAACGTTACACAACTATTGTAGTGTTTCGAGATGTGTAGCTACCTATATGTATGTTTTATGAAAAACGTTACACAACTATTGTAGTGTTTCGAGATGTGTAGCTACCTATATGTATGTTTTATGAAAAACGTTACACAACTATTGTAGTGTTTCGAGATGTGTAGCTACCTATATGTATGTTTTATGAAAAACGTTACACAACTATTGTAGTGTTTCGATATAATGTTACATGAAAACCAGAAAGGAAATGACTGAGAGTTGCATCGATATCATATTTGAGATTTAACCACTCAACAATAAATAATAATATCTCAGCTAATATGTCGTACTATAAATACATTTAAACGTACCTGTGTTACAAGGAGATCAAAAGGTTCGTGCAATCACTTAGAAGAAATCCACTCTGGAGAACTCTGACACCATGATGGTACTAGTCCTTCTCTACGTAGTCACTGTGCCTAGCTACACATTTTTGACAGCGATTCTTCACTTTCCTTAAACTTGTTTTGTAAAAGTCTGCAGTTTGTCTGTGAAACCACAGTTCAAGCTTGGAAATGACATCACTCCTACTGTCAAAATGGCGTCCTCTGAGACTCTTCATTTTTGGGAAGAGAAACAAGTCACTTGGTGCGGTGAGTGTGGGGGTGGAGCAGTATTTCATATTCCAATTCCACTGCCTTCATCATGGATGCGTGGGCGGTGCATTGTCTGCCAATAAACAGCATCCCTTTTTCGATCAATCCACGACGTTTCTTCTTCAGTTCTTCTTGTAATTTAGTCAGGAGATGGGAATAATAGGTATGAATGATAGCTTTCCCCTGTGGTAGGTAATATGAAATGATGACCCCCTCAAAGTCCAGAAAACGGAAAGCATCACTTTAGCGGCAGATTTTTGCACTCATGCCATTTTAGGTGGAGAGGAGAGTGTTTCCATTGTTCGCTCATTTTCCTTTGTTTCTGGATTATAAAGACAAACCCAAATTTCATCCATTGTCACTAGTCTGCCAAAAAAAGTCCTCTTCATCCACCTCACAGCGATGCAACATTTCTTTTGCAGCATCCTCGCGCTTTCTCTTCTGGAAAAGTGTGAGTAGTCGTGGCACTCGTCGTGCTGAGACTTTCTGAAGATGCAGCTGATTGTGAATGATATTCCAAGGAGGTCTATAACTCATACCTATTGCACACATAACACTTTCAATAGTTATTCTTCTCTCTTCCATTATAATATTCTCAACTTTGTTCCTCAAAGCGGCATCATCAGTGAAAGATGGTCTTCCAGATGTAGAGGCGTCCGCGGTGGTCATAGGTCTAGTTGGAAATTGCCGTTTCCACTTGGATAATATCTCATAGAATGGGCTTTCATCTCCATAGACTTCTTTCGTCTCTTCGTGATTCTAGTTTGCTGATTTCCTTTAAAGACGGAGGAACTTAATATACTACGTGCCTCAAGTTTGTCAATCATCCCCCCCCCCCCCTAAAAAAATAACGAGTTCCGAATTTGCATGGTTAACATACAAGAACCTAACTATAAAATGCATGTCCAAGGGGGTTCGTAGTTCGTCGCCTTCTAGGTGATTGCACAAACTTTTTGATATCTCCTCGTAGATGAAGTAGCGGAATGATATAAATGTTAAAGGAACGGGAATAACTGGAAAGTGTGGATAATTACAAGATTGTTCATGATCCTTAGGTTCGAATTAAAAGTAGTTCTACTATATAAACAAATCAAGTCTATGTAATCACTATTTTATAGTACACTTTTTATAAAGAATACAATTAATAATAACGCACTTTGGTTCAGACGAAATTGACACTGTATGGTTTACAACTTATTTGTCACTCATGGATCCTGTTCGAGGTTCTTCTTTGATTTGTATTCATTAAGAAATTTTGATATTTCTTCGCTTAATTTCGGAGTAATGTTACATGTCCTGCCAGTGGCTGTTGTAAGTTCTAAGGCATAAAATTTCTTTAGAACATTGTTCATGGGCATCCAAGTCTGGTCTTTCTCATTTTTCGTAAAAGGAGTCTTTAGTCCTGCGAGATGGTTAAAATGTTACATGCACATCTTTACGTCCGTCACTAATGTCATTCACTTCTGCCAGCCACCACTGATCATTATATACACATGCGATTAAATCTCTTCTGTGAAGTGTAATTTGTACAGGTTTTATAGTGGACTGAATTTTGTATTCTTGACTTTGCTAAATAATGAAGCATTTAAGGTTCCTCTCTGACACAGAGACAAAACAATAAAAACTCCTTGTGCTAGTAATTGTCACACAGCTTGCAAATCAGTCAAGGACTTTGCTGTTTGATGGTGAATTATTTCTTGATGTTTTATATAAGTGAAAACGATTCCTTTTAAATTTTATTACGTGTGTTAGGAAATTGATTATTATTTATTGTTTCAAAACAATGTGGCTTTTAAGACAAGGGAAGGAATCAGACATTCTTATAGAGTGTACTACAATGTTGTCAATTGACTGACCTCGCATTGTTAGTGCTTTTAAATACGGATATTAGATGCTCATTATGGGTTCGATATTCTATTCTAGAGTTGTATCTTTGTAGATCAATCTAGCCAATGTTGTATGGCATAATTAATAGGCAAATCCTAACAGCTGGTGATCCCTGTTGAGTAATGAAAGATATCACTTAATACGGCTGAAACTAATTCAGCTACTCTTAATAGGCGCTTAGAAATAAACAAGACATTATTATTCTATTTATATTGGTCGCAACATTAAAAATACTATCATAGTTGAAACATTGGGCATTATCGTATATATTTTCAACAACGAACTCATTTTAAACTTAGAAACAGCAATCGATAATTAAATTATGAACCCAGTCTAACTCTGGCACTTGCATATCCATCTTCCATCGAGCTGCCCTCAGCTAACAATATGCTTTTGTGTGTAATTTTTAAAGTCTGTAACGTAGTATGTGGATAAATGATCTCAAACATGATATTTGTACAAAAGTATAATATACAGTAGTGGGTTTATCTGTAAATTTTTTTTTTTTTAGATTTTTAAACTTTGTTCTCTCAAAGATACAAGGTATCCAAATTTCTATTTTAAAAAATCCGTTTTTAAAACATTATAACTTATAAAGGGAGCAACTCTCAGTGATTATTTTGTGTTTTTCATATAATGCATTTAGGTAGCTACTATACTTCCAAACGATTATGCTTGAGATTGTATTCCTTCTTGGGGGTGACATGCCTTAGAACGTTGAAAATTAGTCAATTTCGATATCAAATCGAGCTGTTTAGGTGGATTTGGACTACTTTACAAAATTTTATTAAATATGTACTTGACGTAAGGTAACCTTTTCTTTTTTCCCAGAATAAAATGGTTTTCCTCATCAATTTAGGGTTCACCACGTCTTAATAATATAAAGTTAGCGCAAAACCCTATACAAATGCGAGAATCCACACTTGTCAAATAAAAATGGCTGCCATCAAAATTGAGAAAACAACAATTAAATTATTATTTTTGGACTCTGCAATCATGTAGGAATCTACAAGGAAAAAATCATTTCATTATAAAATGGTCAAGAAACCAAATATTTTTTATCTGGTACACTTGACATGGACGGACTCACTAGCAATTAGCCCATCGTAGCTAAGTTTAGCCCTCCCATCTAGCTAGTGCCAAGGACACGCGCCTTTGGTAGACATTGTCCCGTATTTGATTCCCGGTGGGAGAGACTTGAAATTTGAACTCATCATAGTGGTTCGGATTTAATCTTAAACTTTAGGTCCACGTCTCGTATAGCCTCGGTGAAGAAAAATCGCTAAACATCAATAAACAAACGAAAACTATTCATCCAGCTGTAGATTCAGAAGAAACTAATGCAGTATAGCGGAAATGAGGTCTCCAAGAAAGTTGGAACATAGAAATGAAAAGGTAAATAAAATAATGTAATATTGTATCCTTTGCTCAGAATTACAAAATATTGAAATTTTCCTTCAACGTATAGCATTTTGTGAAATAGGATCGATATATATGTATGTATGTTTTTACAGGATAATGCTGTATGATGATTATTTGTGTATTCTCTTGACAGGTGGATATTATGCAGGAAGAACTGCACAATAGCGTACCTTCAGCGGTTGCTATTCAAGGAGATATCAGAATTACTGCTGAACAGCTAGCAGGTAAATTTTCTAAGAATAATTGGCAGCTACCTTCCGACGGTCCATGGTGGTCAGCAGTTCGGCAAAAATCTGAAGCCAATAAGAATGTAGTTTCTGTAAGTTGATGAGTAAAACTGAAAAAGTTTTTTTTTTTTTTTTTTAATTTATTTTATCTTTCTACAATTAGTTGGGGAGAAATAAAACTTTCTTTCTTCAACCTTTCATAAAAGTTTGAAAGTTTATTAAAGAAAATAAGAAGGAAAAGAAAAAAAAAGAAAAAAATTAGAATAAACATGGTACAAATTGCAGTAATACATTGAAAATTCCAGGCCTACAGGAGTGTGTGTGTGTAGAAATTTAGAGAGCGTAACTAAATTATAAAATATTAGTATAATAATACGAAAATAATACACAAAGAGTGAACACGTGCATCACTGGATTTTGACTCAAATCTGGGATTTTCAGTGTACCTTTATACAGAATTTAAAATATTATGAATATCATTTTTAGTTCTAATATTTACACAAATACATTGAAATACCTTTCTCCAGTCACATTTTTTCTAACTTTTTATTTAAAAATGAATAATCGATACTAGTTGAACAATATATTAATCTTGTTTTGGTAGTGTTATTGGTACATTTATACTGGTTTGTGATTGGTATTTGGAGTGTAGTTGATATGCGTTTTTGTGACTTTTTTTTTTTTTTAATGTGATCAGTGCAAGATTTAGTGTATTCTGTAACCCTAGTAGCTTTGTTAATACATCAGATACAACTATTAGTATACAGTAAAAGTGTTCCACGTTTACAGTTTCATGAGATTTGAAACAGAATGTTACATATTTTAAGGAATTCTGTGTCTTATTTTATTATTTCAGTTCGACACTTCATTCTTTAAGATCTGTGGTAAACCGGTTTCACTTTCGACGCAGTGAATTAATCAATCTGTTTATAACTTACCGTAAGAATATTTCTTGTACAATATTCTGTGATTTGAGAGAGAACGTCATACAATTCTACAAATGTTAATGAATTCCGTACTTAATGTTATGATTGCAGTTTGATATTAATGTTACTCTTTTAAATCTACGGCAGTTCTAAATTTTAATAATCGCCTGAGAGTTAGATCAGCATGATAAGGTTTGAAAGAATGAGATAAAGTTTGGTGCCTTCGATTCCCAATTGAACAACATAATTCTCGGCGATCAGTCAACATCATGAGGCATTCCTGATATACCTAACTTATGAAGTAGTACATTGTTGATCAGAAACCAAGAATAAAGATGTTGGGAATCGATGCGCTGACCATGCGTCCACTGCCGGCCCAGTTCTTTGTGAACTGAAGGAAGTCTCCGTCTTAGTTTAAATACGTCTGAGTTCGCTCGTGAGTATGGATAGTTAGCGTGCGGCTCCTTCGATACTGGAAACCCGGTTCGATTTCATGGAGCTCATGGACCCGGTAGGAGCTTATGGTTCCGAGCCACGTTAATCGTAGGTCCACGTTAATGGCGTGACTATAACTATACAATATGCTCGTATGGAATAATAATTTTCTGGTCCCCTAAAACCATAATAAAAACTTACCAAATGAGTTACAATTAGTTATGACATATTGAAGCGTAGCTTACATTATCTGTGAGAATTATTTAATTCTCAAATTAGCAGATAAATTATTAATATAGAGGCCAGAAGTTTAATTTTCAGTAGCAATGTATTTTTGTCTGCTACTCTATTGTTAAAAAAGAAACAAGAAATCTACATATTCTTCACCTTCAAAATAACATCAATAAATATTTATCTTTTGAGTGATGGACGCGCGGTGGCTCGTGGTAGAGCGTTTACCTCCGGTGCTTGGGGTCTCTGGTTCGATCCCAGCTCGCACCGTGTGGACTTTGTGGTGGACAAACACCGTGCTCGTGGGTTTTATCGGGGTTCTCCCGTTTCCTCCCACTTTCTTCATTCCACCATTTCATTCATATCTCATCATCACAGTCTCCTTTAGCCTAACCGGCATAACCGTGGGACGTAAAACTTGCAGATTTCATTTCATTTCATTTCTTTTGAGTGATTTGTCGGCAGTGGTGATTTGAGATTTCTCTCAGGGAGGGGAAACGTTCAATACACAAAAGATGAAAAGTAGTGCTGCAAAAATATGGTAATCCATACTGCACACAATCAGAAATATGATTCCCGCAGGAATTACCGTCCCCCAGAAATCATCACTGATTGAGGTTTGATTTCGTAATGTTTGAAACTTGTTGCTATGTAACAATTCTTTATAAGTTAAAATATACTCCACAGATGGCAGCACTCACGGAGTTAGGAGTAATTCAAAAATATAACATATGTGTTTGTGTCTACATAAATATTTATTTATGAGGTTACTTGTGATCTTATAATAATTTAGGTTGTATGTCTAAAATGCGCAGTCCTGATAGCATTCCCACTCACAAAACAAGAAATTGAAAGTATGCATTAGTAAAATGACAGATCTGAGATAATATCTGTCAGGAGAAACAGAAATTCATGGTTGTTTTACATCACTAATTTAACTATTTTTAGAGAAGCACAAATGGGTAGTTTATGACCTTGTTTCGATGGTTGACGCGTTATTTCTTTTAGATCATAATCATGGACGAAAGAGATAAGGAGAATGATATGACGTATACTGACTGTAAGGGTTGCTAGGGTACTCCAAATTCCCTTTTTCATATTTTTAAAGTTTTTTTTTTCTACGAATAGGGTGGAAATTGCACAAGTGTTATCTCGTTGGAATCAGTGTTCCATAAGCTTTCCAGCGAGATATCAGTCATTACCACGGGATAATTGGGAGGGGGGGGGGGGTTCACCAGTATCCCCAACGTGAGAGTGTACAATTTCGTTCAAATCCCTGCCCGGTATATAAAGAATAGTCTACCTTCAATTTAATCGTGAGAAACGGAAAAGATTAATGTTGATTTTTTTTCTAGAAAAGTCCATACATAGTTTCTCTCTCTCTCTCTTTCTCTTTCGCTTTCGCTTTCTCCCTACTTGGTAAGTTTTTTGTAGTTTTATTAGATAGCTTGTTATATAGAGAAAACACATTTTTCTTACGATCTAATTTTGTTTATTATGAATACTCAAAATTAGTCCCCTGTTTCAACTGTATATGATGTTGATTCACTTTGTAATCATTGTTAATTAACCTTTAACCTTTAATTACTCTTTCGTTTTGTTTTCTTTATTAACCATTAAGTTTTGTATTTTCAGAAAATGGCTGCAAATACTACACCACCATTGAATTATTATGCAGTGTTCCATCATATCCAGGAAATAATTCCCAAAGGTATTGTTGATTCTTTATTTTAGTTGAAACGAATTGTATGGACATTGCTAATGTATACGTATCCATTTTCAGTCTATAAAGATGCAAGATGATAGAATTAAAACTATTTCAAATAGGCTTAGCACTGTTTTCAGTGTTTTTTAAATTGAAGTATTTCGAGTAGATTCATGTTCTTCGTCAATTTTATTCCGTCTGTAATCGTATTCTTTTCTTTTTCCTATGATTAGTCTATAATAGGTTTTTCCAGTTAACTGTACTAACAGAAGAGACACTGACCAAAGCTTAAAACCCTTTACTTTATTTTAAATTATAATTTGTAACTGTTTTGGATATCTAGCATATCCTTCTTCAGACACTATCGAAATTAATGAAAATACAGACATATATATAAATGTTGTTATAACAAAGTTTACATTCTTTAACCGTCATATATATAGTCATTGTTATAAAAAAGTTTAAATTCTTTTAACAGACATATATATATATAGTCATTGTTGTACTTTTTTATTTTTATTTCTTTTTTTTTTCTTATTTACTGAGGCCTTCAATCAATCCTATAAGTCTTCGTGTTCACTTTCCAATTAATCACGTTCCTTCATTTTTGGTTCTTATAAGGGCCTTTTTTTTTTTAATTTTCTTTTTCTCTATGCTATTCAAACTTCCTTGCCATAATTCATTAATTGGTAAGCCCCTGTCCAGTTCATCAGTTTCTCTCTTCCTACCTTCTTTATCCAATCCGCTTCTTTCCACTTCCTTATTATCATTCATATAATATGATACGTTATTCAAAGCTGATTCGTTGATATAATATACAGCTAGAATCAGTTTTTTTTTGTTTTTTTTTTTTTTTGTTTGTTTGTTTGTTTTTAAGGAGATAACTCATGTTGACTTATTAGACGTAAAGTTGATTAGACTAAAATGAAATAAAGTTTCAGAAAGAGAACCCATGGCTATGCCTTTTAGGCTAAGAGAAACAGATGCCAAATGCAAGTAATTCTGGTGGAAGAATTAAAATCGGTGTTGAATTCAGATATTTTCACTTGGAAAAAAGGAGCAGGGAACGGAGTTACCAGAAATCTTTTTTGAAGAAAATAAACCTTAATTCTCAAAGGAATTACTTCTCATAACGTAATTATGAATTATAGGTTTTCTGCCCTCTGTTTAAGTCCTTTGCATTAAGAAGCGAATAAAGTTCCTTGTAGAGACCATAAAAAAGTATTTTTATTGAAAAAAGTATTAATAAAGTGAATAAAGTTTCTTATAAAGAGATTTAAAATGGTATTTAATTGAAAAAGAAAGAAAAAATGCCTATGTGATACATGGAAATTTTTCATTCTTAGTAAACAAGAAATTATACGTATTGTGTTCGTTTATTTATTTAAATATTTTTTTAAAAAATGGATTTGCTTAGGGAAACAATTAAATTCAACATCTTTTTGTACTATACAGTATATTATGAAGCACACATGTTACATGTGAATTGTAATTCTAATCAACTCTATTAAAATCCGCCTCGAAGTCATGCGCCTAGGGGTCACCCATTAGAAAAAGTCACAAAACTTACACGAACTCATTAAAAAATACAATAAAAATTATAGTACAGAAAAGTAAGAATACGCAAACACAAAAGGGAAATTCAAGTTCTAATGCCATTAGGAGGTTCCCAGACGAGTTGATTTTACCGGGACCACCCTCATTTTCGTTTTATGTCCCGGTCCCAAAGTATTTCTAAAATTTGACGGGACTCCCAACATATACTGGTGTTGGGAGATAATAGGAAGTCGCAGGATTTTCTGCAAGCTTATTTAATCAATCTAATATTTTGTCGTCTTCTTTCCTAAATAAGTAATTATACAAATTTAATTATAAAGGTATCATTCAGACTTGCTGAGCATTTCCTTTCTGTATTGTACAATGTATTTCCTGAATCTTTGAAATACTACGCTTTACGTTTATTAGATTTCAAAAGCATTTTTCCGTAAATAATTTGATAATAAACAATCCCCTTTCAGTAGCTATTGTTAAAAAGTTTCAGGTGTGCACTCTCAAAGCTCGCTCTTCCTTCCCCTATATAACTGTATTGAATGAAGTCGTAGTAGTTTCATAAGAACGAGATCCCAAGACATCGAGAGAGGATCCACGCTTGATTCTTATATTTTTTTTCATTATAGACTCTTAGTAAATACAGAGGTTGTTCAGTCTACATTTGGCCAATTTCGACTTACCTAAAAATTTAGAAGAATCCATGGCGCCAGGTCCGTAAGTGCTCGATGTGTTTCCCTTGGTTCCTAACAATAGCCCGACAGCGTAATAATTTCCACTGTAATAGGCTTCTCTGAAGAACTGGGAGGGAAATCTTGTCCCATTCCCTTTGCACAGCTTTCCCAAGTCCTTCTACAGTTGTCATACGCCGTTTTCCCAAAGCCCGCTTCAGCAATCCAAATCCACAATAGTCCATAGGACTTACATCTGGAGATTTAACAGGTGCCTCATTGAAAGGTATCACCTGTATACCACTTGCCTCCTCCATATCTCTGTAGAATGCGAGGGACGATCGTGAGGTATGTGATGAGGCCTTGTCTATGTGAATGCGCACCAGATTGGCGTCATTTCCTACATCGTTGGAATCTCATGCTCGTGATCTGCTCCTGAAAATACTGCGAATTTATTTTGCAGTTCTTCGCCACCCTACGAATCTTCAGTTTACCTCGGTAACAGTAGCCAGTAACTACCATGAACGCTTTTGGGACGGATTCTTTACAGACACGGACCCACCTTCTGAAGTTCTTGGCGCCTTTCGGTATATGATGGTTCTCGGTTTGCCGCAGTCGGAAAGGTAAATTCATGTTTCATCGAGCGTTACGACGTACATCCACCTTTGTTTTGCCAGATGCCGTTCGTACAGCTTCCGGGCGATACACTTTCGTTGCTTTTGGTGGGCATCCGTGAGAAGGTGGCCGCGAGTTTTCATGACTTTTTCCAGCTTGAGTTGATGGTGTAACGTCCGGCTCACAGTTCCCAAAGACACGTCAAGACGATTAGCCATACACCTTTGTGTTGGCGGATTTTCTTGCATTGCCATTTTGTGAAGTTTCCTCTGCACGATGGAGGTGGTCTTGGTGCATTCCCTCTTCCTAGGCAACTTCGTTGGTGATCCAAATGGTGGAGCTTCGTTGCCCTTGTATTTTTTAATATTTTTTATTCCACTTAAACTGATGTTGCAACCATTCTTCTTGCACTGTTTTCTAATGACAGAAATCCTAAAGTGGGCGTCATAAAGAGCCTCAACATAACCTTCCCAAAACCGGCTTAGTTTGGGCGGCATTTTGGTCACGGGGCGGAAACCCACACACTTGGAAACAAATTTAATACAACACTCTCAACAATGATCCTGTTTTGTGCGTTATTGTCGTCCGCGCGGAAAAACAACTCCGTTCCCAGGAAGCCACTGCACAACACTGCAGGACGGCACGAGCCAGGTCGGGTACTGCAGGACGGCACGAGCCAGGTTGGGTACTGCAGGACGGCACGAGCCAGATCGGGTGAGTCCATTCTGCCCGGGAGGGGGAAGGAACGAAATCGGCCAAACGTAGGCTGAACAACCTCTGTAGTCACACAGAAAATCGAATTTTTTTTTTTTACTTATCTTAGTGTAATGTAATAACAATTAGATCTGTGGAATATAAGAAGGCTATATAATCTTCATAGGTAAATTTTGAATTTCCGAGTGTGTAAGATTTTCCACGGGCTGCACCCCAGATTTATCACTGGTAAAGGTAGTAGTACGTAATTTTAGGGAAAACCCACAGATAGAATGTTATCTACTACACATGTTAGAGATCAGACCAGACTCAAAATGTTAAATTTTATAATTTTCTTTCCTTTAGTTATCAATTTAGTAATTGGTATATAGAATGCAGACACTTGCTCATTGTATTACTTGGTAAAGTTCGTTATTAATTTTCTTTTTTCTTTTTAAATTGTATTTTCTTTAATTACTAATGCAAGTATAGTGGTAAAATTGTTAAATTGTTCATTCTTTTGCAGACAGTATCATTGTCAGCGAAGGTGCAAATACAATGGATATTGGACGCACGATGCTTTTAAATAGCCTGCCTCGACATCGACTAGATGCTGGTGAGGTTTGTGGAAGTGCTTTGGTATTAATGTAGTTTTCTTTTATGTAACAAGTTGGGCCAACTCAGAGACAGTTGGACTGATTTCAGTCAAACAACTCAAGGACTATTGGATTGAATTCAGTAAAACAAATCAAAGACTATTAGACTGATTTGAATCAAATGACCCAAAGACTAATGGATTGATTTCAATGAAATCTTTGACGATTTTCATTGTAAACTCAGGGCAATTATAAGCTATCTAATATCACTCTTAGATTTCAGTGAACTGACTATTTGATAAAAGGTGTCGACTTTGGAAAAAGTTATGAAGGGGTAAGTTAAGGGAATGTCTGACAGTTTTCTTAACAGTTTGCTAAATTATTTGATGAAATGGAATGAATTTACCATTTTTGATGCGGAAAAGCAATATATGTAGGCTTCCAGAAGAATCATTTAGGGGTGATTTCGAAGGAGAGGACATGATAGAAAATTCTTATAATTAGAACACATGCGAATGAGTATTCCAAAGTCAGAGCGTTGTCTATATATTTCAGGTATATTTCGTACAATTTTGTACATCCTGTGAAGTGTTGAGTAAGGTATTTTGTTTTTTGTACTTCGAGACAGATACACGATACTTGCAACGTCGTAATGTATTTGGTTATATCTCTAGTAGGTATCTCTGCCAACATATATCTAGGTGATACAGACATAGCTATTAACAAAGTATGTCAAGTATGGCAAAGTATGGGATTTTTTGCATAAATCTGTCTTCGGTTTACAAAAGAAAAAAATTGAATTAATTGTACTATCACTTCCAGTATCATTTAAACTATATAATATAACTAGCTTTCCAAACAAGATACTCTGAAATGGATATATTAATAATATCGAGATGTGCCATATGCTTATTATGTATATGTGGCTATAGACATGTAATGTTACACCTATTTGGAATATTATATCCTTATCATATTCTTTTATTACAAGGATATTGAAGAAATAAAATATAACAGAGCAAGCATGTGCAGATGTTGGGCCTATTAATTTTAATATCGTTTATCAAGTATAAATCAGTGGTGTTATCATATTTCTATTTCTCGAATGAAGGAGTGCAATTTTTTACTTCAAAATACAAAACATTATAAGAATAACACACAAAGTTTACAGTGAACTCATTAGTATGTAGTATAGATTTTATTTTAAACAAGTTACTCTTGCACTTTCAAACTTTCGGGTTTTTTCCATGAATCTTTGTTGCAGAGGATAAAAATAGCAAAAGAAATAGAAACATCATAAGAGGAAACGGGAAAGAGTAGTAAATATAACACTTATTCAATCTGGTGCTGTGATAATTCGTAAGTAGCGGTGCGGCTTACTTTGAAATGGCGAGATCAAATTTTGTATTTCTTTGTTTTTAAAGAGAGAGCCGCTAACAATACTGCCACTTGACGAGTATTGACGAGTAATCACAACATTAGATTAGATAAGCTGTATCTCCACTGTTTTCCTCAGTTAGTCCATTTAATTATATCTTCTTGGTGTTTTTATTACTATTTATTTATTCTATTTTTATCCTCTTGTGAAGAAAGCCCCAAGAGACAACCAAAAGCTTAAACATGCAAAGATTATTCAAGACTTAGAATTTAAAGTAAGCGCCAGCATAATGTGTACAAGTTTTCAATTGTATATTTTCAGTTATTTAGTCTTGAATAGTTTTAATATGTAAACTTATATAGAATCTTTATTCCAGGTACCTTCGGCACCATGGGGGTTGGCTTAGGATTTGCAATAGCAGCAGCATTTTGGTGCAAAGAACATGCACCGGCAAAGAGAGTAATATGCGTTGAGGGTGATTCTGCATTTGGATTTTCTGGAATGGAAATCGAAACAATGTTCAGGTACGTTTTTTTTTTTTGGGGGGGGGGGTTATTTATTGTTTTTTAAATTTATTTTTAAGACAACTTTGGTTTGCGTTGAACTCTGGTTTCAATTTCCAATAGATCATCAGTTTCCATTTACCTTCAGGGCATAATAGTGGGTTAACAAAACAAACACTAAACTTACTCATAATTTCACAACATGTGGGGATGGTATCTAAAATTGCATATATTTAACCTTTTATATCCTTAAAAAAATGCGGCAAACATCTGACTTTCTAAACTTCCAAAGTATGCTGCTATGTGTAAGTGTCGAAAGACATAGAACAACTATGTTCGTTTATTTGTGTCAACAGGTTATCAGAACAAAATCGGTAAAAGATATCAAAAAGCGGTTTCCTGCAATCGATTCAGTCTCAAGAATAGGTTCCATCTCTCCCGTTAACCTGTTATTCAAACCTGAAGTGGTTGAAATTATTCATTTCTGGTTTTAACGTTTCTCTCCGCTGAACTAAAGCGGTAATATATAGTGACAAGATGTTTTCCCAGTTTGTTCAGCACCTTAAGGAAACGTATAGTCACCATCAGCAACACTATACCAAAAGCGGAAGTGGGTGAATTTACTACTACTTTCGGTTCGAATACTGATTTCCATAGAACATAAACGGTAAAATATATTGAGAAGCTGTTTTTTGCAATTAATTCAGCGTCTCAGGAATATATTCTATATTCTAGGCTAACCCTCTATTTAAATCGGAAGTGGTAGAAATCAATCATTTGAAGGGTAAGGGGAAAAAACAAGGAGTGTCCATGTGTGTGCTTTAACGGGTGCTTTGTCCTATCTCTTGGTGACTCTTGGTACTGTTGGACTGTATAAGACATGCATGCGTAGATGTAGAAATGTCCATGTAAAAAGGAGCAAAAGATTTGACTAACGCTATTCTTTTTGTATGCGGTTTCAATATTAAAACGCCGTTGTCTCGAAAATTCAGTTTTGTGACATTGCTTCTTTTTTTTTCCCTTACCCTTCATTTTCGGTTTCAGTGTTTATTGCGATAGAATGAAAACGGTAACACATAGCGACAAGCAGTTTTTTTCTTTTTTTTAATTGGTCCAGTACCTCAAGAGAACGTATCGTCGCAACCTGCATCATTCCACTAAAATCAGAAATGTTGCAATTTACTAATATTTCTAGTTTCGATACTGATCTCCATAGACCAAAATCGGTAAATGATATCGAGAAATTGTTTCTTGCAATCGATTCAGCGTCCCAAGAATAGGTTCCATCCCCTCCTTGACCCTCTATTCAAACCGGAAATGGTAGAAATCAACCATTTCCGAGCTTCAACGTTCATCGCTATAGAACAGAAACGGTAATAAATAGGGACAAGCGTTTCTTTCAATCGGATCAGCGTCTCAAGAGAATATACCAACACCATCTGCAACATTATCAAACCCGGAAGTGATTGAAATTTACAAGTACTTCCGCCTTCAATATTTATTTCGATAAAACAAAGGGATATGAGAAAACTGATAGATTCAGTACCCAAAGAATGAGTTTTGTCGTGACTTCTATTATTTGTTAAAACTGGAAGTGGTGATAATTACGTTATTCGATTACAACACTGATCACATAATAGATAGAACGAAAATAACGACAGGCTGACTTCTTTATGTAGACTCAGTACCAAGAATATGTTTAATCTAATTTTATTATTTTTATTGCAACCAGAAGTGATTGACAGCAGTTATCACCTCCGGTTTTAATGTTAATCTTCATATAACCAGTAATAGATAGCGAGTAATGGCTTTTTGATATGGATTCAGCGTCCGAGGAACAGTATCTTTGATCTTATTTCTCTATTGCAACCAGTAGGTAGAGATGTATTACTTTAAGTTTGAATATTGTGTTCACATAGTTTGGGAAGTCTACCGTAATTCCACAATGTGAAACGAAACTCACTTGTTTGGTTATGTTCTTTTGTTTTCTGTCCTGTTTGTACTTTGTTTCCCTCTGATGAAACACCAACGAAAAGATTCACAACGCATTTTTCTTTCATTTGTATTTTGTGATAGTGTATTTGTCTACGTTCTTATTTGTTTTCTGTATTCTTTTCGAGATTTCCTTGTAACTACACCCTTGTGATGCTTCAAAATTCTTTCTGTACCGTCAAGGCGAAATGTTAAAACAAATAAATAAATAAAATTGTCTAAATGTTCCATTAAAGCTAGCTGAGACTCCTTTGAAATAATATATATATATTTAGTTTAACGTTCCAGTTTATAACCTTTAGGCTAAAGGAGATGAATAATATCGAGGTTAAATGAATGTGAGGTTGAATGATGAAAATGAATGATTGTAAAATTAATTTTTTTTGTGCTCTCCACTGGGAATCGAACCCGGGAGCACGCCCAACAAAGGTACACACGCAGCCACTAGATCAAAAAAGAGTTCTTCGAGAAACGTAGGAAAAGTGCTAACTGGATATTAAGATTTGTACTAACACATCTTCCGATGTTCTTTGGCATGGGAGACCCGGGTTCGATTCCCGGTGGGAGCTCATGTGGTTTAGATTCCACGTTAATCAGCAGGTCCACATCTCATATAGCCTCGCTGCTGAACGGGACGTTAAATTCAAAATCAACTCAACTCGACCTTTTCGGATGTTATGAGATCATATGCGAAAAAAAATGAAATGAAATCTTTGAGTTTTACGTCCCACGGGTATGCCGGTTAGGCTAAAGGAGACGGTGATGATGAGTAATGAATGAAATGGTGGAATGAAGACAGTGGGAGGAAACGGGAGAACCCCGAGAAAACCCACGCACACGGTGTTTGTCCACCACAAAGTTCACTTGGCGGGGGCTGGGATCGAACCCGGGACCCCAAGCACCAGAGGTGAACGCTCTACCACTGAGCCACCGCGGCCCCGAGATCATATGCGAATATTACTAGTTGTACATATATATGGCTAAACAATTTGTACTTGTTTGTATGTATACAATTCTTATCTTTTATGAACATTTAATTTTAAAGCACGAACCATCATCCAGATTATGCAAATACAATACTAATAACAATGTTTTTCATAGATCAAAAATGAAAATAGAAAGAAGTGTATTGGATTTTTTTTAAAAAATGTGTTTTATTAAAGTTAAAAATCCAAAATTTAATTTTAACCAGAACATTTTGGAGCAAATATGGCATACATTGATATACAGTTTCGTAACGCAGTTAATGAGTACAAGCATAACAAAACGATCTGACATTTCGGAAACTAAAAACAGAAACCTGCTTTTATGGTTTACTTGCTTCTTGTTTCACGTTGACTTGGAGATTGGACTCTTAACTCAGTATTCGACAAGCAAGTTAGATGAGCTTTTTCTTGTCTTGTATTTTATTTTGTGACCCTACTATTTTTAATTTTCTTTTGGTGGTACTTCAAAAAGTATATAAGTGATGGACTAAACTTTAGAAAGGGAATACCTTTTGTGAGTAATCTCTCGAAGGTACAGTTGCCTAATGTAGGTAGTGGGGCCACAAAGCCAGTACAGCAGGCGTAAGGTAGCCAGTTAATTTCGCTCTCATTCATAAGAGCATGTAGAAAACTTATTATTATTGAACTGGAGTAGAAGGATTGAATATTAGGATTAGGATATAGGTGACATGTACAAGAAGTGAGTCATAATAGCTTTATTATGCAGATAAAAGTTTGCACGTATCAATTAAAATTCTTCAATTCCTTCGAAGTTAATACGGTAAAAAAAAATTAATTTTTAACAAACTTCCTGAGATATCTATTACTTTTTTTAAAAGCGATGTAGTATTTAGAAAGTATGAATCAAAGTGATTCGTGCCTTTGAAGCAGTTGCGGCTCTTGAGGGAAGCCATATAAGTAGAAATTACAATTCTGTCGGCATAAGCTAAGGGAAAAAATCTTATGTAATGCAGAAATTCTTGCATACAATTTGTAATTTGTAATACATATACAAGAAAGTAGTAATTTTTACTGATGTGACTTCCATCAAGAGCCGCCACTGCTTTGAAGCATTATTTATGGCTGCGCAATTTGATCGGGTAGGTGTGCAATGATGCAGCTGTAAATCATATCTCAAATACAGTGACTACCATGTTTCATAGATCGTTAACATTACTATACCATTATAGAGGTTGTATTCTTTGGTTCTCCACTATTTTGTAAACTAAAAAATGACAAATGATCCACTGTGACTTTCTCTCTAAGTTATTTGTAATTTCACAAATCGTTCTTCATAAATCGAGTTTTCACGTATTAATGCACTCTTTCTTCTTTCTCTTTTAATTGTTTTTATTTTTTTAAAAAAACTACTTCATTGATATAATATTTATGAATATATTGTTTTAATATTTCAGATTCAAATTACCCGTTATTATTATAGTGGTAAATAACAATGGTATTTACACTGGTTTGACAGAGGAATCGTGGAAATATATACAGGAGACTGATGATGTAGCACTTATGTAAGTAACGGCTATAAATTAATAAAACATTTATTCCTTTTTTCTATTCCTCATTAGTTTCTTTATTTTTTATGGATAACTGAATTATTCGTGAGGCACAGCCTTGATGACCCGTAATAACAAAATACAAGTTGTCCGTTATGGACTTGCTTTTAAAAACATGCTACCGAATTCCCACACTAATTTACTTACAGTTTGTAAAAAAGTATCTTCATAAGAGCATGGTTTATAATATACTGATGTATCTTTATTAATAATTTAGTTATAATTGAAGAGTTCTATGTAATAGGGGTTCATACCAGCATAGGCCCTTTTTAGGGAGATTGCATTTTCAAATTCTTTGGTGTTAATTCTATAAACCTTCAAAATTTCATTGCGACATCACAAGTCTCGATGCTGCTTCAATGAAGGAATGGAGGTCGTTGTGAGGCAAAAGCGAGTATCTACTGCAGTTATGTTGGTGCGGTAGTTTCTTGAACAGCGTTGAATACGTCGCAAAGTGCCAGCACGAGTTTGGATATAGTCCAAAGAAGCAGAACAGACAGTCGAAAAGGGATCGTAATGCAAAGAAAAAGCAAAGGAACTCAGGTTAGAGCTAAATAACAAGCAGTGGCAAAGATATTCCCAAAAAGTAATTTGCATTTGTGGACAGATGCTGTAAAAGCACTTGAATGCTGAGGAACAACAAGAGTTGTTTGCTCCATTTTACGGAAGCGGCTCAAAGGAACAAGAAGATGCCCTGCTGTTAGGCCTACTACAGAGCAGACGTACTCAGCCAAAGAACGAGACGTACGGAGTTTGTTCCGTTTTCTGGACCCAGATGCTGTTGCTGGGTACGAGGAAGTGTTCCGTCAAGCCCAAACAGTAAACTAAGAACCACACAGCGGGAATGTAGAAGATGATTTTCATGAGTATGTTTTACCAGCCCTACATAATGCATAGACTGTTTCCAGTGCCTAAGACTGTTACATGCCCATTTTCTACATAATACATGGACTACTTTAATGTATTATTGTTGCACATATATTGTTTTGGTTACTTTATCTGTATTCCTTACTTTGCAATTACGTTTATTAATTCATTTTTACAAAGCGTATCACACAACTGCTGCGATACATACACGCGAGAACCCTGCAAAATCGTTCTCTCTAATAAGGGCCAATGTAAACAAACCTTTTTAAAAACATTCATATTTATGTTATAGTCAAACTAACTGTTAGTTTCTTTGTATTTTGTAGAATAAAAAGAATAAATCCATGTTTCTCTTTTAGGGTGCACATGTACAAACGCTAAATAAAAAATATATCTATGTTAGAAATATTTACACGCAATTTTCTCAAAACATGGTTTCCCGTTATGGACCCTTATTACAAAGAACTCCTCAATTATCGTGTGATCTGTGCGTTGCGGGAAGCATGATAATAAATAAATAATATTAAATGAAATTGCTTATATATTATAAACTTTATAAATTCCACTTTATATATTCTGCCTTTAAAATGATTTTAACAGTCAATGATTGCAGAATTTGTATGTGTTGAAACAAGAGGTGGCAGGTGCGAAGTATCGAGCCGTGATCTTGAAAACGAATTAATTTCATTATATAATGCCGCTTATCGTATGAGGAGATGGTTAAAAATCTCTGGGATATATATGGATTTCGTGCACGCAAGCATATAACAATTAATAAATAATTGTTGCGTTATGTAGCGAACTCATGTCTTGGATATGAATATGCATTATTGCCGCCGCATAATTTTGTGGACTGACAAAATGCGCAATGGCAAAGAACCACGTGCTTCCTCTATTCATTGAGATAATTTTCCAAGCAAGGTCCGTTCAGATTGAAACAACGGCTACTGTATTTTGCTTTATTATTGTATTTTTGATATAGTTTTAGAAAGGGTGAGTAATGTCTTGCAGTATTCTGGTACAAAACATACCTTTATTTTTTCCAGAACAATGAAAGCAGGTTAACATTTATAGTATAGCCTCTCGTATTGGATTGTCTACAGCCATCTCTCTGCCAATTTCTCAATTTCACGTTGATAACGCGTCTTGTCCTTAGAGGCAAAGAACTTAGTCACTGATTCCATCTCCTGCAAGTTGATGGAACATCGTGATTTCAGGAAATGTGCTATGGGCGGAAACAGGTAGTAATCCGAAAGGGCAACGTCAAGACTATTTATCAGGTGTGGCACCAGTTAGTTTCATATCATCAAGTTCGTGCATTTTTGTCGTTTTTTTTTTTTTTTTTTTTTTTTTTTTTTTTCGAGACGAGTGTGGGTCTGCGTTATACTGTTACAGCGGAGTGCGTTTTCGGTTCACTATGTAGCATATTTTTGGCGTAGTGCTTCCAGCTGCTCGAAATGAAGGGCAACATTGATGATACGACCGTTAGGAACGAATTTGAAGTAAGTTACTCCCTCATAGTTTCACCATACGCAGAACATGATTTTATGTTCGAAACGGCCCTTTTCGGGAAGTTGATCGTTGCTCAACTCTTTTTGTACATATTTGGATTTTGGAAGAACACCCACTTTTAGTCACATGTGACAATCCCTTTCAGGAAACTCAATCAAGCGAATTTTGCAGAAGTTGTCGGCATACATCCACTCTCCTCTTGACCTGAGCGGATGACAACTTATGTAGTCCAATTGTGGCAGCCCTAATGTTTTTCTTGAATTCGTGAAGATGGCGCAATGTAGTGAACCGGGACGTGCCGAGTTGCTTTGACAGTCGTCGTATGGTTATGCATGAATTTTCCTCAATGGTGTGTCGTATGACCTCAGAATCTGTTATCCTGGGGCGGTTGAACGTTGGCTGTTCATCGGCATTTTTACCACCTATATGGATTTTCTGAAACCAACGACTTTCGGTGCTGTAGTTCACTGCACCTTTCCCTTTCGCATGCCAGATGTTCGTATTGCTACCGCAGCGTTATGCCGAAGTTTGCAGAGTTCGAACTCATACAGCAACAGTTCACGTATCAGACGTTGTTGAGCATTCGTTGTCACTGCCACCAAAAACTTGACTGGAGATACTGATGGAGTGAGCCTCGGTGTTAAATAGTCCGCTTGCCAGAGTACCTCTTAGGCCATGCTTATGGTCGATCACGGGGTGCACGCACTTGTTGTTTGGATTGTGGAAATATTGCAAGACTTATGTCTTATCCTTGTATTTTATTGTTTCATTACTTATTTCAGTCATGAAAACTCGCAGTTTATGGTAACTCTTTTCGAAAAATTTCGAATTAACGAGTATAGTCGACGAGTTTCATGCTCTTCAGTAGTCACATTTGTTTAAAAGACGACAAAAGAAATAGCTTCTTCTTGAGAGGTTCTGTATCTACAGTAGACAGATTTCTGTCCTCGTATATGCCTGAATCGATCTGAACGGAACTCACGTGGATTAATGGAAGATTTTGAGCAGGGTGGATTGATTTAAATCAGTCTGATTTAAATCACGATTTTAATCAAGATTTAAATCACTTGATTTTTTAAATAAAAATCGTTGATTTAAATCAAATTCCGAAATGAATTCATTTAAAGTGAAAGTAAGTAAAATCCCGTTTCTCTTCTGTCATTTCGATCATGGAAGATAATAATCATAATACAATGAGACTCAAATGTATGTAAGCACAGTATGAAAACGAGTATCATGTATTGAATGATCAGGGAAAATTTCGTTTGAACGGGTAACGGGTGAACCCTGCTTTCTTGTCTTTGTAACACAGGGTTTTAAAATTTCTATTCCAACGGGGAAATCACCATGGACATTTAAGATGAAAACTCTTTTGTGTCCACGTCTATTGTTTGTTTCCAGATAATAGCAGCGTATTTAGAGGGGTCCGATCCTCTCTGCGAAACAAAACAAAACAAAAAAAAAAAAACAAAAAAAACAAAAAAAAAAAGATTTTAAAATTTTGGGCGAAATTTAAGTACTAAATACATAGAAGTTCCTCGGGATCGTAATACGACAAATTTTGGATGCGTTAAAATATCGAATAATACTTTTGATAAAGTGGATACTTGACCCCATTGCAGAACATGCTGCGATCTGCGATGTGATCGCAGAAAATTTGCCGCGCCTGTGCAGGAAAAATTTTCAGAGGAAATAAAATAGCCAACAGAAAAGTATAAAAACGTGCCTGCTATGTATAGATGTCTTAAATGCACGGACAACTCGCATTTGAACTGTTTTTCACATCACATAAAGCATATTTTTAACAATCACAAGTGTTTCTTCTTCTGGAACTGATCATCTTGATTTTTTTTATTTTGGAATTGCTGCAGGGAATTCGTGTTATTATTCAGTTCAAAATCTCTTATCGTCGCGAATTGTGTCGAGGAATTTGAAGCGTTAAAATATATAAAACGATAATTACGCCTGTTGTGCTGTATAGTTGTGAAACATGGTCGCTTACGCTGAGGGAAGTACGCAGACTGAAAGTAATTGAGAATAAAATCCTGAAACGAATATTCGGAACCAAAAGTAACAGAAATGAGGAATGGCGAAAACTTCATGATGAGGAACTGCATAATTTATACCATTCATCAAATATTGTTAGGGTCATCAAATCTTGGAGGCTCAGGTGGGCAGGACATGTAGCGAGAATGGAAGAAAGTATGAACGCTTTCAAAGTTTTAACGGGAAGTCCAATCGGAAAACGACCGTTAGGAAGGCCTAAGCGCATATATGAGGACAATATTAAGTTGCATCTCGCACAAATAGGAATACAAAGTAAAAACTGGATCCAGTTGACTAAGGATAGAAATTAGTGGAGAGCTTTTGTGAACATGGCATTGAACCTCCAAGTTCCATAAGTCATAGAGTAAGTTAGTTAATTTTTGGCGAAATTTACGTACTTTGTATGTATTTCGTGCCGCTAGCTAGTTCCAATTGTTTAAAAATTTGCCCCTGCCAAATATCAGTAACTTTCGTGAAAAGAAAAGTGTCATGTTGATATACATTGCTGTACTTTTTCCTTAATGTTTAAGAAACATTGTTTGGGATTAAAATAGGTTAACGATTGGGAATTAATTCAAAATTAAAACCCAATACTTTCACTTAAATGACATAATTAACATTTAATACTAATTCCTATTGTTTTTTCTTCAGTTCGCGACTTGTATTATATGAAGAAAAAGATTGATTTAAATCAAAAAAATCGATTTAAATCAAAAAATCAACAAAAATGATTTTTTTGAAAAAAATCATGATTTTTTTCCACCCTGATTTTGAGTTACAGTGAACTCTAGTTATCTGGACCTAGTTCTGGACGTAATCTGGATAATTGGGGCAGTTGTTTAAAAAAATTACTTTGTGAGATCAAAAAATTCTATAAAATCGCTTTTGTTTAGTAAAAAGGTTGGCCTAATGTATGTTGAAAATACTACAGGAAATAATAATAATACTAATAAATACAGTACAGTGGTAAGTACTTACAAACATTTAGAAGTGACTAGTTATTTGATCCATACATTTATAGGAATTTCAAGAAAATTATATTTTTACGAACAAATTTACAGTTCGTATTTCTTTTTAAGGAGTTTCATGTACGAACCAAACCTGCCTTTATATATTTACCCTGTTTGTCCGTGTGTCCGTCCAAGAGAGAAAAACTCACTCTCAATAACAACTTCATTTATCACTATCAGTTTTGATTAGAATGTAGTGGGTCCAAAGTTCGAAATCTAGTACATTGGTAGAGGTGATATTCAAACCAAAAGTGGTAGAAATGAACTATTTCCGGTTTTAACATTGATCACTATAGAGTATAAACGGTCATTTGTAGCAAGAAGCGGTTTTTGTATTCCAGTAAGCGTCCCACGAATATATTTCGTCTCCATCCTTAACTCATTATCAAAATTGAAATAGGTAGATATCTACGAGGGACGTTCCGAAAGTAAATTTCGTCAATTGTTTTGAACTAGAAGATGGTACACCAGCTGAAACAAACAATAGCCATAAGAAACCACAACACCCGCTGCTGGTTGAACAACAGAAGTAGCTTCAGCGGAAGTGGAATGACGCATGCTCAAAGTACCGAAGAAAAAGTAGCAGCAGACCGGCGTGCCCGAGGTTATTCGAGTACAAATCACGATGGCAGACAGACATATACTAACAACGTGGTCGCCAATTTAAGTGTGTGCTGTTATCCGATATGAATGGGCACTTTTAATTAGTAATGAAAAATAATGCGTTTTCATGATTTATAAATATTGTACAGCTAAAGTGTGATGTCATGATTGGTTTCTGCTTTGCATTTATATGCAATACGGAGGATCAGGACCTACTATTTGTGTAGGTTCCCAATCGCGTCAATATTTAAATCCAGTGCTGCATACGAGTTCATAGATATCGCACAATATTTTGCATAGAGCTGGTCATTCGGGCATTACACTATTTTGCCTCTAAGACAAACTGATTACAGTACCACGTTACAAGTGTCGGTTGAACGTACTGCAGAAGCAAACGGTATTGACTCTGGAACTGTATAGTATCTATAAATCAGAAAGTATAACTGGACAGAGTGTTGAGTTGCCCTAATACATTTCTGCAGGTAGTTTTATTAACCTTAATTTTTGTCTGAAAGGTTTGTTTACATGTGCAACATCTCAGAACTGAAGTAGCTCTGTCTTATTTTTTCTTCTCAACCAAATATCAAATTATGTGGCATGAGCCATCCGTATACGTCATTAATTAAAATAATATAAAAGTTGCATATGTAAGAGAAATCGTTCACTATTACAATTAGAGAATTTTTACTTTTAAGTTGATTTGTAAATTATATTATGATAGCGCAGGCTGTAATACAAATATCAAATGATGTTACATTACTATTCTTTTAAAAAGTGATTTTAGCTTTGAGTACCTTTTGAAGGGGAGTGAGTGGGGAGGGAGTTCAAGAAAAGTCAGCAATGGAGACACGGATAAGTAGCACAGTAATGATTTAATGCAATTGGTACTAGGTGAATGAGATCAGCATTAGGGATAGAATATTGCTGAGTTTACAAAGGGGAGTATCAGGTAACAAAATAGGAAGCATGTGTTCTGAAAGCTTGTTTCTTTCATGCCAATTCGTCTAACTTGGGTAGATATTTTCCAAATATTAAGGATAGGACTTAAAGCAATATAAATAATGTACAGTGTGGCACAGATATACAAATATATATATATAAAGAAAAAAGAATAAGTGGTATAAAAGAAGGCTGTGTTTGTTGAAGAAAATTTTTAGTATAATTAACAACCCTAGAGCCGTTACGAATCTTTATATATATTCTGTTTCTTTTTATTTCTATATTTCACAAAGATAATTGATTTTTTTTCTTTTTTACTTTATTAATTGGTAATGTCTCTTCGATATTTCTTTTTTTTTTTTAGTTTTTGCGTATATGTACAATAATGTATATCCGTATAGCTGTCCTTACACTAGGTAAATAATTTGATCTATGTTTTAGTTAGCAAATGTAAAAATTAATAATACATTCAAATCTTGAAAGCAGTAATAGTCGAAGATATTGCCCTTCAATATCATTTTCTGAACCTGTTGAGGCTATCTGTGTAGTAGTTCGTACCATGTGTTTACATAAATCTCTAAAACTTCATATTAATGGGTCGATTTCTGTTGCATATTATATATTTAACACATATTATACTTGTTGTATAATTTGTTTCTTTATTCATATTTGTTTCTGTTACAGAAACCCACCAACATCATTAACTGTAAATGTGCATTATGAAAACATAATGGGACTTGGTAACAAGACAGGCTATTTCTGTACTACTATTCCAGAGCTGCAGAATGCTTTACGTGAAGCTCTAAAGGTACGAGCAAGATATCTTTTATTAATTTTCGTATAACTGAAGGAGATTAAATCGTAGTTTTAGAAGAAAGACGTGAACTTCAATTCAGTCTTTTCCATCTTTTTAAAAAATTTTCTTTCTTTTTGAAACACCTTCTTTTACAGTTTAAGTCTATGTTCTGATCAGTTAAAAAAAATCAATTTCACTATAGCGTCAGCAGGCACGTAGCCAAGGGGTGGGTCCGGACCCCCCCCCCCCCTTCGGATCCAGAAATGAAAAATATTAAGGAAAGATGAAACAAAAGAAACGAGGAAAAGATGAATCAGCGTCAAAAATGTAAAGCTACAGCAAACGTTTCTTATGAGGAGTTTTGTGTGGAGGAAACGGGGAGGGGAGTTGAAAATGGCTATTATTGTAACGAAGCATTCCAAATTCCATCTAGCTTCATGCTAATCCTATGGACTACAAATGACGATAGATAAACCGGTTCGATCAGATAGACTCTCAGGTAGAACTTAAGAAATGCCCAGAATCACCAATAATATGAGCCATTTTGAATTTCGCGGCAACACTATTCCATTTTATAGAATGTGTTTACTCCCGAAAGAGATCTCGTTGCTATCTATGACGGCATTAAACGAAGATAAGAAAAAGAAGAAGAAAGAAGACAACCATTACCGAGTTCGAATGACCCTGGAAGACTATATTCTTTTCATTTTTTTTATATCCTTTTACTCAAGATTTCTTCATACTGTTTTTTATTATTATTATTATTATTAAAATACTTACACACATATCCTCATTTTATTGTCCTAACAAACCAATATGGGAATGTTGCCAGTAAAATAGTTAAGATTGAGTGATCCCCTGGTGTGTGACCACAGGATTTCATGTCACGCCCCCCCCCCCCCCGCATTACTAAATCCTGGCTAAACGAACGAATATATGTTGCCATTAAAATAGTTTAGAACGATTGAGCCCCTGATGTGATAACCACAGTATTTCGTCACGGACCCCCCCTATTGCGAAATCCTGGCTACGTGCCTGGCGTCAGTTTCCTCATTGGCCACTGTTTAGAAAATATAATTGTTGTGTATACCGTACATAGTCATCTTGGCACGTAGTATTAAAATGCTTCTAAGTGTTATTACGAGTTAGCCAGAGTCAGAATATTTGCAAGATTCCTTTTGTATACTTCTGGCCAGTGTTGCTTCTACGTTCACGTATTCTACTCTGCTCTGAGTACAATGTATGAGATACAAATTCGAGAAGTATTTCGGATTGTACTTTGCCTAGGTGTAACAAGGATATAAAACAGAACATAATCACTTTTACGAAACTTTATACTGCTATGGTTAAAAGAATCAACATCTAAATTTGAGTCTATCGACTAATAGGACAAAACAAACTAAAAAAAAAAAAAAAAAAATGGTTTTGAAACTTCCCATATTTCTCCCTGAGAAAGAGAAAAAACATCCCTCACATTCTCCAAAATCGTAATTAAGATTTTTCTCTTCTTCCATTCCATGACAGTTATTTGTAACCAATGGCGGCGATTGGACTTTAAAAGGGGGGAAGCAAGACATGATCTGAATATTTGTATATGAGTGTTACTTTTGGTGGTTGTTTCTAACACTTTGTTTGACGAAAGTTTGTATATCCCTTTCAGTTAAAATACTGTATATCGTATTTCATATTTTATTAAGTAAATTGACAAGAGCAACGCAAGTAGATACTAGCTCTTTTGTACTCTTAAACAACGAAAGTGTAAGAAGAGATTTGATTCCTTGCTCATGGACATCTTAAAATTATGCCTGGAATATTATGTGATCAGATTATTTAATAACAAATTTGCAAAACAAATAAATAGAAAGAATAATATTAATCATAATAATGAATAATGAGGCTTGTTTTGTAGAAGTTATATTGAAACTGGGGATTAATGAACTATTTATATTTTTAATTCCACACATGCCGTTAAATGTATGTTATTACTCTTAGAAAATGGAAGACAGTAAATAATACAAGCATATGCTACATTTAAAGAAATACGCAATTGCAATATCAATTGCTTTGAATTGCAATTAAAACGCAATTCATGTAGATTTCTTAACTCCACGGAAGACAAATTACCAATACGCACTCACGCAACAACAAACATTATATGACACCATTTTTCTCTATGAACTAGTAATACATATACAAAACTTTACATTTACAAATGAAACTATATACATTGAGGGGTCACTTCAAAAACGTGGGAGAGCAACTACCCCCTCTTGCTCCCCTAATCGCTGCCCCTGTTTGTAACTAATAAAGAAAGCTTTCTAAGCCTATATTAATCTTCACAGAAGTTGCTAAATTTGTTTTTACCATCTCACCTAAGAGCAGCAATTGGTACGAATATTAAATGTTCCAGTTTTATTTAGAAGTCCAGTTGTATTCAGAAGATAGTATAAAGCATACTGATATGTAATTTGATCTCTCTTTCAGGTTACAGATCATCCTGTTGTAATAAATGTTATGATTAGTCCAACAGCAGATAGGAAGCCTCAAGATTTCGCGTGGCTGACTGAATCAAAACTGTAAGATACTTTTCTAAAGGACTTTATTGTTGATATTGGGAGAAGAATATATATTTTTGTATTCATTATATATTTTTACACGTTGGTATTTTTGTAACTTGTTGATACTATTACTTGTTAATTGTCAATTGAATCATACAGCGTGCCATTAGATGCAATTATATTGAAGTGTAAATAGAATGTTGAAAGCAAAGTTTTTATATGATTTTACAAATTTTGTACATACTAATAAAGGATGAATATAGAAATAAATCAAACTGGTTCCTTGATACAACTACATTGTTTTATTCAGTTTTTACATGGTTCTTAATGAAGATAAGGTTTGACTCATAATTATCGTTTGTTTCTAAAAGGAGTAAACTGAATAGGACATGGAAAATGTTATTTAACAACAAAATTTGTCAAATAGCGAGAAAGGAAAATTGAAATATAGATGAATTGCTGGTGTGCCGATACAATTCTCTTAGTATTACTATATTTAACTTAATGGTTTAAAATTATCAGTTGCATATGTCTATTACTGGAAACACCTTTATTAAAGTACATTAATTTATTTAATGGGACTTTTTTTTTTTTTATTGTGAATTACTACTCAACATGCATTTCGTAACATTTTTGACATATGAAGCCGATTTCATTACTTACATGGATAATGTTAAAATTTTTGTGCTCGATATAGTTCTACTTTACATTTAATTTCCTGAAATTGTCACTTGCTAATACGAATTATTAATTTGTAACTAATATCAATAATTACTTTTTAATATCAATAATTAAAAACTTCTCCTGCTTTTAAACTATGTTGTACATAAATACTTATTAATAGGTTTGTCTCATGAGGTATATGGTAAACATCGTTAAACAAATTCTGGGATATTTTCCGATAAATTTATAATTTTGCTTTCATTTCTTATGCGTGGTCGAACCAAATCACACTTCACTTGTTCAAAACGTTTGCTTTGATTTCTAATATCGTAAAATTAAGGTAATATTCATGAAATCATCTTGGTTGTAAGTACCAGGCTAGTTGAAAACATTTATCAGATAGCAAGAAATAACAATAACTCAAGCAAATCTGGTGCATTTCGTTTGAGAACCAATCTAACGTAACAGTCATTTCCGGACGCTTCACGAAAGCGAAAAGCAAATACTTCAGCGAAAGCTATTTCAGACTACTTAGCGAAAGATTGCACTTAATGCGTTTAGTTCGTTTTACAAAAGAGGGGAAAATTTTGTAAAAATTAGTTGTCTAAATGCAATCCTAACAGTATTTTCAAACACTAATGCGTCATTGTACAAGTACTAATTTATGTTCGGGGCCGCGGTAGCTCAGTGGTAGAGCGTTCACTTCTGATGCTTTCGATCCCAGCCCCCGCCAAGTGAACTTTGTGGTGGACAAACACCGTGTGCGTGGGTTTTCTCGGGGTTCTCCCGTTTCCTCCCACTTTCTTCATTCCACCATTTCATTCATTACTCATCATCACAGTCTCATTTAGCCTAACCGGCATAACCGTGGGACGTAAAACTCAAAGATTTCATTTCATTTATATAATTTATGTTCGTAACTGTTAGTGCTAGAAGACATTATGTGCGATAAATTTATGTGCGTCATTGCTAGAAGACATGATCTGAAAGATAATAGCCTATTTTTTTTTTTTTTTTTCATATACAGTACATAAATACAGGGAGTTACAAAAAATTTGCCACAATATTTTGGGAATAGATTCCTCTCATCAAAATAAGAAGAAAGTTCATGTGGATCTGTGGTCGGAAGTGCATCGTTTCGTAGTTATAAGATGGTGAAAATGTGAAAAAAATGAACTTTAAAAGTCCATAGTTTCACTACTATAGGACCGATCGTAGTCGAGTCAAGACATCACTGAGAAACTAGTATGTGAACTATCCAAATATTCATCTTTCAGAACCTTCGATACTTGCACAATCATTTTTAGAGAGGCTGTTTAGGAGTATTTGATCACTCTCCACGTGCCTCTCTAAAAATTGGTATGCAAGTACTGGAGCATTCTTGAACATGGATATTTGGATAGTTCACATACCAGTTCCTCAGTGATGTCTTGACCCAACTACGGTAGGTCCCATAGTATTGAAGCTAGAACTTTTTAAAGTTCACTTGTTTCGGGTTTTCGACACCCTATAACTCTAAAACTATCCACTTTTGACCACAGGTCCATATGAACTTTTTTTCTTATTTTGATGTGAGGAATCTGTTGCCAAAATATTGATACATTTTTGTAACACCCTGTATATAAACAATTGGTTCCAGCAGAACTTTTACTTATTTTCGGTAACGGACTTTTTTTTTTTTTCGCTAAAGAAGTTTATTTTTGTCGATTTTCTCGGAAACTCGATCCAGCATTTGATATATGGCTTATGTTTGAACAATAACAATATTATAGATAAACAAAACAAAAAAATTACGGATTGTCCTTTTGACAGTGTCATAGAGAAGAGCTTCGTAAGGGTATCAGTCTTGCGTTAATAGGTATCGTGGTTCTCGTTCAGATAAATTTTTATGTTTACAGAATAGCTTTTTCTTTAAAAAAAAAAAAAAAAAAAAAAAAGATCAGCTTTTACGCTGACTCATATAATTTTGTCGTACTGAATGAAGTTTAACGATTGTACAGGGTGATTCAATAAAACCTCCCACATTTTAATGGCTAATAGAACAAAAAGTATTGCAGGTAGAAACTTATTTATTCGAAAATATAAAATGATATTGATAACAGTTTGTAATTTGTTCTCATTTGAATTACTCTGTTATCATATGTATTGAAATGACACATCAATTGACACTACAGTTATTGTTAATAATACCCAATAACCTCCCCACCCAACTTCTTTATCTGCTGTAGCGCTGTCAGTTGAAAAGCGAGAAGAGTGGTCATCCCTTCCACTCACCACTTTCCTGTTGTTCTCTGTCGTCAGTATGGTTTGGGTCTGGAGCTCATCGCGCGTGTTCAGTCTTAATTGTTTCAAAAGCAGCTGTTCTGTGATTACTGTGCAAAGGCTATTCCACGTAAGGCTAACTTGCACTGGATCGAGAATTTCCGAACAACGGGTTCAGCGTTGAAAAAAAGAATCTAGCTGACCTAAAAGTGCTCGTATGTCGGAGAATATTGAGCAATTACCAACTGTAGCCATCAGAAATCATCTTCAAATTGTATGGTCAGTTGTTTCATTTCAAATCAGAACAAAGCGATTACGAACTGTTTTCAATACCCTTTTATATTTTTGAATAAATACATTTCTGTCTTTTGTTTTATTTGCCTTTAAAATGTGTGAGCTCATATTGGGTCACCGTGTATGTATCTCATCTTCAGATTTTTTCTTATTTATTTATTTACGTTAAACACTAACAATATTGTAGAATTTTCTTACCGTCGAAGGTTGAACATCTTAAATAAAATGGTGCATTAGTAGTGTTCAACAATTGGATAAAGTTTTTATAAAAACTCGAAAAAATTCGTCAAATTGTACGTCACATAAAGTTTTTGATATATAGAAAGATTTGGGGGCGGGACGTGAAAAAGCTTTTGTGGTAACAAAAATAGAATAAGAAGACGACTTTTCCAAGAGAACGAAGAGTCTGGTACCTTTAGAGTAGGCATTATCTCAAAAAGTACCGAATGTGACAAACAGAAGATGAAGCTTCTTTTGGAAGTCAGTGGTACATTTCGAATGAATCACACTCTCTGTATGGGTGAACCTTCACTTTTCTGCGGTAAGGTTTTTTCTTCATCTGTTCCTCCTGCACTGGTGTGGGATTTTCTTTTGGAGTGTAACAGGAACGAAATACCAAAAAATATAAAATCTCAGCACCACTCAGGACACTGCATCCCAGAAATAAGCCAGCAATTCCTCCGAAGGATACTGGAAAGAAAAAAAAAAATCCTTTAATCACGTGGCTTTTACACAAGCTTTCTTTTAAAAGTTACCTTAGATTTAACCTTTTGCTGAAGTTAAAATAGTTACTTTGCTTACTGAGTGTTGTGTAAATACACCTCAGTGCAGAAACTGTTTCAAGAAAAAAAATATATTCTCAAACAGAACCATAACGATCAAAGTAAATAAATATGCTAGAAACGTATTAACATGAAATATCCTAGAGAAATAAACATATTCATCTATACTGTGATCGTTATAAGAGTAATTCCAGTGAAAACAAGCCCACGTGATCGGAACCGAAATGCAACATAGAAGGAACGCATCTTCAGAAAATAGATTCACTTTTAGAATCCATGATAAACCATGCTTTTCATTTATTCCTAAAGATCAAGATCCAAGCATGGAAATTGTAAAAAAGTATTTTTTTTAAATATATCATTAGAAGGAAGAAAATTAACGAGAAATTTTAAGAGTCGTATATCACGTCATTAGGACATCATTAGAATGCAAACAACAGTATATATAATTTGCTCTAACAGAATAAAAACTGTCAATTATTTATTGATAACGAAGGACATTTTTTTAGTGCCATAAGAATTTGTTTCTCTTGATTTCCTCAAAAATGACGCATGTGAATTTACCCTCAAGTATGGCATTTTTTTTTAGCTTGATATGGTTTATCAATTGATATACGAGGGCCATTCGGAAAGTAACCTCCGATTGGTTAAAAAAAAAAAAAACCCGAGTTAATAAAAAGAATTTATTATATACATCTGAAAACTACTTCTTTGCTCTATTTTTCAGCAGTTTCCGTAAACATTCAAGCAATTATCACATCTCTGCACTAGCTTGGAAATTCCATCAGCATAAAAATCTCCCGCCTGTGCCTTGAGTCAGCCTGTGACCGCATCTTTCAGCTCCTCATCATCACCAAAGTGCTGAGACCAATCCAGTACTTCATATGTATGAAGATATAATAATCGCTGGGTGCCAAATCTGGGCTGTAAGGCGGATGATTGAAAACGTCCTATTTGAACTGGCCCAGAAGACCCTTGGTTACCTGAGCAGGGTGAGGTCATGAATGTTCGTTCGTCCACTTTTAAATGAACGAACACATTCACAAACAACTCCTTCACTCATTACAATTGGTTCATACACGGCACAAAGTTCCCGATGAATAACCGCTGCGAAATATTGTTTTGCCGTAAGAAAACGTAGAACAGTTTGGACTTGGCGGGGTTTTCTATTGCAGACACATTTTGAGACGCTGCAGAAGTGGAACTAATGATCAGACAACCTTCAGTCTGCCACGGCTGGATGCAAACTGATCTACCTCGCAAGTCTTATGCAGAGATGGTAGCGATGTCCCCATTATTTCACGCATAGTGGCCAATCGGAGATTACTTTCCGAACGCGTCTCTGTGTTATATTTAGACAATGTAGAAGTTAAACAAAAATTAAAAGCTTTATGATCATTCGCAATTTGGATCTATTTCATTAACCATGATATTCACTGTCATCTTAGTTACATATTGAAGAGTTCGATAGTAGTACATGTACATTTTACTATAAGTTTAATCTTTATGCTGTAAATGGAGTATTGCCCTGCAGCATCAATTTTGAGTATTACAAAAAAAAAAAAAAAAAAAAAAAAAATCGTCTCTCGAAAACCACGGATGAGCTTTTACATTCAACCATCATTTTGTTTAGCTCGATGAAGTTATCGATTGATGTATGTTTCACATTTGAACACCCCGTAAAATGCTAATAATCTGGAATTTTCAATATATAGTTTTAATCTACACACGAAAGGAAGCAATTCCGCCCTCCGAAATCTGTTTTATTACTTTAGCAGATCTGGCAAATTACCACTGGTAGAACGGATCATAAAGTTCAACTACTACACTTCGTCATACACAGGAAAAGTCTCGAATCTGCTAACTAATTCTAATCAGCCTGATTTTCTCCTTTTTTCTATTTTCTTCTCTGTTATATGATTTTGGCTGCTCCTCGATCTATTCGGACAGTAGGCATCATTAATCACTTATAAAATTGTGCAATAATACTGTACAGCTTATATGATTTCGGCTGGCCCTCGAGTGCTAGTCTCGCTTGTGCAACAGGTATACCTTGCTGAACGAGCAAGAGTATTGTATGAATCGCCGAGGGAAGTTCTGTGAGCCGAAGCACTATCAGTGACATGGGAAAGCTTGTTGATGCAGTGTCGAACTTTTATAAAGGGAGATACTGCGAATTATTGCCGCAAAGACGAGGTATACTAAGAATTGACGACGTCTGCGGTAAGAGTGAAAACACTTGTACATATGAGTAAATAGCGTATATTAAAGGAACTCCAACCCGGATGGATCCAAGTCCTATCGAGCCGATGACTGGTCAAATAGAGCTAAAACTGGACGAACTTCTACTCACAGGAAGTGCTTGCACTCTGCAGAGTGGGGAAGGCATTATCAATTGACTTCAACCCCAAAACTCTTCAACGGGATGAGGGAAACAATTCCCAAATGGGCGAATAACTTTGCCATTAGGTCTGGTAGTGTACGTAGTACCTCAACATGGTAGAAAGAGAGGGAGTCCAACCTGACGGCCCTACCGGGGAAGAGCGTTGGCCATGGTCCTTCTTCCAAGTGGTGACTTATATGTATTTTGAATCCGGGAGGAGATACAGAGTATCTCAACTTGTTCGTGGTACTTCAACATGTAAAACAGAAGTAGTTTCGTATTGCTTGGATGAGCTTACCAGGAGAAGTATCCATCCCAATTGGTCAGGTCTTGAAAGATAGACAGTCTACATCAGTCATTAGCTCCGGTAATGTACGGTGTACCTTTATCGTAATTAGAGTAAGTCCCGTATTGCTTGGACGATTCTACCGGGAGGGGAATGCCGGTTTACTGCCTGGACGGGGACCGAATGGTGAATGGGGAAAGGTACCGATCTCAGATATCTGGGTAAAGGTTTCCGATTCCAGTAAAAGGAAGGAAGCTCTACAGGATAAGGGGTTGGTATCAAACTCCAAATGGTGACTTAACACGTGTCATTGGATCCGGGATGAGATATGGGAGTGTCTCTGCTATTCGCGGTACCTCTAAGCGGAAAGCAGTGGCTATTGAACGATAGAGATAGGCAGGGCCTGGAATGAACAAGCCCCCTCTGGCATGTCTGGGGCTCTAGGAATTGGGTTGGACTCTGCTGAGCAGTGTGGGATTCGGTAGCCTATGTAAGCATATCCCAGGACTCTGGGAAACGGCGAGCATGGGCAGAAGGTGAGCTTGCCTTGCAACGCTCTGGCACCATACCTGTAGAGCATGGAAGGCCTTAACTCGCTAGGTAGGTAGGTTAACTGGTAGGCACTCAGGACTTCGGTCTGGCCGCGCAGTGGGCGTATGGCACTCCCTTAGAAAATAAGGGTTACATTGCAATTGCGAATTAAGGTCGAGGGACACACCTTAACGGTGCACTGCGTGGCACGAGGACTAATCGTTCACATTGAGGAACTATGGCGCGTATGCATCTAGCGGGGCCGGTCCTAGGCAAAACGGCCGCAGCTCGTCTCAAGTGGCGGATGAAATGTAACAGTAGATCACTTCCATCTAATGTTCCTCGGTCTATATGGAAACCGGCTTCATTAATCAGTTATAAAATTCTGCAATAATGTTGTAGAGAGTACCGTGCCGTGTGGGGGTTGGCGAGCGAGGCAACGGCTCTGGGCGCCAAAGTAAGGGGACCCAAAATTCGGGAGAGAAAAAAAAGAGGAATAATTACTTGGAATGTATGTATGGGGACGCAGTCGTATACTCTTGCCTCGGGCGCTGATTTTCCACGGCACGGCACTAGTTGTAGAGCTTATATGATTTCGGCTGCGCTTGTACAGATAGTGGTCATCATCAATTACTTATAAAATCCTGAAATAATGCTGTACAGCTTATTTGATTTCGGCTGCTCTTGGGTTTGTACGGATAGTGGGGATCAAAATACTCGTAGAATTCTGCTTTCATAAAATGCGAACTTATTATTAGTATTATTACTACTTACCAAGGAGATCCACTAAGGTGAATACAATCTCTCTCTTATATCTGACGATAGATGGCGTCCTGAACTGTAAATCCATTTGAGTGCGGTCTGGATATAGATTTGGAGATCTAGGTTAGGAAAGATATAAGCAAGTCAATATTTGGTGTTATAATGCCCAGATTAATTGTCATATTTACCGTAATATTTTGAGATGAATTTAAACTACCAATATGTAGTAAACGAAAATTAAGGAAATTTTATTTTTAAAAGGGAATTTTTCAGCACTCCTGAGAAAAATTTTAACTTGAGGACCTAGCATCACTGGCTTTGATCACAGGGAATACAAATTGGGGTAACAGAAGTAGTAGAAAGCAACGAGGAAATAAAAAAAAAAAAAAAAAAAGTGAGGGACTAATCAGAGAAGAGCAGTGAGAAATACACCTTTGTCAATTGCTGCTTGTTACTAGTCAGATGGTGGTGTGTGCTTGGCAAGCAGTGAGGGTATGAGAGGCTCTAGGGAAGACCATGGTAAGCGTCACTTCCGGTGGAATTGAGTTATTAGATGGAATGGGTTGGGATCGAACCACAGAAAAGTGTGTAGGTAGTTTAAGTTCGGAAATGCATCTGTAAATGGCGGGGGAAGCTTGTTTGATATGTGTCATTACATTGTACTGCATGGGAATGTTGAACTTTCTTTCCAGTTTTCTCGAAAGAATAGGAGACTTACCATTGACTTTTCCAGAACAGATCATACATTGTGTCATATTAACAACAAGGCTTGTCGTTTTCGGCAAACGTATAAGTTACAAGTAGCAATTGTGTAAAAAGTTTGCTACACATCTACACAGTACACAGCAATTTCTTCCAGCAAAATAAAAATTGTCAATTATTATTAGCAACGAATGACATATACTTTCAAGAGCAACAAAAATTATTTTCTCGAAAACCACACATGAAAATTTTCCCTCACGTATGTTATCGATCAATTCGATGTGATCTATCAACTGATATGTGACTTTCAGTATATTTGGATAATATTTTAGTTAAACAGAAGTTATTTTTTTTTAAAGAATCAAATATACTTTTAAGGTTATATCTCATTAGCCATATTATGTACTGTCGTCTTGCTAGTATCATAATGAAGAACTTAAGGAAGGGGGTATATTTCAGTATCAATAATACCTTAACAAGTAGCGTGATCCTTGCACAGCATTAATTTTTACGTTTACAATTTTTTTCTCCATTTTTCTCGAAAACTACGCATGAATTTTTACCTCTTATACATCATTTTGTTCAGACCAATCACATCTACCGACTGGTATATGTCTTATCTATGAAAAAAAAATCCGTTAAATGTTAATAAGGTTATTATTATTGTTATTATTATTATTATTTCTTACATTAAAAATACTTCGTTGCTGTTTCTTATGGTATTGAAAAAAAAGTACTTACTCTTTAAGCTTAATTTCGGTATCCATACTTTGGTACAATGTTTGTGTACAACTCGGTAAACATTTACAGGCAAGGCCTGTTTCTTCCGCATTGAAATGTGGATGACCATCTGGAGGCTTCAGTTGAATCAGTGTCACTGAAAATACGTAGGCTATATCAGGAAAATTATATCAATTATATCTATCTAGAATTCAGTACATGTATAATGCGTTTTGTTGCGTTCTGTTGACCTTATGGTATGTAAGTCTTTTTCCTGTCGTGAAATGTATTTCCTTCGTAACTTCTGAATTAATCGGTCAATCGAACTATAGCTTTTTTTCAATTTTAAAACAAAATTAGTTACCATATATTTAATTTACTGCAACAGAAACTTGAATCAATCGATTCAATCAGAAGTTATTGAGAAAATAACTTTCTAAAAGTTTGCACTTTTCAACCTGATTTTACCTAGTAGCCCAGTAAATAAAGGTTTTTGCAAGGAAAAAATTTGGGTAAAGCTGATTTTCTCCCAAGTGATAGACCACTATGAGGGGAACATTTTCCCAAAAGTCCCCGCCCCTCCCCCTGGAGCTTTCCCCACCACGCCCCCTCAAAGTTAAAAAATGGGCGTTTTAGAAAAAAGGCCATATCTTCAAGACTAATGGACATATTGACATGCATCTTTCTTTCTCGTAATCTGTGAAATGTGCTCTACAATTTTGTATTCCTTAAAGTTTTTCATAAACCTAATGGTTTCTTGGCAATTTTAACCTAAAGAGTAAAAAATGAAAAAAATTCCCCGCGCCATTTTGTTTTTCCTCTTATATTTCCTTAGTGAGTTGTGATATGGAAAAATGTTTCAAATAAATCTTAAAGAGCATAAAATTATCTTTCCAACGGTGTATATATTGTGAGGGTTACTCTTAAAATTAGCCATGTAGCGAGGTAAGTTTGAAGACGAGTGGGCTCAAATTTTCGCCTCAAATATCAGTCACTATGTTTCATTTCGAAAGAAAAAAAATAACAAAGCTTTTTTTTCAAATAATAAACCACTGCATGTTAGAAAAGAATTTTTGTTTAGTCCTGCCTCCCCTGTGAAGCTTTAACCCTTACTCTATCCCCATTACCATTCCAAATTTAAAAATAAGCGTTTCTGACAAAAGGTATTATCTCCAAACTATTCAACACAGTGATAATTTTCAGATTCTGTTTTATTCTTAAAAAGTGATAAAATTATTTTATTTTATTTTCTATTTTTTATAAATCTAAAAATTTCTAGATAAACAAATAAACTATAAAAATTTGAAATATTTTTGTTTGCTCTTCCTTTCCCTATTTTTTGCCTTGGATCTCCTCAGTCAATTAGCGTATGAAATTATAACATTTTTTATTATGTTTACATCTTAATTTTGAACGTGTCCGCTATGCTTACTGCAGTATTTTCAACTTAATCTTCCGTAGCTATACAGTATACTATTTAATTTTCGGATGATGATTCTACAAGTTCTTCCTCGGAATAGAAATGTGAGTTTAGGCAAGACAGCCCATACTGTGCTCACACATTGCAGAGCAATCTATTTTAGTTTTTTTTTTTCATTTACAGTATTGCCTACATCCTTGCTTACACGAACATGATATTATGTACAGAAGCTCGTCTGGTGCAAATGGCTTGGATGTGGGAATAGGTTTCAATGTCTTTTTGGAGCGTCCGTTTTCTTTAATTAATTCTATCCTCCAACCCCATTCTGTGTCAGGAAGTTTATTTCCTAACCATTTCTGTACTTGCAAAAATACTCTGAGGGAATGTTCATTACACACTTCAGAAGTTGGAGGTAATTTGGCCAGGTCAAAGTTAGATCTTAGTGAACTTTTCTTTGTGGAAGACAACATTCTGTGGTATCGGGCTTCATTCAAATTTGAGTATTTTCCCAAATCACACAAAGCCAAAACTAATTTTTCACCTGTAGATAATATTTCCCCTTTAGATTTTGAAATATCCAAAAACACTCTGGCCCAGTTTTGAAATTCCGGTGATTTGAGCATATCTATTACTTTTAATTTGCCCATACCATAAAAACACGATGTCGTGTCACATCCTGTAAACGCATCACAGAACAAAAGTAGTTGCCGGCAATCTCCAAACTTTTCAATCAATGTTTCGATCATGAAGTACCGTGTGTTCGGAGTCACACCACCTTTCTCTTTACAGAAGTAAACAGAAGCACTTTCTTTCTCAGGAGACAAAGCAGTAAGTAAGACTACCAGGTCACTATCAGATCCTACAACAATAACTTTTGAAGCAGCTTTCAACTGTTGAATGGCCGTCATTACAATGTCAACATCTGCGTCTTCCTCTGCTGTAATTACAGTCAATCCCCGTTTCACGAGTTCAGACCCCAGAGCCAAGATAATCTCTTCTTATTGTTTCTATTACCTAAGAACTCGTCTTTTCCCGTGGCACAGACTGTGTTTTGACAAAAAATTATGTCTTGTGAAGATTTTTTCGCCGCTCTCCTGTTTTGTTCTTCATTTTTTGTGGTAGGCTCACTAGGGAAACCATCAAAAACAACGATAGATTTTTGACCACATTTATTAAGAACATGTGTACAATAGTTCTCTAAGACAGCTCCAGAGGTTCAATTTTTGGCCATGGCAGATGGTGAAGAAGGAACCCTCCGTCTACAATATATGTTGCATCCTTTACATCTAGTTCTTCGATGATTCCTTCTTCAAAAACTTTCATCAAGGATGATTTTGTATCTTTTCGAAGAGAAACTTCGTCAAACAGAGCTGGTGGGCGTACTGCCAATTCATATTCGAAATATGTCTTTAATTTGCTGGCGCACAGGCACACAATATCCGATTAAAAAGCTGTTGAGAATTGATATTGACTTCTTTTGATCTTACTCTTGCTGACTTCTGTGCTGCCTGTGTCTTCACCTTTTCTGTGCAGTTTGAGTTCTTGGAAATTTTTACATTTAATTTTGTTCATGGTAGACAAACCGACATCGTATGCTTGATCACAGTTTATTGAATCATCACAAACAAACCCAGTGGCCAAAGAGACCAGTTCACCAGACAACTTTGTAAAAGGATTGTGTTCTTGTAACAAAGCTGTAAACTTCTGTAAGTCTGACAAGTCTTTCTTCTTTCTGGATTCTCGTAGTTACACGTGCTGTTCGCTAAACTGCATTGCTGTTCCGAAAAAATCTTCTACAGCCTCATGGACTTTGAGAAAGAATGGTGTTCCAATTACCCATTTTGAAAGAGTATTGTCAGTAATGCCACGGCCATGTGTCAGTCCTCCAACAGATTTCATGGGTCGCATCAAATCTTGTTCTATGCACATATCAGACCACGTTCCTGACCAGTACTTGCCTTTCCGCCTAATAGTGAAGAATCCTTTCTCCTTAAAAAGGACTAGTTCTTGATTTGTGAGTTTTGATTCAAGTTTGCACATCTCTTGTGCATACAAGTGGGCGGATTTAGCATAGGGGAGATATCCGGCAGCATGAAAATATGGGAGAATTTGAATTGTTGTATTCATATGTAAATCCCAGTTTCTGATCTTTCTGCAAAGATAAACAGCATTATAAGCTCAATTCACCTAAGGAGATTAACCCACAGCTTAATTGTTCTGCTTGAAGTTCTAATCTCCTGCAAGAAATCGTTAAATTTGCTCAAAGCTTCTTTAACAGCTGGTTCTTCTAGAACATCTTCATTAAAACTCTTTTCAAGAAGATCTTTAGAAATATTTTCCAAATATGCAAGATAGCCATTTATTTCAGGAAAACTGCTCTTCATCACTTTAACAATCGCACAAGCAGAAAGGCTATATGCACGGACAGCTCTTGCGTATGCGTGACCATTCAAATGTGGTTCACAGTCAGTTTACCGTAAACTGTAGCCCATAGGTCTTCCAAACCACTCCCCTCCATTATCTTTCCAATAACACCCATAAAAGACATTAATAGATGGAATCCTCCTAGCCTCAGAATAATTTTTGACACTTCACTGTTGGGATTTGCTGACGCTACAATTTCAGCCGCCTTTAAAAACAATGGTTGATCGAACGTAACAATACGGCCACGGTGTTGCTTCTGACATTGTTCTCCAGCATAACTGAGAGCAGAGAAAATTGTTGATGGATTGCTAGGATCCATGTTTATAAAGGAAATTCCTAATATATATGTATCCTCACAATCTTCTCTTCTACTCATTACGGAGGTCATGAATCCATTCCACCCAGGCTGCATATCTGCGCCTGCAATCCACAAAACATTCATTGGAAATATGGGGTGTACCGTTCGACATTCAATTCCTCTGGTAACTTTCAAGTCATTAAAATCTTCCACAAAAATATTGGAGAGCCCACTATGGTGACTTTTTTTGGCATACGAAAGAATACGAATAGTTTCAGGATTAAATGTTCCCAACGGAGTTCGCTTCACCTCCACTTCTGTTTTAACACATTTAATTAGTGTTATGCATTTTATCCCTCCATGATATTTGAGGCGAAAATTTGAGCCGCTCGTCTTCAAACTTACCTCGCTACATGGCTAATTTTAAGAGTAATCCTCACAATATATACACCGTTGGAAAGATAATTTTATGCTCTTTAAGATTTATTTGAAACATTTTTCCATATCACAACTCACTAAGGAAATATAAGAGGAAAAACAAAATGGCGCGGGGAATTTTTTTCATTTTTTACTCTTTAGGTTAAAATTGCCAAGAAACCATTAGGTTTATGAAAAACGTTAAGGAATACAAAATTGTAGAGCACATTTCACAGATTACGAGAAAGAAAGATGCATGTCAATATGTCCATTAGTCTTGAAGATATGGCCTTTTTTCTAAAACGCCCATTTTTTAACTTTGAGGGGGCGTGGTGGGGAAAGCTCCAGGGGGAGGGGCGGGGACTTTTGGGAAAATGTTCCTCTCATAGTGGTCTATCACTTGAGAGAAAATCAGCTTTACCCAAATTTTTTCCGAACTTTGATGTTTTTTGACCTTCATTGACTGGGCTATAGGTACAATCAATCTTGTCTAAATCATACATTTACACAGAGACGGCGTAAGCCTAACTGGAGCCCGGAGCAAGTGAAATTCATCGAGATCAGCTTTCGAAAGCAATTTAAGAACACACAGCTACTATTTTTGGAATTCTTATTTTCCGTTACCATTCATCACCACGTGGAGGTTAGTAGTCAGATTATGACGGGCATTTATTTTTAAATATTTTTAAAATATTTATAAAATATTTTTCGATTTTTTTGATATTTTGAGTAAAATTATATTTGAGGTAAATTATATTCTTGCTCAACTTTTACCAGAACATCACCCACTTTTGCTGTGAATGGTCACGCACTAAGAGAAGCATCTTGAAAATCGAAATTTCTGGAACAAAGGGACTGAATTGTCTTTTGTCTGTTGCTTTTGATAACGTACAATCATTGATGAATTTAGGGGGTAGCCTGGGGGAATATCCCCCCGAAGAAAATTCATCCCCCCCCCTCCCGGAGAAACTCTCAAAATTTCAGACACAAAATGATTTAGAAATTACTTCACCCAATTATTTGCTTTTTTTCGTGCACGTGCAGACGAAATCCGATCCCTCAATATACATATAAATGACGCAGACCCAATCTATATAAATATTAAACATGTAACATCTAAGATAGAATACCAAATAGTCAATAAAACTTGTATTTCTTGATTTAGAATCAGAAGTGTGAGAAAGAATGATAACTTTTTGTTAAGATATTGCTATGTATGTTTGTTTTAGGACAAAAAATATTTGAGTTAATTTAAATCTTTTTAAGAACTTGTACATTAGTAACAAACAGTAACTACTGAATATAGGAAATAATAACAAAAATAGCTACTGTAAATAGCAGTTAAAGTTTAGTCTAAAATATTTTTGCCAGTAATGTTTTAGATAAAATTCAAGGATGTTATAAATAGTATCTTCATCCTATTAAATCGATGAAGCCAAAAAACAACCGAGCATCGGCACGTCTGATTGGCTACTCTCGTTTTTGCCATCGTCTGATTGGCTACTTTCGTTTCCGCCATGATTGTTGGCTCAAAAACATTGCGAGCTTATTGGGCGGAGTGGGTAGAGTAGGGGTGACGAAACTGTGACGTATGGGTTCAAGATTTTGTTGTAAGGGCAGATCCTCTATTTTATAAGATCCTTGATAAAATTAAACGATTATTTTTTTAAAAAAAAAATATATAATCTCACATTAAATATTTATCAGCAATTTGTCTCAATATTAGGTAAGATGTGTATGTGAATGGAATTTTTAAATATGCTGCTTTCTTGCAAAAATACAGAAAAACAACGCTCCCCCCGAGGAGTTGACATTCTCCCCCGGGTGAAAATGTCTGAATTCAACACTGCGTACAATATATTGTCTATAAAAAACACAAACTTCTTCACGGACCTGCGGAGCATTTGCACTTTTATCGAAATAAAATTGTGAAATGTAGTACAGTTTTGCGAAAAGTTCACTCATATTCATGGTTCAATACCTTACGCCTGATTCTGAGAATTCGAATACGTTTTACATACCGAGTATCTTCAACTGTCAGCTGTTGAATGTCTGATGGTTAGACCTGACCTTCTGTGACTCATATACCCTGAGATTTGGTATACTAACGCCATCTTGTGCGCAAATGCCTCAATATATTTTAAACTACCTGATATTTGCATTATAATCAAGATTATTCCCAACTTACTAGGAACGAAATCCAGTAACCGCGTGGATAAATGTACACTGGTTGCAGTTTTGTAGGTTTGGTTTAAATGTTCAGTGTCCATTATAGTTTATATTGAGTAAGAATATGAAGTGCTTTTGATGAAAGAAAAAAATATATTTGAGTAAAATTAATGCTCTTGACTTTGCAACACCGATAAGAGTTGCTTCTCTAATATTGTGCAAAGATCGGTCAAAAAGTAACACAATTCGTTGTAACTCCGTCTATAAGCACTTGAGAAGTTAACATTTGTAGGTAGAAGCATTGTTCCTTTGAAATATCACGCAATATATGATTCATTTGTTTCACTGCATTGCAGCTATCTTTGTTTCTATGACACAAACTTAGGTTCATAAAACTTTTGAGGTTGACCTTTACACCACTTTCCAAACACTCAATGAGCTGGAGTCTTCCGCCTCCCAAAAAGATAGAAATCCGATTGCACTAGGTCGGGACTGTGTCGTAGTTGTGAGACTACTGTCTATTCCAGTTAGCAAATCTTCTGAACTGTCATGTGCGCAGCATGTAACCTTGCTTAATCGTTATACAACTTGATGTTTCTTGCAGATAACTCTGTCTTCTTTGTTCGTGAGATACGCTGCAGCTTGTCTAAGAACAAACAATATCGTTCCTTGGTAATGGTTGTTCCATATTAAAGAAAGTCAATGAAAATCCAACTCTGTGCTCCCAGAAGAATGCCACCATCAGTTTGTTGTGTGACCTGCCAAGTTACGGTTTCTTTCGACTCGGATATCCTGAATGTCTTTATTCCATCGACTGCCTTTAAGTGTCGAGGTATGAAACAGTCAGGTTTCATCACACGAGATGATGCCATGAAGACATTCTGGATAATCCCCAGAGAATCTTTGCAGAATCATCACGGGCATGGTTCTTCTTCCTCCCTCCTCGTCGAGAATCGTGGGGACCAGTGAGCACGAAATTTTCTGTATCCCATCCTTGAATTAGCATTAACACAGATTCTTTTGCCATACCTGTGTGCTCCATTATTTAGGCCTATCTTCTGGTTATGTATCTGCCTTCTTTTATGAGTTCCTTATAATTACATGTGGTTTCATGGGTTGTGATAGTTGACGGTCTACCTGACCCTGGCTAGTCCTGGACGCTGCGAAACCTCTGAAGCCATCGACATACATTACTTTGATTCACTATTTTGTCCCCGTAGATTGGCAACATTTTACTGTGAATCGATGTTACTGAATCATCTCCAGATTTGTAGAGGAATTTGATCACTGCACGTTGGAGTAGTAGGTGTCACGTTGATCAACTACAGTGATTTGCTTGCAGCAATAGGAAATAAAAAGTAGGTAATTATAGGTTAGTTGATAAAGAATCTACCTACAAAATTTCATTTCTCAATTACTGTCTCAATTACCCAAGCCACAATGGGTGGTACGTTACCTTTTGACCGATCTTGTATTACTTGTAGTTCTTCTATGCAGAACTAATTTCTTTCGTCCCACCTCATCCCCAACAAATCGAGAACTATTACCATTCAGTTGTCTTTTGGCTAATATTGATTGGTGGTGACTCTTACCTAACAACAGTTTGCTGTGAACAATGAAAGCCACCAAACTTTGTTTATGGTACTCAATTTAATATACATATACAAATATATTGATTAAATATAGCCTACACAATTATGTCAAAAATAGGAAACATGGAACTTACTTTCGATGTTTCCAACACACAGCATGTCACTAAAGGTGCAGCTTCGAATATTGCCTAAAATATAACAGAAACTTCAAAATATGACAGGGGCTAGGAAGATATGAAACAATGAGAAATTCAGACAATTTAAATCTAAATCATGAAGATAGAAAATAGTTAAAGCCAGGAGGGATCCAGAAGGGGGGGGGCGATCGGAGCGATCACCCCCTTCAGAAGAGGGAACTTTCTTATTTTTTATATAAATAAAACCCATCCCGAGTGCGGAGTTCTTAAAAGTAGCTCTAAGTAGCAGTATTACAACCCACCGCCCCTTCAGAAGTTCGTCCTGGATCCGCCCCTGGTTAAAGCATCTTATTCCATTGAATGAATTGAAAGTGTATTTTCAATTCAACAATTTGGAGATCTAACAATATTGAAAAAAGACGAGCACATTATTATTTCTACATACATTTTTTGACGTTTCAAAAATTATGTTTACTGAAGAGAACAAGAACTTATCAAAGTACATTTTTGAAGTTTCTAAAAACTCATATAGAAAATGAAAACACAATAATTTATTGTTATATCTAGATCGATTTTGTAGAAATTATGTAGCCGAAATAAAAAGAAAAGTAAAGAGTTCTCGTTCTGGAGGCTAGCGAGAAACTGGCAACCAAACAACTATCTGATTCAAGTTGCAAAGTGTTTTTAAAAATGATATAACAGAGTACTTCTTTTTGTATTCCATTGCTTGCTGGTCAACACACATTTAAAGCTGTCTCCAATCGCACAACACGATCACTTGTGATGTTTCATTACTAACAAGGAAGTTCGGGAGAAAGCACTAGCCGCAGAGAAATTAAGCATGCCATTTGAAAGACCAATTCATTCTGATTACAACAAGTTAATAAAATTCCTGTACGGTTGAGAACTTTTCGAAGTATTCTCTCCCATGGCGAAGCCTGATGGTTTGAACTTGCTACTGCTTGATCACTGAGGTCCATTCAAGACAAATTGTCCATTGCAAGTTGGATGACAGATGGAAAAGACGTAATGATTGAGAATTAGAGTTGTGAGCATTTCAATTAAAATATTTCAATTTCAAATATTTCAAATGAAGTATTTCAGGGCTTTGAAATATTTCAAAATGAAATATTTCAAAAATTGCGACCAACATGGAAAATGTTCAGTCAAATTCATTCCTAGACATAGAGCATAATTGAATAAAGTCACAGTGTGATTCCAAGATAGTAAGTGCTTCATCACCTTGATTAATGTGTGATGGGTGGATAAACAGAAGAAGAGGTATCATTAACTTCGTTATAACCACACCCGAGCCATTTTTTTTATAAGTCCCTTCCAACTAAGACTGCGAAACATGATACTCCATACGTTGCTAAAACCATAACTGATATGATGGAACAAATCGAGTCAGGAAAGTTCATTAGCATAGTAGCTGATAACGCAGCAAATATGAAAGCAGCATGAAGAAAAGTGGAAGAAAAGTATCCACATGTCACAACTTATAGTTGTATGGCACATGGTCTGAACTTGCTTGTCCAAGACATAGTGAAAATAGACAGCCTGAATCACCTTACTGGCCAAACAAAAAGTCTGATAAACGAAATCAACGGTAGTGCAGTAGTGAATGCAATGTTTAGAGAGAAACAAACGGGAAATTTCTTTGGGTAGTCTGCTGCAAAATAAATCAGCACTAAGAAGTCTGTGTATTGATGAAAAGGCAGGAAAAAAAAAAAAACTACTATCGAAAGCAACCAAGGTCGTCATTCTCCAAGATGTCTTCTGGGCCAAAATAAATAATTTTCATAGTTTAACTGTTCCAATAGCAGACTGGATCACTAAAATCGAAAGTGACAAACCTCAGATAAGCAAAATAAATGAAATATTTTCCGACCTGATGGAGAAAATCCAGAACACAGTTTTAAACGCTTCTGTTCTTAAAAGGGAAGAGCAAAACATAATGCAGTTCTTCGAGGACCGTAAACAAACCTTTCTGCGTCCTGTACATTTGTTAACAAATGTTCTAGATCCAAGTTACAGAGGCAAGAACTTGACCACCGAAGAGCAATCGGGCGTTCTAGAATATCTGAGTCAGATTTCAAGGCTTTATTCAGATGTTGATGAGACGGAAGTTCTGGCCCAATTTGCACAATGCAGAATGAAAGAAAATGTCTGGTCCAAAGAATATCTATGGTCTACTGCGTCAAAGGTGTCTCCTCTAATTTGTTGGAATGAACTATGCCCTTCTTGTGAGCTCACAAAAGTTGCAAGTAAACCCCTTGGCCTTCCTGCCACATCTGCTCCTTGTGAAAGTATCTTTAGCACATATGGAAACATCCATACGAAGAAACGCAACCTTTTAACAAATAAACGTGCTGCTAAACTGACTTTTGTAAAACATGACCTGAAGTACACATCAGTATTTAAAGAGAGATCTGTTGGAGATTAAAAGCTATCTTCCCTTTCTAAGAGGAGTCGAACCGAGTCCGAGTCGTAACCAAAATGAGCCTACAGCAGGAACAAGTGTCTATTCAGCGAAGAAAAAGAACAAGCAAATTCAAGGACTATGAACCCAATATGTGAAGAGGAAATAGACACTTCTGTATCTACAGAATCTGATTATGGTGACACTGATGTCGATGTGCCATATGCAGAGAACTGGTGAATCTCATATCTCTGAGAACAGTGAGAGTGCTCATTCTGATGTTTCTGGTACAGTAACACATTAAAGTTGGCTAAACATGGGAACTGTCGTATACTCGCATATAAAAAAGTCTTACATGTCTTACATTATACTTCTTGCTTGGTAACTTAGTCTACTTTAATAATAGTTAAAAAAAAAAAAAAAAAAAAGGAGACAGTATGCACTGTAATAGCTGCGATCTCTATTTCCACAAAAAAACACTGTCATATCTGTATTAAAAATCATAAAAACGAAAAGAATATTTTTCTGAAATTTCAATGAAATATTTCAATTTTTAAAAAATCATGCAATTATCCACCTATTGAGAATACACCAAAGAACTGCACACGATTTGTACAACCATTTGATGTGTTTGGATTTTCTGTTCTTTTATTGTTTCAAGCTCTGGGGTAAGAAGTTCATAAATGATACATTTGCTTGTTATTTCATAGCTTTGGCCCAAAAACAATCTTCTGGTGCATCTTCTGAAATAGCGAAACAAAGGCAATATTCGATTTTAAGTATTAAGTTGAATACGTATGTTGTTTGTTGTACTTACTTTGTTGTGGGTAGAAGTAAGGTGTACAGTTGCAAAGCTGAATGATATTATCCATTTTACACTGCATCATGCAGGCTTCATAGCTGTAGAGGCTGCTGACTTTTAAACTTCCTTCGTCAGGAAACAGACATCTTCTTTGTGTAACGGGCAGTTGCTGGAGGTTTTCATCCCCAAAGATTTGAGTGGCGGAGATGGGAATTGCGGTGGACATACCAACTTCAATAAGAATACCTCCGTTTTCTTCGGGAAAATCGTCATTATCATGAATAAAAAACTATAATGAAAGAAAAATGTAACTCTTATCAGAAACACATTTTAATTATCAGAGATACATATGTACAATTAGTTAGAATGCATTCATTGAAGTTCTTACGCTTTTAGACACATGAGAACGTTACTTTTCAATATGAATATGTTCCTTTTGAATGCATTCAGAATACGTAGATTAAACACTTCGTTATTTCTTCTTCAACATTGCTTTCCATGACATATTCAGCTCCAGGTAGAAGTAGGATTTTACTTCTTCTAATTCCACATTTTAAACTTCAATTCTTGATTTCTTTTCAAAGAAGTTTTGAACATCACTTTCGTCTTTCTTCTATTCATTTGCAACTCAACTTTCTTACACTTCTAATTATATGTTGTACAAATTTGATTCTGTGTTATTATTTATGAAAAGAGAACAATGTCATCAGCGAAATGATGATGGATGAGACATTCTCCGTTTACATTTCCCCTTTTGTTCTTGTAGTTGAGAGATCAGAACAAATATTTAAGTACTTTTGTAAAATGGTTAAGAGAAATAGTACTCACCTTGACACCAGGAGTTCTAACAGGTTCTCGCTTTTGTGGAGTAGCTATCACAGAGAGACCAGTCTTCATAGCTTTTCTGATTTTCTTGCTGGAAAATTTCTTTCCTGTACCCCTAAGGGAAGAAATATGCATATGATAGACAAACAGAAGAATATAGGTAGTACGTATGTAAAATTATATTGGTGGAAACGAATACACGAACCTGGCCCAAAGTTAGTACACCAAAGGTAATCCAACATGGGGTACATCGGATATCCTGTACATGTTACACAGGATGTTCAGAAACACAATTCTCACTTTAATATCATGAGGTCCCATACCATGAGATCCCGATCACACATACAAGCAGATGTTGGAACAGGTAACCTATTGCAGAAGTTGAATATCCGGAATATCGTATACCATGCTCGCTGTAAATTTTTAGCATACATATTTGGACATGGTCGTTGCCATGTTTGACTGGCAATCAGGCGTCGTCCCATCGCGCCTCAAATGTGCTCTATAGGATTTGGTCAGGAGATCTGGCAGATCATGTAAAACTGTCATACCCATTCGTCAAACGGGGAAATAGGTTTATTGAAGGTATTTGATTCCCATTTTCCAGAATACGCGTTTTAATGAAAGGGCAATGATAAAAATCCAGAATGTCACCCATTACCACCTCCATCCCTCACCTCTTCTCACCCCATGTCTATTGTCGAACTTGGACTTAGACGTCATCGAAAGTGTTAGTATTCATCTCAGCAACGCCGGAAACTATGGATTGGACACTAATATCGGTCGTTTTCAATAATTTTGACATAACATCCCTTCCCACTCTACCCTCATGCCGACAGGGGATGAATTAGAGTAATTGACAACAGTTTGTAATATACAGATATTTAAATTTATATTTGTGTAGAGTAAATTCAGGGGTACCACAAGGTTCCAATCTTGGGCCTATGTTTTTTATTATTCATTAACGATTTGCCAGCTGTTATGAAACATTTGTGTTTAATGTTTGCAGATGACACTAAACTATGTAAGGAGATAAAAACAATTATTACTGACTGTAACGGTTAAATTCGGATCTATCAAGGGTATACTAATGGAGTTTAAACAATAATTTACTATGCAATGTACATTTTTCAAGAAAAAATAATGCACTTTGTTATAATTAGCAATTAAGCGGACATAGTTTAAAAAGATGTGAAATTGCAAAAGATCTCAGAGTGATGTTGGTCAGTAATATAACTTTTCAATACAGTATAGACAAAATGTATAACGAGGTTTTCAAATTACTTGGATTTTCATTCAGAAATACAAGGGATATTCAAATACAAATACACATAAGCTTTTGTTAATCCTTCAACAGTCTTATTAGAAGCAAGTTAGAATATGCTACCTTCATACGGTTTTCAAATAGTAAGATAATAAGTTGATAAGATTGAACGAGTACAAAATATTTTTTTCCGTTATCTTTACTATAAGAAGTATAATATTTCTTTTTACCGGGAAAGGGTTTCCCGTGAGTCTTTACTTTATGACTTTGGGGATAGTTTATTATATACTAGAAGAGAAATAGCACATGCATTTCTCTATAAAGCTGTTAATGTTGTTATAGGTAATACTGACATTTTAGGTCCACTTTTCTTTAATGTTAGAAAAGATTCTTTGCGCATTAGGTTGCTCTTTTATTATGGTAAATCACGCACTATTTTGCATCAAAACTCATCTTTCATAAGACTTAACAAAAAGCATAACGAATTGATACAACGCAAGCCGGATATAGATATCTCCGTGCAGTTTAAAACATAATGAGAATTAAGGTAATTTTAATCCAAATTAATACTTGATAGTATTATAAATTTTATACCCCATTATTCCCATTATCCCATAACATAGATACAGCTTTATGTGTCCATAAATGTACTGTGTATTATAAAGATAAACAAGTTTAATAGTTTATATTGAGTGACGAGACTCACTATTATGTTTTACTTTTCATATTTGTGGGAATACAGGGTGTGATTGAAAAGTACCGGAACTTTTCCCGCCGCGCGGCTCCCTGGCGTTCGAAAAATGTGAGGAGTGGGGGAAAATGTGCGCGGGACCTTCCTCTTTCAAGCGAAACTTGGCCCAGTGCGCTGCGAGCAGCGGTTGAGAAAGCATCGCTGTCCGCGTGAACGTCGTTTTGGTCGTCGGTCATGTTTTTTGAGCGCCGAAAATGGAGTCAAAGATTGGATAAAAAATGGATAAAAAAGACGTTCACCGAGACCCAGGACCTGCTCAAGGAAGCCTTTGGGGAAGATGTGATGTCCCGCGGAATGAAAGCGGAATTTTTGCACTGCATAGTATGTCAAATTAAGTTCTTCGCTGATGTCCGACGGTCCAGGTTCAGGTATTCGCGAACTCGGTCGACGTTTTCATCGGTTTTCGACGTCGATGGCCTCCCAGAGCGTGGTTCGTCATCGGCGTCCTCCCAGCCTTCCCTGAAGGCCTTGTGTCACTCAAAGATCTGAGTACGGGACATCACATCTTCCCCAAAGGCTTCCTTGAGCAGGTCCTGGGTCTCGGTGAACGTCTTTTTTATCCATTTTTTATCCAATCTTTGACTCCATTTTCGGAGCTCAAAAAACGTGACCGACGACCAAAACGACGTTCACGCGGACAGCGATGCTTTCCCAACCGCTGCTCGCAGCGCACTGGGCCAAGTTCCGCTTGAAAGAGGAAGGTCCCGCGCACATTTCCCCCCACCCCTCACATTTTTCGAACGCCAGGGAGCCGCGCGGCGGGAAAAGTTCCGGTACTTTTCAATCACACCCTGTATGTTGAAATAAATATCGAAGTTTATATGTTTGTACATATTCTGTTTTCTAAAAATCGTAATTAATATTGATGTGAGTACTCATCTATTTGCTTTCAAATTTCGCTCTTCTCTCGTAACTGGAACTTATATTCTATAAATGACGTCCTGTACGCCTATTAAAATTGGGGCTTTATAGGTAATATGATATAATTTGGACTTAAGCGACATCGAGAGTGCCACTATTCATCACAATTACTCGGAAAACTGTGGATTAGACATTAATATCGGTCGTTTTCGATTGTTTTTACATGTCACTTATTCCTACCTCACCTCTTACTCCTTACCCGCTATGCCAATAATATAAAAGCCTAAGTTAGGCTATCATCCAATAATGAAAACAAAAATAATCAAATTCGGTGCAACAGTCTAAAAGGAGTTGGCCGGCAAACATCGTTACATTCATTTTTATTTATGTAGAAAATGCCCCGCTAGGTCCCTTAAAACGGAAATTTTCAAAAACACTGGGACATATTTGCGTTTGTTTTTAATGAGGAGTTTATATACCAAGTTTCATCTTTCTAACTTAACGGAGTCATAAGATACTATATTTTTGGCATAATTTTTAACCCCTCTATCTCTCCTTAGGATAAACCTTTCAGTAAAATTAATGTCATAAAAACCTTAGTTATGCTAGGTTCACTCACGTAATAAAACTCATCAAAATCGGTCCAGCGGTGAAGAAAAAGTTAATCACTAAACATTTTTACATTTCATTTATTGTACGAGAACTGCTGGAAAAGTTTCTCCAAAACTACTATTTACAGTGGCGCTAACGTTTCGCTATTATAAAATTCGGAAGAATAGACATTTCTATTTAAATTACCTTTGTTTGTTTATGAGGATTCGTTTTTTTAAACAGTAATTTCAAGACAGTTTTGTATCAGAAATCAAAATTTCTCGAAAACACTTTTGGGCAATGATCAAAAACAATCATATGTAATTTAACACAGAAACATGCATTAAGCGACTTCATTATTCCAATGGGACTATGCACAATTGGTTTTTCGAGTTCCAGCGTAGTTATACATTCTTCGTTGATGAATTTCGTGTAGGTAATTTGTCCACAATGTTGTTGCCCAGTAATGTAGATGCTGTGCGTGAAATGATTAAAATAAATCGGCATGTCACATACTGTGATATTCAAGCATGCTTGCACATTGACAAAAAAGCTAAACATACAATTTTGCATGGTTTCTGAATGAAACTTTCAAGCTGTTGGATCCCACACAACTTGACCGAACAGGTTGGTGTTAATTGATGTAAAGAAATTATAAAAAAAATCAACCGAGATAAGTCAAATTTATTGCACTACCATCGTTATAGGGAACGAAACTTGAATTTATTTATACGAATACGAAACTAAACAGCTGGGTGTTTCAAAGTGAGCAGAAACCAATTAAGTTATTTGTTGCACGAGAGTTGCGAAGCAAATGATTGCTTGTATCTTCAGTTATACTGGACATCTGACAACCATAACTTTACAAGATCAAAAGACTGTAAATATTGAGTGATAGACAACAATTTGTTTCCCAAAGGTCATCAATGAATTGCGCAAAACAAACCCAAATTTTCGCATCATTCTTCACCACCACAATACTAGTTTCATGTAAGCACACCAAACTCTTGGTTGCTTTACAGTAAAAATGCCGAATTGATGACTCATTGTCCATGCTTACCTCATTTGGCACCTAATGACTTTCCCACATTCGATTCGTGTCGTCTGAACTTGTTGATGCATTCCAAACAAGAGTCTCTGAGGTAATTTTTGAAACTGCTATAGAAAGGTTTATTCTCCAGAATGTTATAATATCGGAACATTAGTAGCAGAAACTTTTCCAGCATTTCTCGTATATATAGACATAAACATGTCAATGATAGAAGACTTACCTTAATGCAAAGCTATCTGCAGTTAGGGAATTGAATGAAAAACATGTTCCAAACTCAGTTGACATTCTTTGGAACTCATTGCAGCAATTAGGTATGTCATCACCATTCCATGTGCATTTAAATATGATGTTTTCACACTTCCTTAAGATCTTTTAAAGAAAAGAACAAATATGTTTGAATTGTTAAAGAAATGAAAAATCGAGGACTGTATATAAGGTTTTCGAAATGACCCATAGATGGCACACTTGGTTCCAAATCGAGTATATTATTACTATTGAGAGCCATGTTCCATTGTGAAAATTTTGCACCACTTCTGAATCAATTGCAGTGCACGTGTTTATTTGTTTTTGTTTTTTCTAATGGTAAATTTTGAATATCGAACAGTTATTAAATATTTAATAAAGAAAGGTTTGTAAACAACAGATATATATACAATGATATTAAGATATGATTTTGGACTAGTGGGTGTGTATGAAAAAAATTAGTATACTATTATAAAAATAAGTATAAGTAATACTTCCTGAAAAATAAGAAATTTTCACTTTCCAGGAAGCAAAGATTATTGAAAGTGAAAAACAAAAACAAATTGAAGAATAAATACTACAGGTGAAAGATCGAACAAACGAATAAATACTACAGGGTAGGTAGATAAACAAGAGGAATAACTGATAGAGGTTTGTTCAGATTGGATTGTTTCTCAGTACTCATAATCATAGTAATATCACTATTCAAGAACGATGATGGAAAAGGCTGCTTTACCTTGTGAATTTGTTCCTTAAGTTAAAACCTTTGTTATAGAAAAGGAAACAATTAGACAAGGAGTTCATATGCTAGGAGGTCTCCCCCCATGCAGGTTATTTATCCATAATCAATATGAAATTTTTACTAATATTTCTTTTAAGTCTGTAAAAAGTAAAAAGAAAATGCATCTCACTTTTTTCTTTTATTACTACCGAAAGATCGAAGCTATTTAAATTAATGACAATTATCTGTCTTCACGACTTTAATTATTTTGGTATTAATTTATGTTTCTAAATATGACAAATGTAAATTCACAAAACATAACATACTCTCAAATTATAAAGTTACGAAAGATGACTCCCCGACGGGAATCGAACCCAGGTCTACCGCGTGACAGGTGGGGATAATAAAATTTTCCTCGAGTTCTCAGCTGCGTGTTTTTCAGTCGTTGTCAATTGGATATCTGAGTTAAAAACGCATTCCTAACAACCTGGACAATGACCACAAAGTGCAGCTTTCATCAATCGTGTATTTCATTTATATCATGTATTTCATGTTACATCAACAAATCATGTATTTCAACATATTACAACGAGTTAGTATTTCGTACTATGTATCCCTTTGCATTTTATTACCATTTCTACACGCTTGGGCATGCATTTCATTAACTTCACACAATTCTCTTCACCTCCTCATGACAGTCATATTCGTATGAGCGATGCAGTGAGATCATTCTTATGGTTATTCTTCCTGTTTTCACTTTCTTTCTAAAAATAGCCCACAAATTGTCTATAGGTTTCAATTACTGTCTATTTCCTCTCCATGGCAATATCTGAAACACATTTTCTCTCAGAAAGTTTGTTGCAATTATTTCTTAATCTCATGAGGCCCCATGATGTATAAAAACGAATTTCTCATTAGGAAATCATTCTTTCATTTGTAGGATGTCTAGTTTCTAACATTTGATATTGTTTTTCATTCATCATCCCTTTCACGAGACTCAATTTACCAGGATCATATACAGATATACAGCTCCAGTCCATCACTGACATTTGATACTTCACTGTTTGGGAAACACAGTTTGGAGAGAATCTTTCATCTGACATTCTGCAACATGCTGGCTGCTTTCTCCACTTAGGTTCTACGGAAAAATATTGATTCATCTGAGAAACATTCCAAATAATATAATGTGACTCAGTGCTTCAACTTTAGACGCAATATCTTATACATAAAGGTGCTGCTTCTGTAATTTGTTGTACAGTACAGTACAATACTGATTCAATCGCAACACCATACTTTATGTATGTCCTAATTGACAAAATTCGTAGAATAAATAGGAAATATCTGTGCCTTATGTTGCTTCAGTCATCCTTGAATCTATTTCTCATTTCATTTGCCCATTCCGAACTCTTTGTCATTGTCGAGTTAATCTCACTTTTTTACGGATCTTCGTGCTGACAAGCCCGCTTCACATAATCTTCTTTTTATTGTAGACAGAGATACACTATGTGATCAAAAGTATCCGGACATCCCCAAAACATACGTTTTTCATATTAGGTGCATTGTGCTGCCACCTACTACCAAGTACTCATTATCAGCGACCTCAGTAGTCATTAGACATCGCGAGAAAACAAAATGGGGCGCTCCGCGGAACTCACGGACTTCGGACTTCGAACGTGGTCAGGTGATTGGGTGTCACTTGTGTCAGAAGTCTGTACGCGAGATTTCCACACTCTTAAACATCCCTAGGTCCACTGTGTCTGATGTGATAGTGAAGTGGAAACGTGAAGGGACACGTACAGCACAAAAGCGTACAGGCCGACCTCGTCTGTTGACTGACAGAGACTGCCGACAGTTGAAGAGGGTAGTAAAGTGTAATAGGCAGACATCTATCCACACCATCACACAGGAATTCCAAACTGCATCAGGATCCACTCCAAGTACTATGACAGTGAGGCGTGAGGTGAGAAAACTTGGATTTCATGGTCAAGCGGCTGCTCATAAGCCACACATCACGCAGGTAAATGCCAAATGACGCCTCGCTTGGAGTAAGGAGCGTAAATATTGGACGATTGATCAGTGGGAAAACGTTGTGTGGAGTGACGAATCACGGTACATAATGCAGCGATCCGATGGCAGGGTGTGGGTATGGCGAATACCCGGTGAACGTCATCTGTCAGCGTGTTTAATGCCAACAGTAAAATTCGGAGGTAGTGGTGTTATGGTATGGTCGTGTTTTTCTTGGAGGAGGCTTGCACCCCTTGTAGTTTTGCGTGGCACTCTCACAGCGCAGGCCTACATTGAGGTTTTAAGCACTTTCTTGCTTCCCACTATTGAAGAGCAATTCGGGGATGGCGATTGCATCTTTCAACACGATCGAGCACCTGTTCATACTGCACGGCTTGTGGCGGAGTGGTTACACGACCATAACATCCCTATAATGGACTGGCCTGCACAGAGTCCTGACTTGAATCCTATAGAATACCTTTGGGATGTTTTGGAACGCCGACCTCGTGCCAGGCCTCACCGACCTACATCGATACCTCTCCTCAGTTCAGCACTCCGTGAAGAAAGGGTTGCCATTCCCCAAGAAACCTTCCAGCACCTGATTGAAAGTATGCCTGCTAGAGTGGAAGCTGTCATCAAGGTTAAGGGTGGCCCAACACCGTATTGAATTCCAGCAGTACCGATGGAGGGCACCACGAACTTGTAAGTCATTTTCAGCTAGGTGTCCGGATACTTTTGATCACATAGTGTATGTCAGTTTCGTACGCCTTCAACTAATTTGACACATCTTTGCTGGTAGCTTTTTTATTGTATTTAGCTATCTGTACTGGTTTCCTTTGAACACCAGAGCTGCTTGTTTTTTGCAGTCACCTTAACCTGATCGATTATGTGTGTATGACTCACTAAGCTTCAAGGCTCGGCTTATTCGACTGATTTTTTTTAAAGAAATAGTTTTCTAATTATTTCCTCCTGTGTGTAATGTTTTTCTTTCCCAAGACACTCAATTAAGGCAATTTTAGGTGGTGATAAGTCTTTCGGTTTTCTTATAATTGCCACTTACACTAAAACTGCGAGTACATAAAATAAATTTTAGTATTCCCTTTGCGAAAACTTTCAACTAAAAATAGTATTTGAAACGGCAAAAATCTATTTGTTGTGTACTAAATACAAATGAAAATATTATTCGCAAGCTAAACAACACAATAATACACAAGACAAACTAAGACGATGTACTAGGTGTATGTAGAGAGGCAACTCAAGGTCGAGTGCTAACAAACGAATAAGCAGTTATACAGGAAGAGAGAGTTGTTTACTACTGTTGCCAAAAGGTAATAACAAAATGCATTACTTTCTGTCAATGTACCAAGATTTACAATATTGAACAGTGGAAAAAGAAACAAGCTGTAAACAATATAAATGGATAAAACAAAAGAAATTCATGAAAAGTCCTACGAAAATGACTCTTAGTTTAACAATTTGTACATGCCTGTACTTCCAGGTACGTATGCATTACGCGTCTTTAATATTTGTGCAGATGGCAATAGTTGCGATCTAGTTTCGTTGTTTACAAGTAACGTCAGCTTGCATATGCATAAAATTTTCAAGAAAACAATAAACGCCTTGCTATGTATTGCTAATGACTTCTGAGAAAGTTTTGAACAGTACCGCAAATGACCCAGAAAAACGTTTTGTCGTTGTATAAAAAAAACAGATGCTTAAATAATAATGGTACTTCAATATTCGTATACAGTACTAACAAAACCAAATAAAAAAAGTTCTATATTTACTGACTCATGTGTTTTCTCCCAACAACTCTACCCAAAATAACATCTAAACACAAGCAGCGGCGCTAGAAAACAAATGCAGTAACTCATCAGATTTATAATACATAATATCTTACCTTGAAAATGATCTCGTGAACACTTGCATTGGCTATTTCTCTTACTCCTTGGACTGTTTGAAACTCGTTTATATACTCAGAATAACTTCCATATGGTAGATACGTTAGGATTTTCAGTAAGTTTTTGAATGACTTTTGGATATTTTCTGCTTTGTTTTCGGCATATCTACAACGATAGTACAGTTACAGTTTTTGACAAACTTACGAATAGGTTATCCAGTTGTCTCGGTTTATCCGAGACAGGCACGAATTTACATCATTTTCCTGAACCCCCCAATCAAAAATAAATAAATAAATAAATAAATAAAAATAAAAAATAAATAAAAAATAAAATAATAAATAAATAAATAAATAAATAAATAAATAATTTAAAAAAAAGGTTCAAAACTACAAAGGTTCAAAATACTGCCTCTATTTTTGTCCAAAACACAAGTTAATCATTCGTGCGATATTAATTTTAAAGTTGCCTTCATTAGTCGTCCGTACTCAAATGATAGGAGTAATCCAGTCACTGCCACTCATGTTTGGTTACTGTTGACTTATATTTTAATAGGTAATTCTTGTATTTCAGCAAAACGCGAATATATAACTATGAATATACTGTAAATGTTAATAGGGTTTTTAAAATCTAAATATCTGGGAGCCCTAATAGTGTAGAAAGAAAACATTTTAAGAATAAATTGCAATAGTACTAAAATAGGAAGGGTTGTAGCAAAGGGGTTGCAGTGTATCAGGGGCTAATACAGTTGAAATACAGTTGAAGGGATTGCAAAATACTGGTTCCACAAGTTGTGCTCTATACCTACGTTTGTGATCAGTGTTTCTTCCAGACATGTTTTTTGGGGGGTCCTGCCCCCCAGAGGAGACCAAAATAATACGTCTGTAATATAATAATAAATATAATAGTGCCAACAGTGCCCCCTGGAATACTAAGTGTGCCACCCCAGGACACTATTTCTGAAAAAAGAAAAAAAACTGTTTGTGATGTCCTTGAATCTTAAATTATTTCTATTGTTTGTGGTTAACAAGGTATGTAAATCTTGAATCTCCAGGATATGTGCACGTGTTCCTGTGAATGAAAGTTTTGAAAATAATAACTGTGCACTATGGTACAGAAATTGTTTCGTTACTAGAAGTGCTATTTTGATAGCTGCAACTCTGTCATATATTAATGACACTTATTTTTCCTAAGGTCTTCAAAATATTCGGACAAAAATTGGTAATGAATCTGAATTTTGCCTTCTTTTACCCTTCAAAATTGCAATATCATTTATGTGAGTACTTTGCAAGGAACTCTAACTTTGTCCTGGATACGGGTATAGTTTTGGAAGAGATGAAATAATGAATAAAGCAAGGCTGTTAAATTTACTTCCAATGTGAAAGACCAATTTACTATAATTATAATCTAATATAGAGGAAGTTCGGGTATTATGGAATACCATTCTTGTTTCGTTTGTAACTCAGCTAATAATTGCATATTGAAACAAAAAGGAACACAAGTATAAGCCTTACATATTTGGCTTTATTTATGCTTATCTTGATTAAGAGGTTTCGGTACAGGGGTGGGCAAAACTTATAATTTGTATAGAAACTACATTGGAGGGTAATATGAAATAGTCGGGTAATATGGAATACAAATGCTATATAGAAAAGAAATTAGTTTTCTGTTGAACATACAATGAATACAGTGACAGTATATGAAAATTCTGAATTCCAAGCCATAACTGAATGTGATTACTTGCAAAAGTCACAAATATAATAGTCTGCTTCAGGATCGACACAGTCATTGTGTGCTCATATTAAACATGATGAACGCTGGACCCAAGCTCACCCCTTGTATCATCAGAAAATTTGCTGTAATAAAAAAATACGCTTAGCACTGTTGTCATCATAAATGTATGTTTAATTGCCCAATACCGATAGATATTTTTGTAATCGGAATACCATACGGAATACGGAATACCATGCTTTTCTTGCGGGTATTCCATATTGCCCTCCACGCATCTTGGAAACGAAAGAGCTGTTAAACGCATTCGAAGGCGTATAGGATAATGGCGCATATCAAACTATCACTCTTTATATACAACGTCATAGGAAACAAAGAATTGTTGTTCTATTATATTTCAATAGGAAAATTCACGTTGTAAAACACTTACCTGAAAAAGTATTCACGAATAAGAAATCAGATTTTCATGCCTATCAACACAACGAATGTCACAATCACAAGTAGACTGACTGTAGAGCATCATGGGAACGTGAGGTAGTAGTTTCTTTCCTCACAGCTTGTAAGCAACACATCACAGGCGAGATAATGAGATATTCCATATTATCCGACTATTCCATAATACCCGAACTTCCTCTACCAATCTTATTATAGCATGAATACAGTACCTGTGAACAACATTATCCAGTTGGTCTACGTCATAATTGTTTACATCACAAATTGTAATAGATGGAAAATCAACTTTCTGACTGGGATAACTTAATGTTTCTACAACGGTGATGGTTGGATCCGTGTAATATTTTATCCATATTGAATAAATGATGTATACTATACCACTAAGGTTACCTAAACAGGCTACAATCCATATAAATCTGCAGAATGAAAGAAATAAAATGGAGTAAATACAATAGTAGATCTATTTCATGATGTAATTAGTACACATTTTAATGAAATGTAACGTTTTACTACTTATTTAGTATAACGTAATAAATTAATTAGCTCACCAAACTTTGTTAAAAAGTAGAACAGACCTTAGTTATTTCTACACTGGGATAGAAAGTCTGCAAGTGAAAGTGAAGTTCTGAAGCGATATCAAGCTTGAATAAAAGTATATTACAGAAAATTTAAAGAATCCGAGTTCAAAACAGTTCTATAGATCCGAATAAAACACACACACACACACACACACACACACACACACACATATATATATATATATATATATATATATATATATATATATATATATATATATATATATATATATATATATATGATTTATTCAGTTCTATAGAACTGCTTTGAACTCGGATTCTTATATATACACAGACACCAGGGGCGGATCCAGGACCGACTTCTGGGGGGGGGGCGGTGGGTTATCATACTGCTACTTTTAAGGGCTCCAAAGCTTGGGATGGATTGTATTTATATATATAAAATAAGAAAGTTTCCTGTTCTGGGGGGGCGATCGCCCCGATCGCCCCCCTGGATCCGCCTCTGCACAGACACTCACTTTAATATTCGGCCACCCCATATTTTTGTTATATGTGTCGAAGGATACATTAATGCAAATACATAGAGAACAGTAAGCAAGGACATAAAACAACTATTGTGTCTAGTGTAAAATTCCATAATGCGTAAAAGTTGTACATGCCTAACTAACTGCTGTATTTTTCTACAAATTACCTTCATATCATGTCACTTTAATATTCGCCCACAGAAGTGATATGACGGACTTATTTCTGTATCTCCTGTTTAGGGTACAATAGGGTTGGGGGAAAGAACATTGTATATACAGTTCATTTCTCGTCTTTGTATTAAAGAGTGTGAATGAGCATAGGCTTTGCAGTGTAGCACTTCCAATGGGGGCGAAAAAGTTGTAACACAACGTTTGACCAGCGCCAGCTAGTCATCTTTCGTTATGAAAAAAGTGAATTCCAATAGGTATATTGCCCGTCTCTTGGATATACAACAAAGTACAGTTGATGACATCGTGTGACGTTACAAGAACGAAGATAGGATGGAATCAGTGAAGCAGAGAGGTCGGCCTAGCAACCTAAATGAACGAGACTGACGAGTGATTGTGAGAAAAGTGAAGAAAAACCAAAATTAAATTCATCAAAGATTGCAGCAGAATGCTGCAAAAGTATGGAAAGAATGTATACTCAGAAGACTGTTCGGGTACTGAGAAAGGAAGGGTACCTAGAGAAAAACCATTTGTCAACAAAGTGAATAAAAAGAAACGACTTCAGTTCGCATAAAATCTATGTGCAAAAGAAAGCAGAATGGTGGAAAGGCGTTATTTTTGCTGACAAGATCAAATTCAACGTTTTAAAGCCAAGTGACAGTGTTCTAGTAGGTCGCAAGACAAATGAAGAACTAAGGAAAGTGAATTTATAAGAAACAGTGAAACTTGGTGGAGGTAACATAATGGTTTGGGGATGCATATCTGCAGGCGGTGTGGACGAACTCAATTTTACGAATGATACAATGACAAAAGAACATTAATTGAGCATTCTAAAAGACACTTTACATAAGAATGCCGACAAACTTGGAATCCGCGAGACTTTCAAATTTTATCAAGATAACGATTCCAAACATAAGGCGTGTGTTACGAATAAGTGGCTCCTGTACAACTGCCTCAAAGTTATCGAAACCCCCGTCACAAAGACTGGATCTCAATCCCATTGAAAATTTGTGGGATGAACTTAACTCTACATTGCGGAGAGTGTCGGTTATATCAAAGGAGGAACTGAAGAGTAGGTTAACAGAAGAATGGGCCAGTATTACACCTGAATATACCGCAAGAATAACTAGAAATATACAAAATCGCTTGAAGGAGGCAATATGTATTACAGGATATCTAACTAGTGTTACGGGATATGAAGTAAGGACAAGCTAGGACATCTTTATTTCATGTGGAAATTCAACCAGCCATCAATGGAAGCCAAGCAACCTTCAAGAGTTCACTGCCTGATGTTATTAACACCAATATTCTGTTGTACTTCGCAATCTGACTTTACATTGAAAGATTAATGAACTATTACTTTGCTGTTATTGAGGAAGTCTTTGTACTTGTAATTTGTAATAAACACTGGTAGCAACTTCCTATTACCTTTTGTCTACCAAACAGTCTCACACGCGACGCTTTTAATTTGCTTTGTTAGATCAATTGCTTCTCTCAATTGGTTCGACCTCATTGGCTCCTCATAGTCAGGTTACTACAAGACATTGTCCGTTTCGTTCGTTTACCCACGACACGATGTTACAGGGTGAGTCTCTTTTAGGTTCGTTTACCTGTCAACGTTAGCAGTCTCAGAAGCAAGTTTGAGAACTTTGTGTTGAGTCGACGACATGTAGAAACATGGACTTGGTCAATGTCAGTTTTGGGTAATCGACTACGCTCAGGAAACTCTGTGGTGTCACCATCATCTTATTCTGACGTCAGAGGGACAGTCAGGTCAAAAGCAATTGAGAGAGCACGATCTTGGTCTTTGGATCTCAACCATGACGCGAGACACATCGGAGTCTCCCTGCCTTTGGGGTCCGGCATTCAATGCCATGGTTGATTGTCGGACAAGTATTCAACATGGACTTCATCAGGACAACCCAACCTGCAAGCCACTGGAACTTCGAGGACAGCGCCTAAACATCACCTATGAGTAAGAGGGAGAAGATTGGAACTACTTCGAATTAGGGTGAGACTGTTCAAAATTAGTTGCTATTCCCTTGCTCTACCATCTATTCCTTAACGCCCTTATTGCTACCAATTTTCAATGAAAATGCATTGGTTATTTTCAAATTATTTTAACACTAAATTCACATTCATTCTCTTGTCTAATTTTGCTCATGGTTCTAGTCGCCTAAGACTAGTGGTGGAATCGCCCCCATTTAGTATGTGCTTTATTGCTATAAATTTGGTATTGTTATCCCGCACCTCTTAGGTGCCTCTCATTTCTATCCCGACAGTGAAGTAGTATCGGAACACTAGGTATTAGGATCTTTTTCTTGCATCGACAACGTGACAGGAAAGTTTCAGCATCATGTGGTGGCCGAAATTAAATTGAGTATAATTTTTGTATTTGTGAAGAAGAGCTCTGATTTTTCTACGTTTGTATTAAATATTTATGGTTTAGTTTTTGTAAAAGAAATGTGGAAAATGTAGAGGTTTTACATAAGATAAACAATGTTATCACTCTACATTATTGTAGTTCATAAAATAAGATTAAACGCCAATGCAATGTGGTGGCCGAATATTAAAGTGAATCTCTGTATATATACAATTAATCAAATTGTATAATAGCATTACAGATTGCTCGTATTAGAAAGTTTCTTCGTAGTGATCATAAATGCACAGCAAGTGACACAAGATCATTAGAGGTGACTACTATATAAGTACTGTTCACGGTGTAAAAGTTTTACTGAACTCGAGCGAGGGGAAAAGGGAGATAGAAGATTCATTGTCGAATTATCCGGCTTCGTACCTTATCATATGATTGAATAATTGTGCAGCAAACCAGAAATGTGAAAGAGGCTGCAGCTTGATGAAAATGATCTTAGTTGAGATTCTCGTTTAATAAAAATTATAACATTTACACGTATTATTTTCTTTACAAGTCATAAAATATAAACCAGGAACTCTAGTACGTTCCAGCGGATTATTACACAGGTCTCTAACCAAAATAGTATCTAATATATAAAATGTTTGTATCGTTTTCTATCAGTTTTGTAAAGCTGAATACGGTAAAAATGATCAGAGAATTCCGTCATATTACGTTACCTCTTCCAAATAGATATTATCGTTAATACAAAGCAGATTTAGACTTACTGTTCCGAAAATAAATAGAATTGGTAGTGCCTATTTCGTTTTGTACTGAAGTTTCCATAGCAGAGAAGATTTTACGAGAACTTGAGATTTACTACTGACCGCTTGTGTCGAAAGTGTGTGGATTCATCTGATTCACATCTTACACAAGAACAAACTTCTTTCAATTTAAAGTCGAAAAACGCAAATAATAAAAATACATTTGTTGTATTATAAGTATACAGTTTTATAACACAAGTCTAAATGATGGTCCTTCCTGTTAGTGCTAACTACATAAAAGAGTTGGTATTTGATGGCGACGGCACTAGTCTGACAAAAGTAGAGTAATGGCTAGGGACTGCGTTGAGTCAAAAAAATGGGGAGAGAGCCTAACTAATTGTTTGTATGTACTATATCCAGCTTATATCATTACTGAAGTGGTAAACACTTCTGTATTCCAGAACATTCTTCATGAAATTTTTAAGTGCACCCTGTTAATTGGGAAGTTTCCGAATCAGAAAGTTGCATCTGAATGGGGAATAAATTTGTTAAATATACGTATTATGAAATGAAACGAAATCTTTGAGTTTTACGTTCCACGTAAAATACGTATTAATTCGTCACGCCCAATACGAATCTTATTATGCTGAACATAGTCGTCAGACTGCAAATACGAGCGAAATTCTCATGACGAGTTGTCATTGGTAGTTAAGAGGCTAAGCGGAAAGTATGAATTTATAACGTTTCTATGTCCTTCTTTCTTCGAATTGCTATATATCAGATACGTCGAACTCTGTATCTGAATGGACCAAATATTCACCAGAGTACAATAATGCTGGACGCGAAAACAAAAACAAACAAAAAAAAAAAGCTATTTTCATAGGGAACCTGTTCCTTTTCATAAGTGAGTAAAATTGTTCCCATTGATACGTACTAGTGAACATGGAAATCACTAAGTCTTACAATACAAATTTGCGTGTTTCTGGCAGGGTTGGAAAAAATACAGTTTTTTTTTTGAAAAGGAACAAAACATGTGTTTAAAACATGAAAAAGATGTTCAAAATGTTTTAAACATGTTTTAAAACACGAATGACAAAAAACATGTTTTAAACATTTTGAACAGTTTAAAACATATTTCAAAATTGTGTAATAACTTATTTGTTAAGACTTTTTACTCTTTACTTGCAACCAGTATTACAGCTTCATCCTGTATATACTGATTAGTACAACATTGATAACAGAAATAAAATCGTTTGACTAAAAATGACTTTTATATATTTTTAAATGAATTTTTATTAACCACTTGTTGTTCAAGGTGATTTTCGAAAAAAAGATTGAATATTTTCGTAGTACACTGGTGATAATGCACCTTAATATATCAAATTTCGTTTTTGTAGCACCAACGGTTTTGGAAATGACTTTTGAGTATCACTGATAACGCGCCTTTTTTCTTTTTTCTTTTCTCTTCTTTTTTTACCTAATTTAATTTGTGTAACACCAGTGGTTTGCAAAATGACTTCGAATGACTATGGGATTTAATATGACATTTTTATGGTATTTAGCTCAAATAATTGTAATATTATTGGAATTGTACACACATGTACATAATTTTTACTCAATTGATCACCTGGAGGTGGGTGAAATTTTAGTTGCAAAAATTTAATTGCTATTTCGGAATACTGATGCTAATAAAATTATTTTAAAATAATACATTTTCCAAAAGTGATGTTTCAAGCACATTTCATGATGTGCTAACTTTAGAATATTTTCTGCAAGCCTGTGTATTGGTTGTTGTTTAACTCAATAATTGTATTGAAGAAAAAACAATATTTGGGATATTCAGAGCACAATGGATCCAAGTACATTTTCAATAATGTTCCGTTATGCTCAGCAAATGAATTCTATTTTAAAACGTAATATCTTCGCAGTTCAGAGTACGAAATAAATGAAACTAAAACTACGTGAAAGGGCGTGTGCTAGTTTCATATGACAGCCGCTAGACAGGGGCGTCAGTGGGGGCAGGAGGGCAGCCGCGCCCATTCCCACTCTGAATTTCAGATTTTGGGGGCAGTAAGGCAGATTTAGAAACTTTTTGATAAGCGAAGTCCAATTTTGGAAGATTTGTTTAGTTTCGGCGCTATTGAATGCTAGGAATTTGAGTCGAATCTTCATAGCCTTTCTAAAATTTCAGTATACTTCTCGAATATACTTGAAACCTCCCTCTACTTATTAAATGGTCCCGCTTTACTAAAGAGTAGAACTGTGTCCTACTAGGAAATCTTACATCGATTTTGAAAATCGAACAACGACCTTTTCAACTCAAATAAATAAACATGAGTTACGTTCTTAGGTTCTTATTAAGCATGCTATTTCAAACTTTCGCAAGAATAGAGGAACATTCCATACCTTTCAACCCAAGACCGTCCGTCTTCACCAATATATTTAAATCCATGTAGTGTGCTGTTTGTTAGATATTCTTTCAAAATTCTTCTGACAGAACTACCCTTTGAATTTGAAGCTTTAACAACTGGTACAGTTATTTTGCGATGCAAAGTTAACTGTTCGAGTTGTTTACTGATCGAAAATGTCTTGTAGAAATGTAACATTATGTAGTATAAATATGGAGAACAACAAGCGAGCGAACACAGCTGAACTTGTGCTGAAATCGTAACTACAAGTAGTACCGAAAGGCAAAGCTGAAGAAATAATATTTGCTTTAGAAGCTCGTTAGTATTCTTTGATTAATATCAGTTCTTTGTTGTTTGACTGATAAGAATTTGTGAGGAACGAATGAAGTGGTTACGTTGACCAAGTAGAATAGTTATTAACTAAAATGTCAGTTTTATGTCTTTCCATGATATAATTTTCTTATTTGTTTTGTCTTTCTCATTTCTTATTTGTCATCTTTGATAAGGAAATATATTTGGTGCTTATTCGTCAAGGATATCAATAATTATTTATTTACCTGTCCTATCTATCCTCTCCCCGACAAAGGAGTGCGTGTTATGTGCATGCACTTACAAAGCTCCATTAAAAAGGAAGTAACAACAGTGTTCGTAGATTTTCTTGAATAAATCTCTCACCAACAATACAAACATTTCCCTTTTTAATTAATTTTTGTTTTAAAAAAATGCCTTATTTTGAAGTAAATTTTTCGAAGCTAGTAAAGTAGTAGTTCTTTCCGTACTTATGACAATCGTTTACTTGGATGTTTCTTGATTGGAAGATATTAGTGAATTGGAACCAGTGACAGATCTAGTCCGGGAAGGGAGGGCCTAGGCCTCTAGTTTTCTGAGTGACAAAAATATTTTAAGCTATTATTTATATATCTTTGAAAGTTTAATGTAAACATGATATACCTATCATACTCTGGGCTCTGACTGGCCTCCCAGTTTTCTCCTTCTAGATCCGTCTCTGATTGGAACAAGACTAAGTGCTGTGCTGTGGTCTGTTTTTTGTCATTAATACTGCTATCCTTCTGCAGTCTAGTGAAAGTAGAATGGAAAAAGGGGCTGAGATATTTGTTAAGAACCTTGCATCGTTTAGCCTAATCCATAATTTTCCTACTCAATTATCTCATATAATTATGAAAGATGAATGATAAGATTTGTGCTTACCATTTTAAACAAAAAGAACCCTAGTAAATATTTTTTGATTTTGTGGAAAATTCAATTTTTATAATCTGTACCAGGGTTTCTCAAACCGGGGGTCGTGAAGATAAGTGGAAGAGATATTTTTATTTTTATACATACTCTTAAGAGCAACAAAAAAAGTCTACTAAACATTTTCAACAAGTGCAGAGTTGCTTAAAAATCAATTTAAATGAAAAAGGTACGATACGAAACTAATGAGAACTGCATATTGAAATACCACGAAAATACAAATGTAACAAAACCTGCATATTGAAATACAATTAAAATTGAAACCTAATGAGATACCTAAGCATGGTGTGATTTCACTAGTGCGGCAATATCTGTTCAATCTTCGTGATGCACATTATCAAGTCATTTAAAATGTTCAATAACTTTTTTAACAACTATCTAAGTTTTTTTGACCAAAATTAGAAATCACTTTATTCTTTTATCATATGACCCAAAATTAAGGGAGTTACGAAGTTTTAAAATTTTCATACGGCCTCCATTTTGAAACAGTGTGACGGATCGGATTCGATATTTGTAATATGAATGAACTGACCAAATTTGGTTTTAATCCATTCGCTTTTAGGTAAGTTACTGTATCCACTCTATACAAAAAATTGATTCTACTATTATAGAAATAGATGGATATCGTGAGATTTCCGCAATAGGTATATTAAAAATCCCACACAAGCTTATTACAAACCAGAAATTATAACGGGGGTCGCTGTCAAAAGGATGTGATGAAATGGGGGATCGTGATAGAAATTATGTTGAGAATAACTGATCTAAACTAAAGGAAAATGAGAAAGCTATTAGAATTAACTTTTTTTTTTTAAAAAAAATAAACTTTACTTCTATTTCCCAAAATATAGGCCTAATGTAAAATGAATTAACGAACAAGTTAATTATTCATGAAAAATAAATAAGTCAAGTAAACAAGTAAACTTAACATCTCCTATGACCTAAACATCCATCACCAGTATTAAGCCATTTAGAGAAAGAAGACTAAAAATTCTTACGCCGTTGTTGTATGCAACCCGCCTTACGTTGATTGATTTCTGGTTGCATCATATTTTAGGATAAATTGTTCTCAGGCATTGCAATAACTATTTGCTTTTTTAAAAATGATTAACTATTATTGTTATTTTTAGATATTTTATATGTATACACCTTCCTTGCGAATTGTTTGCTCGATTAGTGAAAACCTCATCGAAATATGACTAGCGGCTCTCGATTTAATCACGCACAGTCCTACATACATACATACATCCATACATAGACATGTTCAGGTTAAACTGAGAACCTCCATTTTAAACTCGGTTAAAATAATTTATACGCCCTCCTTTTGTTTTGTTAGAATCTTATTCGCAACTAGATTACTAAATGTTATTTTACCGATTGCTTCGACAGGCTTTTTGTTACCTAATATAAATGTCAAATTTATGTCTTTGTATAAGTATTACCTCTAAATACCTCGAATGCTGCAATAAACATGTAAATTCAACCTTTTCTGCTAAGTATTCGACTCACAGTTGTAGATTTTTTAAGCTTGTGTACTTTTGTTATATTTGCTATTTCTTTATTACTTTAAACCAAAAATCTCTCTCTTTTTTTATATCAGCTTTAACTGACGCTCAGAAACTATAGCATCTACTGCCCTCATTAATAATTAAGAGGAAAAATGTCAGGGAAAGAACTAATGAAGAACAAAAATCCATTAAATAAATTAACTATTAACTAACAAAACTTAATTTAGGCCAAACTATTTATAATAAAATTAAAAACAGTTTCCTTGAAATCCATGGTGTCTTCCTGTTCCGCATAAGAAGCACTGTTGTCCTGCGAAATGTGGATCAGTCTATTCGTTTCTAGATAGTGTAATGATTGATTTCTAATACATTACTGAAAAACTTTGTATATAATTGGCACTAGGGATATAGGACGATTGTTATTAGGTTTACGTTCATCGCTTTTCGTATGTATGGCTACAGTGGTTGTCAATTTAAGACAATCAGGGAAGATTCCCTCTAAAAAGCATCCAGTTAAATAGGTAAACTAAATGTTCAATTATAAAATCTTTTTTTTTTTTTTTTTTTTTTTGTCAGAAAATCCATAGAAATCCTCTTTGAAGGTTTCAGTTTACTAACGATTGATAAAATTGTTCTGGTATTTATTGCAGTCCATGCACATACATTCACACTATCTTAATATTGCATGTAGATTTAAATCTATACATATGTACACATTCAGTGTTCTTATGACGTGTCCAACTCATACGTTCACGTTGTGAACAATTTGTATGAAAAAGGATGAAAATAAATACAATACAATACAATACATGAAAAGTTTGACTCAATGTTACTTACAATTTGCTGTGCTAATAAACTTCTGAAGTCAAAATCTTGATCTTTGATTTTCATCTTGAGTTTTCATCTTTTGATTTCTCATTTAATTCTGTGATAATGTTTACAAAATATTCATTGAACTCGTTTACGGATATTGGTATTGGGTCTCGAACAGCGCGTTTCCCAATTTCCTTATTAATTATAGAGCAAGCTGCTGCACATGTATTCTTTGAATTATTTATCAAGTTTTCATTTGTAGTAATTTTTGCTGCTTATCTCTTTACTGTATATCGATTTAGCAGTTTTATATTTTTCTTTATCAGTCTGTAATTCTGTAATGTTGGCAATATTGTGCAACATGATTAGTTTATCCGGTTGTGATTTAAGGTGTGGCGTATACCAATTAAAAATTGTTTCAATATATTTACTTCCACATATGGTAGTCCTCTTAACCTTTTCCGGACAGCATTCATTTAGATATATAACCAAGGTACGCACAAAAACTCAAAATTTTGGAAGCTTAGGAATTTCCTAGGCTTTTTTTCTGGATCCGTGCCGCACATCTTTTAAAATTATAGATAAAATTGTCTTTTGAGTATTTTGTGAGAATATTTTTGTAACAAGTTTTTTCTTTCCCCTCACAGATGTGTCGAACTTTGTTAACACTGAATGTGGAAACAAGCTACTGTATTTGAATGTAAAGATTATTTATATCGGATTAACAGGCGTAGTGGTGAGAAGACTTAAATGAAATGTACACTCGCATGCAAAGTCACTGTTGTTCTTGAAGATGAGCCCATAAAATCGTCCGGTGGGCCTATACATTCGCATGAGCTGCAAGGAACGTCAATTGAAGACAGACGTTTAGTGGATAAAATGATGAACAGCATAATTGAAGATACAATTTAACCAGTTCCAAAGATTTGCAGGTGCGTTCATTTCTTTGTTGTAAGGCACAACACAGTGGAATTTAGATGTTATTGTTTGGGGGAGGTTATTACTATCGTAGTGCAAGACACAGGCTTTCGTAGTATAATAGGCACAGAATTGGTTTGTCGGATTTTACCAATGAACAACAGAATAGCCAAGTGGAAGAGTGAATAAAATTTCATAGCCACCCTACTCCTCATTTTTTTTATTGTATTGTGTGTAATATTAACAAATGTGACAAATGGGCAAGAAGACTAACAGTGTTGTGGGATGGCGTTCAAAACTGAATAGAAAATTGTCTCGTGATCATCCCAATCTATATACATTGTTGGAGTTACTGAAACAAGAACAGCAGGAGAATGAAAGTCTAATGTTGTTGCTGGAGGTAAGGAACCGGCCAAAAGTGCAGAAATTGAAGTACAAACGCTTAGATCAGCGAATTAATACTTTGAAGGAGAGATTAAAGTTCAGAGCTATGGGTTTAATGGATTACGTTGATACTGTATCCTATTGTATAGATTGGGAAAACTGGGTTGGGTATGAGTGTACGACAGAAAAAAAACAGTACTAGTAAATGAACATGTATAATAGCATAGCTCTTCTCTAATTTTCATTTCTTTTAATCCTGATCACTTAGTTTTATTTCATGCTAAAACGTTTTTACTTTCTTTTGGTGACTTGCATTAAATCAGTATCCTGGATTCATATAAAGCTAAAATCCCCAACTCAAAAAAATTCCTTTATCTTAACAGTAGTCGGAACAGGAATTCCTGTTTCGCCTATAATCTTGATAACTTAGAAATGTTGATAAGTATTGCTGGGAGGCTAGTATGCGAAACAGGAATAGGCGAAACAGGAAAGAATCAAATTCATAGAAATTGTAGTGTATTAAGTGCACGGGTGGGCCCACTAGATGCTTATAGCTACGCTATTGTTACATACCTTAAGATGCCCCATCACGGCGAAATTAAAATACCGCTAATTTTACAGTAATTATGTGATGCTCCAGACAATATTACCGTTATCACGACTCACTTATTTGCTTTCGATTTCTAGCCATTTAGAAAATCGGCGTTTATTTTCGCGTTTCTAAATGGCTGGAAACGGAAAGCTACTAGGTGACTCGTGATAACGGTACCTCATGCAAAATAATATTATCTAGCACGGTCTTGTTTCGATTATATTTTATCTATTTGAAGGTATCACGTAATTACTGTAAAATTAGCGGTATTTTAATTTCGCAGTGATAAGGCCTTTATAATTCTCAATATTATAGGTGCAATTAAAATAATCGTCACAGTGTTTTCATGTTTTCACTCTTATTACACTAGACACGGTTAACCTTTGCCGTGCAATGCGATCCTTGAACCATTTCGTATTAGTGTCAGGTTCCTTGCAGCTCCTTGAGCCATTTCCATTAGTGTATCATTAGTGTCTTCGTCGATCCTTGAACCATTTCCAAAAGTTTCGCCGAAGTTATTGTGAGTTGGAACATCTTCTGGGCCATTGGTTTAGCTTTTCTTCGGAAGTCGCCCCCGTGCACTGATAGGGAAGCTAACTTTACATATAACTTTTGCCGTCAAGTTGTTTTATAGGTCTGCCTCGACATCTTTCAAAGACGTTTCTATGGTCAAAGCAAGCTCAATATTGACTTCCGAGAGGAAATACGTCATCGCGTGGAGGTCAATGAAAACATCATCAAACGACAGGAGAGGAAGCAGGTCGATAGTATATAAAGTGTTGCAGACTTTATAATCATATGGAATTGCAACTCTGTAGATGTCATAAACCTGTTAACATTCGAATTATCTTCGCAAAAGCTAACATAAAGTTTCTACCATCTTGCCTTTCTTTCACAGAAGTAGTATATACACCACTGTTCTCTGTCCACGTGTTACTCTTCCAAGCTTTCAATAGCAGCTGTCATCCAATTGTGACCATACATACTACAAACAGTTCTGTCTACAAATCACGAACCTTCTCTGACTAAAGTAGTTGGTGCGCTATAAAAATTGCAACCTTCGTTGTTAGATTCCAGAGAAAGTAAAAAGTACTTGCAAAATTCTCGTACAAGAAACAGGGCACTCAATCCACAAATTTTTAAAAAATAGCAGTGAATGAAGGCGAAAGAGCGATTTAAAATTATCTCAATTCCCAACCAACTGGCAGGAAAATTTGGCTCGTCGGGTACTATCGGACGCTCGTGTTTGCTCTAATAGGAAAATGTGTATATTTAAAAATCCTAACTTTAATTATATTCTATTTATGTAATGGTGACGGACAAGATAGAATAGTAAACCATTTATACTTTTCCTTTAGAAATGTGAATACATTATCTGATACATATATACAAGAGGCACAAGCCATTTATCACCCAATTTTCAAGTAGTATTTAATCTCATGTCTAACAAAAAGCTTTAAAAATGGTAAGGTCTAAAAAAAAAAAAAAAAAAAATGTAAAATGTAATGCGTACACTAGTGTGCATTACTGCACATAATCCCAAACCAAAACAGAAAGGGTCTTCTATGATTCCTTCTTCATTTGATAACGGTTTCCAAAATTTTACCAAATGCAAATATCATAATTTCCCTCCATAATTTTGAAGTACATGTACCACGGGGTATCCAAAACTTTTAATTATCACCATGAAAGGAAAAACATATAATACTCACTGTAATTGGTCCAAATTAGTTCTTCTCCAGGTAGTCTTCCTGCAGAGTTACACATTTTCCCAGGGTTTCTTCACCTTTTTCAAGTTCTCTTTGTAGAAGTCATCCGATTTGCTGGAAAACCACTGTTCCACTTCGGAAATGACACCCTCTCTGTCGTCGATCATGAAATGGTTTCTTCATCTCGGCAAAGAGAAAGAAGTCATTTGACGCAAAATCAGGCGAATAAGGTGGATGCGGCAAAGTTCATACCCTAACCGTTGGGAAGCGACAACGGATGTTTGGGCTATATGGAGTTTGCTTCTGAAGAGGTGTAAACAAACGAGGAACACCTTATTCGTGCCGTTCCTCCACGCACTTCCGTAACTTAATTCAGTCTCCGCCATGACTATTTCCATGTTCGATCTTCTGTCTTCGAGGATAACGGCCTCCACTTTCTTCACCATGGCAAGATCATCTCTGATTGAGGGTCTCCCCGGTCGTGGCTCGTCTGTGAGGGACATATGACCACCTTGAAAGTTTCGCTTCCACCTCACAACTGTGTCATATGATGGGTTTTCATTCCCATAGACAGCTTTCATTTCGTCGTGATTCAGCGTGCGTTGCTGCTCTTTAAATGGAGGAACTTTCTGACACTTCAGGCTTCAATTTTGTCCATCATGCAGGTTGATGTCTTCTACAGGCTGTGGAAAGAAAAATACTTTAGACACATATTTGATATTTGCACAAGTATGTATAGAAATGACACTGATTACGCACAAAAAGTTCCATGTACATATCTGTATAACTTTTTTTTATGATTGTTCAATATTGAGCAGTTGTGTGCTGAACTGATGACGTCACAATTGATTTTAAAAGTGATTCTAGTAAACAATGGAAAACATCTCACCAATGCTAAGTGTTTTAGTAAATAATATATATTTTTTTAAAATTATTAAACAATCACGGTAAGAAGTTTTAAAATATCACGTTCATATTTGTGATATTTTTAAAAAAAAAACAACTGAAAAATGTGATTGGTCTAAACCAGAGAAGGAAATTAAAGTAAACTTTCTTATGAATACATTTGAATATTCATTCACCTTTTATAATTGGTTACATTCGCCATAACAACATTGCTGCAAAATGATGAAGATACATCACAACTCTGATCACTTTTGTTCTTTCTCTGTTCAGGTGGGTAAGTTTTATAAACAGTAGAAGTGCCGTGAAAATCTTAATCTGTACGTGCTAGAATTACCCAGATGAATTGTTGGTGGACACCAAAAAGGACTAAAAGAACTTGCATTTTCGTCTCAACAATTCAGTTTTTAATCAGTTTTTAATAACGTGTTGCTATTTTCCTGAGTAAATTTTCATAAACAATTACAAGACATTAGAAACGGCTTTCTAGGATTAAACAAACAAACAAACAAACAAACAAAAAAAAAGTAGGTACATGTCCTGCATTCCAGTAACATTCATTTGGATGTCGTCATTTTCCTTTTTCAATCCAAATATTCCCCAATGCAAATGCTGTTTATCAGTAATGTGAATGTTATCCTCGCGCTTCCACAATAACTTTGCCTATATAACGGCCTAGACAGTTTTTTTTTTTGGTAAATGAAAACCAGGTATGACAGCACGCACATAAGGACTTCGGTTCGCGTGGTCCTAGGTTCGATTTCCAGTGGGGGTACAGTTAAACGACCAAAGTGGTTCGAATTCCACTATAATCAGTAGGTCCACGTCTCCTTTAGCCTAGCATGCATAACCATGGGACTTCAAACTAAATCAAACCAAACCAAAAAGCACGTACATAGGAAAATGACACCTAGAACGTGTTACGTGTCGTATTTTTTAAAAAAGTAATTATGAATTGTATTGAAGTTGCGCTTTCAAGTATTCTTTTCTTAATAGCTAATCAGTGCCGCCAAGTGGTTGGTTGATGAACTAAACCAACAGGTATGTGAAATACGTAAGACACAGTGTTGCCAATTTGGCCTATTTTGGGCTAAATCTAGCATATTGCGAAAGGCACTTAGCCATACAAATCTACAAAAATGCTTATAGCCCGAAATATAGCTTATTTTGTGAAACACTTTTGCCATTTTGACCTTTTTGTTAGCCGTTAAATTAATTCTACTTCAAACAGAGGCTATTTGTCATTATATATTATCCTATTAATTGATTTCTCTAGACAAGTAAGAGTTTTATTACGCAACAAACACTTGTTTTTCATTCTTCTTCTCTCTCCCCATCTATAGATTTACAACTACTTAACAATAGTTATCGACTCAGAAAGAATTTTAATGTTGCTCCCGGAACGGTCCCTTTTGCTTCATTTAATTATTCTAATTTTCACATTTCATTGCAAGAATGAAAGTTTTCTGATACAAATTTAGTTGAGTTGAGTTGATTTTAGTTTAGCGTCCCTTTCAGCAGCGAGGCTATATGAGACGTGGACCTACTGATTAACGTGGAATCCGAACCACATGACTGATACAAATTTAGTAACCTGTTCGGTTCTTCAAGCAGCAGAGATTGTTTTTGCTTATTAAAAGAAACAAATAGGATATCTAATTAGCTTGAAAACTCTCAATGCAATCATGGTGATTCATGTGGGTGTACGGAGAAATAAGAAGTATTTGTAAGGAGTATGATCTGCCGAAAATATTGAAAATTAGGACAATGTTAGTCTACACAAACACAAAATTCACAATCCAACGATGGTGCCTCCAGTTCCAGCGCCTCGGCTAGCTGCGACGTTATAGATGATGATGACTTATTTCAACTGATAATATGGCTGCAGACTTTCACAAATCAGTTGACTTGATGGATTTTACTGTAATGTTGCTTGTTAGTCTTCAGCGATTAAAATTCAACATTTCAAATTTTACTCTATAACTCACTCACAATCCCACACACAAAAAAGGGGGTTAAAATCTATAATGTGGGTTATAGGTTACCAGTTCAAAATCTAGCCATTTTTTTTTTAAAAAAAGCTTATTTTTGAAGGCCATTTAGCCTATTTTCTTCAGAGGTTGTTGGCAACACTGGTAAGACACAGCTTCATACTGAAGTTGGTGATATCAAGGGTAGATTTGGAAATTAAGAATAAAAATCAAACGAATTTGTTACGACGAGTTGAACAGTTTTTTGTAAATGAAGATACGTTATTTCACTCCACATGTTTAATATGAAATGGATTACTAAATATACACATGGTTTTGTTACAAATTATTAAATACTGAATAGGAAAACTATTGAGAAGTTTAATAGCGTTTCTGCGATACTTTGGATGGTTAAATGGAAGGCGGTAAGTCGCATTTGATATATAAGTTTGTGGTGGATAAATACTTAGTTGTTAAAGTTTTGTCAAGTTATTGTATATACATTCGTTTGTTTGAATAGTTCCTATAAAGACATATTTGTTCATAACTTATCATTTAACCTGAAATTGAGAACTTAGCGAAATATTCGATTTATTACAATTTGATATTGTTGTGGCAAGTAATTAATTTTTCTGGTGAAAGAAAGTTTTGTTATATGGTTTCTGGAATATTCCGATGAGTTTAGTGAACCTTTATCTGCTTCTCTCTGCTTCAGCTCCAAAATTTAATAAAACAGAACGTGGGGGTGATTTCTCGACTGGGATCATCTTACGCTATGTCGACTGTCCATGCTTATGGGGCGTTTACACTTAGTCGATTTGCGTTCGATTCAGTTGAATTGACGTCACTTTCAACTTAATCGACCGTGTAAACAGGACTTCAACTTAATCGCTTGTTGATCGAAAGCGACTAATCGACTAGCAACTAAATTGAAAGACGTTCTATTTTCTGTGGTCGATTCTACTTTCTTCCGCTATAACACCGCAAATTGTACCAATTACTTTTTGCTTGGACATCTTTAAAACTGCCAGTCGATTTCGAATCGAACAGAGAAGAGCGAGTCGACAAGCAGCATTCAATTTCGGTTGAAACAATTGAACACATCAATCGATCTGATTCGGCCTAGTTGCTTCGATTTAGTCGCAAATGCAACGAGTCGATTTAGCCGTGCGACTAAATCGACCAAGTGTAAACGCCCCATTACTTCGGTAAGGGCACATGAGCACAGCGTAACAAACGCAAGGGGTTAATTAGTATTGTGAATTGATACACGATTAATCCTTCCTTTTTCCTATACGCGTCGCCAGAAACGGAAAGTGGAAAGTGTGCCTCTCCAATCTTAACATTGATCATAAAACTTCAGAACGTTGAAATTTTTCAGCTTTGTTGTTCGAAAATTCATTTTAAACGTTTAAATTAAACATTATATGAGCATATTTTCAGACGACATCCCTACGAGATCTGGCTTTAAAAAAAAAAAAAAAAAAAAAAAAAAAAAAAAAAAAAAAAAAAAAAAAAACGAGACTGGTGCCAAAAGTACAGTTTATTGTCACAAACTTACAAATTAAAGGTGATCCCCTTTATCATATTCTTCTCCCCTCTCCATATACGTTTGCATACGAAGTTTCACCTTGGAAGTGGTTGTGGAAATCTTTAGGTGTCACCGTTTTAAACACCACTGCCCAGTGTTGCCAGACCGATCAGTTGGGAAAGCAGAAGACTCGAAGATAAAAAACAGGAGAAATGAGTAGACACATAAAGTGGCGGCATTTGAGTGCAAATCCAGGGGAGCCAAAAGTTTGCCATTATTAAGAAGACAGTGGTCAAAACGAGCAATCCAGAATTTATTATTACTTTCATTTCAAAATAAAGTAATATATGCAAAACATAAATTTGAATTTTAATTACTTCAAAATAAGTTTCATAAAGATTCCCCCCCCCCCCGATGATTAGGTAATCTTTTGGAGGTTGGAAGACCCTCATGTCCCCTTTATATTATAATGTCTCATACACACGTGTGTGAAGTAAGACGTAGTGAAAGAGCAAAGTGGGGTGGACAGGCCCGTAGTCAGGGATGGGCTAGAGGGGGCACTGCCCCCTAAATTATTTTTTGCCCACTCTAAAAATAACGCTGAGTAGAATTTTCAAACTGACTCAAAACCAGTGAAATTTTTGCAATTATAGACCTATTTACCAAATTAAATTCAACTTTGCGAATTCTACTCAGTAAAATTATATGTTTCTTGCTAGATGCACCAAACATCTTCCATTGCCTTTACTTATTTCAAGACAGCACCGAAACCAGCATCAGAGGTTGGGGGGGGGGGGCATGAAAATGTTAGGGGGCCAAATTATTAAAAAAATCTCTTACAAATATCTAAATTGTGCATTTAGTATTGAGGTTTGAAGGGGCCACGAAAAGTTTAGGGGGCCAGACCTCCTAGCTCCCCTCTGGTTGCGGGCCTGTTTCAAGAGTTTCAAACCGTACCCTATTATTGCAACCGTGACAAGCATTCAAGGATACCAGGAGCACCTCCAAACAACAGTATCATAGCCCACAATGTTAGTTGTGAATATTAATAAACTGCAGTGTTTCGCTTATTTTGGAAGAAAGAAAATTGAGTGCAATTGTTCAATAAAACACATACTTCTATTTTCTATTGATATAATCTAAAATTGCTGTAATATAATTTTGTTCTAATGTTTTAAAAATAAATACTTCAATTTTAATTATTAATATGAAACAAAATACCTCGCAAAGAGCTTGTAATAAGTACACAAAAATGAAACAAAAAATTACGGTTTCGATACTTCAAAAATAATACAGATTCTGTAAATAGTAGTAAATAAATGTATAATTTTATGGCGTTTTTGATGTTTTCGTCATTGCTCCCTCAGTCTTCATTTCTGCCCCCCCCCCCCTTAATAAATCAGGCTGGCTACGGGCCTGGGGGTAGGAAAATGTCTTACCATGCACCTAACGATAGTATAGCTATATGATACAGTCACGCGTAATCGTAACATAAAACGAGTTTTCGCTGTCGATCGTGGAGAGGCGATCTAAGCTACTTTTAAAGAAAACGGGTAAAAGTGGTTCTGAAAAGGTAGCGTGACGCATGACGTCACACCGTCTCTCGGGCCTATCTTTGCCTACTATATTTTTTTTAGAAAGTGGGGGGACGCCATGGATATATTTTGGAAGTAGGGTAACGACGTCCCCCGCGTTTTCTCCTCAGTTTTACCCCTGCTTCCAACCCAAGTCCCAATCTAAACAACACGTACTCGTAAATCTAACAGCAAGTCATAAGGTCGCCAACCATCATGCATATAGAAGATGATGTACAGTTGTATCCTTGTATTAATAGTATATGCAGCAAAGCTCTAACTGTATGCTATACAGAGCTTCGTTTATGCATACAGAGAAATTTCCTCTTTTTATGTAAGGAAAAAAAGTGAAAATTCAGTATTAATAATAATATATTTCTTTAACTTCTAGAAGTAAGGAAAAAAAGCAGGAGATTGTTCACTTTTCATTTTGTTTCGCAGTAGATCAGTAGAACGTAGAAAAACCAGGAGGTCTCCTGCAAAATCAGTAGCTATGGCAACACTGCCACAGCCGTTTTCTGCTTCACCTCTTCCACAGTCTGAGAATGAGTTCCCTTGAAGACGGAATTCACTTTCAGAAAAAAAAAAAAAAAAAAAAAAAAAAAATGAACACTATCAAGTTCGGTCAATAAGGTTAGTGTTCCTCCATTGGAGTCTTAGGAGCACTGTCGTGGTGCACAATCCATTCATTGTTCTTCCACAAGAGGGGTCTTTTCTTTCTTACGCGTTCTCGCAGTTCAACAAATCCTGCTGATAATGCTGTTTATTTACTATCTGACCTGATAGCAGGCCATTGATATCAAAGGACACAATAAGCATGACCTTCAATTTTGACTTGTTCTTGCTTGAATTTTTCATTCATGGTGGTGATTAAGGGTTTTCAGTGTATGGATTGTCTTTTCATTTCAGGACCATATTGGAACATCCACGTCTCATCTTCAGTGCTGATTTTCGTTAACAAGTCCGGTTCTGTTTCCAGACATTCTATTGTGTCACTGCACACGTGCTTCCGGAAATCCTGCTCCTGTGTCAGCTTATTTGGCGCCATTTTAGCTCAAACTTTGCACTTGTTCAAATGGTCATGCAGAATTGCGCGGATAGACTCTTTATCGATGCCCACCATGTGTGCTATCATTAGACTTCCGATTGTAGGACAGATGTCTATTTTTTCCTTTCACAGTGCGGCAATAAACCAGGATCTTTACGAATTATGAACATTTAGTCTATTGAAACAATGTTTTAGTGACTTAAAATGTCCTAAAAGAGGTGTTAGCGCCTACTTTTGCCTTTTTTGTCCTTTAAAAGCCTAAAATAAAATAAAAGAGGAAAATCGCATTTTTTATGTATTAACAATAAAAAAAAAAGTATTTCATTTCCAGAATAGCTTTTGTGAAAGCTGTGTAGCAAATGTAACATAAAATGATTCATCTCATCTCTGTCAATATTTCCGGACCTAGTGTACGACGGGGAAATCATCTTTTGCAGTTTGTGCAGCGAAGAGGTAAGAAATAATTAAGAATTTCTAGTAGATAGAGTGTGTGTTTTCGGTGCGCGTGTACCATGTAGAATTCAAATATTTCAGTGCCCAATCAGCATCTTGAGACAAAATTAGGAAGCTGATTGAATAAAGAAGCAGTGGACTCCGGTCCAGAAATCTATATATATAAAAGAGAACGTACAATTCTTTGTCCGCTCATCACGCTAATACGGCTGAACCAATTTCTTTCATTTTTGGGGGGTTATTAGGATTTGGACCCTAGATGGTTTTTATCATATCACTTTAATTTTTAATTACCAGTGTCTTGAGATAATTGACCATTCAAGTGTCCATAACGTACAAATCCTTTGTTATTAGTTCATCATAGGTAAAAATAAACGTATTTATATGCAACCCGCATGACCGTGTCACTCGGCGGGTTAACATAAATGACAGGCGATATACAGCGGAAAATAGCTTGAATCTTCTGTTTAAAATTTTTTAATTGATTTGCTTATTTTTACAGACACTTTTACAATATGCCAGCACCGGGATGACCGCAGCGAAGCGGGGCGGGTTAACATAAATGACAGGCGATATAATGTTAAGATTTACTGCAATCTTCTATGGTTTTTATCATATCACTTGAAAGCGAAAAAGTAAAAATTATCTAAGTAACAAAGTTTATTATGTTCCGGGGTGACCGCAGCGAAGCGGGGTGAACGCTGCTAGTTCAGTAATAATGGCGATGGGACTCGCAATATGCTGAACACTCACTTCCCGATTCAAATTGTCGATTTTAGCCACAGGATTTATGCCAAGGGAGTTTCTTTTCATATATTATTTTAGTTTACGTCTCACGAGTGTGTAGCGAAAGTAAGGGAGACGATGTAAGTGAAGTTGAAGTATACGTATCGGTCTTATTGACTGTACTATATCATCTTTCGCTTCGTAGAACTGATACCACTTATAAAATAAACCAATGAATGGATGTAGGATAGACAAAACGTAAATAAATGTATAAGTGTTTTTCTTCGATTTTCTGTACCTAATTACGTTTTAACCCTTTTGAGATCTTGTGTAAAGGCAAATTTTTTAAATTTTTACCTATAACAATTGCCAAATTGGAAGATAAGGAAAGAACACTTGTTGAGCAGGTGACAGTGGTAAAGGAAGAAAGAAAACTTCAAAGTGCTACGTTGAAAAGTTGGGGAAAAAGTGAAGTGTAAATGGGGAAACTATGATTGTGAAAAACAGAGGATTTGATGTATTGGATCACACGGCAAGAGTCTTGACGGAGGAGAATGAGATACTTCCGGAAGAAGTAATTGAAGCAAATGCAAATATGCACCTATAACATAGGTTTCAGTTGAGAGATCATTCTCTGTAGAGAAAATGATTTTAACAGACAAAAGACACAGATTGACTGTAGAAAACTTGGAAAAACTTTTGATCAATTACTGTTCCGTGAACTATGAATAAAATCTTACTATTGTGATATGTATATGTACTGTTGAAAGACAGAAATAAAGATATTTGGGAAATTTACAGTTGAAATTTTAGAGCCTATTTTTTAATTTTTAGCGCCTATTTTCATATTTTGAGGGCCTATTTTAAGCGCCTAAAACGTAAGTTTTTCGTGCCTAAAATTCCGAAGTCTAGCTATCATTCAAATGCTGAGCCTGCGATCTTTCTGAACAATGTCAGTCATTTTATCACATTTTCCTCTGTTGTTGCTGTGACAAGACGACCCAGTCTTTCATCATAATCAACGTTGTGTCACTCAAACACTCTCATACGTGACATCGTATTATATATATCCTGCAACAGTTTCACATAATTTCTTTAATTTCACGAGAAATTTCAAGTTAATGACCTGTTCAATTTTCACATTTGCCATTTTTCCGACAACACGATTGCACATCTCTCTCTTTAATCGCTGCTTAGAGGCTAAACCCGATTGAGAACGGAAACTCATGTATATCATTCTCTTCACGAAGGCTCAAGGTTGCTCTGCGCGCATGTGTCCGAAATTCTCCATCAATGGCTAACAAACATTGTAGCCTCATGTTTGATGACGATACATGCACACATATCGCTCAAAAAAAGGATGTAGTATCTTCATGGGTCGTAGTACGAAACTCTCCCTTATCCACTATATTCGTGTGACTTTTCTCCGACCGACTATCACCCTTTCCAACATCTCGATCATTTCTTGGCAGAAATGAAATTCCCTGATAGCCGGGTGGTATACAGTGTGACTTCCTGGCATCACAGACTACAGATATTTTCGTTCGGAATGCATTGTTATCAGAGTGATAATGAAACTGTTTGGCTGCAACAGGAGATTACTTTGACTAACTTCGTATTGTAGTTGTCATTTTAGGGAAACTTTGAAAGTAACACACCTCAATCAAATACTTCAATCCTACCATCCCAATATTTTGAAATACATAACAAGATCAGAATTCCAAAAGGATTAGAAAAATCAGCGTCGGAATGTTTTTCTTTAAAAAAAAATGAAGATTTTTTCAGAATAGTATTTTTTAAGTGAAGTATTCAAAATATTTAGGTATTTCAAGCTAACATTTTAATTGCAAAGGTTTGTGCAAGAATATCATTAAAAAAAAGGGATAGTGATCTCAATTTGTGAGAAGTTCGTTCAGGTTGTTATGTTTTTGTGAGATATATGAGTGAAATAATATAGATATCAAATTCATTTTTAGTGTGAGGCTGTGCACAGTGCAGAATGAAGTATATTATGGGAATAGTGTTGTAAAAATAGTTCAGAGGTATCATCCACACTTCTGAGACAATTAAAAGTCTAAATATATCTGAAATGGTGTGTCAGTTGCTGTTTTTCCTCTACGAGACAGTGAGTACTTTCATAATTAACTGTTCTGTGTCAGCGTTTGCTTTTCAAAAGAGTCTACATGGGGACATTTTCCAGTGTATACTGAAGTACTTTCCAAACTATGGCATGGGAAAAACTTTCATTGAACCTAGGAACACTGGAACAGGTAGCTGTAGTAAGAAGGACTGTTTTGACACTATCTATTAAATTCATGCACCTTTTTAATTAATCGGGTATACTTTTCTCTTTTTCACTTTAGTTAACTCGCCCCCTTTTCCTTACTGGAATAGTGATCTATGCAGCTATCTGATGCATTGATTATGTATATGTGTCTTCAGTACCAAGCCCTGAGAGGAGTCAAAGTGTGAGACTGCATTTAATCTTACAATTACTGGGTAGTGGCGAGTCTTGAGGGAAATCCCCAAGATGCAACTTCCTTCCACTTTCTTTATACATATCCCCCATAAAATGCTTATATTTGTGCCTACTTGTAGACTTATTACCAGACATTTGTTTTTACCTTACAAATTTCCAAATAGAAATAAAGCAGGAACGAGAACAAACGAAATTATAACGAAAGGTCCGCCACTTTAACTTTTAGTAAGGTTTGAGGAATTGTTAAACTGAAACACTTAAAACATCAAACACCTGAATCTTTGTAAAACTGTATATAATTTAAACAAGAACAATACATTTTAAGCAACGCATCCACTAGATACGCCTGAAATAGAGCACAACATATCCCGGTTATTATCCACTTTAAAAACTAGTCTAAGATTTTTCATTCCACTGAATTTATTAACTGTTGTCAAAAGTAATGGCCTATGTATTGGAATATTGGAAATAAAAAGTGTCAACTGAATTTCAATATTGTGTTTGACTGCATGTAAAACAGTGAATTGTAAAACAGCAACCAATGAAGCAGTATAAGAAGGAAAATTTTAATGTATTCTGCAAGCAGCAAATCAGCATGAAAAGTACGTAATGAATTCGCTAATCTATTATCCAATATTGAACTTAATCTAGGCATACGACAATTTTCTCATTAACCATGAACTGATAATTAAAGTGTTGGTATCACAGATCTCAGTCTAAATTTCCGTCCATTGGTACCTTCTACTTAAAATTATAAGCTGGAAGGAATTCCTGATGTTATCATTGGGGTAATTTTTACAATGAAGATCGCTAAATAGGATAACAGAAGAAACCTCCTTTTCTTAACACACATTTACTATCAAAAATCCACAAAACTGATGTATATTTAACATAAATCGATTCTCAGTATAATTTAGAAAATTAATTTCTTTTTACAATTCCGGTTACTTTTTAACGATCGCCTTCAACTTCTTAGTTATCTAGCTCAAAGTCTATATCCCCACCTCCAAAATCTACAAACGTCTGGATCTCTCCGGATGATGCCGATGTAGCTTCAGTTTCATCTCAATCGAAAGCCTGTTCTCCTTCATTATATTCTTGAATTGATTGTGCTTCCAAGAACAGCATATCCTCTTCTGTTATTGTCACTAAATCATCTGTTGATGATAGCTCGTTTTCAGATGAATCAGTTTCTTCGATTTGTTCAACAACGGGGGCGTCTTTCTTTGCTTGAGGTTTTGGAACTTCCTTAACTTCAGGACACTCACACAATTCCTCACGATTCTCTATTATATCATCTATGTGTACACAATAAGGAGGACCTTTCGGCTTAGCAGGACATGTGTCAGGACATTTTGCGTAACCCATCCCTTGTTTCTGCCGCTGTCTTAATTCTTCTAGTTCTTTTAGTGTTGAATCTAATGTTGTTGATTTCCCTTTAAGTTCTTCAAGATATGAAGTGTGTAATTTGGGTTTAGGTGTTTGTTTAAGTGTAGGGAAGATTGCGTCTATAATTTCCATAGTCTCTCTTTCAATACGGTGTTCTCTTTCAGAACGTGTTTCTTCTTGACAAATGCAATCCTCATGATGATCAATAAGTGGTAGATTTGTTGTTGAGGATGGTTTAATAAAACTGAAATTTTTGCGTATTTTTTGATACACCTGACATGGTTTCACACTAGATTTTCTAGAGGTAACTGATTGTTTAATTGAGTCATAAATTGCTTCATCTTCTGGATTAGATGAAAGAGAAATTTCGGCTACAGAAGAATGAGAAGGCATTTGTTCATAATCTACATATGACCTTTCAGAACGGCTACTACTAACAGATCTCGATTTTTTCTGTTTAATAGAAGACCTTAGTTCAGGTGTACGCGGTTTAGAAGACATTCTAGGACGACTGTAACTCCTGCTAGATCTTATTCTTGCCTGGCTAGTTGAAGGCCTATTACTAGAAACGTTTTGTTGGGTGCTACGACGTGCTCCAGAAGATGACCTGGATCTAGTACTGATCCTCGACCTCTCTCGACTAAAGGAAGGTAAGTTACTTGAAGGTCTTTTAGAAGTGCTACCTCTAACCGATCTTGACCTCACCTGATTACTAAAAGACACGCGCTGTGAACCAGAGCTTGTTCTTTTTTGATTATTAGGAAGCATGCGCTGTGCTGCAGAACTCGTTCTCTTCTTCTTTTTAAGAGAAGTGCGATGTACTGAAGAACTTGCTCTCCCCTGATTATTAGGAGGTATATGCTGTGCACCAGAACTTGATCTGCTCTGATAATTGGGAGCCATGCTCTGTGCAGCAGAACTCTGTCTTCCAAATGTAGAATTACGATTAATTTCAGACACGTCAGCAACTATTTGGGACGTAGTTATAAAGGGATAGACTATTCCTCTTCTTTCATTATTTTGCGTTTGTATCGATGGAGAGCTTGTTACAATATTTCTCTGATCTGAGTTAGATGGCAAATCATGGTACGCATTAGTATTGCTGTAAATCCTCTGTGTTTCTGCTGCTAACTGCATACACCTATTACTCTGGTAACAATGACCATGTGCTATTGTACATGGAATACGTTGGAACTGGTCTTTAGGTGCACTAAGTTCATTCATATAATTAACCTGAACTCTGTCTGGAAAGTTGTTGCAGCATGAATGTGTCAAGGACGAAGAATGCTTTAAATTTGGCGTTCTAGCTCTATTTACAGTTTGATTTTGATGTGGCGAAATATCAATATCTGAGTCTTCCTGAGTACTGTCGTAACCTGAAGAATCATCAATAGTTTCATTACTATAAGCTGAACTTGAACATAAAGAACTTTCTTTTGAAACTTTGTGTTTTGATGATTTTTCTCTTGTTTTTTTCCTGAAATGATTTTTTGGTCGTTTATCAAGAGACACACGATTCAAACTACCAGTAGACAATTGACTTAATTTGGATATAGTATTGGTCAAAGCCAAAACTGATTCATTATATTCAATACCTTCTCCTTCAATTCGTTTTAGCTCTTCTTTGAGAAATTTAGCTATGTTTTCTATTTGATATGCAAGTCGCAGCATAACATATTTTGTACCATCTGTACTATTCTTTGCAGGGAAAAGTAATGTATTTTTGCTATTACAAGTTTTGTTATATTTTTCTTTAGATACACTTTTGAGTGAATATGTTTTGCTAGAATTTTTAAGCCTGGAAGTTGATGTTTCACTCTTAGATGACTGAGACACTGTTGGTAAAGAAGAAGCAGATGATTCGCCAGCACCAGATTCTTCCGACGAACCAGAACTCGGTGCCATTTTGCCTGATGAATGCGTCTTGCGTATACCATAAATAGATATTTTTCTCTCATAGTTTTACATACCAATTATAATATAGTTAATTTTTTCTTCCGTCTCATGGTGAAATTACTCAGTTTTTAAATATAACCACTGAACTTCATATTTCGTTGCAACAAACTAGCTACTTCGTGTCATATTGTTGAGATACGTTTAACAATTGAATTAAACACGGACGTGAAAGAGAATTCTATGCATTGCTGTTGTTTGAAATACAGCTGAGTTTGGCGGTGCTTATGATAGTGTTAACATCTCTTAGAGTGAGTTGCAGAAGAGGAAGTGGATTAAGCGAACATTTCTCATTGTACACTTTTTATACACTTTTACAAATACTCATGAATACATCTACTTTCACCCACAACTGCTTTACACATCTTTATTTAATTTATTTTTCACATTTTCCAACTTTTACACCCTGACCATCCGAGTAACTGGCCCTCTTCTTCCCGCTGGAACTCCTTCAAGATTTACACCTTATTATGACTATTCATTTATTTTCCTGATTTTGACAACTTCTTATTCCTGATTTTGACTTTGCTGAATTACAATTTTTGCTACTTACATTTTCTTTAATATATAATACAGGCAATTCGACTAGAAAGTCGGCCAAAAATACAAATGGCGTCATCCGCCATTTGTAAACTTTAATAGATTTTAATATACTGTACAAGTAATTCAATACAAATATAAGTAATTCATGATATACGCAATTGTAACATATTAGGCTAGTAGGCTGATGCACCTATTAATAAAAACACCGTTTATGGTGAAAAAGACAAGACAAATAGGCTACTGCTAGTTCTTAGACATCCAAGTCTAATCGAAATCAGCAACACGTACTGTATTATGAACATTCTAGACAACATACCAATTGGCAACTGAACACATTCGTACTTCTTAACAACAGAATAAGGACTAACAGTTTTCTTCCTGCTCACAATTGCATAACAACTAGGAGAAAAATTAAAAGATGTATGCTATTAATATACAGAATAATATTTTTTTAAAGGCTTTTGTTGTATTGGGATGAGGCATAATTTCATACTGTGGTCATGCTTAAGTTTGTCGAAAATAAAACAGTAAGCGTGCCCAAATGGAACCTGGTCGAGTGAAACAACAGTTGGTAGTTGACATATGTACATTTTATAACGACTTATCAAAAGATAGTCGTAAACCTGGTTCGTTTGCTGGGATAAAAATCCGAAGTGGTAGTAATTCTTTGGCATAAAAATATTAGTTTCGATATTTAAATACCATTAATCTCACCTTTTTAATAAAACTGACAACGTCTATAAACGATGTTAAACTGGTTTATTATTTGATATAACTTATAATATCCTTTTCTTAAAACTGTTAAGTACACAAACTCACTGACTAGTTAACCATAAAACATGTTCATATCATCAACTATCCCATAATAATCACTTACATATATTAAAAACATTCTTCTTTTGTTAATATGAAATGACCATTCTACTAAGTATAGTGCATATGTATGAGTACTTTCTGCCCAAGGTACAGGTAAATATTACACAAACCAAAGTATTTTGTTGTATAAAAATGTCGCTCGACAAAGGGACTGAATATAAAAGTCATGAGTAGGCTTGGCTTTTATTTTCAAGAACCACTGGTCCGTTTACATTAGTGTTCTTATATTATATATGTCCATCATATTTTGATCGCACCTTGTATATCTATTCATTATATTTCACATATACATATATATATATATATAAATACATTCATAACAATTCTTTCATTTCATCAATATTTATCTTTAATTACATTAATTATATTTATTTTATTATTATCCACTATATTATTAATATATTTCCTTATTAAAATATCGTCGCTTATTTAATTAATCGTCGACGGGTGCGATTTCGAAAAATGTAAAGGACAAACGTGGGTTACAAATAATATTAATCTTTACGGGCGCATTAAATAACAAATAAGTCGGATGTTGCATTTAAAGGTATACATAGTAGCACTAAGATGTTATAATAAATAAGAATTTCTTTCAAGGTAGTCGTTGGATAATTGAATTTATAGAATAGAGCTTCTTCTTAACATAATCTTTGACAATTAAGTTTTCAACACAAATCAATCTAATATAAATAATCTTTGCTTTTAATTAATCTATATATATAAAAGAGAACGTACAAAATTTTGTCCGCTCATCACGCTAATACGGCTGAACCAATTTCTTTCATTTTTGGGGGGTTATTAGGATTTGGACCCTAGATGGTTTTTATCATATCACTTTAATTTTTAATTACCAGTGTCTTGAGATAATTGACCATTCAGGTGTCCACAAATCCTTTGTTATTAGTTCATCATAGGTAAAAATAAACGTATTTATATGCAACCCGCATGACCGTGTCACTCGGCGGGTTAACATAAATGACAGGCGATATACAGCTGAAAATAGCTTGAATCTTCTGTTTAAAATTTTTTAATTGATTTGCTTATTTTTACAGACACTTTTACAATATGCCAGCACCGGGATGACCGCAGCGAAGCGGGGCGGGTTAACATAAATGACAGGCGATATAATGTTAAGATTTACTGCAATCTTCTATGGTTTTTATCATATCACTTGAAAGCGAAAAAGTAAAAATTATCTAAGTAACAAAGTTTATTGCGTTCCGGGGTGACCGCAGCGAAGCGGGGTGAACGCTGCTAGTTAATTATAAATCGAATTATAATTCCTCATATTAACAAGAAAGAATAAAAATCATTTGAAAATTAATTTTCCAGTCTACCTAAAACTCTATTTAAGCATTTCAAGTATTTTTAAGAATCGTTTTCATTATTGATATTAACACATAAACTTAAAATGAAAATTTACAAGAATCTACAACTAACATGAATTTAACCTAATTTCAGTAACGGTAATCAGGTTACATTCGAACTTGCATACGGTTCTAATAAAGTACACTGTACTGCGCTATCATGATTAGGTTCTACATTGTGTTGTACATGTCTTTCATCGTGATTCTGACTTTGGTATGAAGTCCCATCTCTTGATCTCCAATTACGTCTATCCACGTAGTTCGCTGCATTTCTGGAATTTCGCTCAGTACTTCGATTATTTTTATATCTACTGCTGTTGAGTGATCTGACATCATAATTACCATGATTAGTTAGGTTAAGCGGATTTCCTACATAACCTTGTCTATTTTGCTCATTTGGATTGCTAGAGTATACTCGGCTTAGGTTAGGTCCTGTATTATTCACACTCCGAATATTTAAATTCCGAACAGGCACCAAATGATCTGAATTATTCTTATTTTTACCCATTCCTGATTGTGGGTTCATGGCATGGTATTGAGTTTCGTAGCATTGGACAAGCATCAATAAATGGCTGAAACTCATACACTGTGTGGAAAATAAGATCTGTTGCAGTTTAAATGGAAGCAAATTTCGAATCGATGCTATTATTCTCGATTCCGATTGCAAAGGATTAACGACCTTTAAGTTGTTGTAGACATTTACAACAAACTCTACAAGAGATTTGTGCAATCGAGGATTGAAGTGTTGATTTCTAAGGGTGGCATCTCTATTTGCCAGCAAAAAGTCATTTTCATAATTTGCGATCAATGCTGCTTTGAATTCCTCATAGGTACTAATGTGATCACGTATCGCTTTAAACCATAAGGAACAAGGTGGGAGTAATACATGGGGTATTAATTTCATATATTGTGATCGATCGATAGACATTATATTGCATTCATCTTGGAATTTCTCTAAGAAAGAAGTAGCATTCTCATTACACTTACCACTGAATTTGCTCATAGCTCTGATTTCACTCATCTTAACACTTAATTTTACCTTCTTTTTCTCATTCCTTGCTCTTGTTGAGTGATTGTTCCTATCCGTGACGTGCTGTATCATGACACCATCTATGTTTCGCTCATCAGTGCTCTTCGGACAACTTTCTTCTAGTATAATATCCTCATCAGATCCGGGCGAAGGCGAGTTCATCTCTGGTGAGTGGGGCAACTCAAAGCGATCACTACCCAAGTTATTACGGAAAATGTTGTCTTTAGCCTGTAACGTTCTAATCTCTTCCTGAATAGTAGCTAACAACTGTGTATTTACACGTATGTTATTAGAGTTGTTGCTGACCTGGATCTTTTGCTGTTTAATGGAAGATTCTATTACTTCTAAATCTTTTTTTACAGCACTAATTTCTTGGTTTTGTTGATTGTGCTTTTCTTGACAATCATCGGATATCCTTTTTAACTTTTCCTCGAACTGTGAGGAAATGTCGTTCACCACCTGGACAATTGTCTGTTTCATTTCGTCTGATTTCTGTTCTATCCGTCTACTTAATTCTTCATATTGCTTGTTAGCTTCGTCAAACTTCAGTTCTATCTTATGTTCCATGGTCTTGTTAGATTCGTTGAATTTCTGTTCCATGGTTTGCTTTAATTCTTCATTTTGTTTGTTAGCTTCATTGAACTTCTGTTCCATGGTCTTGTTAGATTCGTTGAATTTCTGTTCCATGGTCTTGTTAGATTCGTTGAATTTCTGTTCCATGGTCTTGTTAGATTCGTTGAATTTCTGTTCCATGGTCTGCTTTATCTCGGTAGACATCTGCATTATTTGTCGCTGTAAAGCTAACAAGATATCTTCCGATGCCAATCCTGGTGTTACACTAGTCTCATCGCTGTCACTAGTATTTGATTCCTGCTGCATTGTTTCGTTGTCCATTTTTCTTATGATTACTTTACCACTTCGCAATATTGTTAAGTTCGTATTCATTAACTGTAATATGAAAGTAAATTCAGCCTTACTCTTCTTCGGGAATTGAATTTACAAAGTCCCGGGTGAGGTAAACCAAATTTTTATAACGACTTATCAAAAGATAGTCGTAAACCTGGTTCGTTTGCTGGGATAAAAATCCGAAGTGGTAGTAATTCTTTGGCATAAAAATATTAGTTTCGATATTTAAATACCATTAATCTCACCTTTTTAATAAAACTGACAACGTCTATAAACGATGTTAAACTGGTTTATTATTTGATATAACTTATAATATCCTTTTCTTAAAACTGTTAAGTACACAAACTCACTGACTAGTTAACCATAAAACATGTTCATATCATCAACTATCCCATAATAATCACTTATATATATTAAAAACATTCTTCTTTTGTTAATATGAAATGACCATTCTACTAAGTATAGTGCATATGTATGAGTACTTTCTGCCCAAGGTACAGGTAAATATTACACAAACCAAAGTATTTTGTTGTAATTTCAGACTAGCTGATAATGCGTGGCGTTTGACTGTGGCAGTACGGAAAAAATAGATGATGATTACAATCCCGTAACGCGTTGATCAAAGCGTTCTGATTCATTTCTTGTCAGCAGAGGAACATCAGCTCAGTGAAACTAAGAGGAGAATGAGTGTAATTTATGGGGGAAGTGTGTATCTAAGATATCTCTCAAGAATTAAACACGAGTGTTGCAGAAAAGTCGGGAACACACACGGCAGATTCTTCACGTCCAGGCCAGGCATACGTTATCATCAGTGATGACCTCGTAGCAAGAGTTGACATAGCCATACGCGAGGATCAGCAGAAAAGTGTATGCACGCAGGCCATAGTGTTCGGTATTTTGTGAAGTGTAAGAAATTATGAAGACATCGTGTCCACCACGATGATAATGTGTAATAATGATAATATAAAAAGTTTTGGACATGTAATATAATGTTGTGAAAACGACAAACATTATATATTTGAAATCACGGTCAGAGAATTCTCATTATCAGATCAATGTTAAAATTATATTTTAATTCCCATTTCTTTCAGCGCAACGCTTAGACATAAAATAATTTCTATTTTGTGTTCACTCTTTCTTTAAGGTATTTCTTAATGAATAAACATACATTGTTCTTTTGCCACATTCCTAAAATTCTCCTTATCTGATATCAATCTACACGCCTTGCATTTCGTCAGCCTACTTTCGATTCAGCAAACTAGGAATTCAATGACCGATGACTTGGAACAAGACTAGAGAGTACACGTCGATTGGCAGAGTAGACGAAGTTACCCACGAGGACGATGTAGCGAAGAACGCTCTGCGATTTTTCAATTAAAAAAATTGGAAACATTACCCTACAATGGCTACCACCTTTGCGTGGAGAGGTACCAAGCACACTTCGAGATACTCCCGTATCTCATTCCAGATCCAATGGTACATGTTAAGTCACCATAGGTGGCAACATCTATCCTACAGAGTTTCCTCATTATTACTGGAATCAGAAGCCACTACCCTGATATCTGGGATTGGCACTTTTCCCCAGTCACTGTTCAGTCCTCCTGCAGGGAATAACTGACATTTCCCTCCCAATCCTCCAAGCAATACGATACTTCTAATTACAGCTAAGGTACACCATACATTAGGAGAACCAATGACTGATGTAGACTGTATGCGAACAAATAAGTTCATTAGGGAGAATCTGGAGCATTCCTCTGGTAGGCTCGCCCAAGCAATACGTGGCTACCTATCTTTAACGTGTTTAGGTACCAAATGCACGTTACCTAAAGCCTCCTGGACCCAATGGTACGTGTAGGCCATCATTCGAAGGGATCATCCACACCCTTCCTCGGTAGGGCATTTCAAGCAATATGGAACTTTCTCTAATTACGATAGAGGTACATCGTACATTACCAGACTGAATCGCTGATGTAGACTGTCTCCCTTTAAGACAATGGCCATTTGGGAGCGGCGACTCCCCTAGTAGAGACGTAAGTCTATCACCTGGTAAGAATCTACAAGGAAAAATCACAGGACGAAGGGCTCACTCTCTCATTTCCTCTTGCGGTATGAGTGTGCGTTAGAATACTAGGCACCAAGAGTACGCACGATACACTCTTTGAGAGCTGTACCTACATATTTCTCCCGGTAGGTAGTGGGTCCGCCCCACTAAGTACACCACTACCCCTCTTTCATAATTGTTGGGGTACCACGCAGTCTTGTCTGCCGGACCTAGTTGCTCATTTCGGAGGGTAGCTGAAACCTCACTTCTGTCAGTAGGAGTTGTCAGTTAAACTACTTACGTCGATGAGGTCGTGACAAGGTCACACATACTCTCCTGGATCCAATGTCACAAGTTAGTCGCCCACTTCGGAGGATAGCCGAAGCCTCGCCTCTGCCGGTAAAAGTTGTCAGTTAAACCATTTACGTCAATGAGGTCGTGACGAGGTCACACGCACTCTCCTGGATCCAATGGCACAAGTTAATCGCCCACTTTGGAGGATAGCCGAAGACTCACCTCCTCCGGTAGGCTGTTGACCTGATTTACCAACTGCTGTCATGTGGCAATATAAGTGCCGGCAGCAGCACGACATCAGGCCGTACAGGACTACGAGCTACCACTTTTCCCGTTGGTCCTGTCTCACCCTGAAGTCCAAGAGACCAGGAATGCAGTGCGGGCTCAGTACTGGCAGGAGGGATTTCCTCTCCCTTTCTCAGCACGAGCTTGGGATCGGCCATGTCGAAACCCTTCTTCTTGGCTGAAGTTCGACTACTAGTGAAGCATTGTAACGCCTATCCCAACCATTATGGTGACTACTGAGCCCCAACATCTATTAGATAATTAACCCTTATGTATTGTGCTTTCTTTTGTGAATGTCGTGCTCCCAGTGTTGGCCTGTATTTTTGTTTTCCATTTCCGGCAGATATCGTTTGGAAACACTCTGTAATAATAACAATGGTTTATATATTAATTTGTAATCTTAAACTAGATATTCTTTATTGTTTTCTTTTTATATTTTTGAGTTCTTTTAGGTTATCGGTATTAAACTTCTCGATTTAATCGGGACAGTCCTTTCTTGCTGTTTTCATCCCGGCCTTTCTAACTTCAGTCAGGGTGCGAAAATGTTCTGTTTTTCCTCAAAGAGTCTGTTATTTTTTCTTTTTTTACAGTTATCATAGAAAACTTACAAGGTTCATTGTTAACACTATCATCATTGCATATGTATATTCTATCCAAATCCATTCATATTTGTAAACAGAAATACGGTAACTGCTCTGTTATGGTAGCAAAGAAATTGGAAAGTAAGTCATTGTTTATCGATTTGACTGTAAGGAGAATAGTCCTAGGAAATGACGAATGCAGCAATTGAACTTCGTTGCAGAAAAAAAAAAACAGCCAATCGATCTGAAATTTAATACACAGAATGAAACTAAAAAGTCACAAGTCTGAATGGATGCTACTGTATATAAGGTAATGAGGTGGTTAATAAATCGCAAAAAGCTGTATCTCATACAGAATTGGCGTCAACTACATGTGCAGTAATATATCAAAATATTCTAGATTTTTTTACTGAATTGAACAATGTTAGGATAGTTTGATTTACGCCAATTTTGACCTAATATGGGAGAAAAATAATTTTGGAAATATTAATAATTGACATCAACAACAATAGAGAGCATAATTAGTCTTATTAATTCAGATGAGCAGAAGTGATCGAATGTATGGTAACCAGTGTCATGGTGTGGGTGGGTGGGTGAGGGCGACGGGCCCGGCCGCCGAAGTAAGGGGTCGCAAAATTCGGGAGGAAAAAAGAAAAAAAAAACATATATAATGGAATGAAAATGGTATCAAAATCAAGAAATAGAAGGGTTTATTTTTGAAAATTTTCTTACGCTTCGCATCAACTATTGTGGCGCTTCGCGGCGGCTGGTCTGTTGACCTCACTTATATGTACGGGCGCGGGGGGTGTCGTATACTCTCGCCCCGGGTGTTGATTTTCCACGGCACGGCACTGATGGTAACTGTGTATAAACTTAATTAGCAATCTTTCTTTTCGCTTTTTACCTTCACCTACACCAATTACTTAAAATTTCATCTTTCACTATACAGAGGAGAGTAAAAAAAAAAAAAAAAATAAAAAAAAAATAGAAAGTCCAAAATGAGATGATAAAGAGAATAGATCCGACATTCAACATTTCGTAACGGGGACTCGGCTGTGCTGCAAATGAAGATTCAGAACAAATTGATATACCAATATGTCTCAGTCAGGAATTCTAGGATACGATGAAAAGTTGCGAATGGAATACTGCAAAAATTCTAAAGAAAAGTGGTTCGAGCTAAGTCAACGTAGATAGTTTCTGCAAAACCTGTCATTGTGATCCTGATAAGCTGACGTCAAAGGAAACATGAACCCTGCAATATCTTTCTAGAACTTTCTGGAACTTCAATGTCCCACTGAAATTGATTATATGCGCATCGCTCGAGTAAATCCAGTAATCACCTTCTACCATATATGAGAGCAACAATTGCGGATACTCTGATCACTGCATCAGTTCTCAACTGGATGTCGTGAATTGGAATCGGAAAATAGCAGTCCATCCTACCAACTTGAGAAAAATGAAATTAAATCTTTGAGTTTTACGTCCCATGGTTATAATCTTTGAGTTTACGTCCCTAGGCTAAAGGAGACGGTGATGATAAGACATGAATGGAATAGTGGAACGAAGAAAGTGTGAGGAAACGATAGAACCCCAAGAAAACCCACGCATAACAGTGGCCGCCATAAAGTTCACTTGGCGCGAGCTGGGATCGAACCAGGGACCCCAAGCACCAGAGGTGAATGGTCTACTACTGAGTCACCGCAGCCCCTTAACTTGAGGAGAATCATCGTTGTGCGTCGTAAGACTGCAGTTCATTACGCTTATTTTATAGCTGATGCAAATAGAATTAGGAAAGGACACATTAAGATAAAATATCAATACCTATTACAAAAACACCCAAATTAATGACAACTGTTTGAAACTCTTATCCACATTGTTCTAATTGTAGAAACTAAAGTGGAAGAACCGGACTAGCATTGATTGTTTGATTCTGCACCATTTGGTGCAAAGAATTAAGGAATTCCGTGGATATTTGACATTGGAGTCTTGGTTACAGAAAAATAAATCCCCTCTAGTATGATCACAAGGTAAAATGTAACGAGAACAGTAGATTGGGCGGAAACATCGGACACACTCCACCAATCTTCCGTCAACCAGAAATATTGGCTTTGCTTTCCCTAAGCCAGCGTTTCCCAACCTTTTTCAACTTGCGGCACACTGCGGGTGTTACTTGGGTTCTCGCGGCACACTTGTAGGTATTGTTATTTGTAAATAAGAAACACAGTGGTATTTTTTCTGTGATTATTGATCTTCTCACAGAGAAGAAAGCTCCATCACTGTTTTTTCCCCGTGGTAAATCATTATGCTTATTTTTCATTCTAATTTAAAAATAGAAAACAATTGCAATGAAATATTGGACTCAGGTTTTTAAAAATACGCTTTCTTTTTAAAAACTGTATCCAACGTTTTACTAAGAAAGAAGATCACTATATAACGAACGAACAAACAAATCTCTCTCACTTTTTAAAATACAAATGTGGGTAATTTGTCGAAAGGATCGAATGATATTTTAAATTTTCAAGTTACGAAATAGTTTTAACAATAAAGAAGCGATAATGGTCATAACAATGTTAACAAATACTTTTTTCAACATTAGAAATGTACAGAATAGTAACCCGGAATGAAACTTAAAATTGTAGGTTCATAGTAGAGTTTCACAGTAATGTGAAATACAAATATACATTTTCCCCTACGTTTTGCAATTTGATTGCTATGAAATTAATAATTTTGTTTCGATTCCTCGCGGCACACCAGCGGCCCATTCACAGCACACCGGTTGGGAACCGCTGCCCTAAGCTATTTCCACATGCTGTAGCAAATATCAGTCAAGAAAATAACGATCTCTGTTGATGTATACTTCGTACACTCAATAAAGTCTCACAACGGTCGACTTGCAAAAGACCCAACCAACATACAATTTATGTCTGTAGATACGAAGTAATACTTTGTATCATTGATCTGACGTCAAGTCAGTGAGTTGTCGGCTCTTGAATTGTTTTCTTCTTATCCGCTCACAAACTCGCCTTCGATTTCTCCACTAGCTCGGCTACATGTGTGCCAACCTGTGTTAGATTCTACAGATTCTCCATTCATAACTACCGTAGCCATATATATTTCTTCACATTTTCAGTACGATTTTTCACCTATATATCTGTTAAAACGGTGTATAGGCTATAATTTTCATAACAAAGGAATTTACCCCTCTGTTATTGGAAACAATAACACTAAGATGTTTAAACTTAGCACTTACAAAATATCAACTACCTGTAATCCCTATCACAAAATGCAAAATTTCAGTGTTACTTGTTCTCTTATATACTAATAATAATAATAATAATAATAATAATAATAATAATAATAATAATAATAATAATAATAATAATAATAATAATAATAATAATACCTGATTGTCTGAAATGCCAATTCAAAGTTCGCTTTTCCATAAAACTGTGGAGTTAGTACAATAGTTGGAAACTGTTCGCTTGTGATTCGCTAAAAGCCCAATTAAAAGTTGAGCTTTGAGAAAATCAAGAATTTTTTTTAAAAAATGTAATTCTCCTTTATTAATCAGCTGCTGGGATTAAACATGTCACCTTATCAAATACGTTAACAAAAGTCGTAATTAATTTATAGTATGGTTCCGATTAATTAATAGGAAGAAATATTTTGCCAATTACAACCTAGAGTTATTTTACATTATCTACTTTCTGCCAATTAGAAACAGGTATTTGTTGTTATTTAGAACTATAACTTTGAACCATTCCAGATCCATGATAACGCTTCTGTGAGATAACTGAATAATTTTATGCCCATTGATATTTGGAATCACTCTGAAAACACAGAAGACAGGACAACGAACGAAGTGTAAGGATGGCATTTCAAGTGCAACAATTATGATTCTCCTGTTTATCTTTGTATTTGGATGCTGTGTCGTATTGTATTAATTTAGAATGTTAATTTACTGAGATGCTAATTTACTTGTTGACTACTTTATTTTTAATGCGTACTTAATTCGTTCGTTAATTCATTTTACAGAAAGTATTGGGAAACACGAGGGTCATTTCATATATAATGGTACCACTATGGCAACACTACCGAGTGGATGAGGAAATCGAGGTAAACATGTCGTCAGTTGAAGTTGAGGTCTTGAGGCAGCAGGATGGTGCTTGTGCGCTGTTTAGTGAATAAGCGTGGCTGTAACAAGTGTTGGAAATGGTGGAGGCAGGTGTCTCGGGTAACTTGTCTATTGAAGATCATACATTGAAGGTCGTACATAAAGATTTAACCTTTATGTAGCTAAAACCCCACAGAAATTCCCAGTGAGACAACAGTGACCATATTATAGTTTCGTTTCGTTGGGCTACTCGTTTCCGTAGTGGCCATGTGAGCATAAAGAATTAGACAAGACCAGGAAGGCGGAAATCATCAACCGATGAAAGAAGTGTCCAACGTGTGGTAGATGCACTTCAACAAGATCGCCGTTTGACATGTGAGGAATTTTCTGTCATCACATGGATTCCATCTGCTTCAGCATACTGAATTCTGACAAGTGACTTACAGAAGAGAATAAAATTATCCCCGATGGGTACCATACTTCTTGACTACTGAACAGAAGCAGACACGTCTGGACAATGCAACGGTGCTGAGACAAAGATTCAACGTTGAAGGTGAGGACTTTCTGTACCTCGTTATTACTATTGATGAACTTTGAGGCTGAGTTGAGATCATGATCCTAGAGTGGAGAGCTCCATCCTCTATAAGCCCAAAAGAAGTGTCGCCTATTTCAAAGGTTAAGCAAATAATGGCTTTGCTTAGATCACCAAGGCATTATAATAACTGACAGCGTTCCATGTGGAAAAAGTGTAATAGCAGCGTATGATTGTGAATTCCTGCTGAAATTGCGCAGAAAGATGCAAACTATTTTTTTAATGTACAGTTGCTCAATTCTGGGCCAGTTTTCTCCACGATAACGCTCGCCCGCACACCGTTGATGTTGTGTGTATAAAGCTTTGCAAATACGGTTGGGAAATGTTAAATCATGCTCACTACAGTCGGAACATGAGTCATCTAGACTACGACCTGTTCCCGAAGTTGAAGAACGTATGTGAGGACGTCGGTTTCCATGTCTGGGAGAGCTTCTGCAGCCGTTAGCCCTACCTCAACCATTCGACGGCTTCACAAAAATGGCATCCTTGATGGAATACGGAAGCTAACCGGATGTTGAGATTCCGTCATTGCCAAGGTCTGTAAAGAGATCCTCTCCAAATAATAAACGTGTAAGCCACATTGTAAATTAGTGCGCATTATTTATGAAATAACCCTTGAATATATATATATATATATATATATATATATATATATATATATATATATATATATATATATATATATATATATATATATATATATATTCAATTGTTTACTGTTCAACGTTTTAGGCGTAACGAAGATTAGGTAAAACGAGGATTTTCCCCCTAAAATGGCTGTCACAAATAATTTTGTCATTTATTTTCGTAACAGTATGAGGTAATTGCCTAAGCGAAATTAGACTTGGGCCAAACATGATGATACGTTGGATAAGATCTAAAAAAATGAAGACTTCGAAGGTGACAATCGATTATTCTGAATAGAAGGTAGAAATTGTCTCTATCGTAAGAAAGCTATTTCTTGAATTTTTACATTTTGACCTAAAAATTCCACTTATCCTATTTGCTAATTTTGTTACTAAATTGCCCTACAGTAGAATTCAATCTACGAACAATGAGTGAAAGGATTACGCTAAAAATTTTACCATCGTAACTGTCAAGGTGATAATAATTATTTTGAGGGTCAGTTATAATTTAAACCAGGCCCGCAACCAGACACAGAAGTTTGGAGGGGGCTTGAATAAGATAGGGGGCAAGTCATTAAAAATTCTCTTACAGATATCTAAATTGTGATTTTTGTATTAATAACAGCATTTTGTATTGAGGTCTGGAGGGGCCATGAAAAGTTTAGGAGTTGCGGGCCTGATTTAAACAATGGATGAAAAAGAAGGGGATATAAATGAAAAGCCATGTCTTGGGGAGGATGTATAAGAATCAGTTGTGTATCACTTTACTGGAAACTGCTCTCATGACTTCTAGTATTCAAATTGTATATACAACAAATATACTAACATAGATTACACATAGAACAAGATATGAATGTTCATTTAATCTGCTGGGCGGATTCCCAGCCACAGACTTATATTTATAACATACATATTGACAGATTTAACTATTTAATTAGAATTTGTACGTTTCATCTTCCGAGACCGTTAATGTTTAGTAAGTCAGCATAAATCAACATTTTGGCAGTAAGCAAATTTTTGATCTTCCTGCTCAGTTATAATTGGATTTTTTTTGGGGGGGGGACAAGATAAATCCTCTTTTCTTTCTTTCTTTCTTTCTTTCTTTCTTTGAGTTTTGTATCAAGGTTACCAGGTCACGTCAAAAGATAGATCAATCGATTGTCTTATAGAAGAAAACTAATTTCTATTTCCAAGACAGAAACGTTTATCTTATTCTATTTAATTGAATCACATAGCTTTAAATGCGTGTTTGTATTCAATACAAGGGCAATACCAAATTGTGCTTTTGAAAAGAAAAAACATGCAAGGGGATTTTCTTATTTATCATTTTGCTTCTCTAGCTACCTAGAATGATGGCATAAATATTAAAATGAATAATCTGAGTATAACATCATTTGTGTACTTTGAGTGATTTCAAGCGTTTCAGATTTGATTAAATTTTTCCTTTGAAGCGTTCACGTATCTACTTTCTTTTTAGTTAGTCAAAAGACATCCTTTTACACAGAAAATTCAAAAATAAATTGATGTGTCGTGCACTTCAATTACAAGTAAAATAAAAATGTGAAAATAATATTAAAAGAAACAACCATTCGTTTATATTCTATTTTATTCCCTTCAGTATCGTTGACATAAGAGGTCTGGGAAAAAATACTTTCTTATTAAGTTTTGAAAGTTGCACAAACATAATTTGCAGTTGCAGAGTGAACATAACTTCAAGAAACATCTTGTAAATTGTTTTACATAGAAAAAAAGAAAACAGGTAACAATGTATACTGAACGAAGATATGGTGTTACTCGACCCATGGTTACTACAATTTCTCAACCCAATAGAAAGTTATGGCGACCGGAAATGTTTAAGACTTACATTAAAAATTTGAATGAGGCACAGCCTAAGCCTAAACTTGGATTAAAGACTTGTTTTTTCGATTACTGCAAAAGTACATCTCTACATGGTCTCAAATATGTTACTGAATCTGAAAGACACTGGATCGAAAGGTAGTATTTAATTATTTTTTAAATTTAAAGTTTATATGTTTCTTGGTTTGTTCGTTGTTTTCTTTCAAATGTCATGTTTAATTACAAAGGTAATTTTTCGCAAGGCATTATTGTATTTTTCTTTCTTTTAGCTACAGAAACACCATTATCGAAAGTATAAATCATTTGTTTTGTGTAATGATTGACGCGAGTGGGTATACACTATATTTCTGAACATAGTCGAGCATATACCTACCAAACAATTTTAGAATTGCACTACCGGTAGTCTATCCTATCAGTGTGAACAATTTTTCTAACTAATGAAAAGGAACTTGTTCTCACTAGTGCTACCAGCGTATCTCAAGACATTCGAAAGTTGGTTGTGGGAAAAGAACGCCAAGCACCGGCAATGAAACAATAGGTGTCCATCCACTATTCAGATTTCTTCTTCTCCTTCCTTTTAATGAACTACACAATATTAGATAAGATTTTATGTATTAACTTACTTTTTAAATAAATCATTAAGTACGAAAATGACATTTTTTGTTGGTTGTACTACTGCATGTTGATTGCTATTTGACCTACTTGAGATACTAAATTTGATATGCCTGTTGTATAGAATTCTGCCTAGGGATACACCCATTAAGTTACATAAATGTTATTACATGGTGCACTTAAAGTAATGATACATGTACGCTTGCGTTATATTTGGTATACGAGGCCATAGGCTTGAAACTAGCATGCGTTAAATTCAACTCATATTACAGTTAATATGCTAGATTAATAGTGTTTTAGTCACGATATCCTTAACTGTTCAATGTAATCTATGAATTGAAATTTGGATTTATTGCAGGATACTTTGGGTAATTCTATGTACGCTGGGTGTGATCAGCGCTAGTTTTCTCATCAACACGATTTGGTTGCAATTTCAAACGTCGCCAACAGTTACAAGCATCGAGACGACTCATTACCCCATATGGAACATTCCATTTCCAGCGGTAACCGTATGCAACATCAATAAAGTACATTTATCAAATGCTGAGGCATTCTACACAGATTTGTAAGTTTTTGTTCAAGTTTAACTTATATCAAAACGAAATAACAAAAAGTATATATACGAGGGATGTTTTATAAAAGTAAGATCTGATTGTCAATAGAAATAAAATTAGTGAAGATAGTGCCATGCATTTTTCGTTGTTCCCTTTTCACTTATTAACCTATTTTTGTACATAGTTACCATGTTTGTTTAATAATTTATCATAGCGTTCGACAAGATTTTGTACGCCCATGTCGTAAAATTCACGCGCCTGTGACCAGTGTTGCCACAGTCCTATCTCTGAAGTGGGCTGAAAAATAGTACCAAATTGTTGCAACAAAAGGGCTGAATTCATTATTTTATACTAGTGTAATACATGGCTCTATAACACGAAACTAAAATAGGTAAAGTTCTAGAACACTCCCACCCCTCTCTTCCAAGAGTACAAATCAAGAAAGTACTCTTTCTAAAAATTACTTTTTAAAAACATCCAAATAGGAGGAACCCGAACAATCTTGGAAGTAGATGAAACTTTTATCGCACGTAGGAAGTATAACAGAGGCCGCAAATTAAAAGGGAAAACAGTTATCATCTTCGGTATGTATTGTAACGACACCAAACGCGCCTCTATTTCAAAGTGACCAATAAATCAAAAAAATATAATAGACATACATGAAAAAGTATAAAACTAGGAACAAATTAATCATCTTCGAGTTCGAGAGTAAACAGTACGTTATAACAAAATATTAAAATATAAGTTCTTGCTCATTTCACGACCGAAGGAATATAATAGAATGTAAGAAAAATATAAGATATTCTAAAACTGAAGTAAACTGACGTTTGTAAAAAAAAAAAAAAAAAAAAAAAATGTAAAACCTGTCCAGGGTCCTAGAACCTTCCCTGAAAGATATCAAAAGAAAGAGAAAGTCTTACTGACACTTTTGAAAATGTGACAAGTATTTGTTAAATGGTGCTGAATTGGGTAGAATTGTACCAACTTTTTCACAAAAGGGGCTGAAAATGCCAGCGTGGTACCAACGGGTCGATAAATTATAAAAAGGGCTGAAATTGGTACAATTGTACCGAGTGTGGCAACAGTGCCTGTGACCGAAGCCAATCTTCAACCGTTGTTTTCATTGGGGCTATTGGTCACGTGCTATTGGCTATGCTTGTTGTTTCTGTCTAAATGAGCATGCGCGCTGTCTACCAGCATGCCTTGACATGAGGCGACACCAGTTGCAGTTGTAACGCCATTATGTAAGATTCAGTGTGTTCAGTTGAAATGTTTCGTCAAGTTAAGCAACTCGTCAAGTACGAAATATGGTCTGTGATTGGATTTTTGACAGCAAGGAAGTGATAGAAGTGAAAATTCATCGCCAGTATTATGTGAGGTGTACGACCCGAATGCAATGAGTGATAGCAAGGTGCGTAAATGGGTGAGATCGTTCAAGGACTGATAGGACAATGTCCATGATGAACCGTGATACCGCTAACCAACCTTCTGAAACCATAGACGAGTTGGTGCATGCAGTTGATACAAAAATCCGTGAAAAACCGCGTTTCACGATTTCGACGCTTTACTGGAATCTCTACATGTTTCACGGTCAGCGATGCACACAATCGTTCCTGAAACCTTGAAGTTGCGGAAACTGTGCACGCGACGGGTTTCCAGACTGCGTACTAAGGAACACAGAAAGACAAAACTGGCTTGTGCTTTGACTTTTTTTGACCCGATACAATGAGGAAGGAGTTCAAATGTTGGACCACATTGTCCCAGGAGACGAAACATGGGTTTCTCATATGACTCAATCATGAAAGTGGCAATCAATGGAATAATGACACACGACATATCCAGTCAAAGTGAAAGCCAAACTGACAATGTCTACACGTAAGATTATAACTACTGTATTCTGGAATCGCCATGGTGTCTTGTTAGTCGAGTTTATACCACGAGGAACAAACATCAACTCAGCTGCGTACTGCGAGACCTTGAAAAAGCTTCGTTGTGCTATACAGAAAAAGTACCGTGGTCTACTGTCATCTGATGTTTTGTTGCTGCATGACAATGCACGCCCTCATTCTGCTGCTCAAAGTCAAAAGTTAATAAGGTCTTTTGGATGGGAGCTACTGGACCACCCACCGTACAGCCCGGACCTTGTGTCGAGAGATTATCACCGAAGAAGAAAAGGAAATTATTGAAGATTGTCTTTGGTCACAGGTGAGTGATTTCTACGACGTGAGCATACAAAAACTTGAACGCTATGATAAATGTTTAAACAAACATAGTAATTATGCACAAAAATAGACTAATGTGTACAGAGGAAATAACCACCAAAAATATATGGCACTATCTTTAGTGGTTTTGTTTCTATTGACAATCGGACTTCACTTTAAAATTTACCCTCTCATATATATATATATATATATATATATATATATATATATATATATATATATATATATATATATATATATATATATATATATATATATATATATATATATAATTGTTTTCTTTATATTTTAATTTTTACGTAACAAAATGCAAAACAAATTTGAATTTACATTGTAGCTTATAATTTTTGCATGGTATTTTCGGTAGCAATAGAAATAGAAATTTTACTATTTTACGAGAACATGAGATAAAGAAGTTAAGTAATTTTTGTATATAAAAAACAAATGATAATAAATAGCAAGATAGAGGGAAAACTTTATAACTTTTTCAAAGTACTAACTTTATTATTGCTTGAGATGGCATCTGGTTTTGAACGTGTCCATATGAATTCTTAATACCGTCCTAAAATGGTAATTGGTATTACGTAGCCCAAGAAGTGAACATACTGTATATATATTGACAAAATCACAAAAATTTAATTCCACCTAATTCATTGTAGCCAAATGATGTCCAGATTAAGTTTGTTTTTCGCATTTAAAATTGAATACCGAATGCTACTTTATCATTGCTCTTTCAGTGCAAACCAAGAAGACGTACTAATAGAATATTTCTGGGCCAATGCTATAAAATAATATGCAGATGTTTCTTTATGAACTCCATACCCTAGAGCTTGAAACAACGGAAGGGAAGAAAATAGAGTACTGCTAAAGCTCCATGTTTTCTCTAGTTATGTAATTTCCGCGAAGTAAGCTGATGCATTGCATTTCTAAAACCCATTGAAGTGCTTTATTTCCATCTGTTCGTATGTGTATATGTGTATGGCTTCGAAGAAAATGGTGGCGAGAATATGCAAAGTAGACCACCGACAATTGAAAACGTGTAATATAGAATTTTTTCACCTTCTATATAACGGATGCCCAAAAACTACACTCCAAATCATCCCCTTTGTATCGTAAAGCATGGCGGTGGGTCTGTGATGCTATCGATCACAATTTCCTGGTATTTCGTGGATCTTGTGATTATATTTGCAAGCCACATCACTGGCAGTGATTACGTGCACATGTTGAATTACGGCATGCATAAAATGGTTGACATGTTTCCTCCATATGGCGCAAATATTCAAGATGACAACGCACTTTTCACGCTACTCGAGTTATTGAGGCGTGGTTTCATGAACATCGGGATGAACTACGTACAATATATCTTCTGGTCAACTCAATTACTAGACCTCAACATTATGATTCCTGTAGTACCGGTACGTTCTGAACAAGTGTGACGGTATTGACAATTAGTAATGGTGCTCTCACAGGTGATAACCGAGAGATCTCAGGGCATTGAATACCACTCAGGCTTAGCGGAGTCTCTGGGGATTCTTGCCCGGAAAATTTTGAAAATTGACCGACTTGAAAATGCAGTTTTGGGCATTTTTTAAATAAAAGTGGAGTTTTTTTTTCTATATTCACAGTGGAAAATATGTATTCTTGAATGAGAGTATGGCGACGTATCCAGGAAGGTTCTAGAATTATAAGATTCTAACCAGTAACATAACTAAGGATGCATGACAAGGTCTCGCGAAAACGTCAAAAGGACTCCGCTCTTTCCACATCATGAAAACATCTAAAATTTACACAAGACCTTTCTTTGACTTCAGATGTTTCATGTGGTCAATCACACTTATTCGTATTATACAAGAATTGCACATTATTATTATTATTATTATTATTATTATTATTATTATTATTATTATTATTATTATTATTATTATTATTATTATTATTATTATTATTATTATTATACCCAACATGACTTTGTTCTCATTTTTGCCAAGCAAGAAAGTAAAATGTAATTCACTCTCAACTAAAATCTGTTGAACATTATCAAATATATTCTGTTTATTATTCTAGTCCTAATACAGAACGTTCAAGGTAAATCACTTGGTAGGCACTAACTTGAAAATATTACTAAGAACAATATTTAGGAAAAAGTGTTAATGAATATAAAATCTAGAAAGTGGATTTTAACATCACAACATCATAAAATTAATTTTCGAAACTTAAATGTCCTCCTTTTGCCATGGCCACCCCGCATTGAGAGCCATTCGGGCCCTCCAGTTACGCCACTGTTTCTAACCTTTGATCTGTTATTGTGTCGCCATTCTGAACACTGACCATTTGTGATATAAGAAATGTAAAAAAAGAAAAAAAAATAGCTGAAAATAGCGCGGAAAACTGCTCGTTCAATTTGTCACTTTAAAAAATCCTCAGCGTCTCAATTCCAGAATTTTCCATTTTTTCATCCCTGATAAAGTGACGTACCCAAAATCCATATCCTTCTCTCTCTGCTCTATGAAAATATCGGCATTATTAATTAAGAAATGCACGCAAAAAAAAAAAATTTTCTTCAACCTTAAGCACTGCATATGATATTGGGAAAATAGTGTACACTCATGTGCAAACGTTAAGAATAATGTGTTTTGTAGGAAGTATCACATAAAGAGAATGGAGAACCACATACATACTGGTGGAATTCGTGATAGTAATAAACTGAAAACAGTGCCAGAAAAGGCTTATAATGAGCAACAGATACGAAAATGTGGGCGTGGAAATCAGGAAATGTATCCATGTGATGTTGAACAAAAAAAGTTAATATAGGATTATCAGTACTATGTGATCTTTCCGCAATGCAAGGTATGTAAGGATAAGGAGTATATGCTAAGGATAAGGTAATTAATCAGTGATTGGGGTATGGCATGTCATTCTTGGGTCAGTATTACCCCGAGCTCGGGAATACGTCTTGGAACCATGTGACAATGGGCAATTCGCGTACCAAGCGTGTCAAATGTTCTGATGAGTCCAAGTCTGGTGATTGACTGGACCAATCAAATCGGCTAAGATGTTGAGTCTCAAGGTATTTATCCACTGTGCCATCTCAATGGGGACTTGCATTATTATCTATTAGAATAAAATCAGAGCTCGCTACACTCTGAACATATTGGTCTCGGATGTCATTCCGATAAGTAATCCTGTATCCTTTGGGAAGATATGCAGGTCTGTAAGAGACCCCAAAACTACCGCACCACACATTATGATTCCTCTACGCCCGTAATGGTCCAGTTAAGTAATGTTATCTAGAAGGAACTGTGTTCCAGTCTCGGGATTCATCTCTAAATAAGACATGCACATTGCTGCGTAATGTGCCTACATCAACTCAAATGGACACTTTCTTTCCAGGGGATCTGTGGAAGACATTGCTAGTCATCTAGCTTATAAGTACCGCTCAGCGGACCATCTGTACACTATAAATATTGAAACTGTTGTCTCTGTAGCAGCTGCGAGATTACTACTGAGATCTGAGGCGGTACTGTATCTGTTGTGCGTTGTTGTTAGGGGTTGTAAACAGTTCTCTTGGGCACTGGAACTACTTAGACCACCTCCGCCAAATCCTGCAGAGACATTTTCACTCCCTTGGAATCGTCACCAGACCATTGAGGTGACACTCTGTGGGACAGCAAATTCACTCGACATTTCTAACTGGGTCTGACCACCTCTTCAGTTGACCGATTATTTTTTCACGCATGACATTATGAATGTGGTTCCTATGTGCCATTCTCCTACACATGCACTGGCAATAAAGTCAATAATACGACTGCGTGTACGCTGTATGTGACTTCTCGAACATCTATTGGCATGATGAAATAAGCGCTCGTCACATATCTGACGGCAATGATCAATTAGCTCAATGTATTTACGACCATTTCGAACAACGGTTTAAAAGTAATTTCCCATTATTCTTGAATTCTGCACATGAATGTGTTTTAAAACTTAGGAATTTACGGTGAATAGATGACAGCAAAATTTGACGTTACAATATATTAACCTGAACGTTACAATATATTTTTAATGGTGCAAACAAATCCCATGAATATTCTTATCATTTCAAACAAGTTTCTTGTTAAAATTTATTATTTTTGCTTTACAGAAAACTAAACGAAAAGATCACTAAGGAAGTTTTCTTTCTATTTATGCAACAAATCGGAGAACTTGTACAGCCAGAGGGCGTTGATTTGAAGAGCTATAATATATCTCTGATAGAGCACGTACTGAAAGAAAAGAACGTTGACGTAGAGAAGCTGATGTTTATGGTAAGCAGTAAAATATATTACGGAGATTATTTCTTGGTTGCTAGTCTCGATTTGAGAACAATGTCGTCAAGCTGAGTGTAAAGAAAGATCTGGTGTGATGGTTTCAGTTCGACTTTTCTTGAATCGATTTACCGAAGAAAACATGGAGCAGATATTCACTAAGAGTTGAACATAATCGTAAAGTCGTATCGAAAGGGGGGTAGTTCACAAAGTAAAAGGGTATAGGATGTCTCCATTGGAGACAAGTCGACATTGTCAGAGGCGAAGTGGAGGAAGGACTCTTCTACATTTTTTTGTTTCGGCTACACAATGGAGACGACTCTTCCCCCATGGAACCAATTTACAAAGGTTGAATGAATTCAAGAACTCATGAGCAAGCAAAAATTAGACCAGAATTCCAACCTCACCAATAATTAAACACAAATCGTCCGGTTGATAAGTAGGTACCTGTCTGGCTACACCATCACGGCTCTTATATGGACTAAAACCGCTCTAAATCATCAAGTCATATTGCAATCTCGTTAATAAGGATTCTTAGTTTTTAACAAGACATGTTGTCCCTCTCAAAGTTATTTTTAGGTATATTGGCCTCTTACCTTACCAAGGAAGGAAAGACTAACACGTTTATTGGCAACAATTCAATTGGATAGAGAACGTGGTATCAACATGTAATATTGAGGTACACAGGGCTAGGATTGTAAGGATTCCCAGAAATGAGTTGAACTCAGCCGGGTTGTGGTCGTACCGTGTGATTCAGTACTTAGAGGCGTCTTGGCACCAAAAGGAGGATCTGAGCTTGCTTTAACGCTCCGGCGCTAACACTGGAGACTTCTACTTGCTAGGGAAGTTTCCTCCACTAGTAGTACTTATAATTGAGAGATGGACCTTTGTCCATCAGTCTAATGGATGGATCCCATTACTCTTCTTTGGAAGGATTCTGTGTATTGCATCGGGCATTATTGAACGAGCAATTACTTGCCGATTTAAAGATCTCAAGTACCGGTCTTTAAGGAGGGTGATTGAACAACCCAATTAGGTGAAAAGTGGTGTAGTAGATACTTCCTCAAACATATAGTACCCTACCTCAAAACTTCTTCACTTTCCTTCGAGAGAATACCGCCATATTCAGAGAACTATTTGACGTTCAACACCGTCTAGTCTTTTATCCCTGAAAGTGTTTTGTTTCTGCTTGACATTTGTTAGAAAATAAATTGAACACCTTGTCTGTTGGGAACATGTGCAAAAATACCGTAATACTTCCACTATTTCTCTACCAATGCTGGCCGACCGAAAACATTATGAGTACGGCGATTTTACCGCCTTTGACTGGTAGTAACACTGAAACAATGATTTTTAATAAAGAAATATTAAATGAAATTTTAAATTTAAGAGCAGGTTATGCTCTGCAGGCTACAGATGATTAATGAAAATGAATAAGTATGAAATAACTAGTGGGTGGAAGCGGGAAAACATCAAGAAAATCCACGAACACGATATTGTCAGCCAGAAATTTTAATGAACAGAGATCGAGCCAGGGACCCCTTGAGCACCAGAGATTAGTGCTTTACCTCTAAACCACCATAACAATTCCTCGTGATACCGTAACTCTCACGTCAAGTCGATATCGAATGGAAACTTATCTCATAGCGGTCTAACAATTTTAGGCCTGCTTGGCCTATTTGGCCTACTTGGCCTATTTGGCCTACTAGACCTACTTGTTTAGAGTGTGCAGCAACTTTCCGTGACGGAGGAGGGGATAGAAATATTAGAAATTTTATCTAGGAAACGAGCATTGCAATTTTTGTAAAAGTTTTGGGGGCAGTAAAAACGATTTAGTTTATTCTCAACTTTAAGACAACTAATTTTTGTACAGGGATCCTTGTAATTTTACAAGAAAGTTGTTAAATTTGTGAATCCAAATTTGCAGCTTAAATGTGATAAGCTATTAGGATCTATGCAAACGGCTAATGTCACAAGTTTAACTTAACTATAGGGTTTTTAATTTTTTTTTAAATTTTAGTTCCATGATTATGCACTGACGCCTAGGGAGCAGGTGCTGATGGGATAGATAATAATTGTTGAATGATTGGTGTGGGAAGAAACGGAGAAATCCAGGGAAAATCCACGCACATGGTTCCTGTCCTCCAGAAAGCCGATTTGGAGGAGCTGGCCCAAAGGAATGTGCCACTAGAATTAAAATTATGAACTTCTAAAATTAAATTCCCAACCATGACAAAATTAATAGCAAGTTCTTCCAAGTTCGAACTACATATACAGACCAGAAAATTAATTAGAAAGTATACTACAACTGTTAATAATTACATCAAATTAACTTCTGACTAAGAAACGAAAGACATTTAATTTATGAAGGAATAAAATAAGTAAATTTATTAAAATCTCTACATATTGATTACTTTTTAAAAATATTTTCGTACAAATATTGAATATTTGCCTATTATAACTTATGTTTGTATTATTAAGTGATCTTTCCATATTTCATTCCAGCTTACACAACCGTGTTCTTCTCTTATTATTAAGTGCAAGTGGCGAGGTTCTCTGATGAATTGCACTGAACTATTTAAGATGCATAAAACAGACAGTGGATTCTGTTGCTCATTCAATTACTATCCATCTGAAAAATACCAGACTCCGTAAGTTTCTGAATCAAAGTTTACTTAACATTACTATTAAAGAAGCGCCATTCACCGACAGGTGTAGGAGCTCCGTTTCTTCTATCTTTTCCAAAGTAATTTTTATGATAGTAGAGTATTTTTTCAAGTCTACAATCTTATTAGTCATCTTAAAGCCAGAATTTAAGTTTGTTAAAAAAAATCATTATTTCTTCTAACTATAGATGTTTTACAACTAAGAAAAGCAGAGGCGGATCTAAAAGGTAAAAGCTGGGGGACAGCCAGAGCTTAGACTAAGATAGGTATATCATCAGTTTACTATAAACTTTCAAGAAATATGTAAATAATAACTTAAATAATCTTTACCACTCAAAAAACTGGGGGATCTAAATCCCCCGGCTTCGTCCCAGATCCTCCACTGAAGAAAAGTAACTATATCATAATTTTTCGGTTTTATATTAAGGCGGCAGACTACTAACTATTGTTGAAAAACTAATATTTTTTCTTTTGTCCCTTTTTCGTAAGTGGAAAGAGGTAATAAAATGTAACTTACCACAATAATAGATAATGTTATTCTACACCCGAAAATACGAATCGGAAGAATTTTCAGTGTTGCCATCCATAGAAATTATAGTGTGACCAGAATTTGAACTACTCAAAAATCTAGGTTAGGGCAGCGACTAGAAAAATGAACTCAACGGTAATTGATGACTTATCATGCTGTCTATGTTCCTTGTTTACTACTTTTTAAATAATATTTCTATTTTTTTAAAAAACTCACATAAATTATAACAAAATAAATAAGGTATTACAAAATAAATACAAATATTATTTAAAAAGTAGTTAACAAGGAACAAAGACAACATGACAAGTCATCGATTACCGTTGAGTTCAGTTTTCTTGTCGCTGCTCTAACCTAGATTTTTGGGTAATTCAAATTCTGGTCACACTGTAGTTTCTATGGATGGCAACACTGAAAATTCTTCCGACTCGTATTTTCGGGTGTAGAATAGCATTATTTATTATTATGGTAAGTTATATTTCATTATCTCTTTTCACTTACGAAAAACGGTCAAAAGAAAAATTGTTAGCTTTTGAAAAATATTTAGTAGTCTGCCGCGTTAATTAACTTTATTTTTTCCTTGTGAAGAATGGCCACTTTTATTTTTCTGTTATAAGAATTCATAATTTGCTGTAGGAAACATACAGTTAAATAAACACCTAACAGTCGAACTCCATTTGAGAGCCAGGAAGTCGTTCCATTTGTCTCCTCCTGCAAGGGCGCCGATTTCTATGTAACTTTGGAGGGGAGCATTTAGATGTGTGTGCAAGGGGGCCGATTTCTATGTATTTTGGGGGGTGGGCATTTAGATGTGTGTTTGGTTGCGAACAAAGGTCTAAGAAGGATTTTAAGGCAAATTGAATTCAAATTATGACAAATATTGTATATTCATAAAAAATACATATTTATAAAAATACATACTGTTCAACGTGAGCATTGGGGGCCCGGCCCCGGCAGGCTCGGCATCCAGGACCCCATGTGGTTACACTCCTAGGTAAGTCACTCCTCTATAAAACCTTTAAGCACTACTCAGTGGCGTATTTACGATTTTGTTTCGGGGAGGGCTTTGCTAACTTTCGGCAGGGGCTTTGCCTGAAAATGTGAAAATCTGCAAGATATTTCATATACTTTACTATAGTAGGTAAGATTTCGGGGGGGGGGGGCTTAAGCCCGGAAGCCCCCCCCTAAATACGCCACTGGCACTACTATTGGAAAAATGACGACGTGCCCTGTATTTCGCATATTTCTAGGAGATTATTACTGCAAACACAAGAAGATTTGATGGCTTTTCCACCTCACATTGTGAGACGAAAGTAGTTTACGATTCATCAAATTGATAATAAGTAGGACTGACTGTTGGCAGTATAAAAGATACAATAAAAATAAGTGTCTAGAGAACGGAAACACCCCCATCTGCATTTTTTTGAATCATCATTAAGTACAAACCTAACTTTACCTAACCTGAAGTCAGAAATATACTTTTCATTGCTCCAGACACACACGTATGAAAATTACTAGCCCTCTTCCTTCGTACATAATTTTGTTGGAAGTGATATTATGTCTATATGAAGAATATTACATAACTCAAGTCATATATTTTATAATTATCACCAAAAGCACGCAAGAAACAACAATTACGTAGCATTTTCTTTGTTAGATGGTAAAATAACTCTTGTTAATAACTACAAACAAAACATATTTACTTTGGAATTATTCTAACACGTAGAAGCAATTTGAAAGACAATTATGCTTTCTATTCTGACTGTAAGCCAGGCCGGTACCCAACCCAAAAATGTAGGGGTCGGGCGATAGAAATTAGGGGAGATCCTGATCCAACCATATTGTATTTCATCACCATATTATAGTTCATTTGCAAGCCTACCGTGAAAATGTAGGGAGGCCGGTAAAAATTTAGGAGGGCCCGACCCCTAGAAACCCTTGGATATGGGCCTGCTGTAAGCAATAATAGGTAGGCACGAAAAAAAAAAAGAATCACAAAAGATTTACTACCTTTTTGTTTAAGGTATGTTGCTCAAAATCAAGAATTGTCGTTTAGGAGTCAGCGGATAACGAAAAAAATGTCCAAAAATGATGATGAAATAGTACAAATCCTCATGCGTACTTTTCGAGAAATCGAGGGAAACATTTTTTTTTAAAATAGAGGACTTAAAACCTGATGCTATACGATAAGCACGCCGCCTATTAAGATGAAACATACTAAAAGTGTATTATCAACAAGATTTTTCTTGTCACTAGCAATCTGACATTACACAGTATAGTTAATGAGGTATAACCCTAAATTATGATTAACTCTTAAATTTCTGATTTTTAAAACTATCATATTGCCCTTTAACCCGCATTTGCACCCGTCAATACATATTGATCAATTGTTTAAATATAGTGTATTAACGGTTAACATAATCTGTTAGAATCTGAAATAAATCAAGATAATAATAATAATAATAATAATAATAATAATAATAATAATAATAATAATAATAATAATAATAATAATAATAATAATAATAATAATAATAATAATAAAAAGTTCAGACGATTTCTATTTGTTACAGAAAAGAATTAAACAATCGTAAAAGAAGACAAAGGATGAAGAAATCATTATCAACTAAAGCTAGTCCTTACAGAGTGAATGGAGCAGGTTATCTAGCAGGAATTTCAATGTTACTTGATCCTCGATTGGAAGATTATTACGTTGCTTTATTCTCATTTTATGGCATGCAAGTAAGTAAACAAAAACGGCAAAAAACTTTATCACTAATTTTGCATTAATATTGGGGTAACACGTGCTTATTAATATTTATGAGTGTAGGTTAAGAGTGTTACATTAACTAACAATACTTGATAAGTACGACTATATGTAGTTTCAACTAACATGTGTCCTAATATTTATAAGCGTACATCCAATAACAGTTATGTCTTTACCATAAATTATTGTAACGATACTCTACGTCTGAGTCTCCTGGTTCGATTCCATGGATGGACTTTTGGATTTACTTCATCTACTACTTCTAATTATTTTATTTTTTTAATTACAAAAGACTTTGTTTATGTAGCACTAAACTTCCTGGAAGCATTTCTGTAAACCTTTTTGTTTATTGAACTAAATGCACTAGCAGATTCCTTTTATCCATAATAATGTTTCAACTACCTTGCTCATTACTTTTACCTTTTCGCAATCTATTTTCTACTTGTGTCTGGCTACGTTTCATGATTTCGCCTCACTAAACTGTGCTTGAGGACAATGCTCGTATATTAAGCTTATTTATGAATACTTGGAGTGTCCAGTGGGCACTCTTGTAGCTTCCTTTACCGATTTCTTCAGTTTAAGAAATTGTCACGTTACTACGTTTGCGTTTAATTTAAAGCTGGAATTTGTTGCTTATTCCTATCTGCTGAGGTTTGGCTTCGAGCTTTGATTTCCTCAGAAAGCTACCACAGGAGAACATGAGGTGATTTCCCCAACTTTTGAGGTCTACGACTCACGAAACGACCTGCCATTTTCTGACTTCAGGAAGACGCTGTTAATAGGAGGGCAGAGTATGATGGGTTAACCACATATGGAAATGAGGAGGCACAGAAAATGTGGTTTGTATCTCTGTCCGAGGGACAAAATTGTATACTTACAGATTTTCGGGAAACTACAATTAGGATTCTTGGACGAGTACAAGATGGAGCTAGAGGAGAGAATGGAGCTACAACTGTTGAAGAAGGTAAAGGAAAACTTCGAAACACGTAGTGAAAACGCCAGACTATAATATTTACTTTCACGTATATACCTATCCTCATCTGCTGTACTTTTATAGAAAATGATATTTGTGCTCTTGTACTATTCAACAAGTACCTTTTGAGCTACAACTTTGAGTTGAATTAGTTATAGTCTTGTGAGTTATATTTTCATTCATTTTCTGCTCTTAATGCTGGTGGTATAGTTTCATCCCCATACATGGAAATCTCAAGGGTTAAGTAATCAATAAAGGTTGAGACTTCTATGGCTCTTCACATAATGGAAACCCGTCGTGTTAGGTCGTCATAATAGATGCATTCAGTTATTTGGCCACACCTTTAATAGAGATCACGAACACCTGTATATATCTTATACTACACAATTATATTATTGTAGTACAATATATATTCGATCTACAAACACTCTCAAACCACTCTAAATAAAGTTTAAGTTAGACCCCAAATACACTGTCTTGTTCCGACATTAATGTCAGAAATTAATTCAAAGATTGCAACGGGCAAACAATATAAATTTGTATCAGAATTCAGTAGTGCTTTTCCAAATATTTTCCGCTTACTTGCAACTTACTTGCATGATAAGCAGTAAACATTATCCCAACAGTAAAAGTAAAGCTTTGTCATAATAACCTTAAAGGTTGGCCAGGGACAATTTTGAAACCCACACATTGCTCTCAATACCTAAAAAGTATTTTTTAAAAGCCAATATCAATTTATGTTTCCTGCCTGAATTTTTGCACCTGCTCCTTATTTCGATAATTCGCAATTCTCGAAGAGCACGTACTCTGTTTCACTTTCTGCATTCCATCTCGAATTTGACCGATATTTTATCACTATTCTTAAGTACTATCTCGAGGTAGTCCGAACAAAATGTCACACACATAATCAGGAACTATATTTTGAATGATTACGTCCGGTTTGCGAGTAGTCCTGTTTACAACTCATGTAATTTTCGTTCGTGTAGCAACCGACTTTGATTGACAGGTTGATAAGAATTATGAGCAACAAAAAGATCCAACTTGTGGTCAACCACTGACAACAAGCTCTTTGGACGAAGCGTCTGGAAAAGATGAATCACTGAACCAGTTCCGGGAATGTTATATCCTTATACCGTGTTATGGATAGTTATATGAACAAAAATTTAACTTGCCTCTACGTGTGGTGCAATTACTCATTACTAGAGCTACTATTATTATTGTAGTACTTCTTCTAATGCTTAACATCATTTCATAAAACGTGATGCAAAGTTTCGTGTTCACCTATGTTTAACACGACGATTAGTTTATTTTCTTTAACAATTAAAAATAATACAGGATGTCCAATATACAATGCAACCCGGAGTTTGGGATAGTAGAACTTTTGAACCTGAAATGATACGCAAATAAAGGTTATACCAAAATGAAGCTTTGTTTATGCATATATTTTTAAACTAGGAAGCAACGATTGAAGTACACTAGGAACAGCACAGTGTTGCCAGATGTAACCGAAGGTGTAAATCTTTTTTTTTTTTTTTTTTTTTTGCAAAACATGTAAATTGACTCACAACTCATACATAGGGATGTTCTGTCGTTAATTTTCAGTTTGTTTAATTGAAGTAGCTTGGAAACTATGGATCAGAATAAAAGAATTTTTCATTTCCACCGATAGCAAATCGGGTGAGGCCTCTGTAAGGAGGAACTAGGAAAATCGTAGTTTTCATAAATTAACACTCTGAATTGACAACACTGCTGATGTTTCAGTGCATCAAAAGGTATGTTAACGATCTGTCAACATTATGCAATTCCTGAAAATAATGAAAAAGAAAATTTGAAGTTACCATGATAAAACATTTACTTATATGCACCCGGCAACACTGTTACTATCAGGAAATGAGTTATCATCTCAACAGCAGACGCTGGAAGTGGCTCCTGTTTTGATTCAAACACTGGTTCATGCGTTTCACCATGTTAGCAGCAACTTTACGAAGAGTAGAAGTGTTAATGTTCTCAATGGCACTGCGAATGTTCGTTTCCAGGTCTTGTATAGTTCAAGAATTGTTATTGTATACCTCCTGCTTTAAGTAGCCCCATAGAAATGAATAGCAGTGTTGCCGAGTGCATGTAAGTAAAAGTTTTATCATGAAAATTTTCAAAGTTTCTTTTTCATTGTTTTCAGGGATTGCATAATGTAGACAGATCCTTAACATACCTTTTGATGCACTGAAACATCAGCAGTGTTGCCAATTCAGAGTGTTAATTTATGAAAACTACGATTTCCCTAGTTCCTCCTTACAAAGGCCTCATCCGATTTGCTATCGGTGGAAATGAAAAATTCTTTTTTTCTGATCCATAGTTTCCAAGCTACTCCAAATAAAAAGAACTGAAAATTAACGATAGAACATGCATACATATGGGTTATGAGTCAATTTACATGTTTTGTAAAAAAAAAAAAAATACATCTTCGGTTACATCTGGCAACATTGTATGGTTCCTAGTGTGCATTGAATAAAGCTTCATTTTGATAAAACTTTTATTTGTATATCACTTCAGGTTCAAAAGTTCTACTATCCCAAACTCCGGGTTGCATTGTATATTGGACATCCTATAGAATGTAATAACCACTTCGATGATTCCTGCTTCCCAAAAGTTTCGTTCAAAGAATCAGCCACCGTTTTGGTCACAACCGGGACTATTTTATCATAGCTGACAAATCTTATTCACTTGTAGGTCAAGTTGATCGTTAAACGGACAATAACTGAGATGCTCATAAACGGGAATATACCATAAAAGGTGCATTGTTTTGCTCTTTTCTTGTCTTCTCCAAGCTACTTTATTCCCTTGATATTTTGTTAACATTTTATTGCTAGTTACGTGATTTTAATATTCTCGGAGAATACCGTTTCTATACACACCTACTTCATATTTTACCATAATTCACCATGACTTCCTTCTTAACTGACAGAGCTCATTCTTCGCTTTCATCATCCTAGTGCAATCTACTATCTTATACAATCTACTCATTCCTTGCTCCCCATTTCATAATAGCAATTTTAACTGACAAAGAATGTAATATTTTGTTAGCCATTCGACTCAGCCATATATTATGTTTTTTTTGTTTTTTTGTTTTTTTTTTTTTGTTTTTTTGCCATTGTTCTGGTCACCAGGATATCTATCCAGATGCAGGATATTAGCAGCTGACGAATAAAAATGGAGTAAGTAACTTAAATTGCCCAATCCAGACTCTATTTGCTGACGACTTGCTCCTAATCTTGTTTTTGTTTCTGGGTTTTGTTTTGATTGTACTGCTGGTTGACGATTGTTGTAACAACTGGTGACATTGACTTTAATTAGAAGGTTGTTTTGATGGCCTCTCTTGAAATGTATTGTGGTTTGAAATCCCGGTATATCATAACTTAGTGTAAAAGGACACTTGTGTTGCTAGAGTTTACCTGCTAGAAGTTTAAGTGACACCACATCTTAAGGACTAACAATTTTTGAGTTTGCTCAGGATACATCATACTCGATATTTATTAGTTACTGATTTTTAAAATGGCAGTTGCTCACTTACATCCATGCCTATTCACTGTATTTTTATTTTACTCTCATGTTCTACCCAGGTAAATGGTTTATACGAGGATATAGCTTGTCATCTCTTGTTTATAAAGATGGCCTATCAGAAACTCTTGATGAAGAGCGTTCAATACAACCGAATTACGGGGATTAAAATTAAATTTTTAAACTTTTTAATTTAAACTATGGGATTTTCTTGGTAGAAAGATGCAACTGACAGTCACAGTGATGATATGATACATCCAAATCTCATGTAAGGCGATAGATGTTCACAGTCTCCATATTCCAACTGACGAAATGTTCTTCATCGTTATTTTACCGAGCGCAAGAGAGGCAAGATTATATGTCAAAATAATGTTTGATAGCCACAAAAGCAACCTATCTATATTTTCGTATCTACGACGTAATATTAGGATTCACGAGAGAGCACAATAACTTCGATATTTGAGCGCACACTTCATCATCTGTTGGTCATATTAAACGAGGGTTGTACAATTTCTAATTCATTTCAGGTTTTGGTGCATTCACCTTACGATTATCCTGAAGTGGCAACTAAAGGCATATTTTTGCAGCCTAAGAAAGAGATATTCATGTCAATTTCTGGCGACACAACTTACAGCACAAACGCCGTTCGTACTATTGGAGTTGGACAGCGGCAATGCCTGTTCGACGATGAGAAAGAACTCAGCTTAGATGACGTGTACTCATATGCTAATTGTCTCATGGAATGTAGGCTTAATCATATTGACAAAGTCTGTGGATGTACGCCGTTCTATTATCCGAGTATTGGTAAGTTGTTTGGTCACTTAAGAGTAAGCAATGTCTTGGAAAGAATTTTGCAGAAAACGATTAATTTTAAACATTCGTTTCAAATATATTCAATTCGTAGGAATACAACAAAATGTTATATAAATGATATTACATATTTAACAGGTCTATTAAATGACGGTGTTTTCAATATAATACTGCAGATTGTTTTCTTAAACTTTTGGATATATTTTTCCAGTGGCGTAGTGTCATTTTCTGCTAGGGAAAATGTTACTTTTAATATATTACTCTTAGTATTCTTCATTATTCCTAAATTATTATTAAATTATTTTTATTAACTCATTAATATTCGCAATCCGTGTAACGTGGGTTCCTGTCACCACGGCATGGCGCGTCCTCAGGTTGCGGATCGAGGAGAAGGCCTCTAGATATAGAGGTTAGCTGCGAATATACTGAATAAGCAGTCGCGGACAGACGACTAGGAGTGGTCCTCCAGCTTGGGGGTTTGGGTAAGGCTAACACCCTCATCCTGTAAAAAAAGGTACTTGTTCAGAAATATTCACAAAAGCCTCGGACAAGGACTGATAACTTGGCACGACATCAGCAAAAGAAAATGGACATGAGATTTGGAACATGGAATATTAGAAGTCTTTATAGGGCAGGCGCGTTAAAATCTGTAACTAGTGAGTTAGAGAAATACAGGATGGACTTAGTAGGAGTTCAGGAAGTTAGGTGGGAAGGAAATGGATCTGAGAATTCCGGAAATTTTACGTTCTTTTACGGGGAAGGAAATAAAAATCACCAGTTAGGAACAGGGTTTTTCGTTCACAAACGAATATTACCAGCAATTAAACGGGTTGAATTTGTTCCTGACAGACTTTCTTTTATTACTCTTAAGGGACGGTGGTGTGATATTATTGTTTTAAATGTACATACTCCAACTGAAGATAAAGGTGACGATATAAAAAGAAGTGGAACGGATATTTGACCAACTCCCGCGATACCATATGAAGATTCTATTAGGGGATTTCAATGCGAAGGTAGGACGAGAGGATATTTTCAAACCGATTATAGGGAACGAAAGTTTGCATAAGGAAAGTAATGACAACGGTGTTAGACTCGTGAACTTTGCAACATCCAAAAACCTAATCGTGAAGAGTACAAAATTCCCACATCGCGACGTTCATAAATACACTTGGACATCACCAGACGGAAAAACACATAATCAAATTGATCACGTTTTAGTAGATAGAAGAAGACAATCTAGCATAATTGACGTCCGGTCGTTTAGAGGGGCTGATTGTGACACTGATCACTACCTGGTAGCAGCGATAATACGGGAGAGATTATCGTTGAATAAAGGTAATCCTCAATGTCCGAAAACGGAGAGATTTAATTTAAAGAAATTAGAAGAGAGCAAGGTAAGAGAGGAATAGCAGATGGAAGTTTCGAATAGATTCTCGGTTTTAGAAGACTCGGAGTGCACTAGTGTTGAGTATACTTGGATTGAAATTAGAGATAGCATTAAAAGTTCAGCAATAGAAAAATTGGGACACGCGGAAATACGTAGGAACAAACCATGGTTCGACCAAGAATGCATTAAACTAGTAGAGAAGAGAAAACAGGCAAAATTACGGTGGCTACAAAATCCGAATGAAATAACTACACAAAATTTCGCAGATATCAGGCGGGAAACTTCCAAAACTTTTAGAACAAAGAAACGGGATTTTTTGAAAGCTAAAATTAAGGAACTTGAAGATAATAGTAAAAATAAAAATATTCGGGACATGTATAAGGGGATCAGCGAATTTAAGAAAGACTATCAACCTCGTGCTGATATATTAAAGAAATCTGACGGAACAGTTCTCACTGATACGGATAGCCTCTTAAATAGATGGAAAGATTTCTTTGACGATTTGCTGAACACGCAGCCAAAAACTAATGTGCGTGGAGAAAAGGAGATACACACCGCAGAACCGTATATTCCAGAACCCAATCGAATAGAAGTGGAAGCCGCTATAAAGAAATTAAAGAAACACAAATCTCCGGGTGTAGATGAAATTCCGGCTGAGTTAATTTTAGCTGGAGGCGAAAAATTGTGGAACAAGATACACAAACTCATTCTCCTTATCTGGAACAAGGAAGAATTGCCACAAGAGTGGAAAGAGTCAATCATTGTTCCAATTCACAAGAAAGGCGACAAAACTGACTGTAATAATTATCGAGGCATTTCTCTTCTGTCAACATCCTATAAAATCCTTTCAAATATTCTGTTAGCAAGATTGACCCCATACGCAGATGAAATTATTGGAGATTATCAGTGCGGATTTAGACGAAATCGATCAACTATCGACCAAATATTTACCATTCGCCAAATACTCGAAAAGAAGTGGGAATACAATACCCCGGTACATCAACTATTTATTGATTTTAGAAAGGCTTACGACTCGGTTAGGAGAGAAACATTATACAACGTTCTTACAGAGCTTGGAATACCGAGAAAGCTAATTAGATTAATTAAGATATGTTTAAGTGAATCCCAAAGTAAAGTCCGGGTAGGAAAATTTTTGTCCACGAGCTTCCACGTCGAAAATGGCCTGAAACAAGGAGATGCGTTGTCGCCATTATTATTTAACTTTGTGCTGGAATACGCCATAAGGAAAATCAAAGATAGCAACCAGGGCCTAGAGTTGAACGGCATTCACCAGGTTATGGCATATGCTGATGATGTAAATTTAATAGGGGATGATAGGAGAACAGTAGAAATAAATGCAGAGATATTATTAAACGCTTGCAGGGACATGGGTTTACAAGTAAATGCAGAGAAAACTAAATACATGGAAGTGCGTCGGGACCGTAATACGGCAAATTGTGGATGCGTTAAAATATTAAATAATACTTTTGATAAAGTGGATACTTTCAAATATTTAGGATCAATATTAACAGACGAAAATCATATTCACGAAGAAATTAAATGTCGACTAAAAGCAGGGAATTCGTGTTACTATTCGGTTCAAAATCTCTTGTCGTCGCGAATTCTGTCGAGGAATTTGAAGCTTAAAATATATAAAACGATAATCATGCCTGTTGTTCTGTATGGTTGCGAAACATGGTCGCTTACTCTGAGGGAAGAACATAGACTGAAAGTATTTGAGAACAGGATCCTGAGAAGAATATTCGGACCCAAGAGGAACGAGAATGGGGAATGGCGGAAGCTTCATAACGAGGAACTACATAGTTTATACGGTTTACCCAACATTGTTAGGGTCGTCAAGTCTAGGAGGCTTAGGTGGGCAGGTCATGTAGCTAGAATGGAAGAAAGTAGAAACGCTTTCAAAGTCTTGACTGGTAGACCCATAGGAAAACGACCATTAGGAAGACCTAGGCGCAGATGGGAGGATAATATTAAGATGGATCTCGCAGAGATAGGAATACAAAGTAGAAACTGGATCCAATTAGCTAAGGATAGAAGTCAGTGGAGAGCTTTTGTGAACGCGGCACTGAACCTCCGGGTTCCATAGGCCATAGAGTTAGTTAGTTAGTTAGTTATTAATATTCGCAATACTTTATATTGTTTACTTAAGAGAAGTGAGGCTTTTACAGTTTAATTGACGCCATGCCTCTGATACATTGAGTATTGAGTGGTTATGTGCTATTAGTAAGCTTTTGTCGGTCGCGGTGGTTCAGTAGTTTCGACAAGTCAAGAACTTATGTATTGATTCACATTCTCCGGTACAAATTAATGGCTACGACATACCATTATTTTCCATTTAAAAATCAGTGCGTCAAGGCTATCCCTTGTCGATGGCATCATTCAATCTTTAATTTTTCCTTTGGCACATCAATTGCATTTTCATCTTACAGATATTCAGCTTACAGTTATTACTTTTAAGTTAGGGTGTTTAGCAAACGACTTCACCATTCCGGTTACAAATGCAATAGAATTATGTACTGTTTTTCAATTAATCCTTTCATTTACACCCAGAAGTGATCATTGTCTTAACCAGTGGCGGCTAATGTTAGTGTTGCAGCGTTGCGCAACGACCAAAGTATTTCTAGAAAAAAATATTATTAGCAATAGTAATAAAGAACAGAAAAAAATACTTTCTGATACTCCCATATATACTTTAAATAACGTATTCTTTTTACTTCTGTAACTGTCCGTTTCGTTAATCCGTTTCAAAAAGCGAAAAATAATCCGTCACAGAGTCTCTAATTTATATTGTGTTGCAGCTAGCACGCAACGACCAGATTCCTTCAGCGCGGGAATTGGAGCAAATGTTAAGTCTCCTTTCCCCTATCTCAGAAGTTAAAGGGTCTAGTCGTTGCAGTGCTTCTGCAACACAGCACGGCTTTCAGTGAATGAGAAGGTTTTTCGCGCTAAATAAGCTTTCTGAATTTTATTTCACTAGCAATTAACAAATGGAATTTGTTTTTATGCATTCATATTTTTAAATTACGGTACTTATACTGAAGCAAATTAATATAATGACAATTTAAAAAAAAAAGTGATAGCAGAATTACAAAATATGAAAGAAAATATTTAGTAGAGCAGAAATCAAATGAAAGTAGATCCGCATTTACAAGTTGATTCTTAGCTTATATAGATAACGAAGATTTCTTCTACAGTAATTTGTGAACCAAATATTAATAAGTCAATATGCAGAATCCCCCCCCCCCCCTCTGTGGATAGTATTTTAGTATATACATATTTCTTTTATAAAATAAGTATATTTTATACTCTTGATAAAACTTTATGGTGGGGAACGCCACATTGAATTCGGGACTAGTTAGCAATGCTCAGAGGCGTAGCCACGAGGGGGATCCACCGGGTCCGGACCTCCCAAAAATTTCGAAACTTGACTAACATTTGTAGACTTTCCTAACGAACTATACTTGTTTAACAAAGAAATGATTGATGTACGCTAAATATTTTATTTTACGCCTCATCATGTACTCTTTCTTTTCTTATAGAAATAATCGTTCTATCATTTTTTAATGACAGTAATTAAGAATTACTTATCTTTTCGGGTACAGTATAAGACAGGTTCGTACAGACGTATTGAACCTTCCTCAAATACTTTGAACCCCTCCCAGCTAACATGTTGTTCCTATATCTGGCGGGTTTCAAGGTTGCTTTCCAGAACGTTGATAAACATTGTTTCGCCTCATGTTGAAGTATATTGTGTTCATCGTGCATTGCGTAACAACCAAGACGGATGATTTGGAATGTAGTTTTCTTTTCTTTTACGCACACACACGCGCGCGCGTGTGTGTGTTGACATATGAATAGGGTTGCCAACTCTGTAAAATAACCTCAAAATTCTCTATGATATAGGTCTCAGCGTTAAGTATCTCTGTTCAGACCTATCCATGGAAAGGAAATGTACTATCGTGAACAAAAGTGCATTAACACATATATTCTGTATGTCCTTAGAACATTCACTAATAAGCTTAATAGATACATTGTGCTATAAATGAGAAACTAAAATTGATCAATTGGCATTGATCAATTTATTGTATTTACCAGTAACTACCATTTCTTTAAAATTATCGAAACAGATGAACAAAAATATAATAATCTTTACGTGACAATTTTGGATTTGGAAAATGAAATTCACTCTTTAAACATATAGTCTCTACTTCAACTATGGGAAATTGCTTTAAGAAGTTCTTTTCCACTCTTAATAAATGTATAAAATTCCTTGAAAGTAAATTTCAAATTTTTCCTGATACAGTCCCTGTCATCTCTAAAATTTTCTAAACAGGTAAACAAAATATATTAATCGTTGATAGATAGTGAAAGGTAACAGTTTTGAGCATACAGAATGACAGCTACTTTTCAATATCTATACTTCGAACTAGATACAAATTTGAAAAAAAAAAAAGCCAGTTATAAAGGGTCTGGTGAGAAGTTTGTACCGGCTTTAATCAAAATAACAGCAATTTTTTCCGGCCAGGCCAATGAAAAGCCGGCCAGTTGATAGCCCTATGTATGAACATGTAACATTCGCTATTCATATACCAGTAACTCTTTTTGTATAATTTGTTTTGGTTATTAGTTATTAGATTTAATTTTATTGTGTGTGCTTTAATTCTGTACATAACCTACAAATTCTGAATGAATTGCATACCATGACTTCTGTAAATAACTTGCAAAAAAATTACCCAGCTTTCAACTGAGAAAAATCTACAATTAAGGCTTAGACAAAACAAGCAAAGTGCAATTCAGGAGAGTGTTCGAAAAAGAAAAACGGTTTAAATTTACAGGACATCTTATGGCAGTAATGTTGTATGCACTAGATACATTTCCACAATTTTGGCATGGGAGACCCGGGTTCGATTCCCGGCGGGAGCTCATGTGGTTCGGATTCCACGTTAATCAGTAGGTCCACGTCTCATATAGCCTCGCTGCTGAAAGGGACGCTAAACTAAAATCAACTCAACTCAACATTTCCACAATTTATTTTAAATTTCCCTAGATGAATTGTGAATAAAGCGTGTTCAATGTACATTTTTTTTTATAACATTAACCTCTGCTACGAACTCTCTTCAGTCTACACTCAAGAGGAATTCGGATCACTGTCAGGGACTGAGTTTGCTAGAATGAATTGTTCACAATAATCTAGAAAAAATATTTAGTGAATCTACAAAGCTTCTAAAATTAATATTAACTGTACCTATGGCATCAGTAAAAGAAGAAAAGTTTTTTTTTTTTCACATGAGAAAGAATTGACACTTTCAAGAAATTGAATGTCCCAAGAAAGGTTATCACCATTGGTTATGCTTTCCATCGAAAAAGACCTGACAATAAGAATACTCGAGTTCAACCAGCATGTATTAGGCAGATTTGCTCCAATCAAAGAGAGAAGAATGAACTTACTAAATAAATAAGGTGATTAATCGGATTAAATGTTCTGCATTTTTTTTATTTTTTAAAAACAGAATTTTATTTAATTTAACATGTTACATAGCATTTGCATCTAAAGTTATGCTGATTAGTCAATGAGTCCACTTTATATATTCTGTCTCCGATCGTTCGTACTGCAACACCCGAAACCACAACCCACCGGCCGCCACTGGTCTTAACATGAACAAAACGAAGCGTTTACGTTTTGATGCTTGGAACCCGTTATCAGCTGAGTTCTCGCTTCAAGTACTTTTCTGTCCTACAGGAATTAAATTTAGAACTTTTATTTCTGAGATAATAGAACACAACTGGGGTCGCATTGTTTCTTCCGTGTTAGGTTGTGTTAAGATTGAAAGTTCCGAAGTGTCTCCTTCCAAACACATATGTGGATTGCAAATGTATATCACCTCATATTTTATATCATGAGGCTCTCGCTAAATATTGTTGAATCCACTATATATATATATATATATATATATATATATATATATATATATATATATATATATATATATATATATATATATATATATATATATATAATAAGAGTACGATAGATGACTGTTTGCAGTTGTATCTGCTGCACATGCATCAAAGAAGTCTTTTTTATTAGAAGATTTTATAAAATACATAAACCATTTATTTTATAAAAATAATAAAGTAAATGAAATCTTTAGTTTAACGTAAACTGGTAAACAAAATGATAGTCAAGATTTTTTAAATATAAATTTTTCTTGTTTTGATGAATATTTAATAATAGTTATAGTAGAAGTCGGCAATACTAACTAAATTGTGTGTAAACGAAATTTTGACATCTAGTGATGCAATGGTTCAACAGGTTTTCTATGTTGACAGCTCGAAATTACTATTATATTACTAGAAATTACTTTGAATATCAAAAATATTACTCTTACCTATTTTTACTCATCTCATTCTTATCCATCTTAATTAAATTATTTATTTTCTTAGGAACATCACGACAGTGTGGTCTCAAGGACGTAGAATGCCTTGCTAAACACAGACGTAAGAATTTCGGTATTAATGTCATTTCTTGTTATTAGAAATCATTTTGATATTTGTCAACAATATAATTTCAATTTACTGAATATAATTTCTTGCTCTTCAATTTACTTTTTCTGTTAATTAAAAAAATAACTTCGATAACATATTAGGAATATGTGTAAAAGTTTTAGTATTGTATTTTGCTTTCTTATTTAAAAAGTGTTTAATTTTTTGGACTGTTTAGAGCACAAGGTAGTCAAGCTCAACTATCAAAGCTGTGATAGAAAGAATATATAAAATTTGTATGGTACTACGTTCAGGGGTAAAAGTGGATCTGGAAAGGAAGGGGGATGCATGACGTCACGCCGTCCCCCGTGCCTATGTTTGCCCATCGTATTTTTTTTTGGCAACTGGAGGGACATCATAGATATTTTTTTTGAAAGTGGGAGAATGACGTCCACTCGCGTTCCCCCTCACTTCTACCCTTGACTACGTTTAAGTACATGGAAAAGTTAGCACTGCTTTTTACGTTGTAAAAGTTATTTACAATATCTGCACAAACGTAAGTCTTTTAAGCTCAGAGAGGATCCTCAGATAAGAAATCTTAAAGATGACATACGTAAGTGCAAAATGACCAAAAGTGACTTGATTCATTTGTGAATTGAATGTATCATTTGTAAACAATACATTAGCTTTTTCAGTAGTCTGTTTTTTTCTGTTAGTTACAAAATAACTTCGATAACTATTTTTAAATGAAATTTAAGATTTCGCATCATGCAATCTTAAATTTTGCACGATCATTCGGAGTACATATCTAACATTTTGCAGGTCTCTTCAATACAATGCGTCCTCCGCAGAAAATTCCAGGAATTACTGATTATACAGACGCTATGCAGTGTGATTGTTACCCTAGTTGCAAAGATATCAGATATACAACAGAGATGACAATGTCTGACTTCTTCAAAAGTGAATTCGATAGAACGAATTTTTTGTAAGTATAACAGCACAAAAAAAAAAAAACTATTTTTAAAAATAAAAGAGGTAAATATGGCCTACATAGTTAACATAGGAGTATCCAGGAAAATCTTATTTTCGAGATTATTAGATTATTATATACATCTTAATTGTAAAAATATTATAAAATTACTTTTCTTAATGTAATCCAAACATAAGATTTTCTGCTCACTTAGCAGGAAAAATAGGTGATTGAACTTCTAAAATTAATGACTTGAAAATAATATAAAGCGAAAAATCTTCTTGTAACTTTTATTTTATGAGTAGATCTATGTAATGAATTTAATATTTCCAGGAGTGACAATCTAATTGAGGTTGAATTGTTTCAACTATCGAAAAACTAATTTCAAAGACACTTTTCGGAAAGTTGAATTTGTTTCGTTTTACCGAACACTTCTTCCGTAGGGCTAGTTTTCGTTCTATTTAAAGGAAATTAAATTCCACATAATCACATGCAGGAACAACCCAGGCAGATCCAGAATTCAAAACTTTGGCATCTTTGTATAAGAGCAATGTGAAAAGTCAAATTTTTAAATAGGAGTATCTTTCTTTAAAAACCGAGTAGTTTCAGATAAGCTCTTCAACATTTTCAGTCTGTCGGTTGCTCTTCTTTTAACATTCCGAAGGTAAAGTTTGTGGTTAAATTTTGAATCAAAGATAATTATATATGTATATAGGGTGTTTCAAAAGTGACAAATGCACAGCGAAATTTACAGAGAGAGGTAATTTTATACTTTTGTTAGAAATACAATATAAATCTCTCATAATGTTAGTTGTTATGCATATGACACAGGCCTAATATGCATATGTTTTACTCGTTTTGCAAATAAACAAAGGACTAAATGGAAAATAAAAAATACAAAATATGCGAAACGATAATATATTTTGTATTAGTGATTTGTTATCTACCTTTACCAAGTAGTAAAATTCAACTCACCTTCGTAGAGTAGTTGATTACCGTGTAACACAGTTACTTCGCTTTCTCGATGATCATCGATTCAAGTCTCGTAGTATGACGTAAACTTTTTAAGTCTTGTTTCTGTCATTTTGTTAAACAACAATTGTTCTAAAATATTTCTTAATATTATTCGCTTCATTCTAACTTATTTGAATATTTGCAAATAATTCAGAGTTAAGTCTAAAATGTTAAGATTATCAAAAATTTTATAAAACTAGGAAATTACACTCCAAATCATTGTCATAACGTAAAAGACAAGCTTTTAAAATTTGAAACTTTAATTAACTAACATATGACCAAACCTTAAAGAAACATTACTAAAATAAAATATAATAAAATTTTTACCCTGAACAGATCTTGCAAGTAATACGTAGAAAATCGACAGAAATAATTACTATTAGTTATCAACTAAAAGTATGGGAGAGATAGTTCTCAAGCCAAGTAGAAAATTTACCGTTTGCTTAATGAAAATAATAAACATTTTGTAAAACTCATTGCAGAAAAATAATATTACATATACTTAGCGAACTTGATGACTGAGACGATGAAATGGAAAATGAAGTGAATTATTTTTAGTTTAATGTCCCAGAATTATGTACTTTAGACTAAAGGAGATAAATGATGAATGAAAGTGAACTTTTACCCTCTTACACTTGGAATCGAACCCGGGATCATTGCATTCATTCAAAGCCAAGCACAAAGACATATACGTTAGCTACTAGATCAGCGGGAAGGACTTCCATATTAATAGTTTATCTGAAGATACCGTATTGTATTCATATTTATTTGCAAGTTTCTTGAGAACAAATAACTTCTACTTACTCTCTTCATTTACCTGTATAAAGGTTCGTAATAGTATTGTTTAACTTCAGTTTCGTACTTAATCAGTTACCGAGTGAAGGTGATTGTATTATACATAATGAATATTTATTTATTTAAAATATTTAAGGTGCTATGAATAAATCATTTTACAGTGAAACATTAACAAAAAGAGAACAAACTTTTGAAGAATTTTTACCAAGGTTTATGTACGAAAGGTATCCCAACATTCTCATGCGGGAACTGAGAATCACTACAGTCAGGACACTTAGTATAGAAATTCGAACTGGGGACTCCCGATTAGGAAACTCCAACATTAATTATTAACACACATTCGCTAAGTAAATGTGATGAAACTGTTTTTCTACAATTATTTTTGTAAAGTGCGTATTATTTTCATGAAGCAAATGGTGAATTTTCTACTTGGGGTAGAGAACTATCTCTACTATTTTTGTAAAGTGCGTATTATTTTCATGAAGCAAATGGTGAATTTTCTACTTGGGGTAGAGAACTATCTCTACTATGTATATTTATGTTAATTATTTTTGTCATTTTTCTACGTATTATTTGCAGATATTGTTCAGGGTAATTATTTAGTCATTTTTTATTTTAGTCCTATTTCATTAAAGTTTGGCCATTTGTTAATTAAATTTTTCAAATATTTAAAATTTTTTCCTTCAAGTTGTGACAAGACTAGAAAAGAAGATTCCTGTTTTTTATAAAATTCTTGATAATCCTAACACTTCTGAATTATTTGCAAATATTCAAATAAACTAGAATGAAGTGAATGATATTTAGTAACAGTTTTTGTAGCAAACTATAGTTGTTTTACGAAATGACAGAAACTTTTTTTTTTACAAAAAAAATAATGTTTTACTGCAGACTGTAATGGTGATCATCGAAAAAGAGAAATAATTCAGTTTTACACGGTAACCAACTACTCTACAAAGGTGAGTTGAAATTTTACTACTTGGTAAAAGTATAAAACAAATCACCAACGCAAAATGCCTTCGCATACTTTGTGGATTATTTCTATTTAATCTTTTGTTTACGTATAAAATGATTAATGCGTATTCATATCAGAACTGTAGTTACTAACATCACAAGAAATTTAAATTGTGTTTCTAACACCTTAATATTTTCAAGAATAAACTGAAATGATATTTGCATATCCTTCGTTACATGCATTAATTATGTCAGAATATCAAGACCTACACAGTTGCCAAACTTTGTAGGTTGCCAAATCGTCTCATAGGGGTGGGTGTTCATTAGGGAGCGTAAGTCGATTCCGTGGGTGTACAATAGCGAAAACAACACTGAACATTGGGGAACTTCTTGGAATTAAAAAAAGTCAGATATGATATACTGTTATTAAAGGAGATACAATTCATTCTTTGTAGATAACGTTAATATGTGAGATGAACATAGAGTGCTGGTAATGGGAAGAAGTGAAATTTATAAATTAGTCCACTATGACATGTCAAATACCTTCACCAGGTCAAATAGGATACATGGTAGAATAAACTTATGTTGATTATTGATTGAGGTACTTGAGCATTGTATATTGTATTAAGGGTAAAACTGTATTTGAGGAAATAATAATATCTATAATTTATTTCAAGATTTTCCCCAATGTATTTATGAGCTGAGAGAGGTGATTTAACTGTGCCTGTGTCTGATCTGCACAATCTCTAATGCAATTAAAATAAGTATTATTATTATTATTATTATTATTATTATTATTATTATTATTATTATTATTATTATTATTAATAATAATAATAATAATAATAATAATAATATAATAATAATAATAATAATAAACTGAATAAAATATCAATTTGTTTGTTCCAGTGAAGAAATTGCTATTACCAATCACTCCATACTTCACATTTATTTCAAGGACCTTTCGGTACTTAGATTTCGAAGAGATGTTATCTATGGATGGAATGATCTATTAGGTATGTTATTTACGCTTAGAATCTTTTCAACAGCATAATGTTTGCAGGGTTTGACGATTTGTTCTTGTAGCTAATAGGAAGATCAATAGCACAATCAGGTCCTACGTTGGGAGCAGTAGGGGTCTGAAAAAATTAAATAAACTTAAAAGAAAAATATCTGACTTCGAAATACACTAAAAAGCACAAAATATAAACTCTTCTTTAAAAAAAATATGAACCGGCTTCAAAAGAAGCACTAAAGAGTAGGAAATAGTTTACTATTATCTTTTTATTTTTATTTATTTATTTATTTATTTATTTTTGAAGTCGTGGCAAATCAAATATATTAATGCTTTATAAAATCCATCGAAATGATTTTATGTTAGGCGTTAATTTGTTAGGTTTGAAACGACTTAATTTTTTAAAAATAGATAATAGTAATAAAGTATTTTCTGCTCTTAAGCGCTGTATTATAACTGTTTTTTGATTTTTAGCTACAAATACTGTTACTTTAGGTTATGTTTTTTTATTTAATTTTATTTATTTATTTATTTATTTGATGTTTGTTTTCGGTTAGTGTTCGAAACAAGTTTACATTTAATTTTGGTTGGTATTCTAAGCAACATTGAATAGAACTTTATATTGCAAAGTATATATTTCCATTGAGTATTTCTCTTCTTTTTTCCAGCTTCCTTCGGTGGTATAGTAGGCCTCTGTCTTGGTTGCAGTTTATTGAGTTTCTTCGAAGCCATTTACTTCTTCAGCATAAGGATTCTTTTCCTCTGGTGCAGAAATAAGAGTGAAAACAAAGGTGGTACAGGGAAAACAGCACCTGAAGAGCGACTACCTCCTTTTGATTGGATACCATAGGGTATACTGCAAGAGGGAATACGTTGATATTTTACTATGAACATATAGATAAAATAGGGACATCAGCATTGTTATCAGGAGCATTGGCAATTACATGCACTATTGTATTCAGCAATAAAGTCTTCATCTTGATCTACGGATTACCCGTTCTAATAGAGTCAGCTTGTGACAGTCTTCTATTTTCCTTCTCCTTTCTTTATCCATACTATCCTCACGTTTTACTTTTAGAAATATATTTATTCTCACACTCCATGCTAACCATTCCTTTTCCTCTTTTAAATTCTATTATACGGTGTACTTTACTTGTTCCAACATTTCTGTGTTGCTTTTTCGTTCCATCTATATTTATTTTCCCTCGTTCTTCTCAGTTATGTACGAACATAGTAATTACATTGTAATGTATATAATTTCTTACTTTTACGCAAAACGGAAGTAATTTTTGTGATTGGGCCAAGGATAAATACAATCAGAATATTCCATGTGTAACTTGCCATTTCGTTACGGAAGCTTTTTCCCTGAGATTCTATCTCTCAGATGATATGCTTCCTTATTAACGTCATTTAAATTTTATGTATGTCATGCTATACACGATTTATTTATTTTCAATTGACTCATTCTGTAGATCGTTCTAATAATTTATTGAGTACATTGTTCATGTATTTGTATTGTTATATCTCTAATATCTATGTATATTGATTTTAAAGTATGTACTTTTGAACAAATCAAAATGGTGGATATTACGGAACTACATTCTAATTACATTCAATACGAAATTCTGACTACTCTGTTAATTTTTTATCCAATGTTTCTAGTTTTGAAAAATATACAAGAACATTGGTGAAAATCGTGTAAGTATTACCAAATATTGCAAGGTATCAAAGTAAAATGTTTGTAACTGTTAGTGTCATGTATGCCACTTTTAGGAGTCTCTTTATCACTATTAGAGGAAGACACGATCTTATATTTAAGGGAGTATTTCTTTTACATATGCAGTGCATAAATCTAGTTCTTCTTCTTCTTTTGCGCTACAGCTCATTGCGGGATAGGGCATTCTGAACATCCTGTCTCTAGCTTTGCCTTTCCATCCCCGAACGCCTATTACACGCAGGTCTTCCCAGACGCCTTCTACCCATCTTCCCCTGGGTCGTCCTCTCGCTCTCTTTCTTCCGATTATATTTTGATTGATCATCGGCTTGAGATTCTCTATCGTTCATTCGTTTTGACATGCCATATCCTCTTGATTCTGTGTGTGAATTTTTCTTTCGAATATTAGCAGCTGCTCGGCGGATCTGCATACGAATTTCCACGTCTTCGCACCTATAGGTCACCACCAGTCTTATTAGCGTTTTGTACATTGTCATTTTTGTTTCCCTAGATAGTATCTTGGTTCTGAATAGTTTTTCGTATTTGTAATAACATTTGTTGCCAACCTATATTCTGTGTCTTATTATACATCATTACATCATAGTCACTCGTTATTAAGTATCCTAATTAATTGAGCAGTTTGATATTCTCAAAACTATAATGATTTAACTTTAGTTCTTGTTCATTGGTGCATTTTTCTGTACGGGAAATTCTCATACATTTGTTTCTTCTTTATTAATTTGGAGCCCTTTGATTCGGGATAGTTGATCCAATTGCTCAAATGTTTCTTTTCAAACTTTGTACCGTTCGGACTGTTATCGGGTTGTTATAAATCTAGTTATAAACAATATTTTCTAGCAAAACTGTCAGTTATTACCATTAGCAACGGACGATCAACTTATTTGCGCCATGCAAGTTCTTTTTTGTTTTTTTCTTTTTTACCAATTTTCTTGGAAACTCTGCACCAGAATTTTGCCTTAAGCATGTAATTTTGTTAAGTTTGATGTGATTTGTCGGCTGATATACAGTATGTCTTAACTTTGGACAATATTTTAGTTAAATAGAAAACTAAGTTCTAAGCGTTAGTTAAAATTTTAAGGTATATCTCCTGAACTACCCTACATATTCCCGTCTTGTCAGTGATATAATGAAGAACTTCAAGAGGGTATCCTTTAGCATGACTCTTACGTCAACAGGTTACGTGGCTTTCGTTCAGCGTCAATTTTTAAGTTAACAAAATAATTTTGTTTTTTTAATTTTCTCGAAAACTATTCATGGGCTTTTATACTGACATACGCATGAGCTTTTATACTGACATACGCATGAGCATTTATACTGACATATGTCATTTTGTTCAGCTTAATAAGTTTTATCAATTGTTATATGCTTCATTTTCGGCTATTTTTTTCGTTAAACGCCAATAATAAAATAGAATATTATCTAATAAAACACTAAGCATTTTCAAAATATTATTGGCAATGTTTTAAAAGGAGTAATACAAGCAAAATCAAACACTTTATATTTTAATAACTGTTATTTTTATTGCAGAAAATTGTATCATATTCTTCTTTTTTCTTTTACAAAAAAATATTAATACATTTCGGGAGAAAATTCTTACATACTTGTTAAATATTGTCAAGAAAATGTATTACGTACATGATAATTGATCAAAATAAATATTTATTTAAGAATTAACTAAAAATATAATCACAGTATATATATAAAATCTGAAGCAGTATGACTATAAAGTACAATATTAAATAAATAATTGTTCTAAATTCTAATGAAACTTAATGTTGCCTTAAAAAATAAGATTTTTTAAAAAGATAAATACCAACAGTATAGTCTTAATTTTTTATACATAAAAACAATGACTAAGATTAGTTTTATAACTGACTTATTTTTTAAGTTTTCGTGATATTATTCGTACTCCAGAAGAAAGTTTTAATGTTAAATCTTCGCTCATCAAGAAAATTGTGTTTCCGTGTTTATTACGTATGATTGCGCTACAAATCGCAAATTTTAATATTCTTAAATTTTAATATTATTTTTAAATTAAGTACAGTACCATGAGTAAATTTGTTTTCACCACTTTCTCGTTTCCTAAGAAACGCTTTCTAACCAAGTATTTTCTACTGTTTTTTACACAGAATTTAAATCTTTTGGAGTTCGAAATGCTTATGTTTACATGGACGGAATGTCAGGAACAAATAAAGCGTGGGTGGATTTTTGTTAATGTTGAGAAACAGTAGGAAACAGGAACTGTTTCAGTTTAACAACACTTGCAAAATTTTTTTTACATAAATTTATTACGGAATTTATTACGGAACTCATAAATGTAAACAATAATTTCGATATGTACACTCAAGTCCAAAATGATGGTCACACATCTATAACTGTCTTCTTGTAAGAATATAATTTGATAATGATTTTGCAGGTTACTTTTAATATTGACACTATGTGTATAATCGGGAAATGCATATTTGTGGTAAATTTCATAGGAAAAGAATTATATGAAAATTAGAATGCGTTAAACAAAATGTTGCTAAATGGACAAGAAAGTTTTATTTTCGTTTTATTGTTCTTATTTACTGCTTTTTTGGCATGAAATTTGCCATATACATGTCTTTGCCGATTATACACATACTAACATTATAAGAAATACCGGGCGAATTCGTTATCAAATTATATTCCTGCAACAACATATTTATAGACATGCAACAATAATTTTGGACATGAGTATACATTTTCACTTGTAGTTTTAATGAATGTTATAATAATAATGATTCAGCAAATGAAAGTAAAATATACAATGTGATGATAATACATAGTAGCTTTTTATTCTCTGAAGACAGATGCATTTGTAGAATATTATGTATGATGATGCAATTACTTTTTCTTATGAGAAAAGAATTACAAATAAAAATATTTCTTTATGTTGAATTTATTATTCTATAATTTATTTTATTATAAAGTTTTTTTTGTACTAATTTTTCTTAGATTTGCATTCTGCTCTACTGACATTATCAGGCCAGTCACATATACTGATTTGCTCATTCCATACAGTTCCTGGTCTGCAAGAAAATTCTACTGGTTTTCCGTGCACGCATCGATAATACTGCAAAGAAATATACAAAATAAATAAATAAACAATATATATATGCAATAAATGAAAGCTACGATGGAAACAATTTTTTGCTTATTTTAAGATCCAGAGGGGGAAAAACAGTATAAGATAATAAAGTAACCTGTTTTGTATTATAGTCCGTTTGAAACAGTGCGAATGAATTCTTATTTGCTTCTAAAAGATATATAAGTCAAGAGTACATACTTTAGGTTACAGACGTTACTATTTAAATGTGTAAGCAGAATGGATAAGATGGCGTTTGAGATACAAAGAATAAATACATTTCTAGTATAATATTAATTATTTTGACTTAATATCGTTTTCTTCAACATCAAAGAATTTCTAAAATTTCTAAGAGAACAATTTCTAAAATTCAGATGAATCGTATCTTTTACATATTTGGCAAAACAATAATTGTACCCATTTCATTTGCATATGTGCAATATTTTTTTTAATTTTTAATATAAATTGTGTGCAGGAAACATTTATATGTAAATGCAAATCTGTAAATGAAGTTAAAAATAACTTGCGTTTTGTTATTATTTTTACTTATTGTCATAGTATGTGTATTTTTCTCCCTTTTTAGATATTAAAGAAGGTGTAGCATTAATCATTTTGTTATTTAACCTTCACATTTTAAAGCCTTCTCTACATATACTTCATATTCGTAATATTACTATCTATCCCTCTTAAAAATATAATCAAGAGCTGCACTCCTACGTGTTGGTATACAAAAAGTGGCTTCACCTTAAAAACTTATTTGCTTCATCTACTTTCCTAATAAAAGTATCAGTACCACTACTTCCCATCCTGGGTAACTATTTTGTAAGTGTGTAAGTAGCCTATGATAGTAGTAAATCATGACTAAACAAAATTACTCCTCCTCCTTCTACTACTACTATTACTACTACTAATAATATTTTGATTATCCCGAGGAATATTTTGTAGGTATTCATGATGCTAATTATACTTAAAGTGGATATCAGATTAGAAAAATGCCATTTTTCTCGAGACCACCACATTTGTTTTTCTTTTAACATGCAACATTCTTATAATTGTAATATATAATGGCATATGTTTTCCTTACCTTATCACATTGTTCATGAGGTAAATATTCGTTGCCTTGGCACTTGACATGAGGATCTCCTCCTGCAATTTCATTGTTTCCGTTACTCACTGTCGTAGTCGAAGTGGTTGAAGAAGACTGGGAAGAGGAAGGTGGGTGAGTGGCAGTAGATGGCCTTCGGGTCGTAGAGGTTGTAGTTGTTCTTCTGGTGGTAGTGCTAGTGGATCCCTGGGTTGGTCGAGCACCTGCAGGAGTAGTGCTTGGTGGACGATTCCATTCAGGCTACAAGTATAAGATGCAATGCATATAATAAATAGTTATTGGTAGAACATTAGTAGAAATAAATATCGACAAAGTTAAAACATATTATATCGAAGGAAATTCAAGTATAAATAAATGAAGATGTTAGTAATAGGTTAGCTACGCTATCAATGATGAAAAGAAATTGAATACTTTGCTATAAGAAGGGATGAACTTCAAAATTATCTTTCTTTCAAAAATAATAATAAGGTATATATCACTATATGCAAACATCTGAATCAATTAGTGCAGAAAAAGATGTTACTTGCAACTAAAATTTAATGGATTTTTCGTTACCATTACATGATCTTCCTGTATCGATAAACCTATTTTGACAATCTGGCTACTTGTCACTTTAAGGAGTCAGAATGCCTTAGGCTTACATAGAAGGATTACCAACTGGCTTGTATAAATAAATATATATGTAATGAAGTAATAGGTTAATTACGCTATTCTTGTATATGTGATACCATCAATCCTAACTCCTGTAGTTATGTTTTCGTGTCAGTTACTTAATTTTCAGGTTCTTCAGTTTCCTCAGATATCTTAGTGTTAATGGACCCTTAATAACTATGCCTACGTTAAGTAAATGGTATAATGCCTGTTATACAGAACATTCAAATAACACTAGGCAATTTGACATGCTGTTGGGTTAGATTTTTCTAATCTACAGACAATTTAATCTCCACTATCTGGTGCCATTGAAGAACACCAAATACAAAGATACAGTGCAATTTGAAAGTTACTAAACTCTGACTTTAAATCGGGAATCTGCACAAATATTTATGTGTATTGTTAGGGTGTGTTTATACAGAAAACTTCCTATCTCATCCTTCAATAGGATGGAAAAAGCAAAACAATGGAAGCTAGTGACATCGCATGCTGAATCAAGTTTTATGTCTCCCTTCCCTTTTCAAGAAACAAACTTTTTTTTAACAGTAGATGATCAAGTGATCAAGTGGACAGCGGGCTGTTTGAGCACTATCTCTCAAGCACACACATAGTAATTCTGCTTCATCAGGGGTGTTGAAAACAGGATTTCAGGTGTTCTCTTTACTGCAAACGTGATATTGCCACCTGAGCCGCAGAGAGCGTTTTTACTGCCAACTCTGATTTGCCTCAAGTGAGGAAAATTGATCGTTAAATTTGGCATATATATGCTGTTATATGAAGGATGATTCGAAATAGGAAATTTGAAAAGGGAAGAATGAAAAGATAAAATATTGCATGTGATATTTATGAAAAGACCTTGGGAAACGTTTCCCGCCACCAAACAGTAGTGCCAATGGTCTAAAGTTAGCAAGAAGTTAAGGACGAAGCAAAATTTATTCACCATTCATTTTGCAACAAAATCGTATTAACGATATCCTTTAGGAGCGGATTTTGTCATCATTCCCATACCGGGAAGAAACAACAGTGAATGAAGTAGTGTAACGTTTTTGTAATATATATATACCTTCGCCTTGACTTATTAGAACCACGATAACATCAACTTCTTCAAGCATAGCTGTAATCTGAGTGATAATATCAGCGTATACATCTGAATTTACGGTTGTATCTAGAAAAATTTGCCTCATAATTTCCCGTCTAGTACTTGCGGATTCCTAGACCTAGGCCTAGAAGTGGCAGAGCATCCGCAAGTACTAGACGGGAAATTATGAGGCAAATTTTTCTAGATACAACCGTAAATTCAGATGTATACGCTGATATTATCATTCAGATTACGGCTATGCTTGAAGAAGAAGTTGAATGTTATCGTGGTTCTAATAAGTCAAGGCGAAGACTCTATACATCAAACACGTGAAACGAGATGCTGCGAGAGTTTTTCCAAGGATGACTGATATTGTAAGGTCTGTGTCCTCTCATTCGAATGATTTTGGTCCACCTAATTTTCATTTATGCAGTTATATGAAGAACATTGTATACCACAGCAACCCGATAATGTTCCAAGATTTGTTCTACAAAATATAGAGCCATGAGTGGTATCCCAGATAACACATAAGAAAAGTTGCAAGCAAGATGGTTCGTTGTTTGAATTTGTGTCTAAAAGTTAATGGAGGACATTTCGAACATCTTTTCTAAAAGTAATGTAAGATTTTGTAGTTAAAAATGAAAGTAAAATTTACTTCACGAGAAATTAAAGTATAAAATGTTGTTCATGAATACTAGTTGTTAACCATGAAATGAGACATACGGTTTTCTCATCTCGCCTCACCTCGATTCTTGAAGAACTCTTTCTCGTTTAGTCTAGATCCTAGAAAAGCTTTTCTCGTACGAGTATCGTTTTGTAAAATTATGTACAAAATTTGTGCCATATTTTTTTCTTAACTTCATTTAGAAGTTATCAGAATTCTTCCACATTACGAGAGGTTACGAACGATGTGATATAACAATACTTAAATATATATATATATATATATATATATATATATATTATTGGTGTATATCGTGTAATGACTTGCATGTCCTTAAACATTGATAAATGCTCTTCGTTGTGTTCATACAATCTCTTTATGAATCTACTGCTTTTATACGATGAATCATGTAACCTAAAATAGTGAGATCTAAGACTTGGTTGAACTAGTCTTTCCCGCGAAAGTCGTGAGATTTTTTTTTTTTTTTTTTTTTTTGTCTTATGAGTAACATGAATCACTCCTTTCTTGACCTATCTGAATAACTTCAATTCAGAATTCAGAGACTTCTGAATTACAGTGTGTTATGCTCACACTTTAAAATGAAATCTCTAAGTTTTACGTTCAACGGTTATGCTGGTTAGGCTAAAGGAGACGGTGATAATGAGAAATGAATGAAATGGTGGAATTAAGAAAGTGGGAGGAAACGGGAGAACCCCGAGAAAACCCACGCACACGGTGCTTGTCCACCACAAAGCTCACTTGGAGCAAGCTGGATCGAATGAAGGGCCCCATGCACCGGAGATGAACGCTCTACCACTGAGCAACCGCGGCCCTTGCTTATATTTTAGCTAAAGCTTTGTTCTTTCTAATAAAATCAATCTTTCATCGCCAAACCAACTTGTAAATATTTTCCTACTCCAAAGTTAGACCACTGTACTACCGAGTTAAGAGAACATTATTCACTAACGATTTTAACTCACATGTTGTTACGCCATTTCATATATATCTATTCATTAGTTATTGTATAAATTCCAGGTACAGCCTGCAAGACATTTTACATTGGAAACATTAATGGTCAAGAAGAACAAGAACAAATTGTGGGAAAGGAAGTAGAGGGAAGTTGGCCTGGATACTATTTGTTCATTCGCTTATCTTGGAAATAAGAAAATAACTTTAATCAGAATGACCACTCACCAGGTTCGAACCCGAAACTGATTACGAAACAAGAAACCTAACCACAAATTTACGTCAGCTCGGTCATGTAAAAGTTCCAATGTATTTAATTTAGTTCGCTAAGAAGTAGTGCTAAAACATATATTAATATATTTGTTTTAATTAGACATAATGAATTGAACCCAATTTTGGAAACATTTACTTTACTCCGATTTTAGGGAAAATTTAATCATTTTGACCAAGAAATGAAGGAGAGAGATTTTACTACAATTACAAAAGAAATACAGTTCCTATCGTATCAATAGCATATTATCATTCTTACATCAGAGAAATTTCTATAAAACCATCATCTACAAACCATTCTGAACAAAATGGCCAGAAGACTAGAGATCCTTTCTCTCGTATACAGTAGGGACAAATATACACTATATGGCATTATTATATGCACTGCCTCTATTATTGCTGTAAACACTTTAAAAATGCCCTCTTAGTCATTGACAACACTGGTTGATAGCAATTATAGTCCTTGTCCAAACTCACCCTTGGTGTTGTTGTTACAGTTGGCTTAGGCACTACATAGTCTTTCATGTTGTTGTGTAAGATGTTAATAAGGACATTTTTAGGGCCGCAAATTCCATGGAAGTCGTCCATATCGATTGCCCACGTCATCGCACCAGCATATCCTTTTTGTTTGATAAAGTCCATCTTAATTTGTACACTTTTTGGGTTTTCAAAGCCTACCCATTGAGTTCCTAAAAAGAAAAAAATATACCTATGTAATATAGTCATATTTACACTTTACAAAAAATTCGACTTTTTCCTACATAGTTATGTTTTACAAACAAGTAAATGTGGTCCCTCTCTCTTACAACTCACTGCTGAACGACCGTACATTTTTAAAGAACAAATCTACGAAACTGGAAATAAAATTTCTGTCTTTAAAATAATAATAATAATAATAATAATAATAATAATAATAATAATAATAATAATAATAATAATAATAATAATAATAATAATAATAAAATAAAAACCTTTTCGTAAATTTTGAAAACTTAATTCTTTCCACCCATTGTGCAGTCTCGTGGAGAGGTGTCTAACGACCGTATTCTGCAGGGTTTGATTCCTGGTGAGAATTAAGAATCAGATAAAGACTTCAATAATGGTTCGTGTTTCACTTTAAGCAGAAGATATCGTCTTTAAGCCTTAGTGCTGGAAATGGATATCAGATTCTAATCACTCTAGAAGATAGGTATTGACGCATACAACTTTCAGCTGATGCATATTATGTTCTTAACACTTCTCTGTTACCCTCTATTACAGAAGATGTCAAATTGCCACTCAGCTTCGTAATTCAGGGTAACTTCAACATAATATATATAGAGTATGGCTCACAAAAGTGTATATGGAATGGTAATCAAGCACATCTGCATAGAGTTATAAAACATCGAAAGTTACAACGGCAATATTCATATTCAGACGTTCTCGCCCAATAGCCCATGACACAACTACTAAATTGTATTAATATGTATCTTAAAAGGCAATATCTACCTTTAAACTTTTTCATTACTTTTGACTTCGAAAACTGGATCCACCTGACCATGGGTATAGGTATGGTATAAGTTACTTGTTGTTCCTGTATACATTTTTCTAACTGGTGTTAAAATTATTCGCATCTCTCCCTAAAATTTCAATGATGCATTGAGCGTCAAGACTCTCCTCTTGTACGTTCTTCTGTCATGTTAATATACAATACAATACATACGCATATTATCATTGTAAAAATGTATAAAATCTAGGAAAATGTTTCTAGTTTATAAATAAATCAAAGCTGTCATCTCGGAAAATATTGAAATAAATGGAAATGTTTGAAGATGTGTTAAAATCTTACCTTTGTAGGCATACGGGCATTTTCCAACATCATCCCACTTTTCAGTCCATTCACTGTCTTCTTCTTGCAGCTCACTACAAATCTGTAAAATACAACGAATTATCAAATAAGACCATACATTAAAAAAAATCTACAAAACAGAAAAAGTTATAACCTCGCCCAATGTCATTACTCTTTAAAAATAAGAAATGTGAATGGAAGTAATATTGTTTCGCCGTTCTTTAGCTAAACTATGAAATGATAAATTTAAATGTACTATAGGCCAACTTATTTAGCAGTCTGATCCAGAGTAAAGAATCGTCTAGGTTCCTGTGAGGGGAAGTAGACGCAGCCATAGAGACTAAACCACGAATCCCTATTATTTCTCTGCACCTGTAAATATTTGTAACTTCTCTGTACTGTTGTTCAAAACACACACAGAACTCCACTCAAATAGTTCCATCCTAGACTTTCTTTTCCAAATACAAGAATTTTTAACCATGCTTTATTATATTGCTGCAATTCCATTCGTATTTACATAAAAATATACGTGTTTGTTAGTCTCTATGAGTGAATGATTCATACAGTAAATAAAAATAGAAATACAAGATAACTGTTTCAAAAGATTAGAAGTGTTGTATATTCACCACAAAAGAATTCTTAAGGGCTTTTATTTCGAAACCTTATACAAAGTAAATCCTTCCTGCCTCCTAATGACTTTGTATTCTGGTCTGATCACTTTTCTTTCAGGGAGCTCATGTGGTTCGGATTCCACGTTAATCAGTAGGTCCACGTCTCATATAGCCTCGCTGCTGAACGGGACGTTAAACCCAAAATCAACTCAACTCAACTTTTCTTTCATTAAGACCGACAGAGTTCGACTGCATTCCTTTATTTTCCGTGCCACAAAATACGAATACATCTCTTTAACAGTGAGACATTTACATTTTAAAAAAATGAGAAACGTTTCTTCTTCAACATTCTCTCAACTTGACATCTTTTAGACTCAAGTGGCAAGTATTCCAATGAGCAGGGTAATCTACATAAAACTAACACTTTTTTAAATAATTGATTCGTACTCCGCTTGGTTAATTTTGAAACTCCCAGATGGCTATATGGTTAGCATAACGTTTCGTGGAATTAGTCCTACTGATATTCCATTGAAACCTATAGTTACTGCTGTTGAATATTTTCAATGAGTGATATTTTGCATGTAATCGTATTCTCATTTGTTGCTAGCGCCCTATGAGGTATTATATTATAGTTTGATATTACACTTTTGTCAGATTTTTTCAATTACAACAATTTATAATTTTTAACATACAAAAATGTTAATGATAAAACAATTAATTTTAATGTCTTTTGTAGTTGTTGATTTTAGTTTAGCGTCCCTTTCAGCAGCGAGGCTATATGAGACGTGGACCTACTGATTAACGTGGAATCCGAACCACATGAGCTCCCGCCGGGAATAGTGTCTTTTGTAGTGGATAATAAATCGCTAATTTTTGTATACACGTTACAAGAAATATAGCCACATTCACAATATTGACAGCCGGCGAGCTTTGATAACGAAGGACTATGGTCATTCTTGTACATATCAGCAAACTTCCTGATTAGTGTCAAAAATAATATTTTAATTTCGGGAAATGAATGACAGAGCTCCTTGCAGAAAATTTTCTTCAAAAGGAGGAAGTGGGAAAAAACTATGAGAGGACTACACTGGTATACTTTTAAAAAAACAAAGTATACTGAAAATTCTTAATGCTAACCTTAACGTGCTTGGCCGAAGGAAAGACATAGATTATCGTTCTTTTGATATTATATGCTAGTAGACCTGCCCTGCATAAAAGTGACATATCATTCCAATTTGATTTATCTTGTAGGAGGAATTACAAAGAACCAACCGAACAGGGTGACATTGCGTTGAAGAGATGTTGGGTGATGCTACATTAATACAAAGCATAACAAGCCTTATTCATAGTCGGTACTGGATATGATTAGCATCATACTAAGGGCTTGACTAGCGATTGAATCATACGATAGTCAAATTCTTAGTGTGACGCTAGTTATAAATAAGAATTATTCTGACTATAGCCCAACGTTTCTAACCGTAATAACTAGGAGAAAGTTTGATTGAATAGTTCTTACTTTGCTATTCGATATTAAAAAACAATCAAATTGTGATTGATTTAGTAATCCTGATACTATTATATCAATCATGATACTACGCACCTCGTAATAAGCGAGAAATCCTTTGGCATTTGTGTAGTTTCCTGGGTCACCTCCTCCGGCCTCTTTGTTAATGTACGTTCCTAGATTATAGTTGGTATTGCTCTTACTCAATGTGAAAGTGCGTCCGTAGAAGGGAACTCCAACCACTAACTTATCTGGAGGGCAGCCCATGTCAACCCACAGTTGTAAGCCATCATTCTGTGGAGGGGAAAAAATAATGCAAAATATGTTGAGCTATTATAATTTTACTCAAATTTTCATGACAACACATTACAAAACAAAACGATATCAAGTTATCTCTAAAATTATTGCTAGCTAATGGTAAATATGCATTTAGAGTCAGTAATACAGCAGAGAGAATGGAAAAAGGATTGACCCAATTTTTCAGCAGTAACTGAACTGTTTTCTGGTCATAACAATAAAATGATTAATTTATTGTTACTCAATACTTACTCAACATAACTATTACATGATGACGTAGTTCAATCATTTCCAACTTGCTGTTGCATGACGTAAGAGAATGCTTTAATAATCTGAGAAACAGTAAAAAGAACATGCAGAGCGCAGGATGGAAGAGGATGAGATAGAAGAGTAGAATAAGCAAGTGTTGCCAGCTGTAATACTTTTCATTGTACAAGTTTTGCTTTTAACAAACTTAAATCTGATTTAAACTACTTGCTGAGCAAAACAATATGTTTATTGTAAAAAAAAAAAAAAAAAAAAAAAAAAAAAAAAAAAAAAAAAACTTGTAACATTTTTGCAAACTATCCACTTTGGCTTCATCAAACGCTATTCATAGATATCGGGTAGATAATGCCCGATGAAGCCAAAGTGGATATTTGGCGAAACTGTTACACATTAATATATATATACAGGCTGTCTCAAAAGCCCCTTATCACCCATATTAAAATCCAAATGGATGTACTTTCAGCGACTTTTGATGTGGTAGGTGAACTTGAGGTTAGGGGGACACATTCTGGCGTAGGTTACGCGGACGGCCGCCATCTTGAATTTAACTTTTTATTACAAACGCTAAGTGGGTCATGTGATACATGACCATAGGCTAGAATTTCACCAGAAAACCGAATTTGAAGTCAAAATGCATTTATCTTTATGTGGTAAACAGTTATCCACAAATATATTTAAATAAACGTTTTGTTCAGCTAGTAGTTTAAATCAGATTTAAATGTTGCCAGTGCACGCGGGTCCAGGAGTAATATGCTCCCGATGTTCTTGTTTGTATGTCACCACAGTCTTTTATTAACGTCAGGTTACCTTATTACATTCTCCCCCCGCCCCATCCATGTGTTTTGCTGAAAAGGGGAGCAGCAAAATTTTACGTTCCGTCACAGAACATTCCGTTGGAAATGATTCAAATTCATTATTTCACTTTATTTTCTTCAATTTTTTTAAATAAAGAAATATTAAAATCACACAAGAATTACTAAATAGAGGATTTCCAAATTTTTGAAGTGAACAACGTGTGTTTATAGAGCTTCCTTGTTATGGTTAACTATAAGGATTCCACGTTAAACTACACGTATACGTCTCACATGGCGTCGGCACCTGAAAGAGAGGTTAAACTCCAAATACCAACCAATCAATGTAGTCTATAAAATAAGAATCACATTTATCATCATCTGATAGTTATTTTAAGATGTAAGTCTGTAGATAAGACGCACATTGTTCACTTCACTACTAAAAGATGTGACCTTCATCTGTATTGCGTAGTGCAATGTAAACATTGAAAGGAGCCTGATATTTCTACAATTTTAAAAAAGACAATTATTGAAGAAAATTAAATACATTAAAACAAATTAGTACATACAGTACATAGAATTTGTTAACTGCTGTAAATACATATTGAACTTTCAAATACACCGTACAATTTTAAATACTATATAGTTAAGTTGTCACTCCATTCTACGTACGTAAATATTTTAACTTTAATGTGTATTCAAAGAATTATGATGATAAAAATAATATGAAATGAAATTTGAATTATTTCTTTTACAATATTACAAAGAATTATCGGAAGGATACCAAAAAAATAGAGAAAATAAAAAGTAAAAGAATGGAAAACATATTAAAAATTAGCTACATAACACCTGAATATCTCAACGAGCAGTAGGGAACGATGCAAGTTTCCATCCTTATTAGATCCTTGTCATATATTGTGATCCATACTTGTACCCTAACATTATTTTGAATTAAGTTATATTTTCCAGAAATTGTTGATTTAACGTGGTCTATATCAATTTCGTCTTTTTGTCTGGTATGATATATGTTAACCTCTTTTCGTTAACACTAAGTTACTGTGTTTAATTTAAACCAATAGCTACTTATACAGTATGCTGTTGAGGAATGAGATTTCTATTAATTCTAGGTTCTAGTTTTGGGATGTTTTACGAGAGGTACAATAATGAAATCTCATAAATTAAACTTAAAAGAGCTTTAGTCTGTGACTGTTTGAGAATGTGTTTTGGAAGAGTTGCCCCCTAGAGCGAACGCGACCAAGGTGGCTATTTGGTAACTTTACATTTGCCAGAGTTATAAATCATACTGTGAGCCAATCAGGGTTTCCAGGTCTTTTTTGCCAAGTCCAGGTCTATAATAGCAGAGTTCCAGTACTCTGCACAAAGAATCTTCAAAGTAACTGTTTCTTGCTAAGATCCCCCTGCCTGGCAACACGTCTTTCCTTTTTCCCCTTCCTTTAGACGCCTTTTAAACAGCATGCAGTCTATTGTTCCGAAACGCACCAAATACGCTCGAACTAACGTTTCCTCCGCGTTTTTATTGCTTTCGCGTTTGTGATTAGCCATCAACATTTAAATACATGGTCAGCGTATTCCAAGCGTACGCATGAATAATAAAAACGCGTGGCGAACGCTTATGAATAGCCATGGGCTTAATAAAGTTTAATTTAGAGTGTGGATTTAAGTGTTCCTTAGTGAATTACCTTATGCATTGGAAAAAGACTAGCAGAAACAGATTTCTCTGACACCTATCTGGTAGATTTAACTCGAATTAAAGTCTAAAATTAGGACTACCACAATTATATACTGTATATTGGCACAAATGTAGAATAATTTTCTTACCACATTGAGTTTCTCGTAAGCCCATTGGTCATGAGGCCTCTTGTATAGTGGGCTATGAACGTCTGCAAATCCAGCCCAGTTTCCTCTAAGGTCATAGGCCATAACGTGAACAGCATCTAGAAGTCTGCATAAAAGGTGATAAAACAAAATATGGGTTAACGATAGAAAACGTATGAAGCAAAATAATTATAGGGTAGACTTACTATGAGATGTAGAGTAATTTCTAAAGAGAAGAATCACATTATTAAATTAATATTTGAAGAAGGCATTTCATTTAAAATGTAATGTAGTTAACATAGTGCTCACGTCTATTCGAACAATCCTTGAAAGACATATAGATTTGTTGATTAAGCTATTAATTTTCGAATAAAAAAGAAAAATGTCTGTATGTACTATTAAGGTGTGACAATAACTCCAATCAGACATTAAAAAAGGGTTTTAACATGGCAACTGAACTGGCACATCAGTGGTTTCCTTTACTACAAATAAAACTCTCCATTGACGCTTTCTAAAATTGAAGAACGAAATAAAAGCAAGGATAGGAATGGTGAAAGAAGCCTTTCAGAAGAAGAAAAGTGTAGTTTACAGTACATTCAATAAACACGTATGAAAAATTACTCGTAAAAGAGATTTCGTATGGACATGGATATACGGACGGGGGTGGAAAACGACTAAAAATATTTGAATATAAGAAGAAAATAATTTCATAATAATTTGACTACTTTTTTAAAAATTATGTAATAATGAAAGTAAGTTATAACAATTACTTACTCACAAAGATCAGGTACATGATAACCTTCTTGTAAACGGAACTTAGCCAATGGTACAGCCATAGTTATTTCCCAGCCTTTTCCTTCAGCAACAAACGCTCTCCTCAATTCTTCCACAAAGAAGAAGAAATTGTCCTTATCTTTGAAAGATCCACCGCGATCTGCAGCTCCGGGATACTCCCAATCAAGATCAAATCCGTCAAAACCATATTTATTCATGTATTCTGAAACAAATAGGTAACGTGTATACATTATCAATATATTTCACAGTCATTATTTTAAAGAATAATGAAATCATAAGGTAAAGAAAGGAGTTTACAAAATTGCAGTGAAAGATTGTTTTCCAAACTTCAATATCGTATTTGGACGAAATTGATTTATTTAATTGGTACTATTCAGACAGTGCAGGGACATCTCAATCAAACTAGCTCTCGTAAAAATTAATCTTATGTAATACTCTGTCTCCTTCTACAAAACATAGTTATAAAAATAATCAAAATGATTAAGTTCGTTATTTGGCCAATTAGGTATCACTACAAGTCAAAGTTTGACATACAGAACTTTATCACTGGGTACAGCAGCCTTTGGTAAAGTTCTTACGTTTCATAAATTTAAACTAGATTTCTGTTTCAGACATTTATTTCTACAAGAAGGAAACTTACCTACAACACTTCTTATGAAACTATCACGGCGTTGTTTGACGCCAACCATTTGAGAATATTTTCGTCCGCCTTCAGCCCAGCCTCCTACAGCAAGTTGAGTCTTTAGTTGAGGATATTTCTTCTTCAAGGCAGTGAAGTTAGAAAACCCGTTCATTTCTACATCATTCTGTCAATATAAATGCAATTGAATAAAGTAATGCAAGGATTTAATCTTTTTCACTTCATCTAGCAATTACGTTATTCTTACGTAAATTACGTATTATGCAGGGAATGAAATATTGTGAAGAACTGGAAACTTTTATACATGTTTCTATCAATTCGGAATAATTACAGTCTGGAAACAATGTTAAAATCAGGAATATCTCAGGGGTACTTAGAGGTCAAGTCACGCCTCTCCTTATGAGGAAATACTGTTAATTTGACGTTAACTCAACTGAAAGAGTATGGAAATGGTTGGAGAAAAAAATTGAGTATATTAAGTTCATTTCAATAAAAGAGAGAAGGGTGACTACTGATATGTGAACTAAATAATGCACCATGTATTGAAGAAAGGGAATATGGAAATAAAATGTGTGACTCAGGATAGAGAAAGTATGAAAAGTTGCGTCAAAACAAATCGACCTGAGAAGCAGAATGATAACATTGATGTTGACATTCTAGTATTTTTGAAAGGTACCTCGTAGATTTTTCAAACGTTATCCCAGAAAAAAAGAGCTCTGAATTCAACACTGTCTGGAATCAATGGAAGAATGCTAAGATCATATCGTCGCATGAGAACCAAAGGAACTTAACTCCATTTTCGTAGGTTTACAGGCGAGAGAACAAAAATATTATTTTCTGAGAAAGATGTGTTTTTAAGGTGGATCACCACACAGAACTCAGTACGTATTTTAGCACATTCCCTTAACTACTGCGCAATGAAACATTACATATTATAAATATTGTACTATAAGATAGAGTTATGTTTTAGCTACAATATAAGACACTGATTCATTTGGTTGTGTCTTCTGATATTGTAAAAGGTAACAATTAAAACAAAATATTTCATTCGTTTTACAATGTGCACACAAGATGACACTTGTTGTTACATCTTACTAGAAGTGCTTAGTTTTATGAAATGTTTATTTGTACATGTAAGATATTTTAAAGCAACGATCTTATTACGAAATAGATATATTCTTTGACCGTTTTCATGTTACGTTTCACATTTTATTTCAATATTAATATACATTTAAGGAAATAGATTTTGAGAAGTAACTTGCGCAGAACGCCATATTGCGTTGTTGCCAAATTTGTAAGTATACTGTGGTAGTCACAATAAGAAAATTCCTGGATTTTAGCGTTGGAGTTCAAGAAGCGGAACTTAGTTGTGAATTACGGTAAGGGTCGAAAACTAATTTCTCCAGTAAGTATCCAAGGAGAATTTCATAATTACTTCCTTTATTATCTGGCATCAGTAAACAATGGACATCATCTGGCAACGCCGCACTATTCAAGCAACGTTTAGCATAGCACCGAGAACACCTAGTGATCCACCTTAATAAGATGGTAATTGAGCTACATTGCAACAGATGATCGACAAGGAGAACAGATGGCATTACGTTCTATTTACGCCAAGTGGGGCTTTCAAAATTATGTCCAAACGTGAAGAAAGCGAAAACCGCATTTTTGGAGTTACGTTCCTCTCGTTCTCATGCGACGATATTATCCTTAATATAAAATGTGATACATATATACACTACCAGCAGTGGCGTATTTAGGGGGGTGGCTTCCGGGCTTAAGCCCCCCCCGAAATCTTACTTAGTATAGTAAAGTAAATGAAATATCTTGCAGAATTTTCACATTTCCAGGCAAAGCCCCCCCCGAAAGTTAGCAAAGCCCCTCCCGAAACAAAATCGTAAATACGCCACTGACTACCAGTATCAATACATTTCCTTAAACGTTCCACCATGCTTCTATAAATTCTCATTAATATATAATGATGAAGAGGAGTCATTGCAATGGGTATCCTTTCTCAGAGATGACGCAGACCTCCAATTTACACAGCATAGCCTAACCAGACTTTCTTGTAAGACAAAGTTCATCAGATTCAGTTCTGTGATGGTGGTGACCAATTCACAGTTCTCGTTCATTTCCAATTTAACGTACAGTTAACGTGTAATTCAAAAAATGGCGTACTATCCCTGAATAAGAAGAATGATTCATTGGATAAGACTATAGAACCATTTTGTAAAATTGCTCAAGATGAAATGTGATAGGACCAAGTCCATAATTAGAAATTCCATTAAAATAGTTCTATTGATGTAGTAATAATAGTATCATAAACATGCGCGGATCCGTAGATTAGGAAGGGACAAAATTCTTATAGCTGATCTATTATAAAAAAGAAAGTATCGATTTGCTTCTCGTTGACGAAACATTATACGAAGAATGGCTTGCCTCCCATGCACACGCCTATGATTTAAGTATTAAAATTTTGGGAATATTTATCCTAGCACTATCTTTATATATGTTTTATATTATTTCACAATGTATAAATTCTACTGTAACCTACTCTTTAATAAAAGTATAAACATCACAATTTACTGCTAGCAGCAAGTCTTAGACGATCTATAATAATCTTAAAGAGGCCTTAAGAAGTTTAACACATAGCAACTTTTTCCTATTATGTAGCATCAATTATAGGCAGATACAATTGTGGAAATTGTTGTCCTTAGTAGCTGCCGGCAAATCAACATATCTCTCGACTCTCGCATTTTCTGAGTACGGAAGGATATAGCCTACAGATCGAAGTATTGATACACCCTTTTTGATTTTCCGGAGGAGGACACTGTATATACAGAAAGATGTATCAAAAAGGTGAATTTGTCTTTAAAACCCTGAGTTTTTTGTGTAGCTGATTGATTTCTGTATGTTGCAGATACCAAGGCGAGTAAGCTCTGACGGCAATTACAGTCCTCTACGTCAAACCGTCTGGTATCTAAAACAATTTAAAGATGATACATCAACTTGAACATGATTCCAAGGAGGAGGTGCGCGGTGTTATTCGTTTTTCATGGGCCAAGGGACAAAAAACCATCTGACATTCATCGAGAATTGGTGAAAGTCTATGGAGAGTGTTATGTCACAGAAACAAGTGTATGTGTGGTGCAATGTATTCTCAAATAGTAGGATTAATGTGACAGATAACGAATGTGGCAGACTAGCAACGTTCATCCCCGACAGGAGTGTATGTAACGTCGACCCGACGATTTGTGAAGTAAGAATGCTAATCCATGGAAGAACCATGTCAAGGTTCCAATTTTAAAAAAGTTAATCAACAAAAAGGTTAGTTAAAAAACTATATGTGCTACGACAACTATTTAACAAATACACCACTACACTCAACATTTCACTTAAAAACTTTAAATTCAAATGTAATACAAAAACTCAATTATATGTTTCGTTTATCTAATAGTTTAAATAAAAGAATACGCCACCAGCAGGTAGTTGGCAAAAATGCAATTTTAAAGGATAGGATCTCTCGCTATAATTTAAACTATATAACTCCCAAGATAGCTTCCTTTAAGCGTTTGCAGCAGTATGTTACTTAAAAAATGAATTGTAAAACATTAGATTTTAAATAACTGTCTGGGTAGTATGTTGGAAACAGGCAATGAAACTGATGTCTCTAGAAACACTTACCTCAGGATCAATCACAAGAACTTCCCATGTGACATTGCTGACACCAATGAACGAATAAATAACATGTGTACAAAGATCTCCTGGAATATCGTCAATGGAATAACTTCCAATCCCTGGTCTGTAGATGGCCCAGTTGCTAAAGTAACAAACCACTCTGCCTCCCCGATCCGATTTTACGTTCTTTTCTAGCGGAGTAGAATCTTTAACTAATCCAAAAGAGAATAAGATGACAAAGTTATATTTTATTGTTAGATTTTCAATTTTTAATTATTATTGGTAATTGAACTATAATAACTTCTCTTTTAACATATGAACTTTCTCTATTAAAAGTCTTTGATACACAAACACAAGCAATTCAAATAATTTTTTTTATAATACTTATGTATGATCAAATTACCAGAAAACGACTAAACCATTTAAAATGAACTTTTGGATATAGTAAGTGGATTGGGATTTCATCATGTTAGTTTGATTAAAATATTAAAATACACATCCTAAACGGAAAAGCGAGTTCATAATTCATGTCCAAAATTGAGTATATTGCGAACCTGTCAAGTTGAAAGGAGTATGTTTAGTACAAGGGGGTCCAGAAGCACGTAAAAAACACAAAATTTACAGGAGAAATGAATGATGCAAGTACTTAGACGTAACATAATGTAACCAAATCTAATCTAACCTAACATAAACTAACCTAAGCTAACCTGAACTAACCTAAACTAACCTAATATTAGTAGAAATAAGCGAAATTCTATCATTTTTTGGAAAATAATGCGGGACCCCTACACTAATATAACATAAACTAACAGGCCAATTGAAATACCGAGGATGAAAGTCGGTACTTAAACTCTTTATTAAAAATAAGAGACTGACCCAGTGTTTTTGCAAATTTCCTATTTCAAGAAGGAAGGGGTTTTCTATATACCTATAAAATGAAATTTAAGAATGTTTTATGGTTAACTCTTCCTAGGTCGCTGCGTCAAATTTGATTATATATTTTGGGTACATGAACAGACCATGACCTTAGGTTTCTATCACATTATCAGCACGGGGTAAGAAAGAGTGACGAGGCGGGTGGCAAAAGATGTCGTATGACCGATGTTATTGTGCAGTCCGTAGTTTTCGGGGTCGTTGAGATGAATACCAACAGATCCCGATGTCGTTTACATCCAAATTCATCCTTCATTGATATGGGACCTGAGAAGGAATGACAGATGGGAGTGGGAAGGGGTGATATTTCGGATTTTTATCGTTTCACTTTCAGTGAAATCCCGTGCGAAAAACAGACATTTCAGCTAGTATTTCATAATGTCATAGAATTATGCATTAATTACATCTTTCATAAAACTGTGATTCCCAACGTGGAGCGCACACCCCATTGGAGGGCAATGTAATTTGTTAGGAGGGGAAATTCAACAATTATAAGTTGAACAATTTATAAAATAAAAAAAGAGAAATTCACTGTTAAAATTATAAAAAAAAAAAACAAATTATTTTTTTACAGAGATATTATTAACATATAGTATTTACAGAAACGTAAGGGATGATGAAAATATGATGTTTGATTTAAGGTTGGTTTAAAGGGACAAGTTTTGCCGATAGATATCACTACAGTCTTCGTATCTCTCTCATGTATTTTTACATTTCACGAAAATTCACAATTTCTTTGATTTGTGTGATTTTACACCCGGATTGGTGTTTCTTTTTTACTCAGAAATAATTTTTACATTAAAACAATACGAATAGTAACATTTTGCAATATAGTAAAACAATATGTAAATAATTTGATTTCGAATTAGAAACACTCAATTCAGTTGTAAAACCATAAATTAAAAGTTTTTCACAATCTTTTCTATAGAGATTTAATGACCAATGTAATTATATTTAGATCTGTTTTTTTTTTTTTAATCTAATTGACTTCTCTCTCTGTATTTTTAAGCGACTTCTAAACAGAAGTAGTTTCTCACTATAAGTTTGAACTGCTTATGTATATGTTTGCATGTTTGTATGTATGGTTGTGGGCGTTTATCTCGAGATCGTTGATCATATTTCGATGCGGTTTTCATTAATCAAATAAACTATTCCTATAGAAGATTTATACTTGTAAAATAGATTGAAAAGTATTAATTAATTAATTTTTTAAAAAAAATCAAATAATTTCTCCAATGCCTGAGAAAATATATATACTAAAATAGGCTGCAACCAGAAATTCAATAAAGCAATGCGGTTTGCATAAACCAAAAGATAATCCATTTTCAACCAGCTTTCTCTGATCCGAATGTTTTAAAATTAACACTGATGATGGATATTTATTTAGGTCATTGGTGATGTCATGATATTCCATGCGCCGGTCTTGCTCAACTTTTGCCAGAATATAATGCACTTTTTCAGTGATTGGTCATCCACTTCAAGAAGCATCTTGGAAATAGAAATTTCAAGAACGAAAGCGACTGTTTTACTGACTTATCTGCTTATATTTCCTATTTGAAGTACCTAAATATCCGCAGCCTACTAAAAACACATCTATAGGGAGTCAGGACGGCCATTGGTAGAAGCTTACATCTGGTTTCAAGAGTTGGACGTTTGATCCCAGGAGGAAATGCAGTGATATGTGAAAATAACCGAAAATTAAAATTAGTTTCGAATCCATAATTTTCGAGGTTGCTAGTTGATTAGTGATAGTCTCGATGACCTGTAAACCCAAGTTAGTCGAGAGGGTAAGATACCACTAGGAACTGAGGTGGGGAGGGCTGACAAGTAAAAACGATCGAAAATGAGCGATATTCGTGTTCAATCCATAATTTTTTGAATCATGAGATGAATAATAAAATCCCTGATGCCGTTTAGGTCCAAGTACAGCCCTCAGTGAGGATAAGACACCCATAGAACCCCTAAGGTAGGAGTGGGAAGGGGTGATACGTAAACATAATCAAAAGTCACCGATATTAGTGCCAAATTCGTAGTTCTCGGAGTCATTAAGATGAACAGTGACACTCCCAATGCCCGTTAAGTTCAAGTTCTCATTTATTGGCATAGAAATTAGAAAGGATATATGACCAAGTCGAATCCATAGTTTTCGGGGTTGTGAAATCCGGCGACCCACTTGAAATTACTTTTGGAACATTACCAGTGATGTAGTGCTAAAATTTTAGGTGAGTGTATGTTAGACCATTTTAAAAATACTGCGTATACCCATCCCTATATACGGTCGTTCTTTCCTTAATTTAAGGTAAGTATGAGCAGGACTATAAAAATATTAAGTGGATATACGCCGTATACTCCGTATATATCCTACTGCATCTTTGCTCAATACCCACTTCAAGTTAGGCTTTTTTTCATGTTACTTCCATTAAAGGGAGTATTCTGCAGGTGTAAAATGTTTCAAAATTAATGCCAAAAGTAAAGCACTTTATAGATTTTTATCATTGCAATTTCTTTTTGAAATGTGTGTGTTTAGAAGGAAGGAGATTCAAATATTTTCTGTAAACCTATTCGTGTGTGAAGAACTGGCAATTCAGCTTGTAATAATAATAATAATAATAATAATAATAATAATAATAATAATAATAATAATAATAATAATAATAATAATAATAATATAAAGCGTATAACGCTTAGTAAAGCAGAGAGGCAAAATATAGGCTAGCTGCTGATAAGTGATTTGTTTAACGACTAAAGTCATGCATTTTTAGTCACGATCTGTAGACAGTGTTCGAAGTTTAAGGGAAATTTCCCTAATCTAAGGAAATTTTTTAGGCAAATTTAGGGAAAAGGGAATTTTTCTATAAAATGTTGAATATCCAGGAAAATTCTCACGCTGACTGATTGACCAATATAAATGCTTAAATTTTTCTTCGTTTTTTTTTTAGAAATAAACAAATAAAATACCAATAGTTTGTGTGTGTGTTGAAAGTAGCATAATTTGCATCAATTGTAGGCTAGATGTATTTGTGTGCATTTTTTGTAGAAGAAAGTGAAGATAAAGTTTTAAAAAAAGACGGGAAAAGCAAATGAATAACACAATTGTTGTTGGCACTTTCTTTAATATCTAAATTAATCTTATCACATAATTTCTGTCGTAGAAATTGGACACTCAACACACTAGGAAAAAATTTGACAAGAAAAGGGAAAATTTTGAGTAATGTGAGGGAAATTTTCTCGCTCAAACGTACGAACACTCTCTAAAGAAGTCTTTGGCTTATTCGCTATTTTGAAGTGAGGCAAAGAGATGATTTCATGATATTATGATTGTCTACTTTACAAGTTAAGAGAACATTATATCATAACAGAATTCTTATGTGAAGAATATATTTTTTTAAGTTTGTAATTATGTGTCTTTCTTATAAAGCTCCGAGCATGCAACCTATCCGCCTTGTAAACTTCAATTCCTGTTTTACTTTTCGCGCATCAAAACTGAGCAAGCGTCTTCAATGATGAACTAATTTTCATTATACCATATAGTATTGCAAATGAGTATTGTATATATGCACATAAAGACTCTTTTCAAAATGAATTTTAAAGTAAATTTTGCCAAATATTTCAAATCTGTTCCATGTCATCTCGTTTGACGGCACTTAAGTTGTAAGATAAAGAGAGATGAAGTTTGTGGTTTCCATTTAAATACGTAAACTGAATACTCTCCTAGTAGCAAGAAAGCTTTCGGTCAATTGGCGCGTGCTTGGCGTTTGACTTTCTATGCTTATCTTGAAACGCATGATTTCATACAATCTACGTTTTGTTGTACTTGCAAGCAATGCTTTAGACCCTTCGCAAAGCGTCATAGCATCACTGGTCATTCATTGGCTATTGACTTGACTTGACTTGTAAAACACTTGCGTCTATCATGAATGGAACAATGAATGTAACTTCGTTACTGGAATCCAGCTTGTGACATTCTTGCACGCTCTCCAATCAAGCTGGATGCAAGCTTGGGTGACTTGCAATTCAAGCTTATAACAAGCGATTTGCAAGTTATCTCTGGTATTAGGATCTTTTCTACATAATAAGAGTTATTTACAATATTTCGACATGGATTCTTTAAACATGAAAGAATCTTCAGGTTGAGATCTTAAATATGAAATGTCTCCGAAATGACCAAAATTGGACTTGAATCCCTTGTGTACCGAACGCCCCATTTTAACTATTACTTTTCCAAATACTACTTTAATTTAAAAACAGGTGCACATTTGATTAACAAGATAGAAAGAAATCATTTGTAAATACGGCTTTTATAACGGTAAAACATGTTTGACAGTGATATATGAAACGACCTAATAACGTGAAGATGAAAACTGGTCTGGTGGGGTTTTACAAAGATTTCTCTTTTAATTTTTATTGTGAAGATTCCATCTTGAATTCCAGTGTAGTCTATGTTTACCGGTTAGAATTTTGCAATACAGGGAGAGAAAAAACACGGATTAGCATGTGTTCTAATTTTTCTACATTTTCTACATTCATGATTTTTTTTATTAATTAAGCCTAACTGATATATATATCTATATATCTATATCTATATCTATATCTATATCTATACAGAACGTCTCAGAACGTCTTCCACAGAACGTCTCAAATGTCCCATAACTGTCCCTGGAACCTGTCGACTCCACGGAATTTACCTTGTATTTCAGTAGGAAATGTTTATTACAGAACGATATTTGGGTGTTCGAAATTCGTCCTATGATTATGCTAAGAGAAAAAAAAGCTAGAAATGTTTCTCATTTTAGACATAAGCGGGCATATAGATTTCCACAAGATGTCCATTGAATACATACCTTTTTTCTATGTGGGATGTGTACCCAAAACAGGAATTAAATATGATAATGGAAAACCTAGTCAGTATCGAAAATGTTATGTAGGTTGTCTTTTCTTGTTATAGGTGGAGGTTTTCAGTCTAGGGACGGCAGGACTCGTACGGGGTGGCGAGAGTAATACATGGGGTCGTGAAGGAAGGTGAAAAAGATAAATGTAATTAGGATCAAATAGGGAGGAAATATTTTTAAACAGATATTTTGATTTTCTTTATTTTCATAGAGATATTTTTATTTCCATGCTTATTGTCGAATGCAGTAAAAAATATTACGAATAACAAAATGAGCAATAATTAAAAAGCTTATTACAAATATTAAAATAATTACATGAAATTACTTATGGGAGTAGAAGCGAAGAGCGTGAAATTGGTTGAGAAAACCTGCTATAGGACCAGTCCCAACGCCAGCTTGGATACCGAAAAGGATAGATTTAGTCTATATTACTTGAACTTGGGGTTGTCAATTGACCGGAATTTTACCAGCCTACCGATATTCGTGTCAGGCTCAATCATATATTTCCACATTTAAAATGCAATTAGTGCTAATCTCTTTTGAGAATTACAAACAGTTGCCAATAATTATATTTTTCAGAGCTAGCAACCATAGTTGAACTACATTACAATACAGCATGCCTGGGAGCAGTTGGGGAGGGGAAGCCGTACTCACAAGGGGGCACTCTCCCCTCTTGTATCGCTAATGACGTCAATACATACGACATTTAAAAAATGCTGGTTGCAAAGCTACTGAACAAAGGAAGATTCAAACCCGGTTGACCTGGTCATTCTTAACGGAATTACAAGAAAAAAAAAAGATGTTAACACTTACGTAAACATCGCATTCCTATTCTTTAAAAGAAAACGTTCAGAACAACAGAAAAACAAGTAATCTACAAGCTTTCATCTAATTCAAGAAGTGTAAGAAACAGTTATAAACAAATCAACAATATGAAAGCAAGAAAAAGTATAAAAGAAGATTAATTATTAGTTATTTGAAGATTTATCTCTATACAAATACTCAGTTGTTTGACAAGCTATGTATGTATGTATGTTTTATTATTATAAAATCCGTAAGCATAACCAATAATTATGTAAATTGTCATCAGCTCTTCATTGACTTTTTCCCCTTAAGCATCTAATTTGTAAATAATGTTCATTATTGATAATAATAAACATTAAAATCATATTAGACTTACCTTTATTATCTAAGCATGTCGCTACTGCTACAAGTGAACACAACGTGTAAATGATAAAGCTTTTCATGGTGTAGTTGTGATATTATTACGCGGAACACCTGAAAAAGAAAAGAATTATGAGCAACAAGCATACACAATAAGGCAATTAATATGTAAATGGAATCCGAAAGTGCATTTTAATTTTCTTTAATAAAGATTTCACTCTCTCTTGATAATGTTAGGTTTGAGAACATCAAGTTTACTTTTTTTTTCTCTCGCTACCTCTTTAATTCTGTGGTGCATAATTTTCTTTCATTCTCCATCTTCCTATCTGACTTGTTAACATTTTCGCGTTTGATGCAGTAAAACTCGAACCCAGGATTTAGGTTAATGGATTTTCGACATCTATGGCCATTTAGCCCGACATATATGAGGGATGACGTCCCTCCGCGAGCACACTATTCGGGGAAAGGGGAAGGAAGGAAGGAAGCGCCCTGGGATCTATAAGTTAGGTACCACCAGGGCATTTGTCTGGTGCGAATGAGGAAAATCCAGGAAAACCTCATTCAGGACGGCTGGCCTGAAAAAAGTTTTTCACAGTTTTTAGACCGTGTGCCCCCACCGCACTAAAACTCAACTTCAATTCGAACTGAGTACGAGTATTGGTTCCTATAATAAACTGCAGTTCCGCGTCTCATACGCATATAGCTTTGATATTGAAAAAGATGTTAATTTTTTAAAATGAGTTTTTGTCTCTTTTAATTCCCAAACAACAATAAAAAGGAAAAGAGAAGGAAACCTTTTCTAGATGACGGTTTAATAAATTAATAAACTTTGCTAAACACAGTAAGTAAGCCCACATGATTCCATGTCTTTTTATTATAGGCAACAGGCATTTCTTTGCTTCTGTGCAGGTTGCATACAAACTAGGGAATGTTGTAGATTTTAACTGGGATACGAATAGTTACCGTTAATATCGCTGTTACCCGTGAAAATGTTAACGGATTAACTTCATTAACTAACTCGTCCGACATAATTGCTCTAGCTGTCTAAAAACACAATTTTAAAAAAAATCGCTTTTGTCCAAGAGTTATAGTGCGAGTAACGGACAGTATGTGCACAAGGGCGTGATTATAACTGTAGTTTAATATTTCTAAAATATTGTGTCCAATTCGCACAAATAATTAGTTACCAACGAGAGGAGAAGAGACGAGGTATCCTCAATTTTTGCCTCATATTTAACCCTATGAACAATTTTAAAATTTCCCTCCTTATATTTCGTATAATGTAACAAATTATCTGGCAGTTTATAAAGAGTCTGCATCTTTCATCGGTGCTGAGTATCTACACCATCTCTATCTCTTAGCCTACTGATTTATATGGAAATTTTCTTTTGTTTTCTTTGAAAAATATTAGAATTTTATGATGTGTTTCAAGTTGTACTTCTATATATATTGATGTATCAAAATGGATTTACGTTATATATATAAGGTTATCATATAAGAGACAAAAAATATAAATAATTATATTAGTACAGGAACAAGATCGTTAAAAAGTTCAAACCTTTGTATCTCTCTCTCTACATCAATAATTACTCGATAAACATAATCTCACTCTAGCTTCCTAAGAGCTCGTTCGTGGTTAACCGGTTAGCGTACGCACCTTTGGCGTGGGAGACCCGGGCTCGATTCCAGGCAGGACCTCATATGGTTCGGATTCCACGTTAAACAGTAATATCCCTTCTTATGTAGCCTCGCTGCTGAAAGAGACGTTAAACTCAAAATCAACTCAATTCAACTCTAGGTTCCTAAACAATAATAATAGCAATAATAATCTATATTTAGTTCTCAAGAACGTTTATTAACCCATTATACATATGAAGTTAATATTACTCGACAGACCTCTTTTAACGTGAAAATATACATGGGTCAAGATTAAAATGGCACATGGGTGCTGCAGTGCACAATAATGTTTTCAGGTAATTAGTGACGATCTTTTCGCAAAAATGAAGGAACCACTTTACGGAAGCACTACAATACAAGAGAAGCCATCATCCATGCCTTATGACGATCTTTGCGAGATGTCGACAAAGTCTGACGCACTGATTGCATACGCCTTCCACACGTGTGGCAGAATATGGTAGGCATGGGAGGTGATTACATTGAAGGGCTGTAACAGATGTTCTGTGCATAAACCTAGGTACAAATTATTACAATGTTGAATTTACTTTTCACACAGCACTTGTACAACTCTACTCATGATGCAGTTAGTCCTATCTGTAGGTATGAATACTTTGTTTCCGTATTCTTGGAGTCAAATTTATGTGCTCTAAGTCAGAGATGTCCAACTTCGTGAGCTCAGCTCCTGGCCGAGCATTATTGAGGGTAGCTGGCCTAAGCCGTACAAGCGTAAGCCCATTGAGAGAACCAAGCCCGAGTTAACTCGAGCCCTACTGACGGTATTGAATCTGAGCGGGAGCCCCAATGAGGTTCGTGAGTCCGAGTGGAGCCCCACTGAGGTTAGTGTGCCCGAGCCCGAGTAAAAGCAAACCCTACTGAGGGTGATGAGTCAAAGCAGAACTCCACTGAAGTTAATGGGCCAGAGCCCGAGTGAACGCAAGCCCTACTGAGGAAGATGAGTCAAAGCAGAGACCAACTCAAGTTAGTGAGCCCGACCCTAAGTGAAAGCAAGCCCTACTGAGGGTGGTGAGTCCGAGCGGAGACCAACTGAGGTTAGTGAGTCCGAGTTGGAATAAACGCAAGTCCTACTGAGGGCAGTGACTCAAAGCAGAACCCCACTGAAGTTAATAAGCCTGAGCCCGAGTGAACACAAGCCTTGCTAAGGACAGTGAATTCGAACGGGAGCCTCACGAGCCCAATTAAGATAAGTGAGCCCAAATCCAAGTAAACATGAGACGCACTGAAGGATTTAAGCCCAAGCAACGTTACAACACTGAAGGATGTAACGACGACGTTACAGCCTACAACAACAACAACAACAACAAAAAATTATCACTGTCTGCTTTATATACATATATCCAGGGCCGGATTTAGGAAGGGGTGCACCGGAGCACGTGCACCCCCGTCCGTTCTGAATATACACTATCTAAAGTGAGAACTGGCAGTGGAAATAGCAATACTTTCCTAAAATTTCATGTCATGTTTCCGTTTCGGGCTTAAAAGAAAGCGGTTTTGCTAAACACAATAGTTTAAGTCAGTTCCTCATACACATCACAGATGCCTAAAGGCATTTTTTAAAAAATAAATTTGATTCAAAAGTACTGATAGTTATTGCTGTACCCCTTCAGAAAATCCTGGATCCGGTCCTGCATATATCACTTAACATTTTCTTGAAATCACTTCTCACTGTATTCTATTCCACTGGCATTGTAGTTTTTATTTGCATTCTTCCGGACAGACAAATCTCCTCTTACACTGGCGTTTTTTTCTTCTCTTTCTTTCAAGTCATTAACACACATATCTACACCACATAGATGTTTATGATGTATGAGATTTGTCTCCATATACCTCAGGATCCTCTTTTCTTATCAATGCAGGCCATCGCTGAGACGTCCTCAATCTTGCTGAAGGATGGGCCAAAGAGTCTTAATAACGGTATCATTATCTAACAACAATATTCTAAAGGTGTATTTTTTATTTTATCTTTTAAAAAATAATATCCTTCAAGAAAGCATATCCAAGGCTTTTTTTGAAGAAGGAGAGAAAAAAACGGAAATAAAGATTATAGAGTTATTAGTAAATGGTCGCGGTCTTCTCTCTTCACACCAACTTCCTTCCTTGAGAAGTATTTTTCGTATTCTCGTAAAGTTTCTCATTACGTTAAAGTGAAATACTACTATGAGCTTACAAAAAGATAGTAATGTTATTTGCATAATGAGAGATTTTGGGCGACTACTATATTTTCAATTGTGTTACTGTACAGAGTATTGTCTGAGTATTTTACTCGAAGGAAGGTTCAAACTCATTTTTCTAACGTAAGTAGCAAGAATAATAAGAAATTAGAGCCGAAGAAAGGGGGAGAAATTCCTTTTCCCTTTTAATTCTAAACGGTATATGTCAAATTGATTATAGAAAGCTGGAACAAAGCAGTAGATTGAAAATTTAAAGCTCATATTGCTGCAGTTCTTTTACTACGGTTTTAACCAGTTACACGTAATTCGCGGACGCGTGATTGCTAAAGAAATTTCAAATCATTATGACAAAGCTATAGCGTAGCAGAATTGACTTGGAGAATACTTGTACTATCTCTGTAATATACAAAGTATATGAAAGTTTTACTACTGCCACGAAAGAAATCATCATCACTGTTATCATAGGTATTATTCCTTTATTGGCAGGTCACTACCCGCAAATTGACTAGCTTCCATGCACTACGGTCTTCAATTAACCTTTTCATATTCATGTAGGAATTTTCTTTTTTAATACGATTTGTTGTTTGCAGCCGTTTCGCTCACTCCTTCCTTCTCCTGCCACAGCACCTTCTAACACATCCCACATAATACAGTTCCTTCTTAGCAAATGTCCCAACCAGTTTCTCTTCCTTGTTCTAATTACATCTGAAAATGACCATTTCTATACTAGTATTTCCTCATTTATTTTCCAGTTAATTATCTCCATTCTTCTCCACGTCCACATTTAATATATTTTTTGCATTGCTTTCGGATAACGTACATGTTTCTGCCTCGGAAAGTGTAATACAAAAGTAATGGATGAGAAAAACAGTTACCTTTAGCCATTTTGCGGAATACCTACACAAGAACTGAGCCAATATGGCTGCACTGCACATAGGTATATTCACTTCTTCGTTTGTTTGTTGAGATTTAGCTGTTAGTTTTATTAGCTGTTGTTGAGATTTAGATTCAACACCGAGGCTGTATAAAACGTGGATATACAGCTTAACATAGGATTCAAATCACATGAACTCCCGCCAGAAACCGAGCCGGTGTCTCTCGTGAAGAAGACGAGTCTCTAACCATATAACCACAAGCGAGCTTGTATATATGGTATGCATTGAGAAGTGTTATATCTAAGTATTGTATCTACAACAGTTTGTGTGCTAATACAATTTATTTTTAAATAAAGTCCTCCTCGTTGGTCTAGTGGCTGGTGCGCGCCTGCCTTTGTTGCACAGAGACCCAGATTCGGTTCCCGGTGAGAGAGCTTTGAAATTTGAACGCATTACGGCGGTTTGGATTCCATATTAAACTATAGATCTATGACTCACATAACTTCGGTGCTGAAAGGGATGCTGAGACTCCAATCTGATCAATCAACGATTTTAAAATAAAATAGAATAAAATTCAAAACTAATTTATCATACGATTTCTGCTCACCTAATGACTAGTCCGTTAGAACAGAAGATACTGGTTCATGTAATTAATAATATATTCTAAATTATTTCACCACATTTCCCCCCTCTTGATAATGATATATTGTTTCTTCCTCCAGTTTTTGGTACTCTACTGTGGATATTTGTAACAGGTGCACATACTATGTTCTTTGGTGATCAGGCCTGTAGTCGGAATACTAAGACAGGGGTTGAGGGAATGAGTTTTTATAAAGGACTAATTTGATCTAATTATTTATCCAAACAACAACTGAAAGTTTCAAGGGACTGTCCACTTGATAGCTACGGGCCTATTTGTAAGATGTGGTAAATTATTGCCTTTATTCTATTAATATACAGGGTGTATCAAAAGTACTTCGGCATGGCCTAACTCCATTATGAGCAAAGATACGAGGAAATGTTAGAGAGGAAAGTTGTTGGAAATTGGTGGTTTTCAATCTAAAATTATAGAATTTTTCGAATCACACCGGTCGTTTGGGCTTCATTCTGATAAGTGTGGGCCTTATATTAAACGAAAAGGCAACGCTGCCAATTCAGCACGCTGTTCGCTTGACCCCATCTCACCAACAATATAGCTTCATTGAGGAAACGGATTCAAGTGTTTTAAGTTCTCTCACGTAATCATGTGAACGTTAGGCCTATTCTCCGTTCGAGCAGCCTGCTGAACTAGAAATGTTGCTTTCATATTTAACATATAGCATCTTACCAGTGTGGAGTCCGAACGGCTGTTGCGATTCGAAAATTCTACAATTTTAGATTAAAAAGCATCATATTTCTAACAACTTTGCTCTATACATTTTATTGTCTGTTCGCTTATAATGAAGCTGGTCTCTGGTCTCCATTATAATAAACGGACCTTTGATACACTCGGTATATAAAAAAAAAAAAAAAAGAGTCAATATTTCTATCAGTTGCGTACCTAGAATTTTTTATTGGGAGGAAACAAAGTTGGGGGGGGGGCTCCAATACTACAAGATACTACATCTATGTAGTATTAAACCGCTGTTATTCTACACCCGAAAAAACGATAAGCAATTGTCAAATATTGCCACCTATATTCTCAGGGAAAATGATAGAACTAAATTGCTTTGTAAGGAAAGAAAGAGTACAACTGAAGTATACAATCATAATCATCACGCTACATCTATAATTTCTCTACTTAACAAGTATAGTTTTATTAAGATAGTGTACAAATATATGTCGAGTAACCAAGTTTGGAAGAGTTGAGTTGATTTGGAGTTTAACGTCCCATTCAGCAGCGAGGCTAGATGAGACGGGACCTACTGATTAACGGGAAATCCAAACGACATGAGCTCCTGCCGGGAGTCGAACCCGGGTCTCCCACGCCAAAGGCGCGTACGCTAGCTACTTAGTCACGAAGGAGCTTCCAAGTTGGGAAGAGTCTGGACCCAGTGGACCCCCCGTAGGTGCGCTCCTGATTTTCGTCATACTTCGTTTTCTTAGATTTCCAAACTAGGCCATATGTAAGGTATCTACGGAAGTCTCACAGAAGGATGGTAATTAAAATACTGTTGACCTGCTTTAAATTAATTTGGAGACAGAATTAGATTTTTTTTCTAAGACAGTCGGTCAGCAAAACTGAGAGGTATTTTCTGTCAGAAGTTAAAAATAGTTTTAAAAAAATAAATAAAAAAGAAAACTGTTATGGCTAGTGTGGTTGCACAAAACGATCTTGTTAACCTCTAGGCGCCCTTGACTTAACGGTTTATGGGCGAGATTTTTTTTCAACCACCTGTCTGTAGGGAAAAACATATTCTGAAACAATTAAGAGAAGTAAAAGATTAAAAAAAAAAAAAAAAAAGAAGCCTGAGATGTTCGTATTTCTCTCTTCTGTATTGTTTTAAAAGATTACAATCTCTACGACAACGCCTCTTTGTCTTCCGGAAAGAAAAGAGGTGAATGACTGAACTTGAAGGATTATCACTAGAAGAAGAAGAAGAAGAAGAAGAAGAAGAAAATTAATCATGGGACTCTTCGCCTATCTATTTCATTAAAGAAAGCAGTTTGGTTTTCTACTATTGCGACAGCTAAATCAATAGATTCCTTTTGTCTATCCAGCGCATTAACCATTAGAAAACCGTTAGACAAAAAAAGAAAAATATTTGGACAATTTTTGTTTATGTATTCAAGGTCAAGAACAACTTGTCTCGCTTGTAGGAACTTGAAAAAAGTAGGTTGCATTCGATTGCAATTAATGCAAAACTGATGTACCGTAGAGTTCATGTCTTGTGTGTGTGTATGTGTATGTTGCAATCAAACTAGTTTCTGGGAGCTGATATGTATTTCTCTCTCTCTTTTTTTTTAAGTAGCTTGTTTAAAATTCATTATACGTAAGGTGTACTGACGTTCCATAGCTACTGTTCTGTTTTTCACATAGAAGCACCAATTTACTGACGACTTCTCTGTTCGCTTAGGGTCAAAATTAAAATGGATTTATGCAAAATTGAGAATTTATCCGAAGCTACTGTCTTCCAAATAAAATAACTGGTATTGATCTAAATAAATTAAAAATTCAGCAACAGGTCGAATACTTTTAAATTGTTCGTCTGATTCTGAAGAATGAGTGAGCTCTAAAGATGAATTTTCTCTTCTTTATCACTTCGAAAATGAAATAAAAAATCTTTTGGTTTAATGTCGCACAAATATGCCCTTTCAGCTAAGGGAGATGATAATTAAAGCAAGTGAATGATGACAGAAGAATTGTGGAATGAGAAAGTTGGAGGAAGCAGGAGCATCCCGAGAAAACCGACTGGCACGATGTTGTCCACCACACATTTACTTGACCGAGGATCGCACAAGGGACCCCATGTACCAGAGGTAAACGCTCTACCATATGGCTGCTAACTCTGGAAAATATAATAATAATAATAATAATAATAATAATAATAATAATAATAATAATAATAATAATAATAATAATAATAATAATAATAATAAACGGCACCCCTCAAAATTCCCTATGATATAGGTCTACCGTACATGTGAAGTATCTCTGTTCGGACCCATCCATGGGAAAGAAATGTACTATCGTGAACACAAAGCATTAGCACCTGTATTCTGCATATCCTTAATACATTCACTAACAAGCTTAATAGATACATTGTGCTATAAATAAGAAACTGAAATTTGTATTGATCATTTTACTGTATTTACCAGTAACTACCATTCCTTTAAAATTATAGAAACAAATGAACAAAAGTATATTAATCTTTACGTGACAATTTTGGATTTGGAAAATGAAATTTATTCTTTAAACTTATACTTCAACTAGAAGAAATAGCTTTAAGAAGTCATTTTTCACTCTCAATATATGTATAAAAATTCCTTGCAAGTAAATTCCAAATTTTCCCTGGTACAGTCCCTATCATCTCTTTAAAATTATCTAAACAGATGAACAAAATAGATATATTAATCGTTGATAGATGGTGAAAGGTGACAGTTTTGGATTTACAGAATAAAGTTACTTTTTTAAATCTGTACTTCGAACTAGATCAAATTGCTTCAAATTAGATACAAGTTTGAAAAAAAAAAAAAACGGTCATAAAAGGCTCACAAGAAGTTTGTACCGGTCACCGGCTTAAATCAAAACAACAGCAATATTTCCGGCCAGGCCGGTGATAAACCAGCCAGTTAGCAACCTTACTCTACCATTGAGCCACCGTGCCCTCTTAATGACTTCGAATGCTGGTATAGTATCTTTGTATACTGTGCTATTGTAATTCAGAATTATGTAAATTAAATAGTTTGTCAAGCTCTGATTAATGCCACGACCAGTCTATTCTCATAAACACTTCATTCAGAAGTTACTGATAGAAGAAGTGTTGTACCGTAAAAAGAAATACACTTTTGAACACGAGTGTACTATATGCTTTCTTTGATTTAGATTATTAGTAAATTAGATTAAATTTACTGAGCGAGAGCAGAGGAAGGGTTAAAATGCAAGCTCCGCAATCGATAGATCTCGGCTTCGAATTCCGCGCTCTACATTCTTGGGATTTTGTCAGTCTTTTACCTCAGTCCCAACAAGCAAGTTTGGAATGATAGTTACTTGAAAATTATAGACCCTGGTCGACTTCCTTCCAAATTCCTTCCTACTACAGATGGTGTTGTGATCCTATGATCCAGTTATCTTTGAAGCGAGATAGCGGTGGGGAACGGCATATTCTATGAAGTTTCAGGGGGGCGCGGTGGCTCAGTGGTAGAGCGTTCACCTCCGGTTCTTGGGGTCCCTGGTTCGATCCAGCTCGCGCCGTGTGGACTTTGTGGTGGATTTTCTCGGGGTTCTCCCGTTTCCTCCCACTTTCTTCATTTCACTCATCTCTCATCATCACCGTCTCCTTTAGCCTAACCGGCATAACCGTGGGACGTAAAACTTACAGATTTCATTTCATTTTTTCTATGAAGTTTCATCTTACATGATGAGTCTGTGGTGCACCCACCAACTGGACCGAATTCAAACTCCGGTCGTGGCTCGAAGATTTTGCTAGTAAGAGGCCCCCTTCTCCATTACCATTGCATTACATAGCTCCATTCTGGCTAAGCGGCTAGCATATGCGCTTTGGAGTGGGAGACCCGAGTTCGATTCCTCGCGAGAGGTCATGTGATTCGGGTCCAACGTAAAACTGTGGTTCCACATCTCATATAGCCTTGCTCCTGAAAGGAACGCTAAAACACAAAGTCAAATCAAATCAACCATAGTATTGCATAAGGGTGCAAATACAAAAACTTAAACCCTTCCCATGTTTCTGAACTCATTCGTGTATATATGGTTAGTGTACTACCTTCGGAGCGGGAGATCGGGGTTCGAGTTCATGTAGTTCGAATCCCACGTTAACCGATAGACTCTCGTCTCACCTAGCCCCGGTTCTGAATGGAACGCTAAACTCCAAGTCAGCCAACAACATTCCCATGTATGGATAGTGTATTTATCTACTAAGAAAACAATTTGGCCACTCATATCTGAGAATTTGTTAAAATAACTAAATAAATAAAAATACCTGAACTATAGATTCAATTGTTACCAATGCTCAGATCCTCACTAGTTCACTTGTGGATGCTCTTTCCTCTGAAAGCTTGTATTCAACTACGGTGCACTCTTACGTTATCCAATTTATATATTATCCTCTTTCAGTATCGTAACTACAGAAGCCTTGAATTCAGTGTCAAAGATTTCAGTTAAGTTTGTTTTGTAAGTAATAGTAATCCATATTTACAAACAAACAAATGGCTCCCATCGGTAATATTTTCTACCTCTAAAAAGCTTCCTCATTACTAAAGATAAAACGAGATGTGTTGAAATACTTATCAGTTATTATTGATATATGTACGTCTATTTTTATGATAAAAGTGTTTACAAACACTTATTATTTAACACACGTGAAAGGACAGATCTTACCAAGGGCGAGTACGTAAAATTTATTTAGTATTAAGTAATTTTACTTTAATTACATACATTCACGTAGGTCTAATAGGTGGATGCGGATGAGTCAGTTTCATGTTATACATTCACGAAGTTAACGATTGAAATGACAGTTTCAATTAATATTAAATATCTATATCCTTAAAGTAAGCTTATAACAATAAATAAATAAATAAATAAAAATCTTCTTCACATCAAAAACCTTTAAACTTCGATTTTTTTTGGGGGGGGGGACGTAGAAAGACAAAAGAAAAAAGTTTTATGTAATTTGGTAACTCATAAGCTGAAATATTTGCTACAAATTCTCAAATTTTGACAAGGAGACTGTAAATCCATGAATTGTGCTTTTAAGCATACAGTACAGTAAATATTATTGTGCAGAGACGCGAAAAAGCCGGCTTTATTAGGACAGACGTTTCTTCCCATAAAAGAATGGTCTAAAAAAAACCCGGATATATTCGCATATTTTTTTTACTTTTTACGTGTATGACTTTCTTGTTCAACTACCACTTTTGTTTCCCTGTA